>NC_141699.1:481487589-482087589 GCF_964263255.1 Lissotriton vulgaris | reverse complement strand
GCAGACCACTCTTACCCAGTCCAAAGATCAGGGCTTGATCCATCACCGTTTTTTAGCTCACTGCACCATCCCAGCTCAGAACCTGGCTACATGCAAATTAGTCTGTTCCTGTCCCAGTGCATGATGGGAACAGGGCAAACCAAACTACCAAGCCAATTCTTATACTGGGAAGGAAACAAGCTACCGGGGACCGGTTTCTGGCATTTCAGCCGTCGTCGGCCCGGCTTGCTTGAATCCTGATGGTGCAATGAGCAAGGGACTCACATCTGAGTATACCCTTCCACGCTTATGGTGGACAAAATGATTCAGAAAAGGGGGTGGTGATGAACAGAGTGTCTGAATTAAGCAGACCACTCTTACCCAGTCCAAAGATCAGGGCTTGATTCATCACCATTTTTTAGATCACTGCACCATCCCAGCTCAGAACCTGGCTACATGCAAATTAGTCTGTTCCTGTCCCTGTGCATGATGGGAACAGGGCAAACCAAACTACCAAGCCAATTCTTATACTGGGAAGGAAACAAGCTACCGGGGACCGGTTTCTGGCATTTAAGCCGTCGTCGGCCAGGCTTGCTTGAATCCTGATGGTGCAATGAGCAAGGGACTCACATGTGAGTATACCCTTCCACTCTTAAGGTGGACAAAATGATTCAGAAAAAGGGGTGGTGATGAACAGAGTGTCTGAATTAAGCAGACCACTCTTACCCAGTCCAAAGATCAGGGCTTGATCCATCACCGTTTTTTAGCTCACTGCACCATCCCAGCTCAGAACCTGGCTACATGCAAATTAGTCTGTTCCTGTCCCAGTGCATGATGGGAACAGGGCAAACCAAACTACCAAGCCACTTCTTATACTGGGAAGGAAACAAGCTACCGGGGACCGGTTTCTGGCATTTCAGCCATCGTCGGCCCGGCTTGCTTGAATCCTGATGGTGCAATGAGCAAGGGACTCACATCTGAGTATACCCTTCCACGCTTATGGTGGACAAAATGATTCAGAAAAGGGGGTGGTGATGAACAGAGTGTCTGAATTAAGCAGACCACTCTTACCCATTCTAAAGATCAGGGATTGATCCATCACCGTTTTTTAGCTCACTGCACCATCCCATCTCAGAACCTGGCTACATGCAAATTAGTCTGTTCCTGTCCCAGTGCATGATGGGAACAGGGCAAACCAAACTACCAAGCCAATTCTTATACTGGGAAGGAAACAAGCTACCGGGGACCGGTTTCTAGCATTTCAGCCGTAGTCGACCCGGCTTGCTTGAATCCTGATGGTGCAATGAGCAAGGGACTCACATCTGAGTGTACCCTTCCACGCTTATGGTGGACAAAATGATTCAGAAAAGGGGGTGGTTATGAACAGAGTGTCTGAATTAAACAGACCACTCTTACCCAGTCCAAAGATCAGGGCTTGATCCATCACTGTTTTTTAGCTCACTGCACCATCCAAGCTCAGAACTTGGCTACATGCAAATTAGTCTGTTCCTGTCCCAGTGCATGATGGGAACAGGGCAAACCAAAGTACCAAGCCAATTCTTATACTGGGAAGGAAACAAGCTACCGGGGACCGGTTTCTGGCATTTCAGCCGTCGTCGGCTGGCTTGCTTGAATCCTGATGGTGCAATGAGCAAGGGACTCACATCTGAGTATACCCTTACACCCTTATGGTGGACAAAATGATTCAGAAAAGGGGGTGGTGATGAACAGAGTGTCTGAATTAAGCAGACCACTCTCACCCAGTCCAAAGATCAGGGCTTGATCCATCACCATTTTTAGCGCACTGCACCATCCCAGCTCAGAACCTGGCTACATGCAAATTAGTCTGTTCCTGTCCCAGTGCATGATGGGAACAGGACAAACCAAACTACCAAGCCAATTCTTATACTGGGAAGGAAACAAGCTACCGGGGACCGGTTTCTGGCATTTCAGCCGTCGTAGGCCGGGCTTGCTTGAATCCTGATGGTGCAAATGAGCAAGGGACTCACATCTGAGAATACCCTTCCACGCCTATGGTGGAAAAAATGATTCAGAAAAGGGGGTGGTGATGAACAGAGTGTCTGAATTAAGCAGACCACTCTTACCCAGTCCAAAGATCAGGGCTTGATCCATCACCGTTTTTTAGCTCACTGCATCATCCCAGCTCAGAACCGGGCTACATGCAAATTAGTCTGTTCCTGTCCCAGTGCATGATGGGAACAGGGCAAACCAAACTACCAAGCCAATTCTTATACTGGGAAGGAAAAGAGCTACCGGGGACCGGTTTCTGGCATTTCAGCCATCGTCGGCCCGGCTTGCTTGAATCCTGATGGTGCAATGAGCAAGGGACTCACATCTGAGTATACCCTTCCATGCTTATGGTGGACAAAATGATTCAGAAAAGGGGGTGGTGATGAACAGAGTGTCTGAATTAAGCAGACCACTCTTACCCAGTCCAAAGATCAGGGCTTGATCCATCACCGTTTTTTAGCTCACTGCACCATCCCAGCTCAGAACCTGGCTACATGCAAATTAGTCTGTTCCTGTCCCAGTGAATGATGGGAACAGGGCAAACCAAACTGCCAAGCCAATTCTGATACTGGGAAGGAAACAAGCTACCGGGGACCGGTTTCTGGCATTTCAGCCGTCGTCGGCCCGGCTTGTTTGAATCCTGATGGTGCAATGAGCAAGGGACTCACATCTGAGTATACCCTTCCACGCTTATGGTGGACAAAATGATTCAGAAAAGGGGTGGTGATGAACAGAGTGTCTGAATTAAGCAGACCACTCTTACCCAGTCCAAAGATCAGGGCTTGATCCATCACCGTTTTTTAGCTCACTGCACCATCCCAGCTCAGAACCTGGCTACATGCAAATTAGTCTGTTCCTGTCCCAGTGCATGATGGGAACAGGGCAAACCAAACTACCAAGCCAATTCTTATACTGGGAAGGAAACAAGCTACCGGGGACCGGTTTCTGGCATTTCAGCCGTCGTCGGCCCGGCTTGCTTGAATCCTGATGGTGCAATGAGCAAGGGACTCACATCTGAGTATACCCTTCCACGCTTATGGTGGACAAAATGATTCAGAAAAGGGGGTGGTGATGAACAGAGTGTCTGAATTAAGCAGACCACTCTTACCCAGTCCAAAGATCAGGGCTTGATTCATCACCATTTTTTAGATCACTGCACCATCCCAGCTCAGAACCTGGCTACATGCAAATTAGTCTGTTCTTGTCCCAGTGCATGATGGGAACAGGGCAAACCAAACTACCAAGCCAATTCTTATACTGGGAAGGAAACAAGCTACCGGGGACCGGTTTCTGGCATTTAAGCCGTCGTCGGCCAGGCTTGCTTGAATCCTGATGGTGCAATGAGCAAGGGACTCACATGTGAGTATACCCTTCCACGCTTAAGGTGGACAAAATGATTCAGAAAAAGGGGTGGTGATGAACAGAGTGTCTGAATTAAGCAGACGACTCTTACCCAGTCCAAAGATCAGGGCTTGATCCATCACCGTTTTTTAGCTCACTGCACCATCCCAGCTCAGAACCTGGCTACATGCAAATTAGTCTGTTCCTGTCCCAGTGCATGATGGGAACAGGGCAAACCAAACTACCAAGCCACTTCTTATACTGGGAAGGAAACAAGCTACCGGGGACCGGTTTCTGGCATTTCAGCCATCGTCGGCCCGGCTTGCTTGAATCCTGATGGTGCAATGAGCAAGGGACTCACATCTGAGTATACCCTTCCACGCTTATGGTGGACAAAATGATTCAGAAAAGGGGGTGGTGATGAACAGAGTGTCTGAATTAAGCAGACCACTCTTACCCATTCTAAAGATCAGGGATTGATCCATCACCGTTTTTTAGCTCACTGCACCATCCCATCTCAGAACCTGGTTACATGCAAATTAGTCTGTTCCTGTCCCAGTGCATGATGGGAATAGGGCAAACCAAACTACCAAGCCAATACTTATACTGGCAAGGAAACAAGCTCAGTCGTCGGCCCGGCTTGCTTGAATCCTGATGGTGCAATGAGCAAGGGACTCACATCTGAGTATACCCTTCCACGCTTATGGTGGACAAAATGATTCAGAAAAGGGGGTGGTGATGAACAGAGTGTCTGAATTAAGCAGACCACTCTTACCCAGTCCAAAGATCAGGGCTTGATCCATCACCGTTTTTTAGCTCACTGCACCATCCCAGCTCAGAACCTGGTTACATGCAAATTAGTCTGTTCCTGTCCCAGTGCATGATGGGAACAGGGCAAACCAAACTACCAAGCCAATTCTTATACTGGGAAGGAAACAAGCTACCGGGGACCGGTTTCTGGCATTTCAGCCGTCGTCGGCCCGGCTTGCTTGAATCCTGATGGTGCAATGAGCAAGGGACTCACATCTGAGTATACCCTTCCACGCTTATGGTGGACAAAATGATTCAGAAAAGGGGGTGGTGATGAACAGAGTGTCTGAATTAAGCAGACCACTCTTACCCAGTCCAAAGATCAGGGCTTGATTCATCACCATTTTTTAGATCACTGCACCATCCCAGCTCAGAACCTGGCTACATGCAAATTAGTCTGTTCCTGTCCCAGTGCATGATGGGAACAGGGCAAACCAAACTACCAAGCCAATTCTTATACTGGGAAGGAAACAAGCTACCGGGGACCGGTTTCTGGCATTTAAGCCGTCGTCGGCCAGGCTTGCTTGAATCCTGATGGTGCAATGAGCAAGGGACTCACATGTGAGTATACCCTTCCACGCTTAAGGTGGACAAAATGATTCAGAAAAAGGGGTGGTGATGAACAGAGTGTCTGAATTAAGCAGACCACTCTTACCCAGTCCAAAGATCAGGGCTTGATCCATCACCGTTTTTTAGCTCACTGCACCATCCCAGCTCAGAACCTGGCTACATGCAAATTAGTCTGTTCCTGTCCCAGTGCATGATGGGAACAGGGCAAACCAAACTACCAAGCCACTTCTTATACTGGGAAGGAAACAAGCTACCGGGGACCGGTTTCTGGCATTTCAGCCATCGTCGGCCCGGCTTGCTTGAATCCTGATGGTGCAATGAGCAAGGGACTCACATCTGAGTATACCCTTCCACGCTTATGGTGGACAAAATGATTCAGAAAAGGGGGTGGTGATGAACAGAGTGTCTGAATTAAGCAGACCACTCTTACCCATTCTAAATATCAGGGATTGATCCATCACCGTTTTTTAGCTCACTGCACCATCCCATCTCAGAACCTGGCTACATGCAAATTAGTCTGTTCCTGTCCCAGTGCATGATGGGAATAGGGCAAACCAAACTACCAAGCCAATACTTATACTGGCAAGGAAACAAGCTCCGTCGTCGGCCCGGCTTGCTTGAATCCTGATGGTGCAATGAGCAAGGGACTCACATCTGAGTATACCCTTCCACGCTTATGGTGGACAAAATGATTCAGAAAAGGGGGTGGTGATGAACAGAGTGTCTGAATTAAGCAGACCACTCTTACCCAGTCCAAAGATCAGGGCTTGATCCATCAACGTTTTTTAGCTCACTGCACCATCCCAGCTCAGAACCTGGCTACATGCAAATTAGTCTGTTCCTGTCCCAGTGCATGATGGGAACAGGGCAAACCAAACTACCAAGCCAATTCTCATACTGGGAAGGAAACAAGGTACCGGGGACCGGTTTCTGGCATTTCAGCCATCGTCGGCCCGGCTTGCTTGAATCCTGATGGTGCAATGAGCAAGGGACTCACATCTGAGTATACCCTTCCACGCTTATGGTGGACAAAATGTTTCAGAAAAGGGGGTGGTAATGAACAGAGTGTCTGAATTAAGTAGACCACTCTTACCCAGTCCAAAGATCAGGGCTTGATCCATCACCGCTTTTTTAGCTCACTGCACCATCCCAGCTCAGAACCTGGCTACATGCAAATTAGTCTGTTCCTGTCCCTGTGCATGATGGAAACAGGGCAAACCAAACTACCAAGCCAATTCTTATACTGGGAAGGAAACAAGCTACCGGGGACCGGTTTCTGGCATTTCAGCCGTCGTAGGCCCGGCTTGCTTGAAACCTGATGGTGCAATGAGCAAGAGACTCACATCTGAGTATACCCTTCCACGCTTATGGTGGACAAAATGATTCAGAAAAGGGGGTGGTGATGAACAGAGTGTCTGAATTAAGCAGACCACTCTTACCCAGTCCAAAGATCAGGGCTCGATCCATCACCGTTTTTTAGCTCACTGCACCATCCCAGCTCAGAACCTGGCTACATGCAAATTAGTCTGTTCCTGTCCCAGTGCATGATGGGAACAGGGCAAACCAAACTACCAAGCCAATTCTTATACTGGGAAGGAAAAGAGCTTCCGGGGACCGGTTTCTGGCATTTCAGCCGTCGTCGGCCCGCCTTGCTTGAATCCTGATGGTGCAATGAGCAAGGGACTCACATCAGAGTATACCCTTCCATGCTTATGGTGGACAAAATGATTCAGAAAAGGGGGTGGTGATGAACAGAGTGTCTGAATTAAGCAGACCACTCTTACCCAGTCCAAAGATCAGGGCTTGATCCATCACCGTTTTTTAGCTCACTGCACCATCCCAGCTCAGAACCTGGCTACATGCAAATTAGTCTGTTCCTGTCCCAGTGCATGATGGGAACAGGGCAATTCAAACTACCAAGCTAATTCTTATACTGGGAAGGAAACAAGCTACCGGGGACCGGTTTCTGGCATTTCAGCCGTCGTCGGCCCGGCTTGCTTGAATCCTGATGGTGCAATGAGCAAGGGACTCACATCTGAGTATACCCTTCCACGCTTATAGTGGACGAAATGATTCAGAAAAGGGGGTGGTGATGAACAGAGTGTCTGAATTAAGCAGACCACTCTTACCCAGTCCAAAGATCAGGGCTTGATCCATCACCGTTTTTTAGCTCACTGCACCATCCCAGCTCAGAACCTGGCTACATGCAAATTAGTCTGTTCCTGTCCCAGTGCATGATGGGAACAGGGCAAACCAAGCTACCAAGCCAATTCTTATACTGGGAAGGAAACAAGCTACCGGGGACCGGTTTCTGGCATTTAAGCCGTCGTCGGCCAGGCTTGCTTGAATCCTGATGGTGCAATGAGCAAGGGACTCACATCTGAGTATACCCTTCCACGCTTATGGTGGACAAAATGATTCAGAAAAAGGGGTGGTGATGAACAGAGTGTCTGAATTAAGCAGACCACTCTTACCCAGTCCAAAGATCAGGGCTTGATCCATCACCGTTTTTTAGCTCACTGCACCATCCCAGATCTGAACCTGGCTACATGCAAATTAGTCTGTTCCTGTCCCAGTGCATGATGGGAACAGGGCAAACCAAACTACCAAGCCAATTCTTATACTGGGAAGGAAACAAGCTACCGGGGACCGGTTTCTAGCATTTCAGCCGTAGTCGGCCCGGCTTGCTTGAATCCTGATGGTGCAAGGAGCAAGGGACTCACATCTGAGTGTACCCTTCCACGCTTATGGTGGACAAAATGATTCAGAAAAGGGGGTGGTTATGAACAGAGTGTCTGAATTAAACAGACCACTCTTACCCAGTCCAAAGATCAGGGCTTGATCCATCACTGTTTTTTAGCTCACTGCACCATCCAAGCTCAGAACTTGGCTACATGCAAATTAGTCTGTTCCTGTCCCAGTGCATGATGGGAACAGGGCAAACCAAAGTACGAAGCCAATTCTTATACTGGGAAGGAAACAAGGTACCGGGGACCGGTTTCTGGCATTTCAGCCGTCGTCGGCTGGCTTGCTTGAATCCTGATGGTGCAATGAGCAAGGGACTCACATCTGAGTATACCCTTCCACCCTTATGGTGGACAAAATGATTCAGAAAAGGGGGTGGTGATGAACAGAGTGTCTGAATTAAGCAGACCACTCTCACCCAGTCCAAAGATCAGGGCTTGATCCATCACCGTTTTTTAGCTCACTGCACCATCCCAGCTCAGAACCTGGCTACATGCAAATTAGTCTGTTCCTGTCCCAGTGCATGATGGGAACAGGACACACCAAACTACCAAGCCAATTCTCATACTGGGAAGGAAACAAGCTACCGGGGACCGGTTTCTGGCATTTCAGCCGTCGTAGGCCCGGCTTGCTTGAATCCTGATGGTGCAATGAGCAAGGGACTCACATCTGAGTATACCCTTCCACGCTAATGGTGGACAAAATGATTCAGAAAAGGGGGTGGTGATGAACAGAGTGTCTGAATTAAGCAGACCACTCTTACCCAGTCCAAAGATCAGGGCTTGATCCATCACCGTTTTTTAGCTCACTGCATCATCCCAGCTCAGAACCTGGCTACATGCAAATTAGTCTGTTCCTGTCCCAGTGCATGATGGGAACAGGGCAAACCAAACTACCAAGCCAATTCTTATACTGGGAAGGAAAAGAGCTACCGGGGACCGGTTTCTGGCATTTCAGCCGTCATCGGCCCGGCTTGCTTGAATCCTGATGGTGCAATGAGCAAGGGACTCACATCGGAGTATACCCTTCCACGCTTATGGTGGACAAAATGATTCAGAAAAGGGGGTGGTGATGAGCAGAGTGTCTGAATTAAGCAGACCACTCTTACCCAGTCCAAAGATCAGGGCTTGATCCATCACTGTTTTTTAGCTCACTGCACCATCCCAGCTCAGAACCTGGCTACATGCAAATTAGTCTTTTCCTGTCCCAGTACATGATTGGAACAGGGCAAACCAAACTACCAAGCCAATTCTTATACTGGGAAGGAAACAAGCTACCGGCGACCGGTTTCTGGCATTTCAGCCATCGTCGGCCCGGCTTGCTTGAATCCTGATGGTGCAATGAGCAAGGGACTCACATCTGAGTATACCCTTCCACGCTTATGGTGTACAAAATGATTCAGAAAAGGGGGTGGTGATGAACAGAGTGTCTGAATTAAGCAGACCACTCTCACCCAGTCCAAAGAACAGGGCTTGATCCATCACCGTTTTTTAGCTCACTGCACCATCCCAGCTCAGAACCTGGCTACATGCAAATTAGTCTGTTCCTGTCCCAGTGCATGATGGGAACAGGGCAAACCAAAATACCAAGCCAATTCTTATACTGGGAAGGAAACAAGCTACCGGGGACAGGTTTCTGGCATTTCAGCCGTCGTAGGCCCGGCTTGCTTGAATCCTGATGGTGCAATGAGCAAGGGACTCACATCTGAGTATACCCTTCCACGCTTATAGTGGACGAAATGATTCAGAAAAGGGGGTGGTGATGAACAGAGTGTCTGAATTAAGCAGACCACTCTTACCCAGTCCAAAGATCAGGGCTTGATCCATCACCGTTTTTTAGCTCACTGCACCATCCCAGCTCAGAACCTGGCTACATGCAAATTAGTCTGTTCCTGTCCCAGTGCATGATAGGGACAGGGCAAACCAAACTACCAAGCCAATTCTTATACTGGGAAGGAAAAGAGCTACCGGGGACCGGTTTCTGGCATTTCAGCCATCGTCGGCCCGGCTTGCTTGAATCCTGATGGTGCAATGAGCAAGGGACTCACATCTGAGTATACCCTTCCACGCTTATGGTGGACAAAATGATTCAGAAAAGGGGGTGGTGATGAACAGAGTGTCTGAATTAAGCAGACCACTCTTACCCAGTCCAAAGATCAGGGCTTGATCCATCACTGTTTTTTACCTCACTGCACCATCCAAGCTCAGAACTTGGCTACATGCAAATTAGTCTGTTCCTGGCGCAGTGCATGATGGGAACAGGGCAAACCAAAGTACCAAGCCAATTCTTTTACTGGGAAGGAAACAAGGTACCGGGGACCGGTTTCTGGCATTTCAGCCGTCGTCGGCTGGCTTGCTTGAATCCTGATGGTGCAATGAGCAAGGGACTCACATCTGAGTATACCCTTCCACCCTTATGGTGGACAAAATGATTCAGAAAAGGGGGTGGTGATGAACAGAGTGTCTGAATTAAGCAGACCACTCTCACCCAGTCCAAAGATCAGGGCTTGATCCATCACCGTTTTTTAGCTCACTGCACCATCCCAGCTCAGAACCTGGCTACATGCAAATTAGTCTGTTCCTGTCCCAGTGCATGATGGGAACAGGACAAACCAAACTACCAAGCCAATTCTTATACTGGGAAGGAAACAAGCTACCGGGGACCGGTTTCTGGCATTTCAGCCGTCATCGGCCCGGCTTGCTTGAATCCTGATGGTGCAATGAGCAAGGGACTCACATCTGAGTATACCCTTCCACGCTTATGGTGGACAAAATGATTCAGAAAAAGGGGTGGTGATGAACAGAGTGTCTGAATTAAGCAGACCACTCTTACCCAGTCCAAAGATCAGGGCTTGATCCATCACCGTTTTTTAGCTCACTGCAGCATCCCAGCTCTGAACCTGGCTACATGCAAATTAGTCTGTTCCTGTCCCAGTGCTTGATGGGAACAGGGCAAACCAAACTACCAAGCCAATTCTTATACTGGGAAGGAAACAAGCTACCGGGGACCGGTTTCTAGCATTTCAGCCGTAGTCGGCCCGGCTTGCTTGAATCCTGATGGTGCAATGAGCAAGGGACTCACATCTGAGTATACCCTTCCACGCTTATGGTGGACAAAATGATTCAGAAAAAGGGGTGGTGATGAACAGAGTGTCTGAATTAAACAGACCACTCTTACCCAGTCCAAAGATCAGGGCTTGATCCATCACTGTTTTTTACCTCACTGCACCATCCAAGCTCAGAACTTGGCTACATGCAAATTAGTCTGTTCCTGGCGCAGTGCATGATGGGAACAGGGCAAACCAAAGTACCAAGCCAATTCTTTTACTGGGAAGGAAACAAGGTACCGGGGACCGGTTTCTGGCATTTCAGCCGTCGTCGGCTGGCTTGCTTGAATCCTGATGGTGCAATGAGCAAGGGACTCACATCTGAGTATACCCTTCCACCCTTATGGTGGACAAAATGATTCAGAAAAGGGGGTGGTGATGAACAGAGTGTCTGAATTAAGCAGACCACTCTCACCCAGTCCAAAGATCAGGGCTTGATCCATCACCGTTTTTTAGCTCACTGCACCATCCCAGCTCAGAACCTGGCTACATGCAAATTAGTCTGTTCCTGTCCCAGTGCATGATGGGAACAGGACAAACCAAACTACCAAGCCAATTCTTATACTGGGAAGGAAACAAGCTACCGGGGACCGGTTTCTGGCATTTCAGCCGTCATCGGCCCGGCTTGCTTGAATCCTGATGGTGCAATGAGCAAGGGACTCACATCTGAGTATTCCCTTCCACGCTTATGGTGGACAAAATGATTCAGAAAAGGGGGTGGTGATGAACAGAGTGTCTGAATTAAGCAGACCACTCTTACCCAGTCCAAAGATCAGGGCTTGATCCATCACTGTTTTTTAGCTCACTGCACCATCCCAGCTCAGAACGTGGCTACATGCAAATTAGTATGTGCCTGTCCCAGTGCATGATGGGAACAGGGCAAACCAAACTACCAAGCCAATTCTTATACTGGGAAGGAAACAAGCTAACGAGGACCGGTTTCTGGCATTTCAGCCATCGTCGGCCAGGCTTGCTTGAATCCTGATGGTGCAATGAGCAAGGGACTCACATCTGAGTATACCCTTCCACGCTTATGGTGGACAAAATGATTCAGAAAAGGGGGTGGTGATGAACAGAGTGTCTGAATTAAGCAGACCACTCTTACCCAGTCCAAAGATCAGGGCTTGATCCATCACTGTTTTTTAGCTCACTGCACCATCCCAGCTCAGAACGTGGCTACATGCAAATTAGTATGTGCCTGTCCCAGTGCATGATGGGAACAGGGCAAACCAAACTACCAAGCCAATTCTTATACTGGGAAGGAAACAAGCTAACGAGGACCGGTTTCTGGCATTTCAGCCATCGTCGGCCCGGCTTGCTTGAATCCTGATGGTGCAATGAGCAAGGGACTCACATCTGAGTATACCCTTCCATGCTTATGGTGGACAAAATGATTCAGAAAAGGGGGTGGTGATGAACAGAGTGTCTGAATTAAGCAGACCACTCTTACCCAGTCCAAAGATCAGGGCTTGATCCATCACCGTTTTTTAGCTCACTGCACCATCCCAGCTCAGAACCTGGCTACATGCAAATTAGTCTGTTCCTGTCCCAGTGCATGATGGGAACAGGGCAAACCAAACTGCCAAGCCAATTCTGATACTGGGAAGGAAACAAGCTACCGGTTACCGGTTTCTGGCATTTCAGCCGTCGTCGGCCCGGCTTGTTTGAATCCTGATGGTGCAATGAGCAAGGAACTCACATCTGAGTATACCCTTCCACGCTTATGGTGGACAAAATGATTCAGAAAAAGGGGTGGTGATGAACAGAGTGTCTGCATTAAGCAGACCACTCTTACCCAGTCCAAAGATCAGGGCTTGATCCATCACTGTTTTTTACCTCACTGCACCATCCAAGCTCAGAACTTGGCTACATGAAAATTAGTCTGTTCCTGTCCCAGTGCATGATGGGAACAGGGCAAACCAAAGTACCAAGCCATTTCTTATACTGGGAAGGAAACAAGGTACCGGGGACCGGTTTCTGGCATTTCAGCCGTCGTCGGCTGGCTTGCTTGAATCCTGATGGTGCAATGAGCAAGGGACTCACATCTGAGTATACCCTTCCACCCTTATGGTGGACAAAATGATTCAGAAAAGGGGGTGGTGATGAACAGAGTGTCTGAATTAAGCAGACCACTCTTACCCAGTCCAAAGATCAGGGCTTGATCCATCACTGTTTTTTAGCTCACTGCACCATCCCAGCTCAGAACGTGGCTACATGCAAATTAGTATGTGCCTGTCCCAGTGCATGATGGGAACAGGGCAAACCAAACTACCAAGCCAATTCTTATACTGGGAAGGAAACAAGCTACCGGGGACCGGTTTCTGGCATTTCAGCCATCGTCGGCCCGGCTTGCTTGAATCCTGATGGTGCAATGAGCAAGGGACTCACATCTGAGTATACCCTTCCATGCTTATGGTGGACAAAATGATTCAGAAAAGGGGGTGGTGATGAACAGAGTGTCTGAATTAAGCAGACCACTCTTACCCAGTCCAAAGATCAGGGCTTGATCCATCACCGTTTTTTAGCTCACTGCACCATCCCAGCTCAGAACCTGGCTACATGCAAATTAGTCTGTTCCTGTCCCAGTGCATGATGGGAACAGGGCAAACCAAACTGCCAAGCCAATTCTGATACTGGGAAGGAAACAAGCTACCGGGGACCGGTTTCTGGCATTTCAGCCGTCGTCGGCCCGGCTTGTTTGAATCCTGATGGTGCAATGAGCAAGGAACTCACATCTGAGTATACCCTTCCACGCTTATGGTGGACAAAATGATTCAGAAAAAGGGGTGGTGATGAACAGAGTGTCTGAATTAAGCAGACCACTCTTACCCAGTCCAAAGATCAGGGCTTGATCCATCACCGTTTTTTAGCTCACTGCACCATCCCAGCTCAGAACCTGGCTACATGCAAATTAGTCTGTTCCTGTCCCAGTGCATGATGGGAACAGGGCAAACCAAACTACCAAGCCAATTCTTATACTGGGAAGGAAACAAGCTACCGGGGACCGGTTTCTGGCATTTCAGCCGTCGTCGGCCCGGCTTGCTTGAATCCTGATGGTGCAATGAGCAAGGGACTCACATCTGAGTATACCCTTCCACGCTTATGGTGGACAAAATGATTCAGAAAAGGGGGTGGTGATGAACAGAGTGTCTGAATTAAGCAGACCACTCTTACCCAGTCCAAAGATCAGGGCTTGATCCATCACCGTTTTTTAGATCACTGCACCATCCCAGCTCAGAACCTGGCTACATGCAAATTAGTCTGTTCCTGTCCCAGTGCATGATGGGAACAGGGCAAACCAAACTACCAAGCCAATTCTTATACTGGGAAGGAAACAAGCTACCGGGGACCGGTTTCTGGCATTTAAGCCGTCGTCGGCCAGGCTTGCTTGAATCCTGATGGTGCAATGAGCAAGGGACTCACATGTGAGTATACCCTTCCACGCTTAAGGTGGACAAAATGATTCAGAAAAAGGGGTGGTGATGAACAGAGTGTCTGAATTAAGCAGACCACTCTTACCCAGTCCAAAGATCAGGGCTTGATCCATCACCGTTTTTTAGCTCACTGCACCATCCCAGCTCAGAACCTGGCTACATGCAAATTAGTCTGTTCCTGTCCCAGTGCATGATGGGAACAGGGCAAACCAAACTACCAAGCCACTTCTTATACTGGGAAGGAAACAAGCTTCCGGGGACCGGTTTCTGGCATTTCAGCCGTCGTCGGCCCGGCTTGCTTGAATCCTGATGGTGCAATGAGCAAGGGACTCACATCTGAGTATACCCTTCCACGCTTATGGTGGACAAAATGATTCAGAAAAGGGGGTGGTGATGAACAGAGTGTCTGAATTAAGCAGACCACTCTTACCCAGTCTAAAGATCAGGGATTCATCCATCACCGTTTTTTAGCTCACTGCACCATCCCATCTCAGAACCTGGCTACATGCAAATTAGTCTGTTCCTGTCCCAGTGCATGATGGGAATAGGGCAAACCAAACTACCAAGCCAATACTTATACTGGCAAGGAAACAAGCTCCGTCGTCGGCCCGGCTTGCTTGAATCCTGATGGTGCAATGAGCAAGGGACTCACATCTGAGTATACCCTTTCACGCTTATGGTGGAAAAAATGATTCAGAAAAGGGGGTGGTGATGAACAGAGTGTCTGAATTAAGCAGACCACTCTTACCCAGTCCAAAGATCAGGGCTTGATCCATCACCGTTTTTTAGCTCACTGCACCATCCCAGCTCAGAACCTGGCTACATGCAAATTAGTCTGTTCCTATCCCAGTGCATGATGGGAACAGGGCAAACCAAACTACCAAGCCAATTCTTATACTGGGAAGGAAACAAGCTACCGGGGACCGGTTTCTGGAATTTCAGCCATCGTCGGCCCGGCTTGCTTGAATCCTGATGGTGCAATGAGCAAGGGACTCACATCTGAGTATACCCTTCCACGCTTATGGTGGACAAAATGATTCAGAAAAGGGGGTGGTGATGAACAGAGTGTCTGAATTAAGTAGACCACTCTTACCCAGTCCAAAGATCAGGGCTTGATCCATCACCGTTTTTTAGCTCACTGCACCATCCCAGCTCAGAACCTGCTACATGCAAATTAGTCTGTTCCTGTCCCAGTGCATGATGGGAACAGGGCAAACCAAACTACCAAGCCAATTCTTATACTGGGAAGGAAACAAGCTACCGAGGACCGGTTTCTGGCATTTCAGCCGTCGTCGGCCCGGCTTGCTTGAATCCTGATGGTGCAATGAGAAAGGGACTCACATCTGAGTATACCCTTCCACGCTTATGGTGGACAAAATGTTTCAGAAAAGGGGGTGGTGATGAACAGAGTGTCTGAATTAAGCAGACCACTCTTACCCAGTCCAAAGATCAGGGCTTGATCCATCACCGCTGTTTTAGCTCACTGCACCATCCCAGCTCAGAACCTGGCTACATGCAAATTAGTCTGTTCCTGTCCCAGTGCATGATGGGAACAGGGCAAACCAAACTACCAAGCCAATTCTTATACTGGGAAGGAAACAAGCTACCGGGGACCGGTTTCTAGCATTTCAGCCATCGTCGGCCCGGCTTGCTTGAATCCTGATGGTGCAATGAGCAAGGGACTCACATCTGAGTATACCCTTCCATGCTTATGGTGGACAAAATAATTCAGAAAAGGGGGTGGTGATGAACAGAGTGTCTGAATTAAGCAGACCACTCTTACCCAGTCCAAAGATCAGGGCTTGATCCATCACCATTTTTTAGCTCACTGCACCATCCCAGCTCAGAACCAGGCTACATGCAAATTAATATGTTCCTGTCCCAGTGCATGATGGGAACAGGGCAAACCAAACTACCAAGCCAATTCTTATACTGGGAAGGAAACAAGCTACCGGGGACTGGTTTCTGGCATTTCAGCCGTCGTCGGCCGGCTTGCTTGAATCCTGATGGTGAAATGAGCAAGGGACTCACATCTGAGTATACCCTTCCACGCTTATGGTGGACAAAATGATTCAGAAAAGGGGGTGGTGATGAACATAGTGTCCGAATTAAGCAGACCACTCTTACCCAGTCCAAAGATCAGGGCTTGATCCATCACCGTTTTTTAGCTCACTGCACCATCCCAGCTCAGAACCTGGCTACATGCAAATTAGTCTGTTCCTGTCCCAGTGCATGACGGGAACAGGGCAAACCAAACTACCAAGCCAAATCTTATACTGGGAAGGAAATTAATCGGTGCCACACTACCCACATCACCCTGACCCATTTGCAATCGAAGCCATATCGGTAAATGATCAGACACCCCCGTGCCAAATGCCAAATGAGTCACTTCCTGAGATGCCGGTAACACAACATAGTCTATCCTAGAGTGTGAGTGATGCGCTGCAGAGGCGTGTGTATAGCACACATCACTAGGGTGCCAAAGGCGCCATCCATCCACCAAACCCAATGCGGCAGTAAAATAAGCCAGCCATCTACGGGAAGGCAAAAGCACACGGGAGGGGTGCCTGTCTAATTCACCATCCAGTACAGCATTGAAGTCCCCGCCCAGCACCATTGTTCCAACGGGCAAAGTCAGAAACACACGGCCCAAATCGCGAAAAGTATTCACCTGTAACGCTGGGGGGACGTAGATAGACAAAAATGTGACAGTCCTGCCCTCCCATAACCCCGAAATTCCGACATATCGACCTCTGATTGTCAGACCACGTCGACTGGATAGTGAGGGGAAAGGAGTTTTTCACCAAGATCCCCACTCCCCTAGAGCCAGAAGTAAAACCAGCATGAGCCACTAGTTTATAGCCTCCTCTGTGAAGCGCCATACAGCGCTTACCCATGATATGAGTTTCCTGTAGTAGCGCCACGTCGGGCTAATACCTTCTAATCAACTGACTCACCATAGTGCGCTTGATCTTATCACCCAGGCCATTCACATTCCAGCTAAGGACGGAAAACCCTAAGCCCAACCTAGCGGAGGCCATTCCTATCTCCAGAAAAGAACAGAATATCCATAAGCACCCATAGCGAACTCTGGTCACAGAAAACAAACAGCTCAACAATCAAAACTCCCCTGGTAACTGTCCTCCGACCCGCCTCCCTGCACCCCTGCATGTAGCAAACGCACATCCCCAACTCGCAGTGTGCCTGTCACCCCCAACTAACAACAGGTATCTAAAAGTAGAAAACGGAGGAGGACCTTACAACAGGCCGTCTGCCCCCACCACCCCGAACCAACCACTGTCCCCCCGTTCAATCATACACAAAAAAGGAATCCTAGCAAAAATAGTCCAGGGGGGGAATAAAACAACCCCGACCAGTTCTACTACATCACCAGCAATATTCTTGCGGTACAGTAACAGCGATATGTCACTGTACTCCATCATCTGTCCGGGCATGAACTCCGGAGTCCGAGCCCACTATCCGATCCAGCCAGTCCGCGGCAACCTCAGGATTGTAAAAAAAACAAGTTTTCCCATCATGTTCAATCCAGAGACGGGCCGGAAACATCATCGAGTACTTCATCTCTCGGTCCCTCAAGCGTCGCTTGATGGCGATAAAGTTCTGCCGCTGCCTCTGCACCAACTGAGTGAAGTCCGGGAAAAACGATAGTGAAGCGTTCTCATAGGCCAGCGGGCCCATGGATCTTGCTGTTTGCAGGATAGCGTCTCGGTCTCAAAAGTTCAGGACCTGGGCTATTATGGGGCGAGGAGGAGCCCCCATCTTTGGGCATCCACCAGGGACTCTATGGCCCTCTCAACCATAAAAAAGTTACTGAGGCCCTCAGGCTTGAGATGTTGCAGGACGAGTTCCTCGACAAAGAGGTCCGGAGTCAACCCCTCCGCCCTCTCTGGTACTCCCAGGATACGGACGTTATTGCGGCGCGCCCGTCCTTCATATTCATCGAGCTTTCGATCGAATTGAGCCCGGCCCGCCTTAAGGTCTCGCACCTCCTTCTGGAGCTCCGACACATTCTCAATGAGGCACGTCGTCTTAATTTCCAAGCCCTTAGCTTTCTCCGCCGTTTTGGTCAGATCAGCCCTTATGAGGCCCACCTCAATCGACACCGAGTCCAGTTTAGCGTCCATTTTGCCCAAGGATGAGTGGACCCCAGTAATCGCTGCGATTAAGTCTTTCATTGTAGGGTCCTCAACTACCGAATCAACATCTCGGCCACCAATCGGGGTACGCTTCGCATCAACCGGGGACCCTTTGGAGAGGGCATATTTGTCTATTTTGTTGGACTAAATCAGACGGGTATTCTTCGCCGACTTCGACTGGGGCTTCTCAGGGTCTCCTCTCGCCGCCATTGCCACCACCGTTAGGGTCCCGGCTACTTCCCCAGCAATGTGACCCTAGACCTAGATAGGTGGACTCAGGACACCTCAGCCAAGACTCCTCCGCAGTGAACCAGGATCCGACCGATAACTTCCGGTCCCAGAGGCCGATGTTGTCGCACTTCACCACGGACCCCTCCAAACTCGGGGTCCCGTCTTCCACGTCCGTAGGCCTCAAAGTTTCAGACAACGACATTCTGACACCGGAGAGTCCAATCGAACCAGAATTTCACCTAGTGACTCAGGTGCTGGTCCCCCACCCGATGGTAGGGACGGGTGTCAGGATAATTTGCTGGATGGCTAGTCAGGATGTGGTGGCCGACGGAGCCGAGACTCAAGCGGCCATCTTGGTTGCTGGTGCGGCTCCTCCCCTGCATGCCCAGTTTTATTAAACATTCCCATAACTTTACCCTTGGCACAAGATCAAATGCAGACCTTAGATCCACAAAGGCTGCATATAGTTTGCCACCCCCAATGAAAACTACCTTCCAATAAAGCAGCACAAACCTAAATGCCTGGTCAAGGGTCCCTACATGGGTCCGAAAGCCCGCCTGTAGGAGTGTTAATATATCAAAATCAAGCATCCAGGACTGTATGCGTTCCAGAACTAGTCGGCCGTGATTTTTTGTACCGCGTCTATTAAGCTGATCGGCTGATAATTGGACGGGGCTGAGCGATCACCCTTCTTATATATTGGCAAAATCTCAGCCCCGAACCAAGAATCGGGGACCTGCGCACCATTTGCTAAGGCGTTGGCTAAAATGGTTATATAAGGGAACCACAGATCCTGTTCTTGTGAGTACAGGTCCGGCGGATTGCAGTCGGGGCCTGGGGCTTTGCCACTCGGGATAGATTTCATGACAGATTTTACTGCTTAGTGTGTAAATGTTAGGGGTTCATCAAAATTTGGAGGGGGAAGAACCACTACAGCTCCAATATTAGTCTTGAACTGATTTTTAAAAAAGCTGACCCACTGTTGTGGTTTCACATGGGCAGACCTGGGCCGCTCGTCAGGACTATTGCCCCATTTAAGATGGTGCCAAAACTGTGACAAGTTCCAGCCATCGCAAGCCTCTGTAAGGGCCCACCAGTGGTCCTCATCCCATTTTTTTGGGCATTTTTCGGTACTAATTTGTAGTTTGCTCTGCAGGTTTGTATTGAACCCGGAACTCTAGATTTAATTGCTGTAATTAGTACACGGTGGGCCTGACTGCACTTTTGATCATACCAGGAGACATTCCTCTGGGTTTCTTTTCTACCCTGGTTTGAGATACTCTTAAAAAAAAGCATTTTAAGTCCCTGGAATAACTCTCTATGGGCACTAGGAATTCTAGCATTAATCGAATCCTGGGTATCACAACTCCTCAGGGTCTCCACGGTTTGGGTGACAAGTGATCCTATTTCGGCTCTGGCTACCTCATCTGTGGCTATCTTGGGCCACCGAACCCTTCTCAGGTCATTTTTTAATGTGACCTGAGCTTGGACGACATTATATTCATCGGGGAGCAGCCTTGAAAAGCAATAATCTATTAAGGCCAGTACTAAAGGGTTGTGGTCGCTTTCTAATCTGGTCATGACTTCCATATCGACCACAGCAGACCATAGCTGCACATCGATCAAAATATAATCGATTCGGCTGCCATGTCTGCCATTGTTGAAAGTATTTTTACCCATCCTATCTGATTTTACCCTACCATTTACTGCCCTCAATCCTAGGTTAAGACACAGCCCTTTAAGATACATAGCAGATTGTGTCCACTTCCTTATGGATACCAGTTCCAGCTGTGGAATTTCCCACACCATGTCCTCAGCCTTGGAGAGCTTCCCGTCTTCTCCATCCAGCGGCTCAAAGCAGGTATTAAGGTCTACCCCCACCACCCTATACCCCTCATTCTGTGTAGTAGTGAGGAAGCTCTCCAAGAGTGTAATGGTTGGAGAGACTTTCCCACCCTGGAGACCCCTTACATAAACATTCACAAGCAGAATATTAAAACCCTTGATCGAACGGATCCTAATAACTAGTATATCAGGACTGTCAATTGTAATCTCTTCCACTGTAACTCCTTCATGCTGAAGGACCCAGGTGGTCAAACCGCCTACTGGTCTCCCTCTATGTCCTTTAACTGCCGGTTTGAAAAAGTTTAAGAAACCAGTGTGGAATAAAGGAGCAACCGCCCAGGTTTCCTGAAAAGACCAAATATCCCCTTGTTCTATGAACTCCACCCAATCAGGCACACAAAATCTGGACTCCAACCCGGCTATATTCCAACCGGAGATCTTAGTGTGGTGGGTGGATGGCAAAGGCACATTTCCCGTCATGATGGGGATGTTTTGATTGACTAGTATAGTAGGACTCAAGTTTACTGAGGAGGGGTACGATACTGGATGGTCATTAGGCCCTAGGCAAGGTGAGACTGGTGAGTCATATAAACACTTCTCAACTGATGCAGTAACGTAGTTTACCCCTGACAGAGGGAAGGCGTTACCAACTTTTAGTCAGTCATTTTCTTCAAGGGTTGACAGTGGTGCATATCTGTTGTGAGTCAGAAGGGACTGTGTTGGGGCAAATCCCACATTCCCCACAAAAAGAGCATTTTCTGTTCTGGGTCTTACGAATGGCATATATGGTGCTTTGGGGTAAAAATCACATAGTTCCCATGTTACTATGCATCCATCTCCCATTTGTGGTTGCCAGCTTCGAATGTAAGGGATCACGCGGTTATTCCTAAAATTTCCTATGACCAAGTCTCCTGGTATGTCCTTGGTCATATGACCTAACCACCCGACCCTTCTAACATTTAAGATTCTCCCATCAATATTAGCGGGGAGCGGTCTATTTTTGCTTAACCAAAATGCAACTTTATTTTTTAATTCTTGGTGTCCCTCTATTTTCCCATTTGGAATTGGTACCCCAGAGAGAACACACACAAAGGGTGCAGCCTCTGGCGGTAAGTCAATACGAGTGGTGCTGCTGTTAATTCTGCCATGATTTATGCTTACCCCATCTGAGTTAGTGCAGTTATTAATCTGCCCCACTATAGGGACAGCAGTTTTTGACGGGGTGGACCTTTGTTTGGTTTTGGGTACTGTATGTTAGGAGGTGGGATTTTGTGAGCAACAGATTGACTTGTGTTTGTTTTCGACGCCCCATTTATTTTAGCCACTGTAACTACGGCTGAGTCCACAGTATGGTTGTTTTCAACCAATTTCTTAATTGATACGGCGTTGGCATTAGTTACTTCCTCAATATTCCCCACCTTTTTTCCTATTCTTTTTAGTCTTTCTACTAGCGGCAGAATTAAAGATCTCACTAGGTATTCAATTTGCGCTAGTAAATCTAGTGGAGGGTTTAATATGGGCACTTGTGGTCCTATATTACTCTTCACGGATCTTGGGGTACTATTAATAACCTTGGGGGGACTTAGATACAATTTAGCTTGTTTAGCCAACCTCCTCCTGTGCTTAGCACCCTTACGCTTCCTTTTTGTAGGAAGGACCTGGCCAGATGCAGTAAGTTGGGTATTTTCTTAATTTAATGTAGTGGGTGGGGTTCCATGGAAACTTCCCTCTGATATGATTTGCACGTCTGGCACAGCACTTGTATTCCCCGTATTTAAGTCTGGGCTAGCTACCCTAATTGGTCCATGTTCTCGCTCCACAGACATACCAATGATATTAATGGTATTAATGGGTTCATTTGCATCCCCTAGTGTTGGAGGAATTTGGGGAAGTTCAGATAGCCCTAAGGAGGATCGTTTGTTGGGTAGTGTTTCTAAAGATAAACGTTGTTTGGCCCTCACAATTCCCGTTCTATGGCAGATGTTGCCCGGGTTAGATAATGATCAATTGTCCCCTTAAAAGGCCCTCCCTGTGAGATAACATTTTTAGGGACCCCTTTTGTGGTCATAATGTTGGTAGTATTTCTAAATGTGACAGGATGTTATCAGACACAGAAGCAGGCATAAATACACCCCCTACAGAGTTATGGAATTGTATTAACAAATACCATGGAGTGTAATAAACAGGTCACCTAATTTAGGTTTACTTAGTTGTGTCCAGGTCCATAGAACGAAGTCAAGGGGGGTGGCCCAGCCCAGCCTCCTCTGGCCTCCGAGTGCCACAGAGAGCCCGCCCTTTGCCCATGCTTCCCCCGGCTTGTCCCGCGCGCGACCCGCAATGCGTGGTGCAGCTCTCCGATTAGTAGTACCTGTGGAGGGCGTGACGGGGAGGTGCCTCCTGGCCCCAATGGACTATGGTCGTTGTGCGTTGTGGTATGGCCTCCCTCTTGGTCACACTTCCCCCCAGCAGCGTGCGTTTCCCGCGAAGCGGGAAACGCAAGAGGTGGATAACTCAGCTGAACAAGGTACCGGGGAGCTGGATTCTCCTCCTTTCGTGGCCCTCAGGGAAAAAAGGACAGTTCTCCTTCCAGCAAAACGCACAGGCAGAGTCAAAATCCAATGTAAACATTGAGACAATTTCTACACCCAGGAAGTGTTTTAGAGAGCAGGTGGCTCGGAAGGGTTCGTAGTCTGGACAAGTCACGAAAAGAGTAATTTTTTTATGAAGCGTGTCTTGTTTAGGCTTTTGGACTCTTTCTGAGTACACTTAAGGACCCGTTGCCACCGCCGTAATATAGGGAAAAGAGGGCAGAAATGCCCAGTGATTGATTACCGCTCATCTGTGCCCTGTCACTCACTTTGAGTGATGGGTGTTGCTATTTTTATTAATTGTATGAAAGCATGCAAAATAAGTGGGGGAAACAGGGCACTGCTGGTACGTCCCCTGTCCTTCCGTTACTTTATTCTTTAGGTCTCGGCCTGATGTGAGCAGCGTATGGCTCGTATACGACAAGAGGTGGATAACTCAGCTGCACAAGGTACCGGGAAGCTGGATTCTCCTCCTTTCGTGGCCCTCAGGGAAAAAGGACAGTTCTCCTTCCAGCAAAACGCACAGGCAGAGTCAAAATCCAATGTAAACATTGAGACAATTTCTACACCCAGGAAGTGTTTTAGAGAGCAGGTGGCTCGGAAGGGTTCGTAGTCTGGACAAGTCACGAAAAGAGTAATTTTTTTATGAAGCGTGTCTTGTTTAGGCTATTGGACTCTTTCTGAGTACACTTAAGGACCCGTTGCCACCGCCGTAATATAGGGAAAAGAGGGCAGAAATGCCCAGTGATTGATTACAACTCATCTGTGCCCTGTCACTCACTTTGAGTGATGGGTGTTGCTATTTTTATTAATTGTATGAAAGCATTCAAAATAAGTGGGGGAAATAGGACACTGCTGGTACGTCCCCTGTCCTTCCGTTACTTTATTTTTTAGGTCTCGGCCTGATGTGAGCAGCGTATGGCTCGTAAACGACAAAAGTGACTACATCTTCACGGAGCTGCGATGGCCTATTGGTTAAGGCGTTGAACTTGAAATCCAATGGGGTTTCCCTGTGTAGGTTTGAATTCTGCTTGCAGCGTCATGAGATATTGAATGAATAGCATTTGGTTTAGTTAAGGAAATGTTCACTTCTCGTTACGCAATCCTCATCAACTCACAGGGTTAAACAGCAAAAACACAAACTAGATGTGAACATTAAGACAATTTCGACACCCAGGAAGTGTTTTCGAGAGCAGGTTGGCTTGGAAGGGTACGTAGTCTGGAGCTGTCCCGCCTGATCTTGACGAGTCATGAAAACAGTAATATTTTTATGTAGCGTGTCTTGTTTAGGCTTTTGAACTCTTTCTGAGTACACTTAATGGCCCGGTCCCAGCGTCGTAATATAGGGAAAAGAGGGTAGAAATGTGCAGTGATTGATTACCGCTCATCTGTGCCCTGTCACTCACTTTGATATTTTAATGTTTCTTTTCACAAATTGGATACGATTTTAATATTAGCAAATTGTGTATGATTATTGTGATTTTTTAATTCACTTACTCCACCGATCTTCAGTGTGGCTCAATGGTTAGAGTGGCAAACCCTGATTCAGAGGTCTAGCCCGGGACCAGAGTTCAATTCCCTGCCTCGGCGGGTCTTGTGCTCAAAATTCCACTGACCTGATCATTCTTGCCTCGGTGCCAAATCCAATCATGGAGTCCCACTCTGGGCAATAGCTTGCTTAATCTCCACAACGGCCCCCACAACGCTAAGGATGCCTTGTCTCCGCCTTGGGGGTCCCCAGGAGTGGACGCCTCACAGGGAAAGCCAGGATGGGTTCCACAGCGGTATATGTACAAGTGCCTTGAGACCCTTGTGGGTGAGTAGTGCGCTATACAAGTATCAATTTACATTTACCGGAGGGCGGACAGCCTGAGACACTTCCGCTTCACGAGCGGTTAGTGCTCTAGCTTCCACAACAGGAAGGGCTGCAAGGAGCAGTGGCTCTCGGCGGTAAAGGGTGGACGTTGGCAGAGTCTTCCCTGACACGCTTCAGATTCTAGCTAGCGTTGTCCTTAGAAAAGTCTGAGAGGAATCGAATTTGACTGCTGAAGCAGGAGTGATATTTTAATGTTTCATTTCACAAAACGGATACGATTTTAATATTAGCAAATTTTGTATGATTAATGTGATTTTTTAATTCACTTACTCACACCGATCTTCAGGGACATTCTGTGCTTGATTACTCGCCTGCATGCCTCGGTCCTACTCCGTGATTAGCACAGTTGAGCGGAGGACGGACAGGCAGAGCCAGAGACACTTCCGCCTCACGAGCGGTTAGCGCTCTAGCTTTCACAACAGCAAGGGCTACAAAGCCCGTCCCCCACATTGAGCGCGCAGCAGTCGCACACAGGGTTGTGCCTAATAAGTCGCCTAAGAGGAGCCAAAGAGTAGCCCGTCTGTGCCCGTCCGCGACAGGACGGGGCCAGAGGCCATGCCCCCTTTATGTGGTATCTCTGGCTCGACCACCATCCCTCGGGTAAGCTACTCATCACGAGAACTACTAAGCTTATGGACTCCTGTCCAGTTGGGATGTTCAGGAGAGGTGGGAGATCCCCCAGTAGGCCCGTTCTCATGCCGAACTTGCCACTTTCAGGTTACAGCTGAAGAGAAAGATTATGGACAATGTCAATCCATCATAGGGAAGACAGGGCCTTATTTGAGACTGGGTTACAGGAATTCACTGTGTAATATTGGATCACTGCCCAAACATCACGCGAAAGTCTGGGATCTTATCTCATCAACACAACCAGACTTATGTTTTCTAACAAAAACATGGTTAAAGCCCCATACTGTCCCAGCTATCACCTTAGGGATCCCACACAGCTACCATATAGCTAGGTTAGATCGCCCAGTCAAAATGGGTGGAGGCATAGCAATTGTGTATAGGAATGAGTTACGACTATCCATTCTAGAGGAACGTAGTACTCCAGAGCTGGAAATACACATTTTTTAGATTCAAATATCATGCAGAGTGAGCTGTAAAGGGGCATTAGTTTATCGCCCCACTGGCTAATGCGCCAACTTCTCCATCACATTGTTGGAAGCACTGGTCAGCCATGTTAACCCGGAAAGTGATTTTTTACTCCTTGGAGATTTTAATGTCCACAGCGAAATAAAAGAATGTGGCAAGGCGCAATCCCTGTCGACTGACCTGGCACTGCTGGGTCTCACACAGATCAACAGTGGACCAACGCATCAGGCATGGCATACAATGCGACCTTATCTTTTCGACCACACCAAACGACATTAATTGCTCTCCTCCCATACAAGTGAGCTGGACAGATCACTACATTATGGAATTCCATACACCCAGGCCTGAGAACCTCCCAAAACAAATAATGACACTACCCAGCAGACGGAGACAATGGAATAAGGTCACTCCGGATGTCTTCCAGGAAGGGTTTATTGAGCCCTTTATCTGCTATACGGACGGAGTGGACAGTGCTCTAGCCACATTTGACCAAGCTACGCAGATAGTGGTGGATACTATTGCCCCCATGAAAACGTTCAAATCACGCCCTGCTCAGAAACAGGAAGTGTGGTTTTCGGAGCATTTACGCTCCTTAAAACAGGAAGCCAGGAAATTGGAAAAAGTATGGAGAACATCCCATAGAGAGGATGACAGGAATCTTTATTGGTTGGCCCTCTCCATTTACCATAAAGCCATTCGATTGGCACACAAGACTCACATTGCGACCCTCCTGTCAGCCGCAGGAAATGCCCCTAGGGTGCTGCACCAAATTCTGC
This sequence comes from Lissotriton vulgaris, assembly GCF_964263255.1. Lineage (NCBI taxonomy): Eukaryota > Metazoa > Chordata > Amphibia > Caudata > Salamandridae > Lissotriton > Lissotriton vulgaris. The sequence continues at coordinate 482,061,005 of NC_141699.1, read as the reverse complement.
AGTCCTTTCTCAAGCCAGCAGCTTGTAAAAGTCCAGAGCTGACGTCACTGCAATTATGTGACGAAGTATCACAGTTCTTCACCAGTAAAATCGACAGGATCTATGATAACATTACTAATGGAAAGGGGCGACCACTCGGTCCCCCCGAACGTATGGTGGAGTACCCCGATCCCCCCGGGAAGCCATCTTGGGCGGGAGGCGAGTCTCGGCTGGTATGCCTGAAGCGGCGTAGCCGGGGCGCGCTTTTTCCCGCCCTGGAGTGGGTTGTCCTAGACACTGAAGCCGCCAGCCACGCCCCTGGAGGCGGGCGGAGGCGGGTTTACGCCCGCCCGAAGAAGGATAAAAGGAGCAACAAGCCAAAGAAGCATCCTCTTGTTCCTGTGCTCTGAAGCTGCACCTCCCCGCTGCACGTGAGCTCGAGACGGAACGAAGAGCCATTTTTGAGCGTTGTAATTTTGTCCTTGTTCTTTCAGATATCTTAGTTGGAGAATGCCGAGCAAGAAGGTCGGAAAGCGGGTCGGTACAGATCAGATGCTCCGCATGCTCGTAAAGGATATGGCCGAGATGAAGAAGCAGATGGCGGCAATGAACGGGGCAGGAGGCCCGAAGCGCATCATCGGGCCAGCATTGCCGGGTGTAGTCCCCAGCGGTAGAGGCAAGAGGTCCAAGAGGGGGGCATCTGGGGGAGAGGCCCCAGTTCCCGATACACCGATTGAGGAGCCAATCTCGGTTCCGAAGGAGGGGCAACAGATCCCTGTCGTAGTCACCCCTGTGAATGGGGGGGGATATGCCTCCCGAGTTGGCTGCACAACTGGCAGCGTGGTTGGGGAAAGATAGTGAGGGCACCACGGCAGATGACGCCAGGGCAGTAATGAGGCAACTGCGAGAATCTAGAGAGGCTGCGAAGGCATCATCTTCTGTTCCCCCACAGGCTCCGGTGGGTGAAACCGCAGCGGGCACGAGTTCGGCAGCGACTACAGCTTCTAATTTAGGTAAGCGGCTACTGCCGATTGCGGGGGAGGGGTCTGTACCCTCACGGAGGGAGAAAGTGGCCCAGCATATTCCAATTGAAGTCAAGGAAAAGATTTGGGCTGATAAGTATGTAAACATGTTTTCTTTGCTTACCGATCACTACGAGATCGAGCATGTGAAGGGTCAAAAAGAGTTTCTGCATCCGAGTGTTTGGCGCGCAAAGATGGCCGCCTTTAAGGTAGATGAGAACATAGGTACCTGGGGCAGAGCGTTTGGCATATTCACTTCAATTATGGGGGAACGAAGGCCTGAGTTGTTGGCTGAGTTGCCCATATATCAGACACGTATCATGGAGTATTCTCAATCATATGAGGGCAATCAGTGGTTTTGCTATGATAATGTTTTTCGGAAGGCCAAGGAGCACGACCCAGCTTTGACCTGGGATTGTTACGACTCCATTTCTTGGCAAAAGATGGAGAATTCAGGCATGTTAAAGACACCATTGTCGGGGGGTAGCGGGGGTGAGTTTTCCCGCCATTCGTCTGGGACGCCCTTTCGGACGGGGGCAGGTAACGAGCATCACTCGAAGCCGAGTGGCAACGCAGGTAAAAAGGGGATCTGTTGGAATTTTAATAGGGGAAAATGTACAAGGCCCCAGGGGTCATGCAAGTTTAGGCACGATTGTGGGGGGTGTGGACAGTCCTCACATCCTGAGACCATGTGCAGAGCCAAAACGGGTGATAACGGTGGTAGGGGAAGCGCCAAACAGGTCTGAAATAGTCCGAGGGGCGCCTTTACCTACCCCGGTTGATACCATGGCAATGATTCCTTGGCTCAATGAATACCCGGATCATGTCTCCGCTGGGGTGTTGCGAGACGGGTTTTTGTATGGTTTCCGCATTCCAGTGGGGAATTTTCAGGGTAAGGCACGTTGTAAGAACCAACTGTCGGTCCTCCAAAATACGGCGGTGGTACAGGTAAAGATTGGGAAAGAGGTGACTCGAGGGCGGGTTGCCGGATCATTCGATATACCACCAGTTGCTAACTTTGTTTGTTCCCCCTTAGGAGTGGTCCCAAAGAAGGACCCGGGTGAGTTTAGGCTAATACATAATTTGTCAGCCCCACGAGGTCTTTCCGTGAATGATGCGATAGACCCGGAAGTGTGTTCGGTGCGGTACGCATCTTTCGATGAGGCCGTCGCCATGTAGAATCGCCTGGGGCCCGGAGCGCTGATGGCAAAATCAGACATCGAGTCAGCGTTCCGGTTGCTCCCGGTACACCCAGACGATCAGCGTCTCCTTGGTTTTATGTTTCAGGGTCGCTATTACATGGATAAATGTATGCCAATGGGATGCTCCATATCTTGTGCGTATTTTGAAAAATTCAGTTGTTTTCTGCAATGGGTATTCACGAGAAAGACGGGTTTTCAGCAAGTTATGCATTATCTTGATGATTTTCTGTTCCTGGGGGCAGCCGGGGATCCAGAATGTGCACAGGCTTTAAAAGAATTTTGTGGCCTGATGAGTCATTTTGGTGTGCCATTGGCACCAGGTAAGACTGTGGGGCCATCAACTTCGCTCGAGTTTCTTGGAATAGAGCTCGATTCAGAAGAAGGCTGCTTTCGGCTACCCAAGGTAAAGGTGGGGAAATTCAGGGCCTCCCTTGAAACATGTATTCGGGAAACTAAGGTGAACTTGCATCAATTGCAGCAAACTTTGGGTCAGTTGAATTTTGCCCTTAGAGTAATGCCAATGGCCCGCCCCTTTTCCCGCTCGATTGCACAAGCCATGGTCGGTCTTAAAGAGGGACACCACCGCACGAGGCTCTCGGCAGAGATTCGCCAGGACATGCGCATTTGGTTGGCATTCCTGGCGGATTTCAATGGTCGAATTGTCTGGAACAAGCCGGCGGTGTCCTCTGAGGAGCTGGGGCTGTGGACAGATTCGGCGGGGAGTATAGGTTTTGGCGCCATATTCGGTAATCAATGGTCGGCCCAAAAATGGCCGTCATGGTGGCACGAGTGCGGGCTGACGAGTAACATTGCTTTTCTCGAACTTTTGCCTATTTTGGTGGCCCTGAAAACATGGCCTGAGGGGTTCCGGGATCACTCTGTGGTGTTCTGGTCTGATAACATGACCGTGGTTGAGTGTATCAATAGTCAGGCAGCACGATGCAAATGGATTCTGAGATTGCTCAAAGAAATTGTGTTATTGTGTATGCAATTGAATGTGCTCTTTAGGGCAAGACATGTGCCGGGGGTACTGAACCAAGCGGCTGATGCGCTTTCTCGTTTCCGTATGCAGGCCTTCTGGGGTTTTCTGCCCACAGCGGACCCGGTGGCGGCACCCTTTCCCGAAGCTCTCTGGTCTCTCGGTGCCCCGAACTACAAAACCTCGTGGGAGAGAGTTTAGCACCCAGGACAAGGAAGGCATATGAAGGGGCGTTCCGTTCCTATTGGTCCTTTTTGAGTGCTGCTAGGGGGGAGCTTTGGGGCCAGGAAGAGTTTGTCGTAAAATTTTTGCTGTCTTTACATCAGGCAGGCAAATCAGTAGCTACGGCCCAGAGGCATCGGGCCGCCATTTCCTTTATGGCAAGGGCTCATGGGATCCAGGATCCGACAGCGTCTTTCGTTGTGCAGAAAGCGCTACGTGGGTGGCAACGCCTTGAGGGTCGCAGAGTAGATGAGAGGCACCCGATAGGTCTGGATAGGTTGGCCCTGTTATTATCTGTACTCCCTGCGACATGTTCATCCCAGTATGAAACAGTGCTATTCCGGGCCGCTTTTGCGTTAGCATTCCATGGGGCGATGCGGGTAAGCGAACTGGTGGCGAAGAACAAGCGGGATACGGTGGGAGGACTGTGCCGAGAGCACATTCAGGTTAAGGGGGAGACGATGATTGTTTCGTTTGTCAGGTCCAAGGCCGATCAGGGTGCGATTGGGGATTGCGTAGTCATACATCGGATTCCCGGATCTCCCATGTGCCCTGTTGTTTGCGTAGAGGAATATTTAGCGCAGAGGGCGGCATCATGGGGGGGGGGACCTTGTTGAGACACGCTGATGCCACCCCACTGACGAGGTTTCAGTTCCAGCGGGTGCTTACAATGGCAATTTCGGCCGCAGGATTGAACCCCGGCGAGTTTGGGACCCATTCCTTTCGGATAGGGGCTGCTACTGAGGCTACAGCCAGGGGTCTGAGTGTGGAAAAAGTGAAACGATTGGGGCGTTGGTCCTCGAATTGTTACAAAAGGTATGTGCGGTTGCACATGTTGTGAAGCTGCTACCAAGTACTCACGCTTCTTGTTTTTGTTTGGTTTACAGTTTCGCAAGCTTACGAGGCGGGGCGGACTGTGCAGTCGACCCGACACCTGGGAACCAGCGGTCAGAGATCACCGGCTGCGGAAAAAGTGGTGTGGGTCGTGGGCCACTCATACGTGAGGCGTGCCGCGGACGTATTCAAAGCAGGTGACATGATTCACATAGCTGGGAATACGGGTACAGGGTGACCTTCTACGGAAGGGGCGGGCTCTGTATTGACCAGTTTCAATCCTTTTTCGAGGGTTTGTTAGGGCGGACAAGGTCACCGCCATCTATAATCATAGTGCATCTTGGGGGCAATGATTTAGTGACCACTGGTAGACGACTTCTTCTCGAGGCGATACTATCCACAGTAAGTTGGTTAGCGAGAAGGGTTCCAGGGTGCACAATTGCATGGTCCCATATGATTCCACGTAAGGTGTGGCGGGGGGCGAATTCGGTGTCTGCTATAAATCATTCGGTGAAGAAAGTGAATAACAAATTGGGTAGACTGTTCCGTTCAAGTGCATTGCATTCTATTCCTCATGGTTGTATCAAGGGAGACAGTATGTATCTAGAGGATGGGGTCCATTTGTCCCGGGTGGGGAATGCGTTACTCATAGGAGACCTCGTAGCCTGGCTAAAGTGTTTACAGCATGACCTTTAGGTAGGAGCTTTGTGGGGGGTCTATGATAACATTACTAATGCTAATTTATCCGACACAGGAGGCGTGGTAATGCCACAGGTTCCAACTAATCCCCGCTCATGTTGCCTTAGCACATTCCCTCCTACCTCTTTAGATGAGGTAGACTGCTATATTATGTATACACAAATAAAAACTGTGGGTCTAGAGAAACTCAACCCTCCTTATTGGATCATTTTCCCAACAGGTCCCTTCAATTCATAATAGCCCTGACGAGAGCCTGATCGTATGCGATGCTACATAGACAACATCGCATTGTTGTTTCAGGACGATGATTTTACCATGTAAACAACTTTATGCCAGCACGGTCTCTCCTCTATTAATTACTGTCTTAATTGCATACGAGGAGATCGTCGAGAATTGTGTTAACACGCAACTACGTTGCCCATGATCCTTTGGTCGTGGGACAGACACGCAGTAACCTGTGCGACGGCGCAATTGGCGCATGCGCACTAGTACGAGTCTGGGCTGTGCTTTACTTCCACGTCTAGAAAAATGACGAACAACCGTCTCTCGGTGCCTCCCCATACAGTGCAGATGCCTGACTGGGGTACCGACGGTTAGGTAGGTGAACACACCGGACTATAAGGTCTGGACTCTACATAATGATACGAGTAGAATTCTCAATCTTTTTCCCGGTATATAATGATCGGGGCTCCGACACGGTGCTAGTACAGAGACAGGGCACCGATGTTTCTCTTTACTCGGCTAGTCGTGTATCTCTTTAAAAACCTAATAATCTTAAATGTGAATTTCCTTTGCATGGATGTAGTTTATATATCCCATCGCTATTAATATATTGTTCTTGATTCAGCATACTGTACATCCAGTTCCTAAGCAGTGTGCCTTAATCATTTGACTACGGCATTGTCAACATAGGCTCAGTACCTTTAGCCTGTAGTCTTGGGCGCACTGTTGTTTATTTTGAATGGATTTCTATTACTGATTTCTATTATCCTCTTAGTTGTTGGCATAACTTCCTATTGGCATTTTCATGAAAAAATAATATATGCAATGCCACAGGAGAAGTGCACATTAATTGCTTGAACGCAGTGGTTAATTGCTAGAGAGTCGGTGGTCGCTGTGAGGTTTTCTCACTGTTGTCTTTGTGGTCTGTTTGCCTTAAATATTAGAGGGGTGCCCCTATTTTTCCTGAGCTGTGGCCAGGCGAGGAGTGGCGCCGGTCTCTCATACTCTAGGTGAGTGAGAGGCGTTTGTTAATTATTAATGGTTGGGTATTGTGTTTGCAATATGCAAGAACACAAAAAATTTTAATCATTGGAACTCATGATGGATAACATTCACTAAAGTGTTTTTCTCTGTTTTCTTTCATATATGTCCTCCGCACTTGATTCCTTTTGCCTTTGATCAACAGCTTCTACTAAACAGGAGCATTGAGAAGGCCTAACCAGGTGATATCCTGTATGTTTGTTTGATTTATGTAACACACACACTCACTTTTTGCAGCAGTAGCAGAATTTAACCTTTGGTCCTGAAGAAGCAGGTGATACACACAGTATCTATAACTGCAGAAACATGTCGACCTTTATATAACAGGCAGTAGATATTTGTTTGAACTACTGTTTTGCACTCCACGTTTTTAATCTTGGAAGTGGTTTGCTCCTCATTAAAGTCATTTTCGCACCCACTATCCATTTTTAATCACTCACTCTCACTGATCTTTTGTGCACTGCTTTTCAGTTACCTGTATTTGAGTGTACTGACTGTACGCTGTGGACATACCACTTGCTGAGACTTCCCAAATGATGACATACAGGGCCGTCCAGATTGTGTAACTGATGGGATTCTGTTCCACAGAGTGATAGGTCCCAGCGTATCAAGTAGTGGACACGACATTGTCTGAACTCAGAGGTTTGAGTTTCTCTAGACCCACAGTTATTATATGTGTATACAGTATCTTGTTTAAGGGGCTATAACTGTAATTGGGTCTCTAAATAATTCCCTTGGACCCTACCCTACCCGTATGTGAGACTGCTATATTAACCAAATTAAGAGTGGAAGCCCACTGAACATCATTCCAGCAAGAATAATGCCAATTGTTGGGAACATATTGGGCCCAGGGATTCAGAGAATAGTGAACCTCTCATTGGCAAATGGTCAGGTGCCTAGAGAATGGAAAAGAGTGTCGGTTAGACCGATCAGGAAAAACCCTACTATCCCATGGACAGATCTGTCTAATCTACGACCAATATCTCTACTCCCTTTTATGGGAAAATTAGCGGAAAAGTACGTGAATAGGCACTTATCTAACTTTCTTGAGCAGACCAATTGCTCGGATCATTCTCAGTTTGGCTTTAGGCCCAAACATGGCCCTGAGACCGCGTTACTATCAGTAACAGATGACCTTCATAGATGCCAAGATAGAGGCTTTTCCGTTGTTCTGGTGCTGCTAGATCTGTCAGCAGCGTTCAATACTGTTTCTCACAGTATCCTACTCGAACGATCTGCTGACATTGGGCTAAAGAACACGGCTCTAGCTTGGCTAAAAAGCTTTCTATCTAACTGGACCCAAACAGTTAGCATGGGTACATTTCGTTCCGCTGAAATGGAGATTGCCAAGGGGGTGCCACAGGGCTCTTGCTTGAGCCCGACTCTTTTCAACATCTATGTGCCCCCCCTGGCAAATATCCTGAGAGAGTTTGGTTTCATCCCCGTATCTTACGCGGATGATACCCAGCTACTGTATCCTTTAAGACATCATACGGACGAAGTGAAAGTCTCCTTTTCCAATAGCATGAAGGCAGTAGCTAAATGGATGTCATCAAACTGCCTTCAATGCAACGTAGGGAAGACAGAGGTCCTGCTTCTTGGAGAAGCTAAGATCCTGTGGACCCCGGACAGGTGGCCGCAAGATCTTGGGCCAGTGCCTGAACCCAAACTGGTCGTGAAAAACCTGGGGGTACGCCTGGATCAAGATCTTTCTCTGAAGCAGCATGGCAACTCAGTGGTGGGCACTTGCTTTCATGTGATCGGCCTCCTTCGAAAAGTTTTCCCCTTGCTACCAGATGCCACCAGAAAAACCTTGGTGCAGGCTCTGGTTCTCAGTCGATTAGACTATTGCAATGGCCTCTTACTGTCAGCAAACGAGGGAGTTAAAGCCAAACTCCAAGTTGTGCAGAATACAGCAGCAAGGCTGGTATTAAACGCCCCCCCAAGAACGCCATCCAAACCACTCTTGGATAAGTTACACTGGCTCCCTGTTCGGAAAAGGGTGATATTCAAGACCTGTTGCCTTATCCATAAGAGCCTAAATGGATTAGGGCCAACATACTGGATAGACAAATTTGTACCTTAAATTCCGGTGCGATCTCTCAGGTCCAGCAACCAGCTGCTCCTAACAGTGCCAGCCGCCAAGAAAGTAAGGCATGGTGGTAGGGTTTTGTCCATAGCCGGTCCCACCCTGTGGAATGGATTACCCCTGCCACTTAGGAAATGCACAGAACACCTGAGTTTCAGGAAACAACTTAAGACCTTTTTGTTTCAGTCATTAATCATTCCCCCTTTGACTTGCTGACAGTGTTCTTTAAGTCACAGGCGCAGAGATACTCCTCCGGAAGTCGATTCGAGCGCGTTACAAACCTACAAATAAAAAATAAATAAATAGGTCTTGGCCTAACGTGAGCAGCTCATGGCTTGTATACGAGAACAGTGACATCATACTCATGGAGCTGCGATGGCCGAGTGGTTAAGGTTTTGGATTCGAAACCCAATGAAATTTCCCCACGCAGGTCCGAATCCTGCTTGCAGTGTCATGAGATTTTGCATGAACACCATTTGGTTTAGTTAAGGAAATGTTCACTTCTTGTTACGCAATCCTCATCAAGTCACAGAGTTAAAGAGCAAAAACTCAAACTAGATGTAAACATTAAGACAATTTCCACACTCAGGAAGTGTTTTAGAGAGCAGGTGGCTCGGAAGGGTACGTAGTCTGGATCTGTCCTGCCTGATCTTGACGAGTCACGAAAAGAGTAATTTTTTTATGAAACGTGTCTTGTTTGGGCTTTTGAAATGTTTCTGAGTACTCTTAATGGCCCGGTCCCAGCGCCGTAATATAGGGAAAAGAGGGTGGAAATGCACAGTGATTGATTACCGCTCATCTACGCCCTGTCATTCACTTTGAGTGATGCGTGTTGTTATTTTTATTAATTGCATGAAAGCATGCGAAATAAGTGAGGGCAACAGGGCACTATGCTGGTACTAGCCCCGTCCTTCCGATACTTTATTTTTTATGTTTCGGCCTAACCTGAGCAGCGCATGGCTTGTATACGACAACAGTGACATCATACTCATGGAGCTGAGATGAACGGGTGGTTAAGGCATTGGACTCGAAATCCAATGGGGATTTCCTGAGCAGGTTCCAATCCTGCTTGCAGCGTTGTAATATTTTGCATGAACACCATTTGGTTTATTTAAGGAAATGTTCACTTCTTGTTACGCAATCCTCATCAAGTCACAGAGTTAAATAGCAAGAACTCAAATTAAATGTAAACATTAAGACAATTCCCACACTCAGGAAGTGTTTTAGAGAGCAGGTGGCTTGGAAGTGTTCGTAGTCTGGACCTGTACTGCCTGATCTTGACGAGTCACGAATAGAGTAATTTTTTTTATGAAGTGTGTCTTGCTTAGGCTTTTGGACTCTTTCTGAGTACACTTAAGGGCCCGTTGCCACCGCCGGAATATAGGAAAAAGAGGGTAAAATGCACGGTGATTGATTACTGCTCATCTGGGCCCTGTCACTCACTTTGAGTGACGCATGTTGCTATTTTTATTAATTGTATGAAACCATGTGAAATAAGTGAGGGCAAAAGGGCACTGCTGGTACGTGCCCCGTCCTTCTGTTACTTTATTTTTTAGGTCTCGGCCTGACGTGTGCAGCGCATGGCTCGTATACGACAACAGTGATATCATACGCATGGAGCTGCGATAGCCGAGTAGTTCAGGCATTGGACTTGAAATCCAATGGGGTTTCCCTGCGCAGGTTTGAATCCTGCTTGCAGCATCATGATATTTTGCATGAACACCATTTGATTTAGTTAAGGAAATGGTCACATCTTGTTATGCAATCCTCATCAAGTCACAGAGTTAAACAGCAAAAACTCAAACTAGATGTAAACATTAAGACAATTTCCACACCAAGGAAGTGTCTTAGAGAGCAGGTGGCTTGGAAGGGTTCGTAGTCTGGACCTGTCCAGCCTGATCTTGACGAGTCACGAAAAGAGAAATTGTTTTTTTATGAAGCGTGTCTTGTTTAGACTTTTGCACTCTTTCTGAGTGCACTTAAGGGCCTGTTGCCACCTCCGTAATATAGGGAAAAGAGGGTACAAATGCGCAGTGATTGATTACTGCTCATCTGTGCCTTGTCACTCACTTTGAGTGACGCGTGTTGCTATTTTTATTAATTGTATGAAAGCATGCGAAATAATTGAGGGCAACAGGGCACTGCTGGCACTAGCCCCGTCCTTCTGTTACTTTATTTTTTAGGTCTCCATCTGACGTGAGCAGCGCATGGCTCGTTTACGACAACAGTGACATCATACTTATGGAGCTGCGATGGCTGAGGGGTTAAGGCGTTGGACTTGAAATCCAGTGGGTTTTCGTTGAGCAGGTTTGAAACTTGCTTGCCGCATCGTGAGATTTTGCATGAACACCATTTGGTTAAGTTAAGGAAATTTTCACATCTCGTTACGTAATCCTCATCAAGTCACAGAGTAAAACAGCAAAAATTCAAACTAGATGTAAACATTAAGACAATTTCCACACCTAGGAAGTGTTTTAGAGAGCAGGTGGCTCGGAAGAGCTCCTAGTCTGGACCTGTCCTGCCTGATCTTGACGAGTCACGAAAAGAGTAATCTTTTTTTATGAAGCGTGTCTTGCTTAGGCTTTTGGACTCTTTCTGAGTGCATTTAAGGACCTATTCCCAGCGCCGTAATATGGAGAAAAGAGGGTAGAAATGCACTGTGACTGATTACCGCTCTTCTGTGCCTCGCCACTCACTTTGAGTGATGCGTGTTGCTAATTTTATTAATTGAAAGCATGCAAAATAAGTAAGGTAATAGGGCACTGCTGGTACATGCCCCGTCCTACCATTACTTTATTTTTTAGGTCTCGGCCTGACTTGAGCAACGCATGGCTCATATACGACAACTGTGACATCATACTCATGCAGCTGCGATGGCCCAGTGGTTAAAGTTTTGGACTCGAAACCCAATGGGTTTTTGCCGCGCAGGTTTGAATCCTGCATGCAGCATCATTAGATTTTGCATGAACACCATTTGGTTTAGTTAAGGAAATGTTCATTCTTGTTACGCATTCCTCATCAAGTCACAGAGTTAAACAGGAAAAACTCAAACTAGATGTAAACATTGAGACAATTTCCTCACCCAGAAATTGTTTTCGAGAGCAGGTGGCTCGGAAGGGTTCATAGACTGGACCTGTCCTGCCTGATCATGACGAGTCACGAAAAGAGTCCTTTAGTGACTTCATTTTTTAGGTCTCGGCCTGACGTGAGCAGCACATGGCTCGTACAGGACAACAGTGATATCATACTTGCAGAGCTGCGATGGCCGTGTGGATATGGCATTGGTCTTGAAAACCAATGGGGTTTCCCCGTGTAGGTTAGAATCCTGCTTGCAATGTCATGAGATTATGCATGAACTCCATTTGGTTCAGTTAAGTAAATTTTCACTTCTCGTTACGCAATCCTCATCAAGTCACAGAGTTAAACGGCAAAAACTCAAACTAGATGTAAACATTGAGACAATTTGCACACCCAGGAAGTGTTTTCAAGAGCAGATGGCTCGAAAGTGTTTATAGACTGGACCTGTCCTGATCTTCACGAGTCACGAAAAGAGGATTTTTTTTTATGAAGCGTGTCTAATTTAGGCTTTTGGACTCTTTCTGAGTACACTTAATGGCCCGTTTCCAGCGCTGTAATATAGGGAAAAGAGCGTAGAAATGTGCAGTGATTGAGTACCACTCATCTGTGCCCTGACACTCACTGTGAGTGACGCGTGTTGCTAATTTTATTAATTGAAAGCATGCAAAATAAGTGGGGGCAACAGGGCACTGCTGTTACATGCCCTGTACTTCCATTACTTTAATTTTTTAGGTCTCGGCCTGAAGTTAGCAGCGCATGGCTGCTCTGGCCATGCTGAGGGCTTACGATTCCAGCAGCTTTTTCGCTGCTCCGCCTACAATTCTGATTCATGGGCATCGCTTTGCGTCATGGATGATGCAATACACAGTGTAATGATTGCACCGAAGGCAATCATTACACAGAAGGTTGCCATCCTGTCCGCTTTTGGCCCCGCCCTCCGGGATTTGATCATTTACTCGCGGAAATTACACAGTGCCTTTATCTTGTGGCTCTCAATAACAAGAAAAATGCCAGTACTGATTGTCACTCAGAAATATTTAACCTAAATGCATAAACCATACACATTTAGAAGCTCATTAGTGGAGGAGGAGCTACGCGGGCATCCAAGATGGTCACGTAAGCAGAGGGCTCCCGGGACCCGCGCCGCCCTCCTGCAACTATCCTCGAAATATCCTGATTTTTATTATGGGCTATTGAAGATCTACTCTTGCTGTCTTCGATATCCTTTCAAGAATCGAAATCGGATGTTGGGAACCGATTTTACATCGACTTCATCTTTCTGGCCCGCCCCCGATCGAGACCGGGGACTCTGCTGCTTTGGTGGGCCGAGGAGTAAGTCAACAACAACGGCCTTAGGGACATCCTCCCAGCCGGCAGCATTGTCGCTTTCAGTTTCAATTTCTCCTCGACCCCTCGATTGACTATTCCGAGAGCGGTTCGGCTCCCAAGTCGGTGTAGCTTCGACCCGCTGTGTTGTCCTGCCATATCCCTCTACCTTTGCTTCATCCCTCGACTCGCATTCTACAGTGTTGGCCTGAAATTCTGCTTTGGTATCTCAGTAGCATCGGCCATTTTCACCAGGTCCAGAGGGCCCCTTCGGGGCACGGTTTCCAATATGGCCTCCAAACCTGAGTTTGAGAGGCGCAAGACGAAGACGCCGACCCGTGGGGGACCTATCCAGACTAATGTGATGGATCGCTATACGCAACCGAAGGGTTCCCCCGGCAGTGCCGGCCGTACTCTTGCGGACCCCAGGACGGACTCTACTGTGCCATCGGAGGTTTCGCTCCAGGACCTAATGAGTGCCATCACTGGGATGAAGGCTGATATGGGGCTACAGTATGAGGCTATTGTCTCCAAGATCGATACTGTGGCTGTTGATGTCACACTTATCAGAGCAGATCTGGCTAAAACGAATGAGAGGGCCAAGGCTTTGGATTTGAAGGCCTCAAGTCTCGTCACTGATATGGCGGACGCACAGTCGGAGATTGGTAACCTGCGATCATCGCACGACCTTATGGCCCGACGACTGGACGAATATGAAAATAGGGCCCGGCGGAACAACATTCGCTTGGTGGGAGTTCCGGAAAATCAAGATGACACCACTGTTGACCTTCTTGTGGAGGATCTGATCCTCAACCATCTTGCTCCCGCCGGACTCAGCAAATTCTTTGCGGTTGAACATGCTCATCGCTTCCCGGGTGGGAAGACTAAACCAGGAGCCTCCCCGAGGCCTATTATTGCAAGGCTTTTCCATTTTCGGGACAGGGACGCTATCCTCCAGGCCTCTCGTGGTCGTGGCCCATTGAAGTTCGACAATAGTACTGTTAACATCTACCCGGATTTTACTCCTCAAGTCCAGCGACAAAGATTGGGGTTCCAGGGAGTGAAGAGAAGCTTGCGGGACTTGGGCCTCAAGTATGCAATGTTGTTTCCAGCTCGACTACGCATCGAATATGAGGAACGGACATTTTTCTTTGATCGACCAGACTGCGCCAGTGAATGGCTTGACTCGTTGCCGAACAGAGACGACCTGAGCGGACGCCCCGGTGGAGCGGAGGGGAGTGCATCGGCCCAGGAGTGACATTGTGGTTCTTGACGTCAGGTTTCTTGTTCCTATTTATCAGCTGAGTTATGCCATTTGCTTCTTTATTGTTAGGGTTAAGTCCGAGGGTGGTTAGGGTGTGGGTAGACTCTTTTCCTCCTCTGGGATTCTTTGTGTAGTGTAGTTATGAGAGGGCGACAGGCACACTGCAAATTGGGGTGGCTTTTTAGTCGTACGCAGGGGTGCAGAGTGGGGGTTGTTGTAACGGGGGGTTGTTGGGGGGTGGGGGGAGGGCTTGTTTTTGTTATTGTATTTGTTTTTTCCACATGGCACTGTATGCTTTGCTCTTATCCTTCTGTAGTTGGGCTCCGAGGAGGGAGGGTTGCGGTCCTTTACCGGGATGGGGAATGGTGAGTTGAAGTTGCTGTCTTGGAACGTTAATGGTCTGGGGGATAAGATAAAACGTGGCGTTGTTTCCCAGTTCCTCCGACACCAGTCCCCTGACATTGCTTTGTTACAGGAGACCCATCTGATAGGGAATGCTTGCCGGGCCCTGGATAGTCGTGGTTATAGACTGGTTGCTCATGCTGGACTCACCTCCGGTTCCAGAGGAGTGAGAATACTGATTAGGTCCTCTCTGCTCCTTGAAATAGATGATATAACACTTGATGATAGGGGTCTATATGTTGCTATTTCGGGGAGGTGGGAGGGTAAGATGCTCTCAATAGTTAATGCGTACGTCCCCCCGGGTCTCCAGGCCACTACCTATGCTGACCTCGGTCGGATTTTGCTGGGACTTCCTGACGGTCTCCTTATTCTTGGGGGGGATTTTAATTCTGTTGTCTCTGGTAACTCTGATCAATATCCCCCCAGAGTCTTACTGAATTCCCAGATGTGGCTTTCTGAACTGCTGGAAACCTTTGGATTGGTGGATGTTTGGAGGGTGCTACACCCCTCGCACTTGCAATATACGTTCCATTCTGGAGCCCATGGCAGTCTTTCTAGAATCGATTAATTCCTAATGCCATCGGCCCACTCTCCTTCTGTGCGGTAGGTTTGTCACCTCCCCAGGGGCATCTCTGATCATTCCCCTTGTGGCTAAGGGTAGCGTTTGGGGTAGGTAGTGAGGGCAGAATTGCTCCTATCAATCCTTGATACTTGCGAAACCCCAAGACGCGCTCTGAGCTGATCAAGGCCATTGATTGCTATTTTGATGAAAATGTGGGGTCTGTTTCCTCTTCTGTTTCCTTATGGGAGGCTTTCAAAACTGTTATTCGGGGTTATTCATTGTCGTTGATTGCTTCTACTAAGAAGGCTAAGCATGAAGAATTATTGGTCTCGAGGATGACATAACTGTACTTGAAAGTGAATTGGGTGGGAATGATACTCCTGCGACTTTACACTCCCTAGATTTGAAACAGGCAGACTATAGAGCCCTGGTGACAGACGCGGCCAAAGTTATGAAAGGTAACCAGCTGGGCAGACTCTATGATGTGGGTGATAAGGCGAGTAAGCTTATTGCGTGGTTGGACAAGTCTGAGAGAGCGAATCGAGTTGTTCTGGTGATTGAAAAGCTGAATGGGGATTGTGTGTCTGACCAGATTGGGATTGTTGACTGCTTTGTAGACCACTTTCAGATGGTCTATGCCTCTGTGAGTTAGAGAGATGAGTGCGATTCTCGTTTGCTCCTGCGTGATATTGCGCTACCCTGCCTCTCTGATGAGGACTGGGCCTTGATGGATGCACCAATAACAGTGGATGAGGTCGCTGGTGCCATTCGTGCCCTCCGATCCGGTAAGGCCATGGGGCCCAATGGATTGCCTATTGAGCTCTACAAGTTGCGGCCTGACAAAATGGTGCCATATTTGAGATATATGTTTCTCGAGGCCTTCGAAACTGGCCTCCTTCCTCTTGATCAGCGCCTGGCCACTATCGTTGTCATCCACAAGGAAGGTAAACCACGTGATCGATGTGCTTCCTACAGACCCATTTCACTGCTTAATGCTGAACCCAAGATACTGGCTACTCATCTGATTAAGGTGATCGGTGACTTGATCCATCCGGATCAATCCAGTTTCATCCCGCATCGAAACACCGCCCTTAACCTAAGGAGACTTCATGGAGTTCTCGCGAGAGCTGGAACTCTGACTGAATCGGCCATTTTAGCCTCCCTTGATGCCACCATGGCTTTCGATACCATCGAATGGCCTTATCTCTGGGCAGCTCTCTCCAAGTTTGGTTTCGGCCCGAATTTTATTGCCTGGGTTAAGCTCCTTTACGAACGACCACTAGCCCAGGTGGTGGTGAATGGCAGGGTGTCTGGTTCTTTTGCACTTGGGCGTGGCGCCCGACAGGGTTGTCCGCTGTCTCCGTTGCTTTTTGCCCTCACTCTGGAGCCGTTAGCCGAGTGGCTTCGCTGGGAGCCCTCGATCAGGGGCATCCAGTGGGCCCCAGACTTTGAAGACCGGGTCTCGCTATATGCAGATGACATTCTTCTTTATCTCACCTCACCCCGGAAGTCTCTTAATGTGCTTTTTGATGTGCTCACCTCCTTCGGGAAGAACTCAGGTCTTGTTATTAACTGGACCAAATCCTGTGTTTATGTTCTGGCCGGGGATCTCCCTCCGTTGCCCCGTAGATTCCCAATTCAGGTAGTCAAAACTGGTTTTAAGGACCTGGGGATTCATGTCTCCTTGGATTCCACCGTCCGTTACGACCGTAATCTTCATGCTCCTCTCCAGCGGCTTAAACTAGACGTCTCGGGGTGGCGTCGCTTGCCCCTCTCCCCATTGGGGCGTGCGACCCTCTTTAAGGTGATGTCGCTCCATAGGTTCCTGTATGCACTTCAGAATTTTTTTGATCCCATACCTTCCGGGTATTTTCGTGAGGTTGAGAGCCTTCAGAGACAATTGATTTGGGACGGGCTTGCTCATATCTCATTACCCAAACCCACTTTGCCGTGGTACGACAGCGGCATCGCCCTCCCTGACATCAGACGCTACTACTGGGCCTTGCAGCTGTGCGCGGTTAATCCCGTAACCTACGCCCCTGGTCCTGCTCCCGCCTTTGCGATGGATAAATATCTCCTGCCAGGTGGGAATTTTAATAGAAGCTCATTAGTAACTGATTTATTTCAAAAATGCACTATTTTTATCTCACAAACATTTAACACATTTTTGACAATCAAAAATCAAAGGGGAAATATCTTAAGGACAAGGCGGCTGATAACAATTCACACAAACCTTCATTCACTTAAACACATATACTTTTGTACAACATACCCCTTTCAAACAACCCAAAAGGTACACACACAACAGGAGTAAATCAATAAACCCAATGGAGAGAACCTGGTCTGCCAAACCAAACAGGTATCAACAATGTTTCTTCCTATGTACAGCTAGCATTGATCAATTCCTTTTCATTAGTTTAAACACAAGTACAACATATAAATTCAATGTGACACTGTCACAACACATTGATAGAAAAACAAATTGGCAGAACGATGGTCTACGCGTTTCGAGTCCCAACAGTCTTGGGATTCTCCCTAGGACCACACCAATCTGTGAAAAATAAATAGAAAAATATGTCTCACTTGATCCTGTTTAAAAGATCACTGAGCAAGAACCACTGCTCTACAGTGACAACTTACCAGGAATACAGATAGCGCTAGGGCTTTTACGTAAAAGAAGATTCTAAAGAGGAAGAGAAGAGGGAAAGGGGTAGAAAGGGCAAAAAAAGCAAGTCAATATCACAGTCCACTAATATGTAGTCAAAGCAAACGCTACTCCGCTTATATAGCCGAAATGGACTTACCTAATGGTATCCCCCTAAGTCCATTGTTTTATTTTTGATAGAGAGCCACACTCGGGTCGACAGCACGTAATCTAAAAGATGAAAGGGATAAATGTAGCCAACTCATGATACACCCCATACGGGCATGAGCATTCAACGTTTGTGGAAAAGCAAGGCGAAGACTCTTGGTGTCTCTCTTACTCAGCACTATTTTCTTTCACTCGTGTTTAGCAGCAGGGAAGGGGCATGTGAACCCTCGTTTCTGTAGCATGCTTGCTCTCCCTGCTAAGCCACAATATAAAGGAACCGTGTAATTTCCGCGAGTAAAAGATCAAATCTTACTCTGCACCCACTGGACACCCTCCTCCTTCTAATCCCGGCTTTTCCAGTTTCATCATTGTGTGATCCTAGCCCAGCACGTTTGTTAGATTTGGGGGTCTCTAGTTGGCCCAGGTAGGTACTTGTGACAAATAACCCTTGCTCACCCCCTTTGTAGCTTGGCATGAGCAGACAGGCTTATCTCAGGCAGTGTGTAAAGCATTTGTGACCACCTACACTAACCCAGTGACAACACTACAGGTGGACACCACACAAGGTTTTATATAAAAAATAAGTATACTTTATATAGATTTACCACAAGTCTATAAATGACAAAAATACACAATACTGTTACTTTAAGATGGTAGATTTAGCTTAGTTCAGTTCAGTTCTTAAGATGCGACACTTTGCGTCAATGTACCTTAAGATGTGTTGCGCTTCCACGACAAGCAATGTCACAGCAATGGAAATGCCGCAAAGTTCTGGTGCAAAGAAATGAAGAGGTGAAGATCTTCCAGATGCGGCACGCTTCTCTGGGGATGCAAGGCATTCTCGGTTCGATGTGTGGACTGCAGCGGCGACACCCTTGTTCAGAAGTGCGACGGCAACAGCTTCAGCTGCGACACTCTTCTCCAAGTTAGCATGAAGCTTCTGCACGATGCCGCAACTACAGTGGCAACATCCTTGTTCAGAAATGCGACGGCAGCAGCTCTGACTGCGGCACCCTTCTCTTGGGATGCGAAGCGCATTTCTCGATGCAGTGCAATGCGACAGTTCTAGCGGCGACACCCTTGTTCAGAAGTGTGACAGCAGCAACAGCGACGGCGACACGCTTCTTCCTCATTGCGAGACCCTTCTCTCGATGCGGTGCAGTGTGACAACTCCCTCAGCGACACCCTTGTTCAGAAGTGCGACAGCGACATGCTTCTTCCTCATTGAGTCGTGATTCCAGCTCCTTGGAACACGCAGTCCTTCAGAAGGCCCAAAACAGCAACAGGCACTTCCAAAAGAACTCTGGGGAGCTGGGGTTTGAAGTTTGTAGTGCCTGATACTTCAGCACGAGGTAAGTTCTATTCCAAGCCCATGGAGATCCTTCACAAGTTGAAAATAAAGTACACAAAGTTCCTTTCTCCTTCCTTTGGCATTCAGGCAACCAAGGCAGGTCAATCCCCTAACCAGCACTACCGCTTAGGAATAGTCACTCCTCAGTTTCTTCAGGTTCCTCTCCTCAGCAAAGGTATCTTCTTGTAGTCCAAATGTGATCTAATTTCATGGGATCAGGGTCCCAATATTTATACCCCAAAATCCTTTGTTCTCTGAGGGCAGAGGGGCCATTGCCCAGTCCAAACCAGTTCTGAAGCACACTGTTTACCAGACTTTTCCTTTCCTTTCACAGTGCAGGGCAGAAACATCAGACGTCCCACTGGAGGTGGAGCCAGCATTGTGGAAGGCAAGTACAGTCCTGGAGCACTTTGTTGATAGGACTCCTTTTCTTCTTTCAGTGTGCAGGGCAGAGACATTAGTCACACCCCAGGAGGTGGAGCCAGCATTGTGGAAGGCAGGCACAGCCCTATTCAAGGCTCAGGTGCTACTCCTCCCTCCCATCTAGATGCAGGTCTCTCTATTCACCAATGGGCTGACTCATCCTGTCTCTTGGAGTCCCCCAGCCCTGTCACTCACAAAACCAGACAAAGGAATACACAACCTAGCAGAGGCAGACTTGAAAGGTTAGACAATAAATATACCTACTTTCTAAAAGTGGTATTTGCAAATACAGAATGTTAAAAACAACTTCACTAAAAGATGCATTTTATCATTCTGAGTCCAGGCATACTAAACTCAAATTTAGTTCAGTTAGGATTATAAAATGTAATAATTCTAACTGCCTATTCTGGCCTACGGAGAACAGGTAGCCTTGCAATAGTGAGAAATGAAAATGGCTGTTATTCACTATTAGGACATGCCACACACATCAGGGCTTGTCCTAGTTTATACTTACAATGCACCCTGTCCTTGGGTCTACCATAGGGGTGT
This sequence comes from Lissotriton vulgaris, assembly GCF_964263255.1. NCBI lineage: Eukaryota > Metazoa > Chordata > Amphibia > Caudata > Salamandridae > Lissotriton > Lissotriton vulgaris. The sequence continues at coordinate 482,040,949 of NC_141699.1, read as the reverse complement.
CTGACATGAAGAAAAGGGAAGGTTTAGGGACTGGCAAGTGGGTGCACTTGCCCAGTCAGCATGACAGTATCAGACTGCAAGCAGGCTCTGCAATGGCAGACCTTAGACACATTTTACAAGGCTGCTTCTGTGGGTGGCACAACCAGTGCTGCGGGCCCACCAGCAGCATTTAGATTTACACGCCCTGGGCACTAGACTAGGGTCTGTCAAGTAAACCAAATAGCCAAACATGGAACCACTGATTAATACATCAATTTACAATAGGGAGCACTTGCACTGTGGCACTGAACAGCAGTGGAACAGTGCCCAAAGCATCTAACACCAGCAAAAATACATGAGGCAACAGCAAAAGTGGAAGGGAGACCCAGTCCAATGTTGCCAGGTCTAACAACGTTGTTTCGCAGAATCTGAGTGCCTTTATCAGTCTGCTCAGATTTAGAGACCTCCGACTTGGACCATTCGCAGTAGTATCCTTGAGAGATTTTTCTCAGCAGATGTTTGGTGTTCAGACTCGCACATATGCACTACTGCAGCAGTGAGCTCGGCGCCGTGCTGCATGGCAGCCAGTTTCAAGCTGGTTTTGTTTGCCCAGGCCACCCTGGGGAAACGGTGCTACCCCTCTGCCCCGGGGCAGGCTGGGAGCCTGGTCCCTGTATAGTGTAGTTCCTATATTCCCAATAGGCTCTGCACATTGGAATAATATATACTGTAGTTTAGACATAGGACTGAGGTCTACTAGGTCTCTACCGAATATATTAAACTTAATAGTGAGTGCCAGCTAGCTCAGAGGTCACTAGAAACTTTCTTGAATTCACAAGAAGGGATTAGTTTCTGACAACCGCATAAACATGACAACTTTGTTTCCCAAGAAAAAGAAATCAAATCTCTAGAGTCGCGGAAACAATAGATAACTATTTTACTCAGTCAATCGTGCGTGCTTCGTTTCACCAGAGGTGCTGAGAAATAGAGAGACGGGCGTTTTCAATAATAATATTTATTGAACAGTCTTCTTTCTCAAGCATTGGAAATGAACTGCTACAAATGTAATACTGGTTATAAAGTACAAGGCATATAATACACACAATATTATAAAGTAGTACTGTAAAAGCATGATATGATTTCTAAGCCATAAAAGTGCATAACATGTATAAAATACATACAGTAATAAATAATGACTAAAAGTACTCAACTGGTGCTTCTACAATACGCCTACCTGTTTGTACCTAACCTAAGTCTAGTACGAGGGAAGAAGTAAGTGAGGAGTAGTATAAGTTTAGTAAATCTCTGCCAGGAATCTATTCCAAGAATTCTCGATAGAGGTCTAATCAGCTCCGTACCTTGGTTTTACAATGAAGGAGGTCTTATATCTCTCTCTCAGGACTCGATTTCCCAGATACCTTCAAGGGTAAGCCGGAAACACTGGAGCTGGATTTCTCGGCAAAAGAAAAGACAGCGTCTCTCTCAGTGAGTCAGTTGGAGGGTCGGCTTCCTTCGGCACTTGCTGCTGCAGGGCGTCGGGCAAGTAGATAGTCGATCTGCTCCAAACCAATGTGTGTTTGACTGGGCAACCTGGGCATATTTATACTTTGAAGGTGCCAAGTTAGATGCATGATGTGACTTAATATCGTCACTAAAAGGCTAAATTCTTGGAAAACTCCAGGAGTTCTTGTAGAACTTAATATTCAAGCAGCTGGAAGTTCCTAGCTGCTGAAGGCGGGTTTTTCCAAGAAATCGTTGTTAATTCTTGGAACCTAGTGGAAGTAGCCATGCCATATTTGGGCTGTATGGCTTAGACCAAATAGGGTAGTGATTTCTATGCCTATATAAGGATATGATAAAGTATACCTGTATAAGGGCATGGATCGGGAAAATTACACTAGGGGCCTAGATTCGATTACAACACCACTCCACGATCTTAAGTTCAATTAAGCTAACCTTATAAGCACTGAACATATCTAAAGCTAGTGTTTACAACCCCACCCCAAAATACATAAAAATGCACTTGAAATGGTTTGTACATGAGAAAAAATGTTGAGTATTTCTACATTACGCATTTTAAGGAAGTGATGACATTCTAAGCATATAGTATGATATCAACATATGCAAATTGAATAAATCATGAATTTACATTTATGAAAAATGGCTCTTAAATTCAGAAAGAAAAAGTTGGAGCATTTCATAACATAACATATCTAGTCAATTGTTATATGAGGACAAGACTAAATATATTTTCTAGGCAGTGTTCAAAAAGAAAAGAATTTCTTGTTCTCTAAGAATAGTTCTAATTTAAGAAGATTTTGTCTGTGCCAAAAATTCAATAAATTTGGAGAGAAAAAAAATTCAAATGGTTGTGACAAACAGAGTCCCAAAGTTAAATGTTTTTGTTTTGAAAAATTGAAGGCTGAATTTCAGAGTTCAGGGAACACTGTGTGCATGAATCAAAAGTTATTCTCGGTGTCAGGAGAAAACATTAGATCATCAAGGCTGGCAAAGAAATCGTCTACCATAGTAGGTGAAAGTGGAACCACTTGATCAAGCAGATCAAAAGTGCACAGATGAGAAGCATTGCTGTCAGCGCCAGGTGCTGCATTAGCAGTGCTCTAATTAGATAGTACCTGTGTGCCTGTTGATTCTCGTATCTCACCCTCAGTTAGACTTACTGGTGAGACCTCAATGAATGCCGTCATCAGGATTAGTAGCCGTTGGGGACAACATGATGCATGAGCCGTTACAGGACCTAGCAAGGCATCGACATCCGATGGCAGGACTGATGGAAGTGTAAGGCAGGTGTCCAACACGCATTCCTCTCCGCAAAGCAGGCATTGTAGATCAGGTAAGATGCAATCTTGCCAGATTGGTCTGAACGATAGAAACCAGGTAGTGTTCAGCCAAGCCAAGAATCTGTGAAATCCTTTCAAGATACATTATGGCAAGGAGGTCTGGGTATCGTTGGTTGCCGGACTTGCCATATCAGAGCAGAATTAATAAAAATAGAATTCCTGCTATGAGTCCCAAGATGAGAGGCAGGCCGCCGATCACAGAGTGCACGAAATTTGGAAAAATGCCGAGGACTGCTTCAAATGGTGTTAACAGTCCCGAAAAAAAATTGTCTTAAATACATGTGTGATGCCACTGGTATCAGACATGTTTAAGATTTGACTTAACATTTCTGCGAAATGTACTGGGCAGTTTGTTGATAATAATGCATGTATCTCCGCAGATGTCCTCACAACTTGCAGATCATACGTTTCTTTAGACGAGGTCAGTGGCACAGACTTTTGCAAAAGAATGGCTTTTATTCTGCTTAAAGTATCAATTCGTATAGAAGAGATATTCAGTGAAGGCCATAATGTAGTCCAACTGTCTGTCTTTTGAGTTGGATGCAATACTTGCGTACAACAAGTGACCATGGACGACACACTAACAAGATAAAGTTTTCCTGGCATCATGCCACAGCAGCTGTGATCCTTCAACATAACGTAACTGCCATTGGATAGCTGCCTGAAAATGGGTTCTATCACAGTGGAGGGGGTACCGTGCAGGTGACAAGAGAGGTTATTTGCAGAACCGTCGCAGGCTCTGTGTAAAATAATACCTTTGCACAAAAGTGTACCACTTAGTGTGTTCTTACAATTTTTACCACTAAGGAATACCTCTTTTCCCCCTGTTCCAACATTTGTGTGTGTAAGGTAATGTCCATGTCAACTTAATGTATTCTTTACCCAACATTTCATACAGGCCCGCTGGCATATGCTGTAGACAATACTGAAATTGGAAAATCGTCACTGGTATCATGATGGTGCCATGAATTATCCATTCAATGACAGGCTTCTCAGAAACTGTCAATGGTAATCTTTCCAGTTTTTCAATGCTCAGCACCATATAGTCTGCTCCTCTTTGTGCCAAAGAGATTTGTTTATCTGTAAGGTTAAATACAGCAAACAATGACGTTGTGTTGATTAGACGCCATGGCACGTAGCCTGAACGAAGATTTTGCAACGTCCAGCCTAACTGCATTATAGAACGCAATTGAGACTGGCCATGTTGTAACATTTCAGAAAAGGGGGTGGTGATGGACAGAGTATCTGAATTAAACAGAACACTCATACCCAGTCAACAGATCAGGGCTTGATCCATCACCGTTTGTTAGCTCACTGGACCATCCCAGCTCAGAACCTGGCTACATGCAAATTAGTCTGTCCCTGGCCCAGTGCATCATGGGAACAGGGCAGACCAAACTACCAAGCCAATTCTTATACTGGGAAGGAAACAAGCTTCCGGGGACCGGTTTCTGGCATTACAGCCGTCTTCGGCCCGGCTTGCTTGAATCCTGATGGTGCAATGAGCAAGGGACTCACATCTGAGTATACCCTTCCACGCTTATGGTGGACAAAACGATTCAGAAAGGGGGGTGGTGATGGACAGAGTATCTGAATTAAACAGAACACCCATACCCAGTCAACAGATCAGGGCTTGATCCATCACCGTTTTTTAGCTCACTGCACCATCCCAGCTCAGAACCTGGATACATGCAAATTAGTCTGTCCCTGGCCCAGTGCATCATGGGAACAGGGCAGGCCAAACTACCAAGCCAATTCTTATACTGGGAAGGAAACAAGCTTCCGGGGACTGGTTTCTGGCATTACAGCCGTCTTCGGCCCTGCTTGCTTGAATCCTGATGGTGCAATGAGCAAGTGACTCACATCTGAGTATACCCTTCCACGCTTATGATGGACAAAACGATTCAGAAAGGGGGGTGGTGATGGACAGAGTATCTGAATTAAACAGAACACCCATACCCAGTCAACAGATCAGGGCTTGATCCATCACCGTTTTTTAGCTCACTGCACCATCCCAGCTCAGAACCTGGATACATGCAAATTAGTCTGTCCCTGGCCCAGTGCATCATGGGAACAGGGCAGACCAAACTACCAAGCCAATTCTTATACTGGGAAGGAAACAAGCTTCGGGGGACCGGTTTCTGGCATTACAGCCATCTTCGGCCTGGCTTGCTTGAATCCTGATGGTGCAATGAGCAAGGGACTCATATCTGAGTATACCCTTCCACGCTTATGGTGGACAAAACGATTCAGAAAAGGGGGTGGTGATGGACAGAGTATCTGAATTAAACAGAACACTCATACCCAGTCAATAGATCAGGGCTTGATCCATCACGTTTTTTAGCTCACTGCACCATCCCAGCTCAGAACCTGGCTACATGCAAATTAGTCTGTCCCTGGCCCAGTGCATCATGGGAACAGGGCAGACCAAACTACCAAGCCAATTCTTATACTGGGAAGGAAACAAGCTTCCGGGGACCGGTTTCTGGCATTGCAGCCGTCTTCGGCCCGGCTTGCTTGAATCCTGATGGTGCAATGAGCAAGGGACTCACATCTGAGTATACCCTTCCAAGCTTATGGTGGACAAAACGATTCAGGAAAGGGGGTGGCGATGGACAGAGTATCTGAATTAAACAGAACACTCATACCTAGTCAACAGATCAGGGCTTGATCCATCACCGTTTTTTAGCTCACTGCACCATCCCAGCTCAGAACCTGGCTACATGCAAATTAGTCTGTCCCTGGTCCAGTGCATCATGGGAACAGGGCAGACCAAACTACCAAGCCAATTCTTATACTGGGAAGGAAACAAGCTGCCGGGGACCGGTTTCTGGCATTACAGCCGTCTTCGGCCCGGCTTGCTTGAATCCTGATGGTGAAATGAGCAAGGGACTCACATCTGAGTATACCCTTCCCCGCTTATGGTGGATAAAACGATTCATAAAAGGGGGTGGTGATGGACAGAGTATCTGAATTAAACAGAACACTCATACCCAGTCAACCGATCAAGGCTTGATCCATCACCGTTTTTTAGCTCACTGCACCATCCCTGCTCAGAACCTGGCTACATGGAAATTAGTCTGTCCCTGGCCCAGTGCATCATGGGAACAGGGCAGACCAAACTACCAAGCCAAATCTTATACTGGGAAGGAAACAAGCTTCCGGGGACCGGTTTCTGGCCTTGCAGCCGTCTTCGGCCCGGCTTGCTTGAATCCTGAGGATGCAATGAGCAAGGGACTCACATCTGAGTATACCCTTCCATGCTTATGGTGGACAAAACGATTCAGAAAAGGGGGTGGTGATGGACAGAGTATCTGAATTAAACAAAACACTCATACCAGTCAACAGATCAGGGCTTGATCCATCACCGTTTTTGAGCTCACTCCACTAAGCGTGGAAGGGTATGCTCAGACATGAGTCCCTTGCTCACTACACCATCAGGATTCAAGCAAGCCGGGCCGAAGATGGCTGTAATTCCAGAAACCGGTCCCCGGAAGCTTGTTTCTTTTCCAGTAAAAGAATTGGCTTGGTAGTTTGGTTTGCCCTGTTTCCATGATGCACTGGGCCAGGGACAGACTAATTTGCATGTAGCCAGGTTCTGAGCTGGAATGGTGCAGTGAGCTAAAAAACGTGATGGATCAATCCCTGATCTGTTGACTGGGTAGGAGTGTTCTGCTTAATTCAGATACTCTGTCCATCACCACCCCCTTTTCTGAATCGTTTTGTCCACCATAAGCGTGGAAGGGTATGCTCAGACATGAGTCCCTTGCTCACTGCACCATCAGGATTCAAGCAAGCCAGGCCGAAGACGGCTGTAATGCCAGAAACCGGTCCCCGGCAGCATGTTTCCTTTCCAGTAAAAGAATTGGCTTGGTAGTTTGGTTTGCCCTGTTCCCATGATGCACTGGGCCAGGGACAGACTAATTTGCATGTGGCCAGGTTCTGAGCTGGGATGGTGCAGTGAGCTAAAAAACGGTGATGGATCAAGCCCTGATCTGTTGACTGGGTAGGAGTGTTCTGCTTAATTCAGTTACTCTGTCCATCACCACCCCCTTTTCTGAATCGTTTTGTCCACCATAAGCATGGAAGGGTATGCACAGACAAGAGTCCCTTGCTCACTGCACCATCAGGATTCAAGCAAGCCGGGCCGAAGACGGCTGCAATGCCTGAAACCGGTCCCCGGAAACTTGTTTCCTTTCCAGTAAAAGAATTGGCTTGGTAGTTTGGTTTGCCCTGTTCCCATGATGCACTGAACCAGGGACAGACTAATTTGCATGTAGCCAGGTTCTGAGCTGGAATGGTGCAGTGAGCTAAAAAACTGTGATGGATCAAGCCCTGATCTGTTGACTGGGTAGGAGTGTTCTGCTTAATTCAGATACTCTGTCCATCACCACCCCCTTTTCTGAATCGTTTTGTCCACCATAAGCGTGGAAGGGTATGCTCAGACATGAGTCCCTTGCTCACTGCACCATCAGGATTCAAGCAAGCCGGGCCGAAGACGGCTGTAATGCCAGAAACCGGTCCCCAGAAGCTTGTTTCCTTTCCAGTAAAAGAATTGGCTTGGTAGTTTGGTTTGCCCTGTTCCCATGATGCACTGGGCCAGGGACAGACTAATTTGCATGTAGCCAGGTTCTGAACTGGGATGGTGCAGTGAGCTAAAAAACGGTGATGGATCAAGCCCTGATCTGTTGACTGGGTAGGAGTGTTCTGCTTAATTCAGATACTCTGTCCATCACCACCCCCTTTTCTGAATCATGTTGTAACATTAGCAAGTCCTGTTCCATTATGCCAATTGCAGGGAATACAATGCTGTCCAAAGAATATATTTGGAGGACAGAGTCGTTAACCCATTCTCCACTACAGAGAAAGCTTTCTCTAAATTAATACGATCACATTCTCGTATTCTTTCTGCAGTTTCCATTTGTGTTATTTTCCATGCTTTGTTGAACGCAGCATATAGACCGGCGTATATGAAACGTTTTTGCCCTGGTTTGCGAGGCCCCATTAAGAAATCTCGCAAATCATTGCTTTCTTTAAGTAAAGGTAAGTGTTATTTGATTTCAGGAAATGTGGATGTCTTTAGCCAAGCTAGGCATAGTTTTCCTACACTGTATGATGTTACTATCCCTGGATGTTGTCTCTGGGAGTATCTTGGATCTGGCCTGTTCAGTTTTAACCCCTGTGTTTTGTTCAGGAATCTATCATGACAGTTATTGGTATCCGTGGGCCGGATTAATCATTGTTTCCAAACAGGATTTGTTCTGTTTTGTGTTAAAATATATGGTACGTCTACCTCCTTGTCTGTTGTGTCATTACTTTCAGAAGTGGGTTGAGGTAAAGACGGTTTATTTAAATCTTTTATCTTAGCCAAGCCAAGACAAGAAGTCTGTTGAACAGTATCGTTTAAAAACATTATTTGTTCTAGTATAATGCAGGCTCTGAACAAGGCCTCAACCCCTTGTACCTGCCATTCTTTCGTGCCCCAGACAGTTTTTGTCTCAATGTTGTCTTTCCAAAAGTCAAAACCTAATGTAGACAGCTGAGCATAAAAGTTTCCAGAATAAATGTGTTTAGTGTTGGTCAACATTGTTTTCATTCCTGTCTTATTTACATTTTTGACATAGAACGTTTCTGGATTTGTAACATTAAACCCTGAGAAGTATGAACATTTTTCATGAAATGTTTTTGAGCTGCCTTTTGGTGGCGTAGGACAATGTTCCCATTGATTATATGTAAAAACATTTCTAGGACTTGCAGATGTATGCAAATAATGGTGACCATAGTGGTTAAAACAATACATTTGTACATAATCTGATGACCCTTCTAAAAAGTCTTGTTCAGTATAGTTTGCAGACATTTCTAAATCTGACATCATATTATTAATAGTCTCAAAGTCCCAATCATCAGAGAATGTGCTGGGTGATATAAACTCACTTAAAGAAACCTTGAACTTGTGTAGAATCTTCAGCAGCTCCACGGAGTCATAGGTATCATAGTCAGTTCTAACCCATGCTATACCTCAAGGTATAGGAATGGCTGTGATGTTCACTGACGACAGGTCTCTTTTTTCACGATGGGATGATTTGTGAGGTTATAGGACCAAGTTGATTTTCTGACTTGCTGTGTCCATTGTAGTGTATTTTCCATCTATCATTTGTCCCAAGCTTAAAACTTAAATTAGCCATAGCAGGGGACAAAATACACCTAAACCAATCAACAATTCAATCCATGGTGAAACCAGATATATTTTCTCAGATTGATGAAAGAGTTCTGTTATTTTTTCTTTGAGAGTTTTATTTGCTGGCGTTTCTTCGGGTTCACTAGGATCCTCAGAAAATGTATCAAAGTTGATGAAATAGCCAGAGGCAGTTCTGTCAAATGTTGGAATTGCATCAGGATTGTTATTAATCTTTGGAGTTGCTTCTTCCTTTGTCATGTTGGTATAGTCAGATGCTACATCATTGTAGACAGGTTTTTCTTGATGAACTGTTGGGTCTCAAGAGGCACGAGTTCCATGGCTTTGTTGCATAGTCCTTCTTTTCTTACTGCAGGTTTATCAAACGTGATAAGTCTTTCAGTCTGAACCTCTTGGATAGTAGCAAGATTTGGTCTTCTGCTACATCTTGGGAGTCCACTGGGCCACTACTTATTATTGGCCACATGTTGTGGTTTGACCAGGTCGATGAACACGACTCGGTTCTCCTTGTTACCAGCAAGGGGCGGTAGTACTACTGATCTTGTTCCTTGGATTGCCAAGACAGGTCCTGCTTTTCTGTAAGAAGACCCAAATTCCTTCTTCACCCCATCTTTTTCCTGGCTAGATCCCCTTCTTTGGAATCCAGACAGGTCTTGCTGGGACAGGTAGTTTTTCTTCAGTGGCTGTTGGCTTTTGTGTTGTGTTACTCAGACTTCTTCTTGCTTCATTTAAGTCCTGTAAAACAGCCAAAAGATCTTTGACATCAAAGGGTTTTTGTTCCACCACTGAAGTGTGACAATTGAGGGCTTCGATTATCATTCTAGTACCAAACAATAATTCATAAGGAGTGATTCCCCCAGAGAATTTCTTGGCAGATTGTTAAGACTACGTTGGACACTAATTAGATGTTTGACCCACCCATCACCCGAACCTAACCTTAGCTGTTATGGATTGCTTTATGTCACGTTTTTTTCTCTCCACTACCGCATTACCCTCAGGATGGAAGGGACTAGAATACCGCAATCCAACGCCCAAGCTAATCATGGCCTCCTTGTAAGCTCGAGAGCTAAATGCAGGACCCTGGTCAGAATGTAGCGTGTCGATTGCGTATGTGCCGATAAAGACTCACAAATCCTTTATAACAGTTTGGGCGTCATCGAGTGCTGGGGCCATAACCAAATAAATCTTGTGCAGGAATCCACTGCGACCATAATATATTTATAGTTGCCATCCCTTGTTAAGGGACCACAGTGGTGGAGAAGTGTGGCTCAATGATTAGTTTGGCAGACCCTGATGCAGAGGTCTAATCCGGGACCAGGGTTCAATTCCCCGCCTCGGCTGTTCTACGGCTTAAAATTCTACAGACCTGATAATTCTTGCCTCGGTGCCTATTCCAATCATGGAGTCCCACTCTGCAACTCTGGGCAATAGCTTGCTTAATCTCCACAACAGCCCCCACAACGCTAAGGATGCCTGGCCTCCACCATGGGGGTGCCCAGGAGTGGACGCCTCACAGGGAAAGCCAGGATGGGTTCCACAGCGGTATTCATACAAGCACCTTGAGACCCTTGTGGGTGAGTAGTGCGCTATACAAGTATCAATTTACATTTTTTTTTTTAGTGTCCAGGTAAACACACGCTAGTGGTTTATCTGAAATCAGAAGGGGCGTCTGTGCAGGACGTTTCACTGTAGAAACTTTTATTTTCTGGCAGATTTCACATTCTAGAACATAATTTCTAGTTTGTTTCCTCATGCGCGGCCACCAGTATCTCTGTTTTAATAATGACACTGTGGCGGAAATTCCCGCATGTGTAGATGCGAGCCCTTCATGTGCTGCTACAATTAGTCCTAACCTATGTTCCATGTTTAGGATTGCCCTATCCCCCACTCCAGGGATTCAAGCAAAAGGAACATTATTATATGAGTACTTTACTGGAAAGCCTTTCGGGAGTGTCTTACCACTGTCTTTAACTGAAGCAGTGACAGCTTGCATTATTTCGCTGTCTATTTTTGTTTTTGACCGGGTGATTGCAGCTACGGAAGCCATTTGCACAGCTGCCTTCGCGGCATCGTCAGCCAATGAATTCCCTGCAACGTGAACGCTATCACGTTGATGACTCAGTGTATGCATCATGTGAGTCTTTTGTAGTTCTTTTTGTAAAAGAACTATTTCTTCCCAAAGCATTTTATGCTTTATTGTGCCACCTTTAGCATCTTTGAAGCCATTCTGAACCCAGTTCTGCAAGTATTCATTGTAAGACTGTACGCAGTAATACGAATCGCACACTATTAGTTTGGGGAATTTGCGATCGGTATTCTCAAGCGCCATCTTGAAAGCCTGTAGTTCAGCTCGTTGAGTTGCACAGTCTCCGAGTGATTGAGTTTTAGTGACCATAGGTCTGAATTTGCCTTCGCGCCAGCGACCTTTAACAATCGCGCACGCAGCACTATAGGCTTGTTTACCCCCAAATTGCGGGCTGTGCTGATCCATCTGTATATATTATACATCTGTAATGTTCAAGAGACAGAATTTCGGTCGGCAGAGGACATTCGTGTTCGTATTGTAGAAATTCTTGTGTTTTTAAGCTGGGGTTAAAAATGTATTCAACGTCTGTTGCAGCAAGAGAGTTAACCCATTGTATCCATCGTGGATGTAAAGCTTTTGCATTTGGGATGCTTGCTTTTGTCACTGCCTCTAAGGCAGGTACAGGTGTAACAATCAATATGCGTTTAACCTGCGCTAGAGCTCTCTCTTTCGCTACTGCAGTTTAAACTGCTGTCAGAATTTTCTCAGTAGAAGTGAACTTCATTTCAGCTTGTGTGTACAAGTGTGATTTGTATGCTATTGGTACCGTTTCTCCTTCATTAAAGGTCAGGTACATGAATCCGCATCTCCCTGGGATGATTCGGATCACAAGGTTGCGCACGTTTTCGCGTGTCTGTAACTGTGTTTTTGCTAACATGTCTGTTTGGACTGAACGCAGAATTTTTGTGTGTGTTTGAGTCCAATTAGTTTGTTTGAAATCAGGTTTGATTAGTTTGTAGAGAGGTTTAACCTTTTCTGCGTAATTTAGAACGCAAGTTCTTCCAAAATTCAGGAAACCTAGAATGGACTGCAAGTTTTTCAGCGTTTTTGGAGCTTGCAGCAGCGCACATTTTTCTAGAATTTTTGCTGCCAGGCTTTTGCCTTCACTTGATAACTCGTATCCTAGAAATAAGACGTTGAGGTGGGCAATTCATGATTTCTTAAAGTTGAATTTATACCCTTCCGATGCGAACCCAAGTATTATGGTGTTCACCCTTTTCACGTGCCTGTCCAAGTCGTCATATGTAAGATAGATGTCATCGACATAAGATAATGCCTCATCATCGTACGTTTGATGTAACTCTGTTACCCTGGCTGAAAATGACCCTGGACTATTCTTGAATCCTTGGGGGAAATGGCAAAATTGTCGCTGTGTCCCCATTATTGAGAAAGCGGTCAGATGCCTACTTTCAGGTGCAATGTTTTAACAGAAAAACCCATTTGAAATATCTAATGTGGTTTTGTATTTTTTGCGCACAATGTTATTCATCAGTGCTGCACTATGTGCATTTTGTACTGCAAAAGTTTTGCAACAGGAATTTAAGTGTCTGTAATCCAATACTAGATGACATGGATTGTCTGGTTTGGGCACAGGAAACAATTGATTGTTCATTGACGAGGTGCATGTTTCAATCACCCCTTGGTATTCAAGTTGATTTAAAATCTCCTTGACTTGTTTTTTAGCTTCCTGCTTAACTGGGTACTGCCTTTGTGAAGTAGGTTGATTTTTTAACTGGAATTTATTGTGAGGAGAATCCTCATCCCATCCTACATGATTTTTATATAATGCTGGAGCTTGGGCCACTGCCCATTTTCTGGCATATGTGTATTTTTTATGAAATGGAATATGATTTGAGAAGGCTGGCATAATTATCTCTTCGCCATGTGGGCACTCCCTGACAAATTCAGGCGGCCAGTCTTGTTCAGCTAGAAGAATGTCATAGCCCTTAGAGAGCTTCTCCCAAAAGACTGCTCTTATTTTTCTAGTTATGTTCCCCTCCATCCGGAGTGTTACTTCATATAACTTGTGGGGTACACTAACCCTGGTGTCTGCAGTTTCAACTTGAATGCATTCATTCAAGTCCACTGTCTCCAGATGATTCTTCAGGATCCTACGAACTATGGTAACTTCTGCTGCGCTGTCTAGCATGGTTTGAGCCCACGCCCCATTCTTGAGTTGTGTCCTCAAGATCTTCGGCGTGTCTGATCTTTATGCTTGCTACCTTCTTTTTAGGAAATTGAGCTTTTTTGCTTTGGTGAACGGGTTCTTTGTCTTTGGACTTGACGCGTTCCTCTTTCTGTTCTGACCTTCCTCTTCTTTCCGATTTCTGCGAGGAAGTCTGAAAAGATCGAGAGGGACGTGTATCAATATCTCGATATCTGTCAGGTTTTTTCAAATTATCCCTATTCCTAAGGTTATACCTTTTTTCAGAGGGCTGCCGTTGGGGAGACCTATCTCCCCTTTGGGGAGATCTTCATCTGGACTGAGAATGGTTCTCTCTAGGAAGAGTCTGTTTAGTATTTTCCTACTTCTTTTTAAGAGTAGTGAGATTATTTTTAATAAACGCCTTTTCAGGATTCTCTGTTAATGCAGGTTTTACTGGTTTCCCACCCAAACTATCTCTTCCTAATTCTTCATAAGATTTTTCAATAATTCTAGCAAGCTCATATGGTTGATCTGTTATATCTGTTTCTTTTAACTTTTGGCGGATTGCCACGGATGCTACTTCACCTTTAATGTTAGCTAATAATATAGCTGAGACCTGTTTGAAATCTTTCAGTAATTTCATACCTAGATTTAAGGCCGGTTCTGGACCGTATTCATTTTGAATCTGCCTCAGAACGTCTGGTATTACCGCCATGGACGGTACACTATGTGATTTTGAGTAGATTGAAGCAAAGACTGTACCCCAAGTGTCACAGTCCTCCACATGTGGTGCGATCCCCATTGGTAGACAGATTGTCAGAATTCTGTGTTTTTCATGAGGTGTACTATCAGGGAATACTGCCTCTATCTGAGTAATTTTTTGGGCTAACCAGAACGGAATTTGTTCCCTCTTTGCGGGTAATTTACCAATGACTGATTGTATAGTCTGTGGTGTTATTTTATTTGTGTTCCCCTGGTGAGGGGTGTGCTGTGGAATCCTTATCGCAGGTTGGACTGTTAAAGTCTTCATTAAATATTGAACCAATTGTCTGTGTATTTTAATTAACTGTTTCAGCTGAGCTAACAGTTCTGGACCTGTCATACCGTTAATGTCAGGATGTGGTGTATAGCTGGCTAGTACCTGCCATGTAGCTCCTGGTGTACCTAGTGGACCGAGCCTGGTAATGTGATGTTGATGTTGTAGGGCGCATTTAAACCAGAGCTGATGCTCTTGGTAGGTTAGTGGAATTTCAACGTCCTCTAAAGGAACGTATTCCGCTGGTGGTTCCTCTGCTTTGTAGTAGTGGAACTCCTGTGTTACTGGATTTGCTTGTGGAAAAGTAATCCATGAATAGAATACCTCTGTCTGTCGATATTCATGTGCCTCTATAACAAATATAACTTTACCACCTCTCGATGATACCCCATTTTCTATAAGTTTTATAGTTATGGTTTTCCTTATATTTGCAGGATGATTATAGCATCATCGTCGTTTTCATTAAACCCTGTAACGTCTAAACCCGGTTGATTCGCATCTACTGCAGCTCCACCGGTTGCGCTGTTGTCGCCGTTAACCGACATTGTTTAATGAAAGTTTGCAGAACAAGTTTCAAGGAAACAAAGATTAGGTGCACAATATTTTGGAACACTGTATCCTTCAATGTTGAATAAACCAAAAAACTAATACATAGGATTTTCGTCCTACTCAGTTTTGGCGGATATTATCCTTTTACCCACTCCAGACGTCTATTGGAGTATTTTATGGGAAAAAGGGGTCTGTGTGAAAAGCATGACTGAGTTACTCTAGTATCTAGCGTTGAAATATTGCCTTACCAAACGTTGGGCGCCATGTAGTGTAGTTCCTATATTCCCAACAGGCTCTGCGCATTGGAATAATATATACTGTAGTTTAGACGTAGGACTGAGGTCTACTAGGTCTCTACCGAATATATTAAACTTAATAGTGAGTGCCAGCTAGCTCAGAGGTCACTAGAAACTTTCTCAAATTCACGAATTCACAAGAAGGGATTAGTTTCTGACAACCGCATAAACATGACAACTTTGTTTCCCAAGAATATGAAATAAAATCTCTAGAGTCGCGGAAACAATAGATAACTATTTTACTCAGTCAATCGTGCATGCTTCGTTTCACCAGAAGTGCTGAGAAATAGAGAGACGGGCGTTTTCAATAATAGTATTTATTGAACAGTCTTCTTTCTCAAGCATTGGAAATGAACTGCTACAATCGTAATACTGGTTATAAAGTACAAGGCATATAATACACACAGTATTATAAAGTAGTACTGTAAAAGCATGATATGGTTTCTAAGCCATAAAAGTGCATAAAATGTATAAAATACATACAGTAATAAATAATGACTAAAAGTACTCAACTGGTGCTTCTAAAATACGCCTACCCCGGTGTACCTAACCTAAGTCTAGTATGAGGGAAGAAGTAAGTGAGGAGTAGTCTAAGTTTAGTAGTTCTCTGCCAGGAATCTATTCCAAGAATTCTCTAAGAGGTCTAATCAGCTCCGTACCTTGGTTTTAGAATGAAGGAGGTCTTGTATCTCTCTCTCTCAGGACTCAATTTCCCAGATACCTGCAGGGGTAGGCCGGAAACACTGGAGCTGGATTTCTCGGCAAGAGAAAAGACTGCGTCTCTCTCAGTACGTCAGTTAGAGGGTCGGCTTCCTTCGGCACTTGCTGCTGCAGGGCGTCAGGCAAGTAGATAGTCGATCTGCTCCAAATCACTTTGTGTTCGACTGGGCAAACCGGGGCATATTTATACTTTGAAGGTGCCAAGTTTGACGCATGATTGGACTTAATATCGTCACTCAAAGGCTAAATTCTTGGAAAACGCCAGAAGTTCTTGGAGAACTTAATATTAAAGCAGGGGGAAGTTCCTAGCTGCTGAAGGCGGGTTTTTCCAAGAAATTGTTGTTAATTCTCGGAACCTAGTGGAAGTAGCCATGCCGTATTTGGGCTGTATGGCTTAGACCAAATAGGGTAGTAATTTCTATGCCTATATAAGGATATGATAAAGTATACCTATATAAGGGCATGAATCGGTAAAATTTAGATTTTCCACAGCCTGCTGGGCAGAAAATCTGAATTTTATTAAGGACACGGAGGCTAATATTATGCAAATCTCCTTTATTACCACAACTCAGTAGCAACAATTGAAGAATATAGAACTTCAATGAACATTCTGAGTAAGAATAAAGTTCCTTAGAAACCATCTCGTCCTTCTTTGTTCAGAAACTGCGAAGAAAGATCAACATGAGATAAACTTGAGGATCCAAAACTTGAAGATCCAAAACTCCATAGTTAAAATCCAGAATCAGGTTATTCTGAAAGAAAAAAGGTACACATCGTAAATTCATACAAATGGGAGGGTATGAAGAAAGAGGTGGGATAATATTAGCCTCCGTGTCCTTAATAAAATCCAGATTTTCTGCCCAGCAGGCTGTGAAAAATCTAAATTTTATGGCACGACACGGAGGCCATATTATGCAAGTTTAAAGTACATTAAGAACATTATCAATGACATTAGATATTGGTTTGAAATAACATGCTCTAAACATACTATCATTAGACCAATCTGCAGCCCTAAGGATGTCTTGTAACCCTCCTCCTAAACAGAAGGCTTTAGAGGCTGAAGCACCTCTTAAAGAATGAGCACCAAAAACAGAAATATCAACACCACTTTCATGCATGACATTCTTAACCCACCTGGCTAAAGTTGGGGAAGAGACTCCTTTATGAGGAGATCTATAAGAAATCAGTAGTTGTGATTCATTCATTCTAAGATATTTAGCTCTTTATTCATATTCCTTTAAACATTTGACCACACAGAGTCTATCATTTGCAGGGAAAAAGGGATAGAAAATTGAAGAGGACAAGGTCTTCGTTCTTTTCTTAAGGAAGAAACAAACTACTTCGGGTTGGAAAGCCCTACTTGAAATGTCTAAAGCCTTAACGTCAGAAGTTCCATGAAAAGACACCAGACACAATAAGACAGTAATTTTAAAAGAGATGCGTTTGAGCGATAGAGAAGAGTTATCTCCCCATGACGCTAAAGTCCTAAGAACAAGAGTGACGTCCCACAGGGTGGTATATTTAGGGCCAGGAGGGTCTAAAACCCTCATGCTTCTCATTATCTTTTTAGTAAGAAGATTTTGTCCAACTGATGTTTCGTTAATTAAAGAATGACCGGCTGAAATTGTGGATCTATAAACGTTAACAGTTCTGTAAGAAAGACCTGAAGTAAAAAGATCCGAAAGGTAGTTGATAACATTGACTAGATCAGTTGAAACGGGATCGTAACGTCATTGAAAGCACCAGCAAACCCATTTGTTCCATGCCAGTCTATAAGCTTTCCTTGTTCCGGGTGCCCAAGACTCTGAAATGAGTCTGAAAGCATTTGACGAAAGTCCAGGGACATTCCACTGTCTCCTGAAATCTTCCATGCCGTCAGAATTAGAAGGCCCTGCTCTATCAGCATGATCAGTATGACCTTCTGGATCTAGAAGGATTTTCGTGAAGGAAGGAATTAAATTGGGAAATCTATGCTCATTTCTAGGATGATAGGAAACCAGGCGTGGGATCTCCAGAGCGGGGCTATCACGACCATGCTCTGATTGTAACGTCGAGCGCGAAGAAGGAGACGAGGGAGCATTGAAAAAGGGGGAAAAGCATAAGGTGCTAGGTTTGTCCAGTCTTGTAGGAAGGCATCTACTTTCATGGCTTGAGGATCCGGCCTCCAACTGAAGAATTGTTTCAGTTGGGTGTTTATACGGTCTGCAAATAGATCTGTTTTGAATGGACCCCATTTCGATTGGATGGACAGAAATACATCTCTGTTCAATTTCCAGTTGCTGGAGTCCTTGAAATTCCTGGAACACCAATCTGCAACTTCGTTTTTCAGTCCGGGAATGTGTTCCGCTACAACTGAAATACCTTTGTTCAAACAGTAGTTCCATAGGCCTTTCGCCAAGTCTGTCAAGTCTTTGGAGTGAGGGCCGCCCAGTTTGCTGACATAGCGAACTGCAGACTCATTGTCCATTCGTAAAGTTACGCAGCATTTCATTGAGTCTTGAGTAAAACAGCGGACCGCAAACGAGCCTGCTAGTAACTCTAAGCAATTGATATGCAATTCTTTTTCTTGTTGGGTCCAGCGACCCCCTGTGGATAAGTTCCCGCATCTTGCACCCCAGCCTTCTAAACTCGCATCGGATTCTATTATTAGATCTGGCAGATCTCCGAAAATGGCTCTGCCATTCCAAGCTTCTAAATTTTTGAGCCACCAGAGTAGCTCGGTTTTAGATTCTTGATCTAGTGAAATTAGTTGGGAGTACGAGCCGTTGGATCTCAGATGTCTCGATTTCAGTCTCTGTAGAGCTTGATAATGGAGGGGACCTGGGAATATAGCTTGAATTGTGGAGGAAAGAAGGCCCAGGATTTTGGCTAGGTATCTCAGGGGAAAAACTTTCATAAGAAGTGTTTTCCTCAGTTCTTTTCTGACTTTCCTCACTTTGTCGCTGGGGAGACGGAGTTCTGTCTTTACAGTATCTACCAAGAACCCTAGGAATTGGGTCTGTTGAGAAGGAATTATACAAGACTTTTTTAGATTTATGATAAAACCCAGGTGTTGTAGAAGACGTATCGTGAGATCTGTATGAGAGGAGACAGTCTTTCTTGACTGTGCCATTATAAGGATATCGTCGAGATAAATAATCATCCTCACTCCCCTTTGTCTCAACCAAGACGCGATGGGTCGGAGTACTTTGGTGAAGCACCAGGGGGAGGACGAAAGGCCGAAAGGCAGGCTGCAAAACTGGTATAGATGGCCTTGCCATGTAAATTGGAGAAACCTTTGATGAGGTTCCCAAATAGGTATCATTAGGTAGGCGTCTTTTAGGTCGAGTCTCGTCAACCAGTCTCCTTTCCTTAACACGTCCCTTAGGAGGTGAATTCCCTCCATTTTGAAGTGATGATAAATCACCCATTGATTTAGTTCCTTCATATTTATCACTGGTCTTTGCTCTTTGTTTTTCTTTTCTACCAGAAATATATTGCTGAGGAAACCTGGGGAAAAAGACTCGACTATTGCGCCTTTTTTAAGAGTTCCTGGACTTCCTGAGAGACTAACATTTTGTCTTTGCCCGAGAATGTTATTTCTCTTGGGGCTTTTCTCTGAAAAGGAGTAGCTATAAAATCTATTTTGTAGCCCTTTACTGTATTAAGTACCCATGGGTCTTTTGTCACCAATTTCCAGTTTCCAGCAAATTGGAGTAGTCTTCCTCCCACTTTTGGAGGGGTATCTGAAGGGTCTGGTAAGGTTCTTACCTGTGGAAAAGGAGCGTTGTCTCCTCTCGCCTCTGAAGTTTCTTCCACGGGGTCTTTGTCTTTGGGGATAAAATTGTCCAAAGTTGTTGGAGTTGTTGAAGTTGAATCTGCCACCACCACGAGACATGAAGGGTCTTGAGTTTGAGTTTGATAAGGATATGATAAAGTATACCTATATAAGGGCATGAATCGGGAAAATTACACTAGGGGCCTAGATTCGATTACAACACTTGTTGCGCACACACACAGCATCATCACAGGGCTGCAGGCAAGCTTGTGTGTGCCTGTTTCCTCTTGGAGAAATGGCTTTTAAACCCCCTTTGTCATGAAAGGCGGGCAGCAGCAGCGAACCCACGTCTTCATGCCTGCTGACCACTTCCAGCCCTGGTGAGTAACATTGAGGAGCGGGTGTGGGGCCCTCTGTCCTTTGTTTATGGGGTTCACTTGCAGGGCGGCTGCATGTTTACATATGTGTTTGCCTCCACACAAGTCTTGCACGTGACAATGGTAGACTGGTGGTGGTGGGGGGTGGGATATTACATGCTGTGGCACTTTAGTAAACTTTATTTGCACATGTATTCTGAGAGCGGAAATGTTATCACACTGTACCTTTTGCTGTGTTTTAATTTGGTCTAGTTGCATAGGAATTTTTATTTGTTTTGTAGACTTTTTCCTTTAACCCAGATCCCCGCTTATTCCTCATGTTGGATCGGAATATATGTCCTTTTTTCCCCCTTTGCATTGTGGTACTTCCAGTTTGCTTCTTTGTAAGTGCAGAGCAACCAGTCTTAGAACGCACTCACAGGGAGCTAAACATGCTATTTAGGCCTGTCATGGGGCAACATGAGATCTTTGCTCAGCTGTGCAAATGCATTGTGTGATCCTTGTCTGGTAAGGACTTTATCTCCCTGTTAGACTTGGCCCTTTTTGCAGGGTCATCCCTAAACTTTGTGCCTTCCTCCTAGCCTTTTTGCTGACGTGGTGTTGGTGGTTTTAGGACTCTGGGCACTTTAGCACTGGTTAGCCGTGCAGAGTGCGTGCGCTCTCTTCCCTCCATAGGCTAACTCCCCCTTATGGGATAAGTCCTAGATAAAACAAAATAAGTATGGCATGTTTGGTATATGTGGAAGGGAAATGATAAATGTTGCGCAATGGTGTACACAGATTTCCTTTATCATTTTAGGAATGCCACTTTTAGAAGTTGCCATTTCTGTGTACTGTGTGCCTGCCTGCATGTCTGTTTCTAGAAGTGACGGGGCTGGTGAGGAGTGGGCGGCTCTAGGGAGTCAGGGTTAGGCTGAGTGGGAAGTCTGCAACTGGAGTAGTGGCTGGAGAAATCCCCTGTCCCAGACT
Organism: Lissotriton vulgaris; assembly: GCF_964263255.1. Lineage (NCBI taxonomy): Eukaryota > Metazoa > Chordata > Amphibia > Caudata > Salamandridae > Lissotriton > Lissotriton vulgaris. Next base: position 482,019,977 of record NC_141699.1, on the reverse strand, counting down.
AAGTCAGTGCCTGCCCTGTACAAGGCTAGCTCCGCCCCCTACTAACACCACTCCCAGTACCAGTTGGGACTGGAACTTCCAAGATCCTTCCAGAAACCCCTACCCCTAGACCCTCCCCGAACCTTCTACCCCCTTCCAGACCCAGAGCAGGGAGGTGTATAAATACAGGGGCTGTGAGCCCATATTGTGGTTGTGCTTACTGGACTGGAGAAGACACTCTGCCTGGAGGAACCGCCGCGGAACGCAGCAGCTGGCTCCTGAGGATCCCTGCGTGCTGGCCTGCCTGTGCCCAGCTCCCCCCTGCACCGCAAGGGGACACTTTTTTCAAGTAATTTGGGTGCCCACCCCACGTTTCCTGCATGTTTACTTGCTTTTGTCCACCCTGCATTTGTCCCGCATTGTTGGCTGCTCTCAGCGGGGGCCTACCCCGCCACTTTGAGCTTATTAAAACCAGTGGGTGCCCACCCTGCATTTGGCGGCCTCTCGTGCGTGCCCACCCGCCCCGCATTGGTGACACCTTTGAAATTTATTTTAAGCAGGAGCCCACCCCGCATTCCACCGCTGACGTCCCCAGAAGCACCAACGCAGCCCGAGAACACTGCGGACAGAAGTCGGCGCCCGCGCCTGGTTGTGGGTGGGGCCGGCTGAGAAGGAACCGCACGGGCTCCATTTCTGCCTTCCCCTGCCTTGGGGGAAGCCGTCCAGAACCGTGCAGGTTTCCCATCAAAGTTCTGGGTCCCAGGAGGTGCCCGGGTGAAGAAAGGGGAAGCCTAGAGGCGGCCTGTTGGTGTTCGTGGCTCCGGTGATCTGGAGAGGGCCCCGCAGTATGAGCCCAGCAGAGAGCGGGTCCGGCTGCGACGTCCCTTGCCCTTTGACTGTGGTGAGGTGGGAGCCACTTTCCAAGTGTTTGGGTGCATGCACTGGGTTACTCTTCACAGCGGCACCGCAGAAGCGGGCCACTGCCACGGTTGGGGCACTTTGGTACTTCCAAGCCCCAGAAGCGGGGCTTCAACTAGCCAGTGCCACATTGCTCTTCAACAGCTGCACCGCACAAGAGCGGACAGCTGCAACATGGGTGCTATGGGGATCACCTTGATCCCAGCTGTGCCGCAGAAGCGGGCAGCTGCAACTGGAGGCATTTTTTTATTCTAGAGTCCCGGAGGGGGCTCCTATGGGCAAGTACTGAGGGTGCCAGATCATTTTCAATCTTAGAGTCCCAGAGAGGGGCTCCCAGTTGGTCAGGGACTTGTGGGCTCCATTTTACACAGCTGCGCCATCGTAGCGGGCAGCTGCAATGTGGGAGGAACTTTTCCTTTCCTTGAGAGTCCCAGAGTAAGGGCTCCTCAGGCGCAGTGGCTCCAGAGACTCATCTGAAACGTTGGGGGCACTTATCATGCATGTGTTCATATTTTTCCTAACGTTTGCCAGGCTGATTTTGTGTGGACTATGATGTTTAGGTTTATGCCTAGGCTAATGTGCTTGTAGGCCTAATGCATTTATGCCTAAGGAGATGCCTAATATGATGTTCTAGGTTTAGGGCTGGTCTAAGTGGGTATAACTAATGCCTGACTTTTATGCCTAATGCCTTTATGCTAATGACGATGCCCTCATGTTCATGATTTATGCTGATCCTAGTATGGTTATGCCTAATGTCTTTTACCCTAATGATGTTGCATTTATGTTAGGAGGATGCCTGATGTCAGGTCATTAGGTTCATGCCTGATTTTATGTGATCTACGCTGATTGCAATGTTGCTAAGTTCATTATTTTACCAGTAGCTACGGGCAGTTATTACTGGTGGTTTTATACTTACTATATGTACTTGTGTGATGGTTCTAGCAATGACCCGATTGGTGCTGCCCTGTTCATAATCCCCTGTAAATAATGTCCTGGTGCCTGTAGGCACAGTGAATATGTCGGTGATTCTAATGCTTAGACTTGGGAAACGCTACGCTGGAGCTCCACGCCTCCTCGTAGTGCTCGGACGTCCTGTTCCGCTCCGAGACTCCTCCCCCCTTCCATGAGGCTGATGGCGGCTGACGGCGGCAACATTGTAGCAGCGGCGTTCTGAAGCGCCGATCACCGCATTCTATCTTAAAACTCTGCGCGGACTCCGGAAGACGAGCTGATCACTCGGAATGCCTTGATTTTACTCGTAGACATTTGGAAACGTTAGGCTCGGCTGGATTACGAGCCCCTCTTCATATACCACTGACGAGACTGTAATTTGGATGGACTGGGGGATAACGTGCTAAAAGCAGGTCAGTGGAGAGAAACTTTCGGAAAAATTCCTGCAAATCCTGTAATATTCAGAACTACTGAGCTGCTACTGGCTTATTGCTTATTTTCTGTGTGGGAGACCCTTTTTACAGGCTTCACAGGCTACTCTGCTTATGTTAAACGGAGTAGCATAAAATTCCTGTACTCGCGGACTCCCTGACTCCCTGTCCTCAGCAGAGGAAATATTCGTCAAAAACCCTGCCGTCGCAAATGCTCACACGTTAAGCCTCGACCACATTGTGGGTAGGACTACAGGTCCAAGCCTCTTTTGCTGATCGCTATTCTGCTCTGGAAAGCTTTGGATTACCTTGGAGTACAAACTTAGTGAGTAGCTCGAAGCCCTGATAAACTGAAATGGGGAAACAGTTAACAGCTCGTGCCAAAGCAAGAGCGCATCGTCAACAAATTAAAGAAGGCGTAGATGCAGCTAAAAATGCTGGTGTGGTAGGGGATAAAGGACTCTCTTCTGTGGAAAACTCGGAGAACTCTGGTGAGGGGGAAGAGGAGGATCCCGAAATTGTTTCTACCCGCGTCCCGTTGATCTGTGCTGAGAGTTCTGGTGATTTGCTAGTAATGGAAGCACCTATCCAGGATACGGAGACGGGTAAATGAGTGGACAAGTCGGGGATTGTAGGACCAAAAGTGAAGGAAGCGATATTTGCCATCGAGGACCCTAAGCTGAATGCCTCGCAAACACTTAAAGAAGCCAAAACACTCGGAGAGTAAAAAATCGCGAAAGTCACTTAACAGTTTCTCTTATTTGAAAGGAAATCCACGGTATCTGCTAATAATCCTTCTGTTACATTGAACACGGATTTGATGGTGGAGTCAACGGGTCCTTCAATCTTTACGGACCATGAGGTATCAGTTGGTGATAGGGGAACTGAGGCCCCACCCTCGGTTTTCTCAGTTACCCCACAACCCAGCTCAGTCCCAGTTCAACCAAACGTGCACTCAGTTGATGTTTCTAATGCACAGGAATGTTCTGAAATAGAGTCTGACACAACAGGTGATTTTCAGATATCAGTAAAAGACATGCTTAATCTGATTTTAAGCGAAGTTAGAGAGATGAAGCGATCTCAGAAGGCGGAGCTTACCGTGATTAATCAACGGCTAGACAAAATGGAAGATTTAATGACCCTATTTCCTGCTCGTCTTCAAGAGGCTGAAACCAGAATTACGGGGCTAGAAGGGAATCTAGCAGAAGTAAAGAAGGTCACCGCAAGTGTATCAAAAATCTCTAAAGATCTTGAATCCAAACTCGATGATTTGGAAAACTATAATAGAAGATCAAATCTGAGAATTGTAGGGGTTGCAGAGAATATTGAGGGGTCTGACATGAAACAGTGGATTACTTCATTCTTTCTTCATGAGGTCATTCCCGAGTTTAAAGGAGATTTGACCATTACTCGTGCACATAGAGTCCCAACTCATCAGCCCCTGAACTCTACGTTTCCCCGAACCATTTTAGTGAACTTCTCTGATGTGCGTGTTAAAGAGACTATTCTTTCTGTTGCATTCAAGCAAAGACAATTTGCGGCGAATCCCACTACCAAATGTCGGATTTGATCATACATGTCTGCCGCTGCCGCAAGACGGAGGAAAGAATTTGTTAAGTTACTTCAACTATTTAAAGATAAAGGCGCACAAGCTATGATTGCGCAGCAATCCAAACTAAAAGTTTTGGTAAAGGGTAAATTCTACATGTTTACGGAGGTGGATGAAGCAAGGGGGCTTTTAGATAGGATTACACAGGGTTAATATGATATAATATTAGGTATCAGCTTTTCGGTGCATATTTGTGTGTTTTTTTTTATTACTTCAGGGGAGATGGAGGGGTAGGGAGGAACAGGGACGTCACGGGGGTAAGGGGTGCAACTACAAGGCACCTCCAAGATAGGGGTTAGTACCTGGGGGCCACCGTGGAAAGAAGAGGAAGGGAGAGAACAGGGCCACAAGGTAGGGCGTAGGAGGGTGGAGGGGTTGACATGGGTGAGGGGGGGGAGAAAAAATGAAAACAATGAAGTTTCTTAGGGTAAGGCTGGAAGTTCATTTGAATGGAAAAATGGCTTAAGGATGATAATGAAGGAATTACTTATTCTAAAAGCAGTGAAGCATTTTCTTTATAATGACTAGTAGAGGCTTAAAAATAATTTCTTTTAATGTCAATGGACTGAATAATAAAAAAAAAATGTGTGCTATTGAGTCCTGGATTAGAACGGAGAATCCATCCGTTGTAATGTTGCAAGAAACCCATATTCCTGTTACAAAAATTGATAATTTTTCCATGTTTAAACTTTGGGCCTCATATCGAGGGTTCTCATGTGCTTTAGAATCTGTTCGAGGGGTGGCTCTTTTTCTAAATCGTAACTTGGATGTTGAGATTCTCCAAACTGAAGAAGATGGGGAAGGACGATGTTGTTGGATCACATGCTCAGTGAGTGGCAGATATAGGCCTATTACTTTTGTCTCCTTTTATGCCCCAGTGGATGTTTGGAATCAGAAGTATGATGACTTATTTCAATCACTTTATATGATTAGGGGGGATATTGTAATTGGAGGAGATTTTAATATTTTGATGGATGTAAAATTGGATTCAACTGTGCCCACTAAAAAACAACTTAAACCTAAATCACGAAGATCCATAAGCCAGAATATAATTACACTAGATCTCTGCGATCCTTGGCGCCTAGATAATCCACAAAAAAAGAGTTTACCTTTTGGTCAGGAAGACATAAATCCTCGTCTCGAATTGATTTTTTCTTAGCTTCTACAGAATTAGAGTTTTCCTGTCAAAAGTTGATGCATAATGGGTATTCAGACCATGCTATGTTAGTCATCGAATTTGTGGTGGGAGAAGTCGATAAAATCCCTAAAAGATGGTTATTTAATAAGATATATTTACAGGATGAGAATTGGATTAAAACATTAAAATTGGAGATCTCAGATTTTATTATATGTAACTTAGATACTGCCCCTCTTCACATTGTGTGGGACTCGCTGAAAGCTTTAATTTGTGGCATTTTAATCAGTAAGGATGCTTCAGAATGGCATGCTGTTAAGCAAGCAAGAGATTCACTGTATCATAGAATAACTACCTTGACCCTTTTACGGCAATCTGATTCCTCTAATATAGTTAAAAATAAGCTAAATGAAGCAAAGCGCGAACTTAGTACAAACTTTTTTAAACAGAGTGAAGAACAATTTTGTAGACAATCTCAGAAGATATACGAGGAGAGCAATTTTACAGGTAAACTTTTGACCTGGGAGGCGAAAGAACAAGCTGCTGCGAACAAGATCCATATGTTAAAATGTCCTATTACACACACAGAGACATCACAAGCTGTAGCAATAGGTAACATAATGCTGTCACATTATCAAAAGATATACACTCAACATCAAAATATAGATTAAGTTAAACTCAGGAATTTTTTAGATAAAAATGAAATACCATCTCTTGCACGAGAAGATCAGGAAGCAATGTCAACTCCTTTCACTAACGCCGAGTTGGAACTGGTAGTTAAAGATTTACCAAGGGGCAAGGCGTGTGGCCCGGATGGCCTGCCTGCCGAATTTTTTAAGGTTTTCTTTTACGCTTTCTCTGACCTATTACTTCAGCTGTTAATGAACAAACTAGTTAGGTAAAAGGGAAGTAGGGCGCACAGCTGAGAGTATGGCTTAAAGTGAAGTCCTAACGTATCTAAATAGATTGCTACTAGGCTGGAAAGGGAGGTTACCTAACCCCCTTAAACCTCATGGACACGTCCAAGAATTAAAGCTTATAAACACTCCTGCCGAGCAATCAGAATATGAGCGATATTTATAAACAGCAAATACAATGTTTAACAAAATTCATAAAGCAGGTATGAAAGCAAAAGTCCAAAATCTCATCCAATAAGTTTTTCAGACTCCCGGGTCTTGTAATACATTGATCCGTATTTTAATTTCAATTCTCAAAGTTCAATCCAAGCGATGTTCAAGTCAAGATTCAATCCAAGGTTCAAAGTACAATGTTCAGAACATAATCAAAACTTCCAAAGAAAACAATCACTGCAGCCAACACGTGTTTCGTAGGGCATTAATCTCATGCCACATAACTTCCTCAGGGCTGCAAGCCAAAATAATAAAACAATAGTAAATCTACTGACAATAATCAAACTAAGAAGGTACTTTTAATAAAGTCACCACCTAAGTGAAAGGAAAACATAGTACCCTTAATCGAGTGACAGATTCAAAATGCAGTTTTGTGAAAGTCCCGGTGTCAAGTATATAAGGACAACAAAACATTCCGAAATATTACCAAATTCAAAAGAATATATGAAGATTTACCTTAATCAAAAAATAATGTTACCAACATTATCAAACTCCTTCTAGAGGATATATATATTTGAAATAGCAATTTATGGAATGATATGAAGAGGCTCTTAGTTCTGTCACCTTAGTCCATCACATAATTTCTCTCTATAACGTAGACCCATTTATACTCATCTGTCTCAGTAAGTGTTAATAACGATTTGTGTCCTTCTTACATGACTAAAATAAGCAGTAATTCAAAAGTGACGCAAGCCCTTGTCATGACACATCTTAATGTAAAATACACATACACGGTGGAAAATCTCTAAGCTAAATATAACAGCAAATGACATTTATATCTTCAATAGGACAGGCTGTATTACCTTTTCTTTCCTATTCTTCGTTCCCCACGTTTATTTATACCATTAATCGGTTCCAAGTTTTGCAGGAACTATAATAGAGAGCCATGTGGTTAGACTCATACTTCTAAGAATCATAAGAAAAAGTATCACTATTAAGTGGATTCCCTTACCAATATCTCAGCACGAAGGGGTTGTTGCAATTAGCTTCCGATACCAATATTCTCGTATTTCTACACCATATCGTCTTCACAGGTTCTAAAATACAAGAACCAAAGATCCAAGGACCTGCTGTCAAATTATATCACGTATATTCTGGATTTCAACATGTAAAACCCTTACCTGTGTCCCCCCTCCTAAGAATTCCAAGTATCTCTTGTCCGGCTCTATCGAATGTCGGCGTTTTCTATGGGCGCCATATTGTTTAAATAAACACTAAGACTGCGGTGCGTAATATCGCCGCCATATTGGAATGGGTCACCGCGTCCGTAGACATGTGTAAGCTTTATAGCTTATAGTTTCTATTTCAAGTTCGGTTTATTTAGAAAGTTGATAAACATTCTCATAGAAAGTAAGTATACTATATCAAGATACATCCACTGTAATATGAAAATCGGCGTTTTCTATGGGCGTCATATTGTTAAGGTACCAAATCAAAAATACTGAAAATGTGGTACATAATGTCGCCGCCATATTTAAGTGACTTATCGCCTCCGTAGATAGGGCATATTTGCACATTCATACGTATTTAGCAGTCTAACTATTAGTTTCTATTTAGTGTGTAATTTAATTGATAAGAGATTAAGGAACTCTCTCATAGAACAAATATATACAATGCGTACAAATACCAAATTTGAGGGAATATGTTGTTTCAATACTAGATCGCGATAGTTGGTTAGGGGGGGCGGGGGGCCAGGCCTCGGGAAAGGCGAAATAGTAAGAAATGTGTATTAAAGAGTATACTTTGCAGCTTATCCATATACATGTATACTAAGTAATCAGCTCTTCCTGATTAATAAAGTTGTTTGACATATATGGTGACATTGCATTGAGTCTCTCATAACTTTCCTATGTGCTTGACTTCGCATAAAAATAGAGAGTGTCGTGGCATTAGCATTCTAGTTCCCCAAGTATCAAGTTGAAAATTTTCAAATCAATATAACAGAATGATCAATTTTTAAGAATAAAAGCCAGATCATAAACATCAACTGAATCTTTTAACATATAGAATTACAATATAGCTAATCTCCCAGAAAATACTGTAATTCTGTATCAATATTGAGCCCTTCTTCTACGGCCCGAAGGACCATAATCCACCGGGCCTCTCTTCGTCAGCTGTTAAATTCTATGCTAAAAGGTGGGCAAGTTCCAAATTCTTTTGCGGAAGGTTCTGTGGTCAGCTTTCCTAAAAAAGGCAAAGACCTTAAAGACCCCAATTCGTATAGGCCTATTACCTTACTTAATACTGATTACAAGATTATAACTAAATTGCTTTCCTTGCGATTTAACTCCATGGCTGCTGTAGATCTAATACATCCAGATCAGAATGGATTTATTGCAGGCCGCCAACTCGCAACTAATACTCATTTTTTGGTGGAGGCTTTAGATTACTTTGAGATTAAAAAGACCCCTGCTTTAATTTTATTGCTTGATGCAGAAAAGGCTTTTGATTTGGTGGTTTGGAAAACACTTTTTGTTATTTTGGCACAATTTGGAATTCCCCCACAGATTATCAGTTTAATTCAAAATTTGTACACAGGTGCCAAAGCTAAGATAATCATTAATTCGGCCTTAGTAGGCACAGTTTCGGGTACAGCGAGGGACTCAGCAAGGCTGTCCTTTATCCCCTATTCTTTTTGCTTTTTTTATTGAGCGTTTAGCCATAGCAATTCGTAATTCTGTAGACATAGTCCCCCCCCATTCCCACTATGGCAAAAATTAAAATGTACGCAGACGATATCATGCTTTTAATTAGACCAGATATCAAATCTCAGGTCTCTGCCTTACAACTTTTTGAGGAATTCGAAACCTTAGGTGGTTATCGGATCAATAAAAGGAAAACCGAAATATTAGTGTGTGGAGGGAAGAACTCCAATCTTCATCCAGAGTTAGTTGGATGTGTCAATTCAAGGCCAAAAAGATATTTAGGGATTCTCTTTTCTGTCTCGGTCTTAGATTTATACACACTCAATTTTGAACCTCTTCTGCGGAAAATACACTCAATGTTTGCTAGGTGGACTCCTCTGCCGTTATCAATCTTAGGTTGGGTGGCCCTGATCAAAATGTCTGTGCTTCCACTTTTTAATTTTTTTTTTTGCAACTTTTCCATGCTTTCTTCCAGCAGCCTTTTTTTCAAAAGTAGAATCTTTATTTTCCGGTTTTATTTGGGCAAAAAAACCTCCTAGATTAGCATTAAGAACTCTTTACACAGATATAAAACAAGGTCGGCTTTCTTTACCTAATATTAAAGATTATTATAGTGCATATTTTGCACAATATTTAGAGCGCTTTAAAATTGGAGTGCAAAGTCCTAGTTTATTTATCAATTTCTTTTTTGACCTCATTTGCTATGAAACTCAGATTCCCTTCTCTTTGCAAATACCAAAATCCCCCAAATTAGTGAGATATAAGATCATGAATTGGTTTTTTAAACGACGGCATGCTATCCTTAAAAGATACTCCCTTCCACGCTTTAACTCCAAAACCCCTTTAAATTATGTCTTTAAGTATACTGAGACTAAAATAAGTTCAGATATCGTCACACAATGGAATCGTAGAGGATTTAACAATTTATCAGATTTTTTAAGGGATGATGTCTGGTTAAACCCGGGCGAGATGCAACAATTAATTCAGGGGAATTATTTGCTAATAGGTTCTTATATTTTGATTCATAAAATGCTAGAACGGTTGGACCCAAGAAATCTCTGTTTATGGATTCAGCTATGGGAAGAATTGTTTGTGATTACACGGTCAAAGAAGCCGGGGGAATGGAAACGTTGCTTTGCTCTCCATATTGAGATAGATGTTACCCCGAAAGCTATTAAAAAATGGCAAGATCAAGAAAATCATGTTCTCTCTGCAAATGTATGGAAAACGTTAAATGACTTAAACTTTAGAGTGCTACGTGGTGCTAATTGGAGAAGAATGTTATTTTTTAATAAATGGTTGTTGTATTATACGCCAGCCGCTATCTCAAAAATGTACGCCAATACATCTGCTAATTGTTTTAGATGTCAGCAATTCTCCCCCGCTAATTGGTCTCACACTATAGTTAACTGTTCTAAAATTGTACCCTTCTGAAATGAGATATTTAGTTTTCTACAAGTTGACTGTAAGATTCAGATATCATGTAATGAAAAATTAATGCTTTATGGATATGATTCCGAACTAGAAATTACTGATCAAACTGTCAAATTGTTATATATTATAATGGCCGTAGCAAGGTCGTTAATATTGCACAATTGGAGATCAACTCAGGTCCCGCTGTTCCAAGTTTGGCTGCAAAAGATAAGACGAAGTGAATTTTTATATGCAAAAAGGATAGGAGGACTGAGGAAGTTTGAAAAAACTTGGGGATCGTTTTTTGAGTAATTATGGACTTGATTTTGCCTTGTTATGCTATAAAATGTAGCTCTATGTTCTCCTTGTTTCCTGAATGTAATTCTAATTTATGTATGCCTTGATTTTGATTTTGATATCGTATTTAATTGTTCAGACCTTAAGAACAAAAGAACTTCAATAAAAAATTGTTTAAAAAAAAAAGATTCTAATGTGTTTTTATAATACAAAGGCTATTTTTATATAGCCTTGTGTGGAGTCTCTTTTGTAGTGTGCCTAGTGTGTCGCCACTGTGTGTGTGTGTTGCGCGAATGCTTTACACATTGCCTCTGGGATAAGCCTGACTGCTCGTGCCAAGCTACCAAGGGGGTGAGCAGGGGTTATCCTCAGGGTGTAGCTCCCTCGCCCTGACTAGACCGGGGGGTTTTGCCTGACTCTGGCATGTGCCTTAGCCTACCGGGAATAAGCATTTCTAACACTCCCTGTCTTTCAGCTCCCTTGGATAACAAAACAAGAGGAGTGAGAAACACCCTGAGGTCTTTGCTTGCCAAAAAATGAGCTTATTAATACTTATCCCCATTAGGGCTAGGCACATTCAGTTCAGTTCAGTTCAAGAATCTTTATTCGGTGATTAAAAAACACCATAAAAGCACATGTATATATACATAGATAAAAAGTCATTAAACATAAGTCAAGATCCTTATACACAAAGTTAATACAAATAGAAATACCGACATACAGGTCCACAATTTTAAAATAGAAAATCCAAGATCTTTCATTCCTCTCCCCTAGTCAGCCTTAGTCGGACCGCAACCTTAATAAAATTCATAATACAGCACAAGGTTAGGGGGTCAGAGGCTTTTTGCAAAAAGACTAATGCATCCCTGGCATGTTCCTGTTGGGCTTTTTTTAAAATATTTACAAGAAATCTGCGCCTGGGCATAGAAAAATAGGGACAAAGCAAAACAAAATGGAGGGAATCCTGCAGAGACCTGTTGTCGCAGCCGCAGGGTCCCTTCTGCTCAATTGACGTGGTGAAACCTGCTGGTGAAGCCAACATAAAAGGAAGTAAATTCAATCTAAAACAGCACATAAGAAATCTATCCTGTGCATTATGCACGAGGTACAGATAAGGCTCCATACCCTCCACACTCTTCACCAGATTATGAGCCCTCACAGTCTTTTTAGCTCCTTTAGCCTCAGCTCTGCATTGGATTTTCCGCTCTAGGAAAATTTCCCCTACTTGTTTCTTGTGCTGGGCTGAAATTATTGTAGGGTTCGTGAAGAGGTTTCCAAAACCTAAATCTTCAAGGGTGTTTTTTACGTATTTAAGCCAGGGGATGCGCATACAATTGGCCCTATCTAAGCAGTCCAATAAAATTTCTCTGCTGAGATGCGCATCTGGATTAACCCATAATTTTAGCCAGGCCACAATTGGCCTAAGTTTTAACAGGTCATCCAAGTATGGCCTCCCTAGCTCCATGAGCTATGATTCCAGCGGTACTGGGTGGAGCCCTCAGGATAGATTTCAGATATTTGTTTCCTTCCTGTTGAATTCTAGTGGTGTTCACAAAGCCCCATACTTCTGCCCCCTAGATTACTTTGGAGCATGATACGGAGCTATACAAGTTCATCACCTGTTCCGGGCTCCATCTACCTAGCCTCCTGCCATATCCAGCTATTGCCCCATTGGAGGCAATCATTTTGCTACAACGTTCCGCCACCAGGGAGTTAAACTGCAGAGCGCCGTCAAAGGTTACTCCAAGATAAGAGAACGTTTTAACCTCCTCTAAAATATGAGTACCTATTGTATAAGTAAATTTAGAGGAAGGTTTTTTGCCAGCCAGGAGCACATATGATTTACCCAGGTTGACAGAAAGATCCAGGGTGCCCATGAACTTAACAAACCCGTCTATCAGGATTTGTAAGCTTCGGGGTGTACGTGCAAGCAAGACCGCGTCATATGCGTAGAGCAGAACAGGGATATGCCGCGGCCCGACCCTTGGGGAATCTGCCTTTAAACCCAACAGAAACTGCTCCAAGTTGTTAATATAAAGGGAAAACAGAAAAGGGGCAAGAATGCAACCTTGTCTGACTCCGCTCTTACATGGAAAAGAGTCAGACAATCCTCCCTCCCTATTAAATCGAACCTTGGCCGTGGTGTCGCTGTGCAATTCCCTTAATATGGTAATTAAACCACTCTCAATCCCCATGCTTGACATCATATCCCACAGTTTTCCTCTATTGACGTGGTCAAATGCTGCTGCCAAATCCATGAATCCCATGTAAATTGGTTCGTCACTGGCCAAAGTATATTTAGCAGTCAGCATATAAAGGTTCAGGCATTGGTCACTGGTGGACCTCCCTGTCCTGAACCCGTATTGAGTGTCCGAGAAGGTGTTATTCTCTTCGGTCCACTCGGACAGTCTGTTAAGGATTGCCCTACCCAAAAGTTTGGCCGATACGTCAATCAGGGAAATAGGCCGATAGCACTTGGGGTCGTCCCTATTGCCCTTTTTGAAAATTGGCACAATAATTGCTTTAGACCAGGATGGTGGCAGGCCACAGGTGGTAGCAGTATTTATGACCCTGGTCATCAGAGGGGCCCATAGTTCTATATTGCTAAGAAACAGGTCAGGGGGAATTCCATCCGGGCCCAGGGCTTTATTTTTAGTCAGACCCTCCATCCTTGCAGTAATCTCCTTAAGGGTAAATACTACCGGGGGAACGTGACTTGGGGTTACCGGTGACTCTACAGGGATACCGGGCTCATGGTTATATAAACCCCTAAAGTGGGTGACCCACTGCTCCGGGAGGATGTTAGCCCCTATCTCCGGGGAATCATTTTCTTGAAAGGTCGGTTTATTAATGATTCTCCAAAAACCCGCTAAATCCTTTCTTTCCCCTGCCTCTCTTAAATCTGCCCATGCTTCTGCCTACAGGGCAAGTTTCCTCCTTTTGGTCTCTTTTTTGTATTTTTCTCTGCACACCTTGATTTTTTGAGGGTCCCTTGGTTTTAGCTTTAGGCAGCATTTCAACTCCCTCAGTGCTTTAGAACAGTCTTTATCAAACCACCGGGGATTTACCAGGTTACGTGTGGGCGCACCGGTCTTAAGTAGGCCGTCGATCAGGTTAGCAATCTTATCAAATGCTTCCAGTAACCTTGATCCCTGGACTTCTAAGTCTAGACAGTCGTTAATGGCCGGTAGTCCCTTGTCACCCAAGGTTTTATAAAACTTTACCCCGTCTATTTTGGACCATTTTAGTCTCCTGCCTTGGTCAGTGACCCTCTCCTCAATTGTGCGATGGACTCTGGTTCCAACACCCACCCTATACGTGAGCTCCAAAACAAGAGGGTTGTGGTCGCTGAACCTGCTCCATTCTATCCCTACACTGATTATTTTATTTATCAGGGATCTCGAAGCCAGAATATAATCTATAATAGATGAGCAACCCCTGCCCTTGAAAGTTGGTGGAAGTGTGCCATCCGTCTGTGGGTCTATCATATTAATGGTATGCTCTAAGTCGTACTTAAGCCGAAGCAAACTGAGAGCCGATCCAGTAGGGGTATGAGAAAAATGCGGCCCCTTCTCCATAGGGCATTGTGACCAGTCTGTATTTACCTTGACCAGTGCCGGACAGAGATGGCAGTTAAAGTCTCCCATTAAAAGCAGCCCGTGAGACTGCCCCTTATTTTGGAATGTTGTTTCTTGTCCCAGCCTATGGTCTAGTTCAGCTAGTAGCGGGATATGGTTGTTCGCTATCTCAGTGTTATAGATGTTAAAAACAGAAAATCTTAACCCCTTCCCGAGGAACCGGACTGCCTGGATCCCATGTGAGTTCCAATCTGGGGAAGACCAGGTGCCTGGGAGGTCTAAATCTACGTAAATGGACAAACCGCCCATTGCTCTCCCTGATCTGGTTTTTCGGGCGGGAACAAAAAAACACTTGTACCCCTGTAGGTGATAATTATTCACCGAGGCCCATGTCTCCTGTACACATATAACATGAAATTTTCTAATGAAGTCAACCCATTCCTTATTGTTAAATTTGCCTGCCATGCCTGCTACATTCCAGGAGATCAATCTCACTCCCTCCCCCCTCCGTTCTAAACCCCCCTGGGGCCTTGATGGTATCTCCTGTATTGACCCTTGCATGTCCAGCCCATGTCCCCCTCCTATACATTCTATGTCTGTAGCCTTAGGTTCAGCATACACGGATTTCCCAGCACCACTCGGTAGAGTTTGCTGAGCCTGAGAGCTTTGCTCCTCCAGCACCTCTACCAATGCGCCCTTTTCCATATAACCCTGGGGGGCATTATCCGTTTGTCAATCTACCCTCTCTAGACCATTCAGACAGTTAAACCGGTTGTAGGTGTGAAAGGGTGGTTCTGGTCGGCCAAATAATGGCCTAGGGTTAAAGTCCTGGTGTCCCCCCCTCCTGCCAACCCTCTCCCAGTTGTCATGAATTTGGGGCGGCTGCAATGGGACTGGAATGATGGGAAAAAAGAAAGACACGCGAAGGGTTTGGATTCCCTAGATCTATTCTTCCCTTGGCATATGTAGGACACCGTTCCTGTGTCCCTAAAGCTCACCAATATGCAGTCCCCTGTAATGGATTTGTGTGTTCTCCCCACCCATGGCACCCTTCTTACCATTATGATTTAATTATTAAGGTGTATCGGGAGGGGTCTATTTATGTTTAACCACTTAATTACCCTACTTTTCAGGGAACAAAAATCCTCAGTTTCACCTACTTCGAGTGAGGGGACACCCGCCATGACTACAGTGAAATCATTAGTGTCTGGGGGTAGGTTAGGCCTACGTGGTCTCGGGGGAAGCTTCATTAGAGGGGTCAATGTGGTGCTATCTACCGGCTGTGCCGGAAGAACAGGGCCTGCAGGAGGAATGGGCGTATTAGAGTTGAGGGACTTAGTTGGTGCAGGCTTGGTCCTCAAGGGTTGTTGCGAGACCGCCGCGTTCGCGGCTTGTGGAGGGGCTGGATTTGCTACACTATTTACAGGCTGTTGAGGGGCTAATGTGATGGGAGTGGGTTCTAGATGCTTTCCCTGATGACCAGCCGGAATTTTCAGACTACTTAGTGTGGCCTCCAGAATGGTTAGTCTGATCTCAATCTTTTTTATACTCTCACTAATCGGTAGTAATAAAGACCTTAGCAGAAATTCCAGGTTTCCAAGCGGGACAACAGAGAGGGGAACATTAGCGATATTAATTCCTGTATCTTTTGTCAGGGCGGGAGCTAGGGCCTCCTGGGCAATAGGTTTGGGATGTGATTCAGCCGGTAATTTCGCTGCTAATAAGGGGGGTTTTAAAGACTTCCCAAAATCCGAGTGAGAGATTTTGGGTTTGCTCTTCCCCTGGGCTCCCTTCGATTTCCTCCTACGTTTATTAGGAGGGGGCCCAAATACTCCTTGCGTAGTGGCTGGCTTAGGTTTAGCTTTCCTAGCCTTTCCTAGCTTTCCTCGCCAAGTACTTTTTAAATAAAGTGGAGCAAATCTTCGTAGCCCTTGAACCTCATGTGGGGCTCACTCTTGCCGAGGGAGCACATACGACTACGCCAACAAATCCACACAGTTTGGAACTCAGGGAATTCGGGCCAGTTACAACAGAAGTAGTAAAGAAACTACTACTGAGAACCAAATCTGGATCCCCCCGGGATCCCTGCCCAGTCTCAGTGGCTCATCTGGCAGCCGCCCCTATATCTGTCTTGCTAGCAGATTTGTTCAATAAAATGTTCATAGAGGGAGCATATCCACTATGTTGGAAACAAGTTTCAATAGCTCCTCTGCGGAAAAAATCTAATCTAGACATTTATGACCCTAGTAGCTATCGACCCATATCTAGACTCCCTCTACCGGCCAAGCTTATTGAAAGGATCATGAACGTTCAGCTCTGTGACTTCCTCCGATCCTCTGGGGGCTTGGACCCTGCTCAACATGGGTTAGGGAAGGTCACAGCACCGAGTCCGCCCTCATTAAATCCACTGAGGAAATCAGGAAGGTGATGGATGCTGGAGGACGGGCAGTCCTGGTGCTCCTGGACCTATCCGCAGCCTTTGATACGGTCCACCATGACATTCTATTGGACCGTCTTGAGGGCTGCGGAATCCAAGGAGTCGCATTGACCATGCTGAAATCCTTTCTAGCAGACAGGATACAAGTGGTGGCCATGGGAGATTTTGAATCGAGTCCTTTTACCCTTCCAGGAGGGGTTCCTCAGGGCTCCTCCCTGAGCCCTCCTACCCTATTTAATGTTTATGTTACC
This sequence comes from Lissotriton vulgaris, assembly GCF_964263255.1. Classification (NCBI taxonomy): domain Eukaryota; kingdom Metazoa; phylum Chordata; class Amphibia; order Caudata; family Salamandridae; genus Lissotriton; species Lissotriton vulgaris. The sequence continues at coordinate 482,003,203 of NC_141699.1, read as the reverse complement.
TCCCTCGCCCCGGTGATTCGTTCTTTTGGCTTCGAATTAACATCGTATGCAGATGATACTCAAATTGTGGTATCTCTGCTCCCGGGGCGAGAGGAAGGAATTGCGGCCAGATTCCAGGATTGCATGATGGCAGTAAGTTCATGGATGGCTAAGAACTGCCTTAAATTGAATTCCTCTAAAACTGAGGTTCTTCTCTTTGGAAATGTGACCAATCCCTGGACCCCTGACTGGTGGCATCACGAAATGGGAGCCCTACCCATTCCAGCCACTACAGTAAAAAACCTGGGGGTAATTATTGACTCTCAACTCTCCTTTAAAGCACAGGCTAATGCCTTATCATCCTCCATTCACTGGATAATAAAAACTGTTAGGAAAATCCTTCCTTTCCTCTCCAGTGATAGCAGGAAAACGGTGGTGACAGCACTTGTGCTGTCTCGCCTTGACTACTGCAATAGCATGTATCTGGAGGCCCAGCAGGGAGTTCTGAACAAATTGCAAACGCTACAAAATGCTGCTGCCCGACTGATTACTGGTCTACCTAAGTTTGCATCGGTAGCTCAGGAATTAAAAAATCTACACTGGCTTCCAATAGGGAAACGTATCATGTTTAAGGCTCTTTGTATGGTATTTAAGGCAGTAAATGGAATAGGTCCATCCTTCCTTCAAGAACACCTCCAACTGTACAAACCAGGGCGACAACTAAGATCTGCTAATAAAAGCCTGGTCATGACTAACCGCATTAGGAAAGCCCATTGGGGAGGCCGTAGCTTCTTCCACGGAGCATCTAACATCTGGAATGAATTGCCTCTCGCCCTAAAACAAAGCAATGATCTCCTGACCTTCAGGAAAAATATCAAAACATGGCTTTTTAACCTCCAGTAACTTTCTTTGCCTCTTGGAGATAATGTATCGTTTCAGCGCCAGGACACCGCCCGGTAACAGCGCGCTCAACAAATGGTAAAAATAAATAAATACATAAATAGCCTTAGGGGCTGGAGGGGGTTGGGAGACTAAATCAATGGTCACCCTAGTAGGGCTTGGGCTGATAGCTGGAGCTATACTCATGGCTACAACTGGTGAGGTGTTCGTACAATCCCTCAGCAGGAGTGGGATATCATCTATTAGGGTCAACTCCTCCCTGGGCGTGGTGGGGTGATCTCCAAGGGGGGTGTTTTTCAGGTTGTCTATTGAGCGTCTCCGTTCTGCCCTTAACCGGGATAAGTTGCTCTCCTTGTCCCCCTCCCCCACCGCCTGGGAGAAATAATTCTCTAGGGTCCTGTTTCAATGGGGTACTCTCCCTTGCCGGGGACGGCATAATAATAAATGATGGGTTGTATTCGGCAGGGGGCTGTAACAGTAAATAGGACCAGGGTTCGAATGAGCAACACAAGAGGTTAGGCCCAGCCCGGCCAACTCCGGCCTATGACGGCCTTAGACGGTCCCGCCCTTGTCCCGGGCTTCTCCCGGTGCGCTCCCGCACGCTCCCGCGTAGCGGAAGCCCTATTAACTGTTATACACTATGCAACTCAGTGGTAGGCTGATAGGCGGGGGGCGTGTCCAGCGGGGAGAGCAGCCCAGGTGTTGCGAGTTGGGTGCGCAGGGACTCCTGGATGCTGGAGTCCCTGCCAGAAAGCTCGCAGCCCCGCTGACACACTTGCCTGCCCCGCGCTCCCCTCAGCGGTGACACAGGCACTCCGTAGAAGTCCGGGTGTATCCCTCGAGCGCTGCGGGACCCGCGAAGCGGGTCCGGCGAGGCGCTAGGCGGTTCCTTGGCGGCTCCTTGGGCAACAGGGCAGAACAGTCCGCAGTCCTCAATGAGGCAAGGTCAGGTCACGCACTCCAAAGGTGTCCCAGTGAGCAATGGGCCGAGCCCGCTTTTCCTCCATTGGCGGGGGGCGTGGCCAGCAGGGAGAGCAGCCCAGGAGTTGCGAGTTGGGCGCGCAGGGACTCCTGGACGCTGGAGTCCCTGCCAGAAAGCTCGCAGCCCCGCTGACACACTTGCCTGCCCCGCGCTCCCCTCAGCGGTGACACAGGCACTCCGTAGAAGTCCGGGTGTATCCCTCGAGCGCTGCGGGACTTTAAGTATACTGAGACTAAAATAAGTTCAGATATCGTCACACAATGGAATCGTAGAGGATTTAACAATTTATCAGATTTTTTAAGGGATGATGTCTGGTTAAACCCGGGCGAGATGCAACAATTAATTCAGGGGAATTATTTGCTACTAGGTTCTTATATTTTGATTCATAAAATGCTAGAACGGTTGGACCCAAGAAATCTCTGTTTATGGATTCAGCTATGGGAAGAATTGTTTGTGATTACACGGTCAAAGAAGCCGGGGGAATGGAAACGTTGCTTAGCTCTCCATAATGAGATAGATGTTACCCCGAAAGCTATTAAAAAATGGCAAGATCAAGAAAATCATGTTCTCTCTGCAAATGTATGGAAAACGTTAAATGACTTAAACTTTAGAGTGCTACGTGGTGCTAATTGGAGAAGAATGTTATTTTTTAATAAATGGTTGTTGTATTATACGCCAGCCGCTATCTCAAAAATGTACGCCAATACATCTGCTAATTGTTTTAGATGTCAGCAATTCTCCCCCGTTAATTGGTCTCACACCATAGTTAACTGTTCTAAAATTGTACCCTTCTGAAATGAGATATTTAGTTTTCTACAAGTTGACTGTAAGATTCAGATATCATGTAATGAAAAAAATAATGCTTTATGGATATGATTCCGAACTAGAAATTACTGATCAAACTGTCAAATTGTTATATATTATAATGGCCGTAGCAAGGTCGTTAATTTTGCAAAATTGGAGATCAACTCAGGTCCCGCTGTTCCAAGTTTGGCTGCAAAAGATAAGACGAAGTGAATTTTTATACGCAAAAAGGATAGGAGGACTGAGGAAGTTTGAAAAAACTTGGGGATCGTTTTTTGAGTAATTATGGACTTGATTTTGCCTTGTTATGCTATAAAATGTAGCTCTATGTTCTCCTTGTTTCCTGAAAGTAATTCTAATTTATGTATGCCTTGATTTTGATTTTGATATCGTATTTAATTGTTCAGACCTTAAGAACAAAAGAACTTCAATAAAAAATTGTTTAAAAAAAAAAGATTCTAATGTGTTTTTATAATACAAAGGCTATTTTTATATAGCCTTGTGCGGAGTCTCTTTTGTAGTGTGCCTAGTGTGTCGCCACTGTGTGTGTATGTTGCGCGAATGCTTTACACATTGCCTCTGGGATAAGCCTGACTGCTCGTGCCAAGCTACCAAGGGGGTGAGCAGGGGTTATCCTCAGGGTGTAGCTCCCTCGCCCTGACTAGACCGGGGGGGGTTTGCCTGACTCTGGCATGTGCCTTAGCCTACCGGGAATAAGCATTTCTAACACTCCCTGTCTTTCAGCTCCCTTGGATAACAAAACGAGAGGAGTGAGAAACACCCTGAGGTCTTTGCTTGCCAAAAAATGAGCTTATTAATACTTATCCCCATTAGGGCTAGGCACATTCATTCTTGGGGCTAAGGGCATTTTCCGCTCCATCAGTGCTCTCTCTTCTTAGCTTCAAAAACTGAGGAGTGAAGGGAACTACCTGTTTAAATGGAAGAGACAGACCGCTACCCCGTCTGTTCTTGGTGTATCCTGGCCAAAAGGGACTGTACTCTCCTTCTGTAATTAGTCTCGCCTTTGATTAAGTTAAAGCCATTTGCGTTGCTAATGGAATTGTAATCTAGCTATGCATTATTTAGTGTATATTTGTTATATGTGCATATATTTGCTCTCCCCTCCCTCCTTTCGTCTGCCTCCTGCTATTGTAATCCTCACTATACGAAATAACCACACATACTATTCTTCAATTCATTCACCTCTCAAATCTAAAACACTGCTGTTTCACTACTAACGCTATGCTTTAAACTACTACACAGCTAACAACACAATTCTAACTGCATTCAACTACAACATATCACAAATGTACACTAAATAATGCAAAGCCACAATACAATACCATTGACAATGCCAATGGCTTTAACTTAATCAAAGGCGAGACCTGTTGCATTTTCAATGCTTGTTCTCTTACAAGAGTCTAGCTGTCTCCTTCCTCAACACAGCTACACAGTATTAAACTTTCTAACTTTACCCCAGACTCTTAGTTGTTATATTGGTGTTGTTTAGGGGTAAATAAGTTGCTGCAGATGGCTTCAAAAGTTAAATGAGTGCTTTGAATCGTTTTAGTTATGTTCACCATGCAAGCTGGTTGGGATGTGTTAACACCTTTTAAAAAAATTTAAAGTGAGGAGCTTGTGACACGAATTCTGAAGGAGTGGAAAAAGGTTGGATACTTTGTAGTTGTGTTTAAAAAGGCAAAAGGTACCCTCTTTGAAAGAGAAAATTGGCATATCAAGACACTTTGCTGTTTTTATTGTTAATTTATGTTAAAACATGCTGTTTGATACAGAAAGAATTACAGGTTTATTGTTGGCAGCAGTAAAACAACAAAGAATATGGGTGAGCTGGGTCTGGTAGCTTAGTGGACTAATGCATCCACTGTCAGGGCCTGTGTTTGATCCCATGGTCCCAGGTTCAGATCCTTTCATCCTTCTGAGGTTGATAAAATAAGTACCATTAAGTTGGGTAACAATAAACATGTTACACAGCACCAAGATACCCTTGGGTAAACGTTTGCTTTACAAATGCACTTTATGATTGGGTTTCCTTCAACAATAAAAATACATTTCAAACGCATCCTATGCAATATTTCTGATGCCAAGGAAAGTTGTATGGCGATTTTGTGACACAGGATACTAAGGTGAGACACTATTTAATGAAAGATACTCATAAATGTTTACATTTCAAGCGTGAATAACTTTTCATTTTTATACATAAAATGTCACAATGTCACGTACATTTAATAACATCTCCCTCGTATAACTAATTAAAGGTATGTTATGGGCCTTTTGCTGGATTTCAAGCTTATTGTTTTCATTCTGCAAGGTGATAAGCATCATATCTGTGATGCCATATAGCAACATAAGGTGTAAAATCGCCCTTTTCTGTACCTTTTGGGATGATATATTCCACAAGAGAAGCACTTTGGCCTGTTTGTTAGCTTTACTTTCATGCCTTATTATAGGACGTTTTTTCCTGAAGCCGCCTGTGTAACAGGCACGGTGTTATACTGAATGATTCTCAGTTACATGGCAGGACAAAGGAGTTGTTTGAAACTGCCTATTACATTGATTGGACCCCAGTTACCACAAAGGACAAAAGGGTTGCATGTAAATAGTGTTACTTCCTATTCTGGCTCATATTCATTTTATGTTTTTGGGCGATAATCTGTGAACATTTGATAACTACTTTATATGTATGTCCCAACAGAGGAGAGGTTGTGGCGTTATGGCTACAGCTGCCAACCTTAGAGATGTAGAACCAGGTTCGAGTTTCCACGTGTTGGCCAACATTCCGTGATTTGGGACAAATTACTTTCTAGCTGCCTCTTCTTTCTCTGTCTACCTTCCTATACATTATTTCCCTCCTTTTGTCCTCTCCTTCTTGCAGCCTTATTTCCAATATGTTTTTTGTTTCTATCCTTTCTAACTTCTCACCTTTCTTCATTTCCTCTTTTCTCATATTCTCTTTCATTCTCTCTTGTCATAACTCTTTTCTTTCTTTTTTCCTTCTCCTCAGCCACACAATACAACACCATATAATACTACCTCACACCATGCCGTATAATACCACTACAGACCATGCCACATAATTACACATAGCACCAAACAAATCTATGCCACACACAACAGAATTACACTCCACATCATACCACTAAGCACCACATAATTACACTAAACATAAAGCATAAATACACCCACATGAATGCACTCTATGCAACGTATCAGCAATACACATAAATGCACTACACACCATGACACATAATTCAAATAAGCATAGTTTCACCCAATGCCACACAATTGCACACCATACAATTCAGCTCCACACTTTTCAAATGTACACCACATAATTCCACGCCCACCACATGTTTCAAATACACACCACAATTCCACAGCACACCACATACCTCCAATGCACACCACATATTTCTACGTCATGCAACACAATGTAACATACCATATAAATCAATTCCACAACATGCCACTACACAGTACCATTCCACATAGTTACACATAATTAACTCCAAACAAATTCTCAATGTACACAATTCCAAATCACGTAATATATTTAATTACTATACATACACTTCCACGCCATGCAATTCCACAACAAACAATTCCAATACAACACAGCTCTCCCTTGCACTTCTACCAACACTGTCATCTGTCCCCCGTATACCCACTTCCACTCTCATTTCTCTCTCACGCTCCCACTACCCACTCTCATCTCGCAGTGCCACTGGCCTCTCATCTCTCCTTCGCACTACTTTCTCCTCTCTATATTGCCTACCACAAACGCTACCTTCCTATACCTCTGCATGATGTGCCACTAGCCACCTCACGCCCCCCCTCTAGGTGCCTCTTCCACTTGTCCCTCTATCTCTCAGACTCTTTCTCACCCATCTCTCTCGCTCTTTCACGGTCTATTCCCGCCTCTCTCATGTGGTGAACTTCAGGTCTTCAAGCACAGTTTCTATTCCGTAACTTTTGGAGGCTTCCACTCCTCAAACCCACGCTCTCCTCCTCTTCTGAGGGTATCTTCTGTGTACACAAAACCTCCCTCTTTACATGTCTATGGCCTGCCCTCCCCTTCTTTCTATCTTTCTAACGCTGTTTCTGCTCCTCTGTCTCAAGTTCAATGACCACTTCCTACACAAACTACCTATTCCTCTCATTCTTCCTTTCTATTATCTACAGCTCTCACCACTATCCATACACCATGCCACATAATTCCACTACACAAATACACTACACAAAACACAATTCCACACCACACAATTCCAATACAACCCACATAATTCCATTCCCCACCACATACATCCACTAGACTCCAAAACACATAAGTAAAAAACATTATCATTTACAACACAAATAGCTCTAAACTCTCACAAATGCGAGACCTATTGCATTGCGAATGCTTGTTTACAAAGAGGTGTGGACGCTTAACAGTCGCTGTTCATAACACACAATTGCTCATGTTTTTGCATTTAGTTTACATCTAAGTTAATTCTAATATATAGGGATGTTGCCTCCTTCTCCACTCTTAAAAACACACAACCGTTCATAAACTCTGTTGGCATTGCCTTTCTCCCCGAGCCCAGCTCCCTCCATTACTATGAATTAACAATAAAAGGATTTTATTATATTTTAAAATATAAATGTAACTCAAGTGTACAAAATATCTCTCCTAATAACATATGTGCTCTCTTGTTTTAACACCCCGATGCTGTTCCCTTTTTCACACAAGCGTCAAAAATATCTCTTTTTGAAAAACACAAGCGCTCGTGGTTTTAACATTTTGTTACTGTTTCCTTTGTCACCCAAACGTCCGTCGCCTTCTGTTACAGTATTAATTTAACTCTTTGTAGATTATTCAATGACGTTATATTTCGGGACTTCACCCATTATCAAATATTTCCATTTAGCTGCGACTTTATGCTCATATCTGTTTGCATATTTTGTTCTAAATAACTATTTGCTTTCTGTTTTAACAGCAAACACTCACTAAATAATTGCCTGATTCTCCGGTGAGGTAACAAGAACTTTCTAGAATAAGCAAATGGTGCCGTGCAGATGTGTAGCAGGAAGGGGTATGTACAACAAGTAGAGTTGCATTTGAAGAACAAATACTGGCTCCAGCCTCCGCCCCAAAACAACTGTTGTTTGGCAAATTTTGTCTCCAGCGGACTTTTCTCATGTTTGAAATTCGGCAGGGCCGACACAGCTCTTCATCCCACTAATGCTAACAACGAAATCCCATTTAGCCGGTTAGACTTTTCTTGTGTGTGCCGTACAAATGAGCTCAGCCACCCGTGGCTTGCCTAACTCCCAGAGACCCAGCTGTCTTCAGAATACTGCAGATTAGCAGCTATGTAAAATCTAGTTCATGTTATATGCTTAAAGTCCACCTTATGCATTGCAGGCTGCAGTGTTCTCATTCGCTGCTCTGCCCGTACGTCTGCGTTAATAGCACACATTTGACATATTCGAGCAATGAGAAATGTATTCCCAATACAACTCAATCCCAGCCCTGCTATCCACCCACAACCGAGCTCCCGTTCACCAACAACCCCCCCTTATGTCCACTACCCCACCCACCCTCATGTTCACCACCCCCGTCCGCCCTCCCATTCACCAGCCCCACCCCCATTTACCACCCCTACCCCATCTCCCTCCCATTCACCAGCCCCACCATTATCCAACCCCCACATGCCCTCCCGTTACCACACCCAAACGCCCTCTCGTTCACCACCACCAAACGTCCTCTCGTCCACCACCACCAAACGCCCTCTCGTCCACCACCCCCAAACGCCCTCTCGTCCACCACCACCAAACGCCCTCTCGTCCACCACCACCAAACGCCCTCTCGTCCACCACCCCCAAACGCCCTCTCGTCCACAACCACAACCTGACTGCCAAAGGCACTAGCTCGCCCATAAGCGAGACCTGTTGGCTTAGCCAATGTTTGTGTATATTTCTTACAACAAGAGTGCCTTTGAAGATACTGTCTAGTGATATTTAGCAATCATTACACTCTAGTTTCTACCACTTTAGTTGGGAACAAGATCACATTATAGGTCTCCTAGTTTCAACGCATGTATATTTCACATGGTACTGTATTTTTTGTGAGTAATCCGTGAGAAGGGGAATTTTCTTCTCTTGTTTATTGAGTTTCAGTCATTTTTTATCACAGAGTTACTACCAGCATTTAGACTGTTCTAATTGGAAGCACTTACAATCCTTACAAAAAACAGGATCAGTGGAATATATTTGAAAAAAGTGATTGCCCATGAGCCGCAATGTTGTTGTATAAGAAGGCCTGGATTAAAAACTTTGGGGCTTATTTATGAGTCCTTGCGTCACTTTTGCACTGCCCGTGTGTCACTTTTTGTGACGCACCAGCAGAGTAAAAAATGCACCATGTTGCATCATATTTACAAAGTAACTCAACTAGATAGATGCGTCACTTTGTAAACCCATGCGCCACATTATACCTGCGCCAGGTATAATGTATGCAGGGTTGGATTTCTGAAGCAAGTAAACCTCGTAGAAATCAAGGTGTGAAATCTATGAGATTTCACTATGTCACTTCTAGGACTCAAATGTGTCAATATCTTACGCCTTCCTCACAGCAAGCGTAAGACTGATGCAGGCACATTTGAAATGGGACTTGCCCATGTGAAATGACTCATTGATGGAGTTGCGTCACTTTTGTGACATACTCCAGCAATGCGCCATTTTTGCGCCTACAGAGACATCAGAAATACTGACGTATCTGTAACTCCTTGCGGCATGATGCATCATACTGTAAATATGACGCATCCAGCATGTCGCCAGGAGGGCGCAATGAAAAGTGACGCATTGCTGTTTTCACACAGCAATGCATCACTATTCATAAATGAAGCCCTTTGGGCCTAATTTAATTTGGCGGAGCTGGAAAACTGCAGGATATCATCAGTCCTACTGCCTTGTCAAATTGGCTGTCCCGCTGCTCAATATTCCTTTTTGGGGTAAAGGGTTTGCAATTCAAATACAATTTGACGCAGTAATCACACATGATAAACTCAATGTCCGGTCATACCTATGCAAGGGAGTAGCAGAAGAATAAAATACTACCCACTTTGACTCTTATATAGCAATAAATGCACGAGTAACGTGAGAAATCCCAACCCTTCAAATGAAATGTCATGGGAATAGTATTCCTGTGGTAATTTGCTGAAAATTGTGAAAAATGATGACTATTATAGCATTTTTTTTAAAGGACTTATGGCAAAATCGATACATTTACCTTTATCGACCTATTTGTTTCATTTATTCTTTCCATCGTCTTTCTTTTTATGCTTCAGCCATCATTTATTTTGCTTTTATGTGTATTTCATTCTTTCATTTCATCTTATTTTCCTTCTGTCCATTCTTCTCTCATTCCATTAGTCCTTTTTTCTAGCTTTGTCTGCTTCTTTCTATCGGTGTATTGTTATGTTGGTCCTGACATTTTTATACACCGTCTTTGCATCTTTTCTTGTTGCATTCCTTCAATTTGTTAATTCTGTCTTTCTCTTCATTTCTTCAATTGGCCATCCTTTCATCTCACATTTCCTTGTTCATTATGTTTTCTACTTTCCTTCTTTTTTTGTTTCTTTTTTATTTCCTACATCTTTTTTTATTTTGACCCTTAATTCTTTCTTTTCTTCCTTTTCTGCTTTTACCCCTTTTTTCCTTATTTTCTGGGTCCATTTACACCCAATTTTCTTCATGCTTCCTTTTTTATCCTTCCTTGTTTACATACTTATTTTGAGCTGCCTCACTCCGTTGGGCCCTAACTTTTTCTTTGTAATTTTGATTGTTAGTCTTTCTCCCTGTCACCGTTTCAGGCTGCTTTTAGGTTTTCTTATTGTCCCCACCCCACAGCTGCGTTATCAAGGTTTATTCTTGCGTAATTTATTGGTTTTAACTTCTAACTTGCAATGAAGTGTCTGTCAAAGTTAAATTTTTAGAAGAGCCATGAAACAATTTAATTTGCTTCAGTAGCACGGTACACAGTCAAAATATCGAATCTTTAATTTCGACTTACACTTATATCGAGTTGCTAATATCGAAGGGACAGAATATCGATGTCCAGAATATCGATGGCCAGAATATCGACCCTAAGGTAAGTAATATCGAAATTACTTATATCGATAGCATATATATCGATGTAAGTAATTTCGATTTACTAATATGTGTTAGAAATTTTAGTTAAGTATTTAAATTAATTGTTATAATATGTTTTTATAAATAAAAAATATATAAAAGTAAATTATATGTTTTGCTACCAGAGCGGGTTGTGGGTTTTTAGGGGAATAGGGTGGGAAGTAATTTATTTGTAATTAAATAATTATTTTTTAATGATTAATTTATTTTGCAATTAAATATTAATTGGCAATGAATGATATTAATTGATTAATTGATTAATTAATTGATAATTTATGTATATTTTTAAGTAAATTATATGTTTTACTACTGGAGCGGGTTGTGGGTTTATAGGGGAATAGGGTGGGAAGTAATTTATTTGTAATTAAATAATTATTTTTTAATGATTAATTTATTTTGCAATTAAATATTAATTGGCAATGATTTATTTTTATTGAATAATTGAATAATTAATTGATAATTTATGTATATTTTTAACTAAATTATATGTTTTACTACTGGAGCGGGTTGTGGGTTTATAGGGGAATAAGGTGGGAAGTAATTTAATTGTAATATTAATTAATTTTGGGTAAAGGAGTATTTTTAGGGTTCAGGGGCAGTTTTGGGTTTTTGGGTAAAGGGGTATTTTTAGGGTTCAGGGTCAGTTTTGGTTTTTTGGGTAAAGGGGTATTTTTAGGGTTCAGGGTCAGTTTTCAGTTTTTGGGTAAAGGGGTATTTTTAGGGTTCAGGGTCAGTTTTCAGTTTTTAGGTAAAGGGGTATTTTTAGGGTTCAGGGTCAGTTTTCAGTTTTTGGGTAAAGGGGTATTTTTAGGGTTCAGGGTCAGTTTTCAGTTTTTGGGTAAAGGGGTATTTTTAGGGTTCAGGGTCAGTTTTCAGTTTTTGGGTAAAGGGGTATTTTTAGGGTTCAGGGTCAGTTTTGGGTTTTTGGGTAAAGGGGTATTTTTAGGGTTCAGGGTCAGTTTTCAGTTCTTGGGTAAAGGGATATTTTTTGGGTTCAGGGTCAGTTTTCCCTACTGTTGCACCCACTGGAGTGGGAATAGTAATGTTAACCCCTACGCTATCCAACACTTTCCCTACTGTTGCACCCTCTGGAGTGGGAATAGTAATTTTTACCCCTACGCTATCCAACACTTTCCCTAATGTTGCACCTTCTGGAGTGGGAATAGTAATTTTTACCCCTACGCTATCCAACACTTTCTCTACTGTTGCACCCTCTGGAGTGGGAATAGTAATTATTGTTAAGTAAGTATATATTATATATGATTTGTTAATATTTTTTTTTATTAAATATGTATTATTATTATTTTTACCATTATTAAATATATTTAAATATGTTTAAGTAATTTATAAGTATTATTTGCAGTATTTTTCATGTTATTTTAAACCAAAAAAAAAACGATATATTTCACAACAATATTTTTAACATCGATATTATTTTTTCGATATTTTGGTACTTACCATGTTGTACATAGGGCGTCGATATTCTTGCAATCAATATAATTATGACGATATTTGTGTAGGTCGAAATTCTGTCTGTCGAAATTCTGTCATAGATCCCAGTAGCACTGCCGCTTAAACTGGCATAGTGTGTGATTCTCTGTGCCCTTGTACCTACACCTCTTACGAGACTAAGGGGTATATTCACAAGAACGTTTGATAACTACCGCAAGAGTTGCGTAACAAAACTTTCAACATCGCAGCCTATCGCGGGAAAACAACTCCGTGACAACGTGGAAATCACAACACAGCGGTAGCATGAGATAGTTAGCCAAAACCGCGGCCAATGCCCGCGACACAACCACTGCGATGGAGATAAAAAGACAACCCCCAACGCGAAAAAACCTGCAATGGGCAAAAGCACGATAACAAAACAGTGACAACCAGCGTGAGGGCAGCAATACTCATGTGCAATCCGGGGAAAAGCACAAGAACAGCATACGGAAAATGCCACAGAACAAAATTCATCAACCGCTGAGTACCCCAGATGCACCTGGCCAACTGCAGAGGACAACATGCACACCACAACATCCAAGCACCATGGAAGAACAGAATTGACAGGCACACCATATGAAAGAGACCAGTGGCAGACAAATCAGAGCCGCAGGAGAGACACACCCACCGTGCAGCATACGCCAATAAGTAGGAGTGCACCTCAACATTGACAACATCCTGGTACAAACAGCACCCCCACTACATTTGAACACAGCACTCAACTGGTTCAGCAAATGTACACGACCTGGAAAATCACATCTGAAAGTGCAGGGAAATGTAACATGACAATGTACAAGTACAACCTGTAACCTGCAAATATATTTTATTCACACATGCAGAGCATTTGGACATCTTCTACTGTTGCAGGATTGCCATGGACGGTCACAATGTGATGTGCTCATGAGAAGTAAGTGTCAATGATGGTATTCTTATGGTCCATTATTGCCGCTGCTGCAGTAGGATGTGGGCCACCTGCCCCATCACCACCATCATCGGCCGGTACTTCTGGAACTGGGATCCAGGGGGCCCTGGTGCGAACACAGATGTTGTGCAACACACAACATGCAACAATCAGCTTGCACACAATGTCCGTGCTGTACAGGAGCTTCCCACCTGTGCCATCCAGGCACCTGAAATGTGACTTCACATGCCAAATGTGAGTTCAACAATGCCCCTGGTGCGTATGTGGGCCGCATTGTGCTGACTCTGGGAGGGTGTGGCCTTGTCTCTGAGGCGCGTCATTATCCAAGGGCAGAGTGCATATCCTTGATCACCTGTGACAGTGCAGGGAGAAAAGAGTCAATACTTGGTTTGGCAGGATGTGATGGCAGGTCCACCAATCCAGTGACACATGTGCTGGTTGTGTGTGGGGTGACTGTAAGCCAGACCGCAGGGAGTAGCTGATGCTGGCAACAACTCCAACAGTCATCAGGCACTCAGGAATGCAATGTCAGAACTACAAGGGGGATGACACGAGTCGCACAGGGCTGTTGGCCCCGGATGCACAGCGGGCGACACAGGCCCACCGCCACGGGATGCTGACTTGCGGGATACTGGGGTAGGGTCATGTGGGCAGAGCAGTGCCTCAAATGTGTCATGGGTGCATTCCGCATCTCCACACCTTCAGCTGGTGTGTGGTTGTGGTGCCATGAAATGTCTGTATTGGATGCAGGGGTAGACCAGGATGACCATGGAGTGGTGTGGTCGTGTCTGATAGATGGTCATGTAATTTGACATGTTGAATGTGGTTTGGTCATCCCCACAGTTGTGCATTGTGCTTTGGAGGCTTTGGAATGTGTGGTGTGTTGATTTGGTACTTACCAACGAGCAGTGCCGTCCCATATGTGCCATCCTGGAAGTGCTGGTTGATGATGGACTGTCTGAAGATGAAGGAATCATGCACACTGCGTGAGTAGTTAGCGAAGACATTGGTGTAGAGTCCCCGGTGGTCCACTATTGCCTACACATTGATGGAATGCGTGTGCTTTCTGTTGCGGTAGTGGTATGCAGTATCCGCAGGGAGCACAGGTGGGACATGTGTGCAGTCGATTGCCCCAACACGGCCGGGAATCCGGCTATGGGGTAGAAGCCTTGCTTTGTCTCCCGCTGTTCCTGCGCAGTGTTGGGGAAGTGAATGTACTTGGGTATGAAGCTGAGGATGGCATCCAGGACAGGTGAGATGAACTTTGAGAGGGCTGGCTGTAAGACCCCTCTGACTCTGGCAGTTGTTGGTTTGAAGGTACCAGAGGCCAACAGGTGCAGCACAGCCAGCAGCTTTGTCTGCGGAGGGATGTTGGTTCTCCGCTGTGTTGGCACCGTCAACCTGTGGGCGATGTGGGTCATGATGCGGATGATGGTTGTCCTTCTTAGCCTGTAGTGGGCAATGACTTCCTCCGGCGTTAGGTCTGTGAGAGTGCTGCGTTTTCGGTAGGTCCACTGTCTTACTCTGCGCTGCCTCTGTGGTGGTCCGCGTGGTGCGGCAGGTCTGGGTCCTGGGGGTGGTGGGTGTTGTGGCCCTGTTGGGGCTCTGAGCTGCATGATGAGTAGCTCCATGGTGTCGTTTGTTCTTCAGGTATGGCGGTGTGCTGGGCTCCGCTGCCTACTGCAGGTATTCGTCCGTCTTTACACCTTCTTGAGACAGGTGTTAAATACCAGCGGCTACCGCGGCTTATAGCCGTTTTGTGGTTCGCTTCGCAGATCGGTCAATCGTTGGGAAAATGGTGTTGTTGTTTTTTTATGTGTTTCTGCACGGGAACGCCTACTCTGCATCTCATTAGGGTTAGTTGGTGGTGTCCGCCGTGGTGTTAGGTTTTGTGGCTGTTATCGCGGGAATTCTGACAATGTCTGCTGTTTGCACTAGCTTGTGAATGGCGTGTTAGTTCTATCTCTATATCAATACGAGTCATGTCATCTACATGATCACATGTCCTTGCGAGAAGCGCTATATTGGTATGACATGCAGAAAGGTAAAACAACGCATCCGCGAACATCGCAGCAATGTGAAATGCAAAAAAGGCACCACAAAAATGTCTAGCCACTACATTGAAGCAGGCCACGGAATAGGAGATCTGAATTGGATTATACTCGAAACCTTGACCAATAAAAATCAGAATGCTGAAAAAATTCTCTTCGAGAAAGAGCAAAGATGGGTACATAGACTCAAAACGGACTCTGAGGGATTAAATGATAATATCCCTTGGTTGAGCCTGAACAATTAGATATCACCAAGCTAATTATTGTGTAAGCCGCCTCATGTCCATCTCAATATCTCATTTCCAGGCACTGGATGACTTTTGCAAACATTTTTTCGAGTGTTGCAACTCAATGCCAACAACAGAAGTACGTCGAAAAATAGAACCACCAGCACTGCATGGTGATTAAAAGACCTATAGGAATAACACAACTGACATATTAAAATTCACACTCCGGAATAAAAGATAAGCAGACCTAAAAGCCCACTATGAGGGACCAATGCCACAACACTTTGGGTCCCATGTTACATAAAATGCAGAAGATATTGAAATAGCTGATTAAAAGCTCCGCAATTCAATTCAAGATTCAAGATTTCTTTATTTCGGTTAATAAAAACCATAAAAGCAATGCAAAATTCATTATTACACATGTTAGAATTATAAAGATTATATACATGATTACAGTTCAGTATTTTCAGAAATAAAATGTTTAAAATATTTGATAAAAAAACAGAATAAATTGGTATAATAAATCCATAAACCAACCACAATTTAAAACCATCCACAGTGCATTATTGAATAAATAGGTTTGGTTTTGGGCGATTTCACCCTACAAATGAATTCAGTTAGGGGAGTCTCTTTTTATTTATGCTCACTGCCGCTACCAAAAAACTGGCTACACTGTAGGTGACCTGGACAGAATCAAGCATTTGCAGGTGAAGGAGGGCAGGCCTCACCTGAACAAATTTTATTTCCCGCAGGATTGGGTTTAAATTTTTTTTACGGGCCACCGAGTAATGCTCACAGAACATCACTAGATGGATCGTATCCTGTGGGGAAAATGAATCACAGGTACATGGTGAAGTATCTTCTGGAGTCCCCCATTTAGGATAAAGGCCCAACGTAAGGTGAATGAGATTAAACCTAAATCTAACCAGAAGGAAGCGATGGTAGGGCTCCACAATTCATTAGTGTTACCGGAGTTCCGATTTTCGACTTTCATTTTTTATTAGCTACATTTTTTATTAGCTACAGTTTTTAACATTTTACGAAAAACAGACTTTACACACCAAGTCTTTCTTCGTACTTCAAAGAACCTCAGCAGCATGATTTAAAAGGGACCCGGAAGCACCTCCCGTTTCCCGGTCCCTATGAGGTAGAGTCAGCACATGTCGTGCAAGGAGGACACAGGTAGCTGATGGAAAAGCCATAAAACTCTCCAAAAACCGTAACGTATTACCGTCCCCCTTTCTAAATTTATATAAATTATCTCAGTAGGTCTCCTCGACTCTCAATAGGGACCCGTTGAGGCACGGATTGAAATCCAAAAAAGGTACATGCACAACATCGCCACGAAGACAGCTTGAGCACTTCATTTGAATATAATGCGATCACTGAAATTATACTTATCGCCACGTTTGAATCTAGCCTACACTGAATCAACGTATGATGGGGACACCGCACATCATTTAATTAAGACCGTGTGTGAGCATCTGACCTTTTGTCATATTCATTTAATGGCTGTGAGTGGAATACCGCGTGTTTGTGCTAATCAAGTAGACAATGAAATATCTAAATACCAAGATATCACGTATGATCCAATTATGATCTAATCCTAGGATGTGATCACTCTGCAAGTTTGTGGAATGGTTGCTACCTGACGCTCAGTACGGCGTTTCAAAAAATACCTGTATGAGATTTATGAACAATATATTATGAATGTTAACTGAATGAGTAGAGAAATTTTGCCAATAGTTTACGATGAAAATATACAAGTATAGTATCATGGAATGAGTGAGTCATTCTTTACCATAGTGATGTGTGTTCTAGAGAAGTATTGCCATTTTCCAAATGCTGTACAAATAAGTTTGAAACACAACCAGAAAATTTCTGTATACAAGTCCTAAATAATTCCCCACTACCCCTCCCTTTGTATGTCTGTCACTTTATTTTTCAGGTACATCAAGACCTAATTATAAGATGGATTAATACATCCATCTTTTCACTTTTCCACATGAACAGCCAAAACTGTTTAAAGGTTATTACACTCACTGAGACGCCCTCGGTCTCTTCTCACTCTTCATTTGGTCCTGAAGAAAGCCCACTTGACCCCACCAGGCAACCAAGGGCTGAAACATGTCGATCTTTTTAATCAATAATCAGGGTGTCTGAGAGCCCTAACCACTCTCCTACACACACCAACGAACTTTTTAATATTAAACTGGAATCCAGACCCATTAAAGACATTTATCTGGCTGAACGAGTATTTTTAATAGGACATACCCCACAAATCACTGATCACTACTGTTTTAACCAGGGGTTAACCTCTGGCTGGAGGATGCATAACTACTAACCCTGTGATTATGCAAACACGTGATTAAATAGCGGAGAATCCAGATATACCGCTGTAACGTAAGATCAAACACATGTATGAGGGTTTTTGATTTGGGACAAATCGGTACGCGACCTGCATACCCAGGTTATGCAGGACAAGTGATCCTTCCCCATCTGATTTAGAGATACTGAACCTTAAGGAAGCTGAATGGATCACATCTTCCTTCTCCCTCCACAATAGATGTTTTGTGTTAGTTCTATCTCCACTTTTGATGCATTAAGGTGGAGATAAATCGGAGGTAAGTCCTTGTGAATATGCCCCTAGGACTGAGTAAGAGGAGGGAATTATGAGTGAAACCATTCCGTGTCTTTGCTCAGACCGCAGCAGGAGCAGCAAGAGCAGTAGGAGTGTAGGAGCGGGAGCCGAAAACGACTAATACGCTCCTAAAAAATGCCCTGTGCCCTGCGCCCCACTCAGAAATCAAAATGTTCAGTGGAGGCAGTCTATGGTCCATTGATTTTCCTTGCACAAAGCCTGCCTACAGTACCATGAAGGGCAGACCGTCTTCTGTGCTCTCGCGGGTGGGGGCCCTCCGTCCACTACCGCGCTTGAACAATTGAACACATGAACATTCGAATGTGCCACCTGTAACCCAGCCCCCCAGCCTCCCGCCATGGCTCCAATTGTCTCTCACCACCTCCCGGGGGGCAGCCCACAGGGTGCTGTGGACCCCTTTCTCGGACTTTCATCACTCCCCCTTGACCCTCCAGCGCAATCGGAGTGGGGCCACAAAGACAACAGCGCATAGGGTGACAAGCGGACAACAGTGAGAGGCAGGCTGGTGGACAAGTGGAGTGAAAGCTGAGTGGGATCAAGGTGAAGCTCAGGTCACTCAGGACTCTAAAAAAAAGAAAAAATTCTTCAACACCAACAACCACTCACAGCAACCCTCCGACTCCAGCCTTATTGGTAGTGGAGGCATTCACCTCACATCACAGCTGCAGCCAGGGAGGGCTGCTGCAGGTTTTGTGGCTGTTACCGCGGGAATTCTGACAATGTCTGCTGTTTGCACCAGCTTGTGAATGGGGTGTTAGTTCTATCTCCACTTTTGATGCATTAAGGTGGAGATAAATCGGAGGTAAGTCCTTGTGAATATGCCTCTAAAGGACTGAGTAAGAGGAGGGAATTATGAGTGAAACCATTGCGTGTCTTTGCTCAGACTGCAGCAGGAGCAGCAAGAGCAGTAGGAGTGTAGGAGCGGGAGCCGAAAACGACGAATATGCTCCTGGAAAAATGCCATGTGCCCTGCGCCCCACTCAGAAATCAAAATGTTCAGTGGAGGCAGTCTATGGTCCATTGATTTTCCTTGCAAAAAGCCTGCCTACAGTACCATGAAGGGCAGACTGTCTTCTGAGCTCTCGCGGGTGGGGGCCCTCCGTACACTACCGTGCTAGAACAATTGAACACCTGAACATTCGAATGTGCCACCTGTAACCCAGCCCCCCAGCCTCCCGCCATGGCTCCAATTGTCCCTCACCATCTCCCGGGGGGGGGGGCAGCCTACGGGGTGCTGTGGACCCCTTTCTCTGACTTTCATCACTCCCCCTTGACCCTCCAGTGCAATGGGAGTGGGGCCACAAAGACAACTGCGCATAGGGTGATGAGCGGACAACAGTGAGAGGCAGGCTGGTGGACAAGTGGAGTGAAAGCTGAGAGGGAACAAGGTGAAGCTCAGGTCACTCAGGACTCTAAAAAAAAGAAAAAATTCTTCAACACCAACAACCACTAACAGCAACCCTCCGACTCCAGCTTTATTGGTAATCCAGGTGTTAACCTCACATCACAGCTGCAGCCAGGGAGGGCTGCTGCAGAAGCCGCTCCAGCAACCAATAACCTAGCTGCAGTTAATCAATATTGCCTATTCACAAGCAAAATCTTACACTTCTGCAACATCGGCAACCCTCTTGTAAGCGCTAAGCAGCAAAAGAAGGGATCAGCGGGATGCGCATTACTGGCATTTTATTTGGGGCTGAGCACAGCAAAGCGGCCACGCTCTCCCTGCACCACCATACCTATGTGTGAGGGCAACGGCCAGCATCGTAGGAACCCGGTCCTTTCAGCCGTGAGGGAAATGGCTTACAGGACCCTCAGGACTCCCTGCTCGGCGACCGGCATTGACGCTCTGCAGTGCACAAGGAGGCGCCACATTTTGCGCACGTTGTCCAAGGGCAAGCCTGTCTTTGTCCGTCATTGCCAGGAAGAGGCAGGGCAGGGCCACTTCCCTTTCATCTCAGGTTCGGGGTCATCGAGCAGCATTAGGAGCTAGTGACTAGGTACTGTGTGCAATCTACTCTTGCCGCTTTTATGCGTAGCAGCTGTAAACAGCATATTGCGCCCCATTGTTATCATGTTCTAAGGACTACTGATCTTGGGATATTTGTTCTCTCCATTTTTAAGGACTTATTGGATTTTTAGGCTTAGTACTCCCTTTGAATGAGGGCCTTGCTCTTTACTCTACACTTTAGTGATATTATTGCGTCTAAAACGCCGATAAATCTGCATGCACCTGACACTTTATCGGTTAACTAAAGACCTTATTATAGTCTTTTTCTGGTAACTTTATGGTCTATGTTTTAGTACTGTATCGTGTTATATATATATATATTGTACATTGTTTCTGTTATTGCTGCTATAATCTTGTTTTCCATGCTGTATTTTTACTGACAACATAGGCTTGTCTGATTACCACTAATTTCTTAGGTACTGTATGGTCAGTAATCTAGTACTGTATTGCATTTTGCACATTGTATAGTATACCCTGTGCTGTCAGCTGCGAAGCACTTTAGCAGGGATCTGTCAACATATCTACGCCCACATACATGTCAAACATGAGTAAGCGTATGCCCAGTGTAGGCAGAAGTGTAGTGGGAATTTTGGATGCCTTTTTATTAAGGGAAGATTCAGCCCTCATTAATGAGATTAAGTTAACTGAACGAAGGTTATCTCTTAAGCCCCAATACCCGCAAGGCAGACTTTCCTTAACTCCTGTAATCCCCGAATCTCTGGTGGTCTCTAACTATGATGTATCCCCAACCCGGCTTAGTCAGTCTTCTTATACTATTTCGGAACCAGTGATGAACCTTGTTCCCTGTTCATTGTCGTCTGACCAATAATCTAGCTCTGTTAAGCCCAAAGTATTGACCAAATGGCAGAAAGCTAAATTGAGGTCATCCCGTATTGCTGTCTCCCCGCCCAAAACAAGGACGAGTTGAGGACTATCCAAAGCCAGCAAACCTGCCCAGAGAATAAATAGCAAGAAAATGTTATCGAACAATTCTGGAAGTGGTACTAAAGTGGGTTCCACTACCTCAACATTTCAGCCACCTACAGGCCAGCCTGACGATAATCCTCTGGTGGAGAATTTCTGGTGCAGGCTGGAACCCATGATGTCCATTTTATTAGATCCCATCTTGCAAAAACTAAGTACAGTTGAAGCTAGATTATTAAAAATAGAGGGGTTGGCTAGCTGCAACTCACTGGTCACCCAGGCAGCTAATGTTAATATCAGTAGTGACCATCCAGCTACCGAGGGTACAGGCACGGGGGCAGGTCCACCTATAAGCTCTGATCCATATAGAGAGCTGATAGATAAGAGTAGCTCCAATAACCTTATGCCCAGTAATACCGATAACTAAGTTCATACCCGTCAGTCCCCTACAAGTGTAGGGCCTTCTGTGCCCTCTAGAACGGGGAGGACCGAAAGTAGGGAATTACAGCTAACGAGTGTCCCAGTCATTAATCTCCCACCGGAATCTATTCCCTATGTAGTAGACTTGGGGAATGTCCCACTTCTCTCACAAGGGGTTGGTGAAAACTATGGGCAGCTGTTAAACAAACGTACACACTGGTTTACACAGAACAACATCCTGGGTGCCCGTGTGGCGAAAAATATTCTTATGGCTCGCAGGGTGAGTTGGATTGGGAGTTCGCGGAAAATGGGTTCGGGGGATTGCGTCATAGTAAATTTTGACAACCCCCATATTGCGAGCAGGATCTTACCTAGGGATACTAGACATGCTCCTTCTTTTGGATCTGAAATCAGGGCTCTCCCCTTGGGCTTTTTCTACAAACCAGTTTCATCTAGGGAGATGTTCGATAACATCCCGAGGGCACTTTCCCGAGGAGGTTGCCAAAACAGATCAGCTCCTAGGCAGCAGCTTATCTCTATGGCCCATTCATCCTTTGTAACAGACGGCCAGTTTGATGTTGACCCTGCACAAGACTTAAATAACAGATTCGCAGTATTTACTGGGTTGGAGGAGTGCGACTGACTAAGGTTTCCAACACGTTCCGAGATCGAACCTGCGGTACTTATTCAGTCTGCAGCAGAGGTTGTTGAGAGGCCCACAGGGGAGAGATTGACATTTTTTTTTATCTTGGAACATTGCAGGGCTGGCAAACAAGCTCCAAGACCCTCTTTGGGTGCAATTTGTGAAACAATTCTCGGTAATCAGCCTGCAAGAAACATGGGCAGTGGACTACGACCTGCTATTGGAAGGGTATACGGCTTTCTTTGTCCCAGCCATACCTTCTGCGAGTGGAAGACCCAAGGGTGGTCTAGCCATATATATATATATATATATATATATATATATATATATATATATATATATATATATATATATATATATATATATATATATATATATATATATATATATATATTAGGAAAACGCCATTCTTTCTCCACAGTTTGTCCAAAGAATAACGAGAGTGAGCCCAGATTTCGTGCCAATTTCTCGGTGATTTATTTATTAATCACACCAGCCATCCGCCCTAACGCGTTTCACCTCCCAAACATATATATATCTGTAGCTATTGACTGCCAGATCCAGGTTGTGCCAAACTCCAACCCAGGAATCCTTGCACTATTAGTAAAAAGGTGAGACACTAGATGGGACCTCATTAACTTCTACAATTTGGTGGCCTGTTCTCAGGGCGTTTGTAATATCATCACCTTGGGAACTTTTATAAGACAATCTTTTGGCTCTATCCGACACAATCTTTTGGTTTCTGGTGATTTTAATATACATCCTTGTCGCAACCCTACTTTAACCAGTATTTCTGAGTTAGGATGCCCCCGTATGAGGGAGTTTCATTTTGAACATCATGCTCAGGGGGAATCAATGAATAACATGATAATTGAATTAGATATGGTGGACCTGATGTCTTTAACCGCCCCACAAATCACATTTTCTGGTCTAACTTTTAACGGGCACGGGAAGGGGTCGTTTATAGATTTTATTTTAATCTCCTCCTCTTTGCAATCTTAATTTCATGATTTTATTATTATGGAGAGTGAATTTAGTGACCACAATCCACTCTGTGTTCATATGTTGGGCCATTTATCCGTACAAATCATTAATGTTTCACCGAGGAGTATATTAAGACCGACTGATGGCAAGTGAAGTCTTAAATGGTCTCAGATCTCCCCAGATACATTTTACAATAAAGTAAATGTTTCTTGTGCCACTGAGCTATTATGTTGTACAGCTGTTGGCTCCTCTACCAAAGAGATTTTGGGCGCATACAAACTAATAGCGCATAAGGCTGGTGAAATCTTAAGTGCTCTTGCTAGTATAACTGTCACCCATGGCCCTAGATGGTTCGACTTTCACTGTTGTGGGGCAGCTAATAAGCTGAGGGAGGTTCTGTCAGCCCATCCAAGGAGCCAATCTGATGTACGCGCTTGTCATAAAGAATATAAGTTAGCTCTGGTTAAACAAATTGATTGCTGTTAGTACACTTAGAAATAGCTCCAGGTTTTGGAACATTGTGAATCAGCCATTCCTCTGTCAGGAAGTGGGGGGGGGCCTTAGATTCACACATCACTGAGGAGGAGTGGGTGCTTCATTTTCAATCCATGTTTGACTGCCCCATGGAACACAGCTGCCAAGGGAGACGGGTCATAAATGGCCCGCCAATAATCTACTAAAAGGATGAGGTTATAGCTGGCATTGAAGGGCTATCCATTAACAAAGCACCAGGCCCAGATGGGATTTCTCCGGACCTGTTTATGTTTAACCCACCGTTTTGGGCACCAACTCTAGTGGCTGTGTTTAATGCAGCGGCAAAAATTGGGTGCCCTCAATCATGGGCTTCCTCCACCATAGTCCCTGTTTTTAAGAAGGGAGATAGAAATAGTACCCACTGTTACAGGCCCATATCTCTTATTGACTCAGTGGTGAAAACGCTAGGCCGTATCTTCTTGCAGAGATTGTCAACCTGGGCAGAGGAGGAAGAGACTCTGTTGGAGGTCCAGTACGGATTCCGGTCGGGCCGCAATACCATTGCTCAGTGCCTCAACTTATAAATGATACTGAGCAAATATACTGTGGCACGTTCTGGTATGATCTATCTTGCCTTCATGGATTTGTCCTCTGCATTTGATTGCGTTAACAGAGCTAAATTGTGACACTCCATGAGGGCAAAGGAGATGGATAACAATATTGTCTTTTTTTAGAGGACCTGCACAAATCAACTAAGGCTAACGTCAGGTTCTCCCGGGACCTTTGGGTTACTAGGCACCTTAAGATTAAGAAGGGTGTACGGCAAGGCTGCATTTTGGCCCCATTTTTGTTTAACTTTTATATCAATGACTTGGAGACAGAATTAAGAGCAACTGAAGTGGATTACCCATATGTAGGACGGCGTGGCATTCCCGTCCTGCTATACGTGGACAATGCCGTCCTTATATCTAGGACAGCAATGGGTCTGCAATCCCTTCTAACAGCCTTTTCTAGTTTAATTTCTGATCGGGACCTATTGATTAATAATTCCAAATCTTATGTAATGGAAGTGGGGCAGCAATCTAAAAAGAGTTTTCAATTCATTGTTGGCCCTGCCAAGATCCCCCGTGCTAATGTATCTTCCTATTTAGGAGTTCTTTTTGACTATAAATTAAAATGGGGTCCTTTAATCTTGAGGAAAAGAGGGGTCACGATCTGGGTAAAGGCGTTATTTTTGCCTCTAAAACAGGGAGGAAACCAACAGGAGCTATGCTAAAGGTTTACCAAGCCAAAAGTTTGGCTATAGCTACCTATGGTAGTGAAGTATGGGGAGACACTGTTCTGAACGCGCTGATGATGATGGAGAATGACTTTTTGAAAGGCCTCCTGTGTGTCACGCGCGGAACCCCCAACTTAGTGGCACATGAGGAATTGGGGGTCTCTTACTTAAGTGATGTTCTTGCACTATGCCCTCTGATTTTCTGGCTGAAGTGTTGGTTAAATAAAGACTTAACCCGCAAACTCATAATCCTAAGAGAGTGCCTGTCCCTTGACAATGCAACCCGAATCCGGTAGCTCAAGTACATTAAAATTAGCCTGGAAAAGGTAGGGCGCAGTGATCTATTGTGTAAGCCAGAATTGATTGTCAAGAGGGACGTGGAACTTATCAGGGCAACCTTCCTGACCCTAAGGAAAGTGGACAGGTGGACATCAATGACTTGGAGACAGAATTAAGAGCAATTAAGGCTTACCTTTGCTGCGCGCTGCGCTCTGGTATTTAGGCGCTCTGTAATTTTAAATATTTCACGTTTTTGTCTGCTCATTTAAATTAGTTTTATAGCACTTTTCCCCTGTTTTTAAATTATCCCACTCACTTGCACCATAATTGGGCCATTCACCGCGGCTTCAGCGGGTCCTTTCCAGCGCATTTCGCGCTTTCTGTTAACATAGCGCCATCTTGGGGGTAGGTAGGTCGCCAGTCCAGGGAGCACTCTAGCAGTCAGGCTGACTGGCTAGAGGCATCGAGAAGCAACACGTACAAAAGGGGCAGTGGAAGGTGGGTCTGCCTGTTAAGGCTTACCATTGCTGCGCGCTGCGCTCTGGTATTTAGGCGCTCTGTAATTTTAAATATTTCCCGTTTTTGTCTGCTCATTTAAATCAGTTTTATAGCACTTTTCCCCTGTTTTTAAATTATCCCACTCACTTGCACCATAATTGGGCCATTCACAGCGGCTTCAGCGGGTCCTTTCCAGCGCGTTTCGCGCTTTCTGTTAACATAGGCGCCATCTTGGGGGTAGGTAGGTCGCCATTTCAGGGAGCGCTCTAGCAGTCAGGCTGACTGGCTAGAGGCATCGAGAAGCAACACGTACAAAAGGGGCAGTGGAAGGTGGGTCTGCCTGTTAAGGCTTACCTTTGCTGCGCGCTGCGCTCTGGTATTTAGGCGCTCTGTAATTTTAAATATTTCCCGTTTTTGTCTGCTCATTTAAATCAGTTTTATAGCACTTTTCCCCTGTTTTTAAATTATCCCACTCACTTGCACCATAATTGGGCCATTCACAGCGGCTTCAGCGTGTCCTTTCCAGCGCGTTTCGCGCTTTCTGTTAACATAGGCGCCATCTTGGGGGTAGGTAGGTCGCCATTCCAGGGAGCGCTCTAGCAGTCAGGCTGACTGGCTAGAGGCATCGAGAAGCAATACGTACAAAAGGGGCAGTGGAAGGTGGGTCTGCCTGTTAAGGCTTACCTTTGCTGCGCGCTGCGCTCTGGTATTTAGGCGCTCTGTAATTTAAAATATTTCCCGTTTTTGTCTGCTCATTTAAATTAGTTTTATAGCACTTTTCCCCTGTTTTAAATTATCCCACTCACTTGCACCATAATTGGGCCATTCACCGCGGCTTCAGCGGGTCCTTTCCAGCGCGTTTCGTGCTTTCTGTTAACATAGGCGCCATCTTGGGGGTAGGTAGGTCACCAGTCCAGGGAGCGCTCTAGCAGTCAGGCTGACTCGCTAGAGCCCTATATAGGCGAGACATGCAAGCGCGCAGCGTGTGTGCGCGGCGTGTGTGCCGCAGTAACGCCGGAGTCACGCCAGAGTCCAGCCCGTCTGCGCCCGTCCGCGCTAAGGACGGGCTGGATGGCTGGGAGACTGGACATGCTGACGGTGAGTTCATTGAGATCAGCTATTCCTGGCAGGACCTGCTGACTCTCAAGCCTCCCACACTGCCTTGCCATCATAGGTACGCCCCAGAGTCGCTTTTGACCTCCCCAGGCTGTCACTGTTTTCGGCCTACTCTTCCGGTGCCGGCTCCTATTGCGGTCATCACACCGGTAGGTTCAAGTGCGAAATCGGGAATCACGATGAGGAGCGATAAGGGGTTTCTCATAAACGCGAGGTCTTTGATTAAGAACAATCTCGCATTTAAGGATTTCGTCTTGTCCAGAAAACCCGCCTGGGTCTTCATCACAGAAACGTGGGCCAAGGACTCCTCGGGACCTGATTTGGTTGAGGCAGTACCGGATGGTTATTCGTTGGTGAGGGAGGATAGAGTGGGACGTATTAGGGGGGGCTGGGCATCCTTTACAGAGACTGCTTTTCCTGCCATACTATCCCACTCTCTACACCGCAAAACTCTTTTCAGGCCCTTCAGTTTTCTATCAACGGATCATATGTAGTTCCGTTTACGGGCCTCCTCATTTATAGACCACCGGGGACCAGAACAGATTTTGGTCATCACATGCTCACTATTTTAGAGCCACACTTTGGCTGTGAGCATCTTACTGTTCTGGGGGACATGAATTTCCATTTGGAAAATCTGGAGTCAAAGGAAACTCTATCCCTATTGGAAATTTTCTCCGGATGTGGGATGAAACAGCTAGTCAATGATCCCACCTATCAAGCAGGTCATATGCTGGATGGGGTCTTTTCCAACGACCCCCGGCTGACCATCGGGACTCCCATCCCTCTCTCTTGGTCGGACCATTTTGCGATCCCTTTAAAATTAACGATCCCGACTGTCAAGAGCAAGGTGAATGAGCCAAGTAAAATGGAATTGAGGCGTAACCTCAAAAGCTTACCAATGACATGCTCGCCCCTAGATTGCCCAGTCGGATGATCACCTCAGAGGAGGACGTAGGTAATGCAGTAGAGAGGTTGGATACTGCTATTAAAACAGCTATTGATGACCTGGCCCCTGCCTCACTCCGTTATTCCGCAAGGAAAAGCCCATCGGCACCGTGGTTCTCGGAATCATTAAGACTCCTTAGGAAGGGAGTTTGAAGACAGGAACGCCTTTGGAGGACTAGCTGGGATCTGCGAGAGAGGGACAGTTACAAAACCCTCCTAAAGAAGTACAAAATGGAGGTGATAAAGACTAAACAAGAGTATTTCACCTCTCTGACTTCCTCACTCTCCTCGCTGAAAGAGCTGTTTAAGATCGTAGACACGCTCACATCATTGAAGGTGCCGGACCCTGTTGTTAGCTCACAGCAGCTCTGTAATGATGTTGCACAATTCTTTCAATCTAAAATTGTGGACATTTATTCGGATTTAGAATCTCAGAGGTCGTCGCTATCTTCCTCTTCGTGCTTTCCTGTCCCCCCATTAACATCTTCCGAGGAGGTACCGTCAGGGTGTTTTTCCAGCTTTCCACCCCTCTCCCTACAGGAACTTGAAGTTCTCCTACTCGAGACTAGGCCGGGGTCTCCCTTAGACCCTTGCCCCCTGAAACTTCTTAAACAATGCAAGGAGACTCTCCTGCCTCTGCTATTAGAGGTCATGAACAGGGCAATGAGAGATGGGACTTTCCCGCTACAATGGAAAAGAGCGGTGGTGAAACCACTGTTAAAAAAGTCTACATTGGACCCGGGTGTTCTCAAAAACTTCCGCCCCATTTCGCTGCTCCCAGCCCCAGCAAAGATGTTGGAAACACATCTCAACCAGCATCTTGCTGCCTTCCTGGAAACCTCTGGCCTTTTAGATCACTTGCAGCATGGATTCCGGAGAGAGCATAGTACGGAGTCGGCCCTTACCACTGTGCTTGATAACATCCGCACTAGAGTGGATAAGGGCCAGACTACTCTCCTTATCCTGCTAGATCTTACGGCTGCATTTGATACCCTGTCTCCCTCAGTGTTAACATCTCGTCTGAGGGAGATAGGGGTTGAGGGGCCCGCACTTAGTTTGCTGACCTCCTTCCTCGGCCAGAGGGAACAGAGAGTTAAGCTGGGGGAGTTCCTATCTCCATCCCTTCCTGTGCAGTGTGGGGTCCCTCAGGGGTCGGCATTAAGTCCGACCCTTTTTAACATCTATGTGACCCCACTTGCCAGGCTCATTAGATCTTACGGGATGGAGGTAGTCTCCTACGCCGACGACACGCAGATATTGATGTCTCTCGCCCAACCTGCCATCTCGGCTGCCTCCAATTTTAAACACTGCATGGAGGCAGTGGCTCAATGGATGATTTGCAATTCATTGAAGCTCAACGGCGAGAAGACAGAAATTCTGGTGTTCGGAGATAAGGAGGACATTTGGTCGGCGGAATGGTGGCCTTCATCTTTGGGCGTGTGCCCAACACCCACTGCCCTGGCCAGAAACCTAGGAGTCATGATTGACCCTTTTTTGGGGTTGGGTCAGCAAGTAAGTAGGACTATTTCCACCTGCTGGGGCATAAGAAACATCCTGAGGAAGATAAAACATTACCTGTCCCTTCAAGCCAGAAAGCAAATTGTAATAGCATTAATAGGCTCAAGACTAGATTATTGTAATGCCTTATACCTTGGCATTAACAAGAGTCTGATAATGCGACTTCAAATGGTGCAGAATGCCGCCGCGAAGGTTGTGCTAGATCTCCCTAGGCGGGCCTCTGCCATGGCTGCCAGGAAAGCATTGCATTGGCTTCCAATTGAGGCCAGGATTTCTTTTAAGTCCCTTTGTTTGATCTATGGGGCCCTGGCCACTAACAAATCTGGAGGCCTGAGGGATCTGTTAATTCCATATACCCCTTCCAGATCCTTGCGCTCTGCTAACAAATTCTTGCTATCAACCCCCCGTGTCCGTAGAGCTAGGTGGGGTGGCAGAGCCTTTTCAACTTTGGCTCCAAGGTTGTGGAACTCTCTGCCGTCTGAGATTAAAACCCTTCCCTCAAAGCAAGCCTTTAGAAAGGCCCTTAAGACGTAGCTATTTGCCAAAGCCTATCCTTAGCTCTGGTTTTGCCTTTTTTGATTTTCTTTGTTAGGCGCCTTGATGCCTACGGGCTTAGTTGCGCGTTATAAATTTTATTTCAATTCAATTTTTATTTCAATTCAGGGAAGCACAGGAGTTACTGAAACCTAGGGGCACATTACCAGTGGGAAATGGGACCACCCGCTAAGGGTGTGGGGGTTCCGTACATCCCATTAGAATGCGCATGCCACACTGGCAGGCACATCCCGCATTTTTTACATTGCGGCGGGCAGTGCTGGAAGCACCACCTGCCGCAATGCCAAAAATGCATGTTGTGCTTTTTAATGCACGATGTGACAGGCACTGCGTGGTGCCTGCCACGTTGTACATTGAAATGCAGGGGGTAACATAGGTACCCCCCATGTGCACCCTCCACCACCCCGGAGTCCCTGGGGGCCCACAACGGGCCCCCCAAGCAGACTCTGCATGCCTTTCCATGACGGCATTTCCAAAGCCACATTCTAATATGGCTGGCAGTGTCTTTCAGACACCGCCCCCATATTGAACCCTTTCCCACCCAGTCTTTCCGTCCGCCGCGGACCCCCCAGCCGATAATGTAATATGGCGGGGGTCATTTCTGGAAGGATGGCGGGTGGATCACCCCCGCCGGGCCAGCGGTGACTACCGCCGGTCCGGCGGGGGCGATCCGTCCACCATCCTAATGGGGCCCCTAGTGTCCGCACATTTTAACTACTCAAAACAACTCCGACAATGGAGCCTTACCTTATGGGGCTTTTATCAACACATGAGAATTTTTTATTAACTAGATTCCATGTGAACCTTTTTCACTTTTTGCTAGCTAGGCCCAAGGGATAAAATAGAGGCCAAGTTTTAGCTCCCTGCGGCTGCGACAGACAGTCTCCGCAGGATCTGCTACTCTTTATGTTTCTATGTAAGTTGTATGAAACTCCCCGAAAGCACTTTCTGGTTCCTATTTTAAAAAGATTGAATTTTAGTCAGGCCCGTCCTGCCCTTATGTACCTTCATTTGCTAAAAGAGGAATTCATTATTTTCATAGTAGGATTTTTAAAAGCTTCTGTGAAATTGAGGGCCAGTATGGATGTGTAGATAGTGGAAGTTTAAGGTTTTAACGGTTTAGCTGATTTTGTGCATTGCTCTAACTGGAGGTTATGATCTTGCAGTATTTTACATATGAAGGCCCCAAACAAATCAGGGTGTTCTTTGGGCCTTATTTAGAACCTGTAAAAGAGATCTGACTTCAATATGTTTTAATGAATTACTGTTTTATGTATTTGTTTTTCATTTTTATGCACTCTTATATGTATACCTTTTATGGTTTTTGATGTAAAACCGAATACATTTTATTTGACTGACTGAATAAAACCCATGCGATTTGTGACTCACGTTTTTCAAATGAGGTCACCTGTGCAAAGTGTCTCCGTGCCCATTTATTTATTTGTTTGCAAAGTTTTATAAAGCGCTGGCTAGACCCGAAGGCATCAGAGCGCTTTACATAAGGATCAGCGAGTTACAGCTTACATAATTACATAGCCAAGTATTGACATCGGAGACAAAAAACATGAGATTACACAATAATATGAGTTATTAACGCGTACACACGTCTTCAGGGGAGTGAAGGGTAGAGGGGGAATGGTAAACAGGGGTAAGGAATGCAGGTATACGTAACTGCATGCAAGTAAACTATTTTGCAAAGTGAAAATGAAAAATAGGTCACCAAACAGTTTTCTAAGTAAAAAAATAATTTTAAAAACCCAGAATCAGGTACACTCCCCAATTACTACACTTCAACAGATACACATTCGCCCTCTTATTTTGGCGAATGAGAAAGTTTGATACAACAAGCACGAAGGTTAGGCAGTGTTCAGTGATAAAAAAGAAACTCCTGGGGGCATGGCTTTGACGCCTCAGGAAATGACGCCATTTTGAGGAACTCCGCCGAGACGTAGGCAGGACGAGACTCCTTCAAGTGCTTTCAACACCCGCAGGGTCTCAATTTCCGCATTTCCTTGCTGCAGAATACCTGCTGCCTTGTTCACTGTGCTTCTCATCATTCGACACAACCGGCAACCCGCGATATGGATTATGCGCTGTTCTGACGGACCGTGATTATCCCGCGTCCACCATTTTCTTCCTCCCGGCATACTTGTCATTCCGGTAAGCGCTGGCTGATTCTCCCTGCCTCTAATTGTATGCCACAACGCGCTTTGGAATTCAGTTATTCTTGAGCTAGTGTTCTTTGCAATATCTGCCACAGGCATTTCATTTTTCTGACTGGCTGCAACTAGTTTTCCAGCCCATCATTATGTTTCTCCTCCGTTTCACCACAATTTTCTCCTCACCTGCCTGAACTCCTTCTATTTCTATGAGCCTCACCTCAACAAACATTCTTTTCATGATTCAATATTTTTCAAGACGCTATTTTCATAATTTCTCTCAATGATAAAGACTGTTTTTCAACTATTTTTCGCATATATGTTTTATTATATCCTTTAAAACGAATTCATGCATTTGGAGCCCTTGGATGCTGTTCTCGCTGTTTGACATCACTTTTTCTTCTACAACGTGCTGGTCAAGCTCCTTATTGTGTTTTAAATTGGAGACTTATAGTGACTTATTGTTGCCTTCATTTTTTGCGTTTTGAGAGCATTTTGTTTCTCTTCTACTCGTTTGCTTCTTCCAATGGCAATGTCACGCCATAACCGAAATGCTTCTCAGCAAGCTACTGCTTCCACATTGCCTTTGACGGATGTTAATCCTTTTAGTGTTCTGCAGGACAATTTAGATGACGCGGCTACTGATTCTGCTTCTATGAAGAGCTCCTCTCTTCATGGATCTCGTTCCAACACAAAAATGACGTCTAAAATAAATGCTTCATCTGCTTCTATTCCAGGGAAAAGAGTTAAAATGAATCCTCCCTCTCCTACCAATACCTCTTCTATATCCTTGGAGCTCCTACTAGAATAAATACGTTCACTCAAACCTTATATGGAGGAGATTCGCTCTCTTAAACCTTATATAGCAAACACAAATGCTCGTCTTCAAAGTCTTGAGGATAATTGGACTCATACAGAATGCAAGGTGGACCATCTTGGGAAAACCGTCACTACTGTTCAAGTCCTTACTGATCAAATTCCTCATCTTCACAGCGAAATTCAAAGACTCAAGCAACAAACGGAAAATTTGGAAAATCGAAATAGGCGAAACAACCTGCTCATTTACGGACTTGCAGAGAATCTAGAAGGATCAAACCCCATAAACTTTTTTCAGTGCTTTTTACCTACACTTCTCGGTCTTCCGAATACTCCAGTCTTAAAGATCCAACAAGCTCATTGCCTGGGTCCTCCATCATGATCCTCTACGGCCTCTTCTTCTATAGTAAAACCCAGAGATGTTATTTTATACTTCTTGGAGTTTACTGATTTACTTAACGTTCTTCACGTTGCCAAGCAGAAAGCAAAGATTGTTTAGAATGGTTCCAATCTCTTTTTTGTACAGGACTACGCCAAAAGTACTCCAGATCGTTGCAAGAAATGTTTGGATATGAGACCTGCTCTTCGCTCCTTAAATGCTCGTTACAGTTTATTCCACCCATTCCTTTTTAAAGTGACTTATAACAATAAGACTACGAATTACGAAGATCCGGCTATGTTACAGCAATTTCTTGATTTCTTTGCTAATGATTCAATGGAAATTCCTCATGCGTGAATGATACGCATCACCTCCTTCTGTATCGAAATGTTGCATGTTTTATGATGTCTTATGTTGTACTTTTTCCCTTTTATGTTTTGCACTTTGTATTCTGAATTTTGTACTCTATGCCCTAAAATGTGTGTTCTGTTATCTAGTATTGTATTCCGATTATGTTTTGTATTTTGTATTTTATATTTTAGTCTTGTTATTGTCGGTCAATTCTGCTATGTTCCTCATTTTACCTTGTTAACTTAATTTCTTTTTACTTTTTCTAGATGCGGTTATGTGACCCCTTGACTTAAACGTTCTTCGTGTTTCACTTGGAGGTCGTTCTACGGACGCTTGTCCCTGTGGTCTCCCTGTTGCGGTGTGCTACTTTCCTCATGTGGCTTCACCACCCCCAGTCTCACTGTTTTCTTGTGGTATGTCCTTTTGATGTTTTATTTCATTGTTGCATGTTCATATTGATCTACATTCTTGGTCTTTGTTCTTTCTTTCTTTTTTCGACTCCCCTTTTCTTTGTTTTCCCTTTTTCACTTTTCCTATTATTTTCCATCTTCATTCTATAGTGCTCTGTTTTTTACTTTTACTTTTATCCATATATTGTCTTTCTTTTTCCACCTGAATCGTTTTCACTACTCACTTTTCTCTTCTTTCGTTCCCCTAAGCAATGTGAGTTTGCAAAACTATGCTGATTTCATATTACTTTTTTACCTTGTACCGGATAATTCCTTTCTAACTGTTTTTCTTAGACTTTTGCATTCTCTTGTTAACAATAGAGCCTTGGCCTTTTATGCTATTTGTTTTCCAATTAATATGTTTTAGGTTCCATTTAACAGTTACCTTTCTATTGCTTTTGTAATAACTGTGCATGTTCCTTTTAAATAGTTTCCATTTAGAGTTTTAACTTGGAATGTGAAAGGAGTTAATAATCCTATAAAAATACAACGCGTATTAACACATTTGGCTAGGTTAAATGTAGATATTGCTTTCATTCAAGAAACTCGTTTATCAGACCATGAAGCATCTAAACTAAAAAGAGGTTGGTTTGGCCATATTTTTTCTTCCCCCACCTTAGGAGAGAAAAATGGCTTATCCATATTATGTCATAAAAAACACCAATTTTCAATTACTCATCAGGAGCATGATCTTGAAGGTCGTTTGGGTGATTGTTAAATTACTTATTGACCAAATCTCTTTAGTACTGTTTAATGTTTATGCACCGGTTACTGTTGATAATATGTTTTGGAATCAAATTACTGATAAACTGGTCATGTTTGATGATGATTATATTATATTTGGAGGTGATTGTAACCAGGTCCTTGACCCTATCCTTGACAGACACTCCTCTGTTAGATTCTCCAATACAAAGATGCATTCACAATTCACATCTGCCATACGTCGTAATGCCTTAACTGACATTTGGAGGGTATGCAACCCAGATTTACAAGAATACACTTTCTATTCTCCCCCTCACAATTCTCAATCAAGAAAAGACTATCTTTTCCTTAGTAAACCTTTATCTCAGCTTGTTTCTCACACCGAGATTGGTTCTATTCTAATATCAGACCACGCTTCAGTTTATGTAGATTTTTATCTTTTACCCTTTTCCCCTCATGCTGGTAGATGGC
Organism: Lissotriton vulgaris; assembly: GCF_964263255.1. Lineage (NCBI taxonomy): Eukaryota > Metazoa > Chordata > Amphibia > Caudata > Salamandridae > Lissotriton > Lissotriton vulgaris. The sequence continues at coordinate 481,968,022 of NC_141699.1, read as the reverse complement.
ACTTCAATAACTCATGACTATCGGATCCCAATTTCACAGGCCAATTCAATTCTTTTGCGTCTGAATTCCTGTCTATTAATTCTACTCCTAACTCTTCTCTGGTGATGATATGGGATTCTTTTAAAGCAGCAGCTAGAGGATTTATTCTAAATTTTGTTTCATGGAAAAATAAATTTTTTGAAGCCAAAAATACTCAACTATTAGCTCAAATTAAACACCTTGAGTACTCTTATTTACGCTCTAACTCTGAAACTTCCTTAAAAAATCTTATTGAGGCAAAAAAATGTTTTAACAAATCCTCTTCGGAAGCTGCATCCTCATATCTTCTAAGGAGTAGTGCCCGTTATTATGGTGGCCAGAATCAAATGGGTAAACTCCTTGCAAATGATTTAAAGGTTCGTCGAGAGCGGACAAAAATTGAAGCTATTCGTAACATTGGCCGGGGATTTGTTATTTAAGGATGAGGCTATTCTCAATGAATTTGTTTCTTTTTATAAGCACTTATACACACCGGAACAACAGCCTTCTTCTGATGCACTTTCCTCTTTCTTTCATTCAAATCACTCCCCCCCTAGTCACGGTGCAGATTTTGCCTCATTAGATTCTACCATTACCCTATCCGAAATTCGAAATGCTGTTTCAAAATTGAAAAGGGGTAAACCTGATGGTTTTACTATTGAATGTTATGCTCACTTCGCTTCCTTATTGCTTTCACATCTTTTACTACTTTTTAAGTTTTTTATACAAAATGGATCCTCCTCAGGTTCCTTTCAAGAGGCTGTAATTTGTTTGATCCCCAAAGAAAATAAAGATCCCTCTTTCTGTAAAAATTATCGACCTTATCCTTAGTTAATTTAGATTATAAGATCTTTGCAAAAATTATTGCTCTTCGTATTGACCCCATTTTACCCAACATTATTGGCTCGGAGTAATCGAGTTTTATTAAGGGCCGCTTATCTTCAGATAATTCCAGAGTTCTTTTCAATATTTTGAGTAAGGCTCCTTCTCTTGATTATCCCATCGCTGCCATAGCATTAGATGCTGAAAAAGCATTTGATAGAATTGGTTGGGATTTTATGTTTTGAGCACCCAAATGGATTGGCTTTCCTGCTAAATTGATTTCCTACACTTCTTTATTATACTCTGGTCCCAAAGCCTCTATCTTCGTGAATGGGAAATCCTCTGATTATTTCTCCCTTTCTAGAGGGGTTCATCAGGGCTGTCCCCTTTCTCCCCTTTTATTTATAATTGCCTTAGAACCTTTCCTAACGAAAATTAGGTTAGATGAAAACATTTCTATTTTTAAACTTCACTCTACCCATGTTAAATTATCCGTTTATGCAGATGATATACTTATATATTGTTCCAACCCTTCTACTTCACTTCCAGCTTTTCTCTCCCAGGTTGATACTTTTTCTCAATTATCTGGCTATCGTCTTAATTCAGATAAATGTGAAATTCTCCCATTAAATCCTCTTTGTTTGAGGCAGGATTTTGCTTCTACTGGCTTCTCCTGGAAATCCTCAAAAATCAAATACTTAGGTTTATGGGTTTCTCCTACCATTTTAGAAACTTTGAAAAATAATTTTGATAATCTTTCCAAGAATTTGTCTGCATCCATTGACCGTTGGCATCCACTTTTTCTCTCCTGGTGGGGTCGCTTAGATTCTATTAAGATGATGCTTTCTCCGATTATTGTTTACCTTTTATCTATGATTATGATTCACATCACTAGTTTTTATTTTTTTTAAATGTACTCTATATTAAACAAATTCCTTTGGAAAAATAAGGTTCCTCGCATAGCTCTTAACACCCTCAAAGCTGATAAACTTTCGGGTGGCCTCAAATTTCCAGATTTTAAATCTTATGGTTTTGAGTTTGGTCTCAAATTAACAAGATTTTTAATACCCAAATTCCTGTTTCCACCTCCAATATCTTTTTAGGCTCCCAAGCACCTTCCTGGCCGTACCCCACTCCCAATCCCTCTTTAATAGATTTATTATTAGCAATAGCTCTACATTTAATTACTTCTAATTGGAAGACAGCTGAAAAGGTTACTTTTAGAGCTTGGTGGAATGCTGTATGTTTCCATCATAGATTGGATACTAATAGCGTTGCTCCTATATCTTTATGCATTAAAAGAGATCTTTTATGGCTCCCTCTTTCCTCATACCTAACAGACTTAGCCTCCACCCCTTCTAAATCTGGTACGTCTTCAGATGAAGTTAGGAAACCTCCATGAACTCCTGTTGTCTTTTTATTTATTTCCTAGTTCTCCTTTTATGATATTACTCCTTTCTCCCCTTTTTACATAGAGTATATTTCAAAGTTTCTGTTTTGTATCATTTTTGATGATGTTCTTGTTGATGTATTAGAATTATGATTCAGGTCAGATTTCTTTCCTTTATTACTTTCTCTGTTTCTCCCTCCCCCCCTTCTTTCCCCCTGGATTATAACTTGCTGATACTGTACATTAGTTTGTTTTTATTATGATTCTACCTTTATGATAACTTTTTGATGTATGGTATACTATATCTTTCAATAAACTTTCAATTTAAAAAAAAAAAGAAACTCCTAAACATGCCTCAAAAGTTTATCTTTGTCACAATATTCAGTACCCTTTCCGCTGCGATATTTTATTTTGTTTAATAAAAGCTTTACTGCAGTGTAATACAGATGTACAGAATTTCTTTTTGTTTAACTTGAAAATCTAAGGTTATCCAATAGAATAATTACAAGAAATAGTACTAGATTAAAAGAAGAGAAAGAGTGTAAAAATAACTTATTAAGATAATATCATAATTATTCTATCACAGAATTGCATTTTTTGTTACGAATCCTTATTGATAGTTGCCAACTTGATGTGCCCACTTATTGTATGTAGAACGCACAACAACATTACTACGGAGTCAGTCGTGGAGACTTGTGATTAATGACGAATGTCGGAAGAGGGCGCATTTGCGCTACAGTTGGGACTCGCTGCTATCCTGTTTTGATGACAGCGTCACTGCACACAGAAACAAGACCGAAGAGAGAGAACGATGTTAGTATGTTCTGCTCTTGGCAAAGTAAACAGTGTAAATTACTAGCTCATTACGACTGTCAGTCCTCACTGAAGATTTGCAGCAGCGCAGGAAAATGCCCTAGAAAAATCGACATACCATGTGTGTTCCTTTGTTGTACAAGACAATCAGGATGGTGAATACATTTGTCAATTTGATCAATATTTTTCTACAAGAAAACAGGAGCTCCACACGCAGGCGATTCACAGCGCTGTACAATAAAACATGAAATAAAATAATAAATAAATAAAAATAACCAGTCAAAAAGCAGAAAAACTGAAAATGCGACAAATGAATGAGCATGTGAAGAAATTAGGCACCTGCATTAAGAAGCGTGAGATATGTTTAGGGACACAGGGACACAGAGGCTGCTGCCACGTCATTCCCACCCCGTACGACGAGTCTGTGTCTTGGATGTTTCAGGTAATGAGCGCACACGACAACTCCAGAACAAGTTTAGTCTACTAGAAAGTTCGCTGAACACCCGCTAAAGGTGGCAAGGGCATCTGATGGGCACAGAGTCTTACGTCATTCGAACGAGTGTCGTGAAATCGTGAACCGCACTTTATAGCTGTAATATGGGCTAGTGGGTAAGCTCAAAGTTAATGGGGCTGAAATGAAGCAGAGCTCTTTAAAACAAAAAACTATTTTTGGATTGATAAGCGATTCTCATATTTTATTACATGATAGGATGTGACATCACATAATCGTTGTTATCAATGAACACATGAGAAGTGAAATCTATGACATTTAAAAATATAGAGAATAACACCAGTCACTAAAGTATTCTCAAGGCTTGTAAAAGTAGTGGAACAGCACTCTGATGTCCATAACCGTTTAGTGTAGTAGGGCTGTCCCTGTGCTCGCATGGCTTATTGAAGCTATTCTGTATGCTAAGAACTGTTTTGCAAGAGCTCTGAAAGGAATCGCATTAAGCGAGATCAGGTTGTAGCCATTCTCGCCATGTGGGATATATAACTGCTGTGTGAGAGAGCTGAATCCGACCTTCAGTTGTGTGAGTCTCACGCCCAAAGAGTGAGACTTGACTTGAGGTCTCTGAGCGATATCATAAAGTCACAGCTCAGCCCGTTGAGAGCTTGTGCGCGCTTTAGCACCAGTCTGATCGCTGCCTGAACCCATTGCCTGTGAGTGTTAAAAATAACAGCGGAGAGACTGGTAATTGAAACCGGAGGCCGAACAATTCTAGCATAAAACTAAACAACACAAACTTTCGGGTGGTGACGTCACAAAACACTTTCTGTTTTCTTGTCCTGCACCCTTGGTGCTCAGTTTATTTACTCAGAAGTCACTTTCCCAGCCCATGTCATTAGTCCCCACTGACATCTGGTGGCCACCAGCTTCTGGTAACAACTGCATGCTCTTGTGCAGCGTGTTTGTGTTGCAACTATATGCCAGATGGGCCCTGAATTTAAGATAACCACCACTGTTATTGATCCCCTTCACTCCCCATCACCTCTCCTCTCCCCCTGCCCCCAGGGCCTGTAAAGAGCCACATGCTGAGCCGTCGTTGGTGGCAATTCATTACACCCACGTGTTTTACACCCACGACCCCTGCCATTTTAGTGAGTCAAAGTCTGTCCAACATAAACACAAAGTAACTTAAAAACAGTTATGTAGGAAAATACAAACACCTCTGCCCGTGTTTGCTTTGCATTATGTTGTAACATGTCGAAACTATTTCTGATTAATACAGACGGTTGGAAATTACAGTTTCTGTTCTCACTGAGGTGGACTTAAAAGAGTGTGAGTGATTTCTGAAGAGGCTGATTATTCGAAAGAGAAGGTCTGTGACAGTTAGTCACATGTCGAATGTGCCTTTTACTTGGCTCACCCAGCCCCAGCCACATGACCGGTCAAAAGAATCAGACTGTGGAGGAAATTCAGGGAAAGTTCGGGGCATATTAGCAAGGGCCATATCGCCGCTTTCCCGGCACTTTTTGCTGCTAAAGCGGCGATATTTTTATTGCCCTATTAGCAAGCTGTCGCTAACAGCAGTTAACAACAGCTTTTTGGCGATAGTGACATGTTTGGGGCCCGCTTTGCATGTCAGCAATATTTATCGCTAATGACATGCAACGCAGGCGTACCCAAACTGTTAGCAACTGAAAGCAGTTGCCAACACAGCTATCTCCTATTAGCAAGGCAGGCATAGCGATAAAAAAAATCGCTATAATGTAACGCCTGCTAAAAACATGACTTACCTGTTTATCCAATGGGAGGTGAATTTTCAGGTTAAGTCCCCATAGGCGTTAATGCGTGGATATCGCTTATTCACGCATTTCGCCACTATTTCTGAATATTTTAGCACAATGGAGAAAAACGTTGCTATTAGCATGTTTTCTCCGCTAACATAACCAGCGATAGGCAGCGATAAAAAAAATGCGGTAAGCGCATTTAGCGATAAATATCGCTATTTCTTGCTAATATGCCCTTTCGTTTTTATTTCACCTATCTGTGGATGCCTATTTTGTTCCCGCCATTCAATAAATAGGGTTAACCCTATAAGTCAAAGGACCTGGGTATCAATTGGTATAAGAAAACAAGGTGGTCCTAGACATATTTCAAAAACACAAATCAATGTATGAATTGTTATTTATACTTAAAGGAACAAATCCTGTTGGAAAAAAAGGGGAGAAAAACAGGATTTTCGTTGTGTGCACTGCATCACCAATGTGATGCATTGCGCGCAACAAAATTCGTTTTATTTATTTATATGTTTACTTACCTGTTAAAGTCTGTAATCCATACATTACTACCCCCCACCCTGCCCCTCCCCCTCCCCACATCACCGCCCTGCAGTTTCACCTACTACCAGCCGTGGCTGGGATCCGATAACTAAAAAAGTGACCCACAGATGTAAATCTGGGCAGTTTTGAATTTGTAAAAACAAGCTGTATATGTGTCTTTCAAGGTATGGGAGCCGGCATGCATTTGTGCTTGTTGCAAACAATATTTGTGGAAATATCAAGGATATCAACAGAAACAACGCCACCCCCCCAGATTATATAATAGGCCGACAAACACCAAAAAAAAGTCCCGCACACTAACCTATCAAACCAACCATCTGGTACTGACAGATTGCCCTATAGGCTAGTCTGACCCTGGTTTCCAATATGTTGATCACAGGGTTGAATCATAAAATTACTTTGACAATTAATCTTCTTTCTAGTGACCGGTCACAGGTTCAAATCTTAGTATCAAAGTTAAATGGGTTCGGGAGGTTGTTTCAGAGATCATCTGCCAGTCACAAATTGTGATTCGAGTAAATAGTTCAGTGAGCGTTGCATCAGATGCAAACACCTGCATTTACCCAACAAGGCATATGTTTGAATTCTTGTAGGGTTAAGAAACGTTCATTTTTCGGAGACCAAGGGGGTGTTTTACTAACATTTTGCACTGAGTTTGAGTCATAAAAGTGATGCAAATCAGCACAAAATGTTTAAATGACTAAAAGTAACGCAAGCAGCCACAGACGGCATTGGGAGTACCTGCAGGGCGGTGATGTGGGGAGGGGGAGGGGCAGGGTGGGGGGTAGTAATGTATGGATTACGGAGTTTTACAGGTAAGTAAACATTTAAATAAATCAAACGAATTTCGTTGCACGCACTGCATCGCATTTGGGGATGCAGTGCACTCAACGAAATTCGTTGTATTAATTTAAATGTTTACTTACCTGGGAAGCTTCGTAATCCATACATTACTACCCCCAACGCTGCCCCTCCCCCTCCCCACGACACCGCACTGCAGATACTCCCACCTCCGCCCGTGGCTGAACGCAAACTAGTGCAAAGTGCTGCTTTGCATTACTTAGCATCTAGGGGGAGTTACATGGGCATTCCCATACCCACCCTTTTGGATGCAAAGCTCTATCGATCAAAAATGTGAGAAAGGTTTTAGGTAGAAAAAAGAACGCATTTGGAATCCAGCGTTCAAATGAGAAATGTTTTTCTTTCTCTTTTCTTTTCAGACTCCGCAAGTGTGTTGCAATGTACAGCACACATACAAAGCAGGAAACGTTTTAGAAGTTGTCTGTGCATAGTATTTTGCACCAGAAGGAAACCATTCCAGTACAAAACCTATGCTAGATTCTTACACACACCCTTGCACTATGGTGCAAAGGTGTGCATGTGTCTCACAACAGCAAAATTCTGCACTGATGCTAGGAAGAGGGGAGGAGAGTGCCATATCTCTGTAGATATGGTGCTTTCCCGCTTCCTCCCTGTCACGCAATGCAGTGCAGCATTTTTGGCTACTGCACTGTGATGGGTGACAGTTTAGTCAATTTCCCCCCAAATGTCATTAAACTGGCTAGCAATTACCCCATTATTAAGTGAAAGGAAGGATTATTTTGAATACTGTATAAATGACTCTCTTGTACTGCAGTTGTATACAAACACCTGCACACGTAAAATGAATTACAAATAGGTCCTGATTACTAGTTGAGTTGATACTGGGGGTACGGGCAATAAATGTGCATTTACCTTTACCATTACCGTGCAGCAAATCCACTCAAGTACTATCAGTTTATGAGTTAAACCACATTGAATGAGGAACTACTGCATGGGAATTCTTTTTCTGGTCATAAAAACACCCACAATTCCCAATTTCAAGGAGTTTAAGGTATATATTCACCACCTGCTCTGGGGAAGTGGTAAATGTCTCTGTGGGCCACTAGGTGGGATGGGGGTAGGGATGAGTGAGAAGGAAAAAGTGAAAGAAAAAAGAAGAGAAGCTTACTTCTAGAAGGGTGGAGAATTTTATGCTCTCCCTCGCAAGAAAAACAAGCACTGGCAAAATCAGCAGGTTTCAGAAGAAATGGACTTTGCTAATGCTAACAGCATATGCGTGGCTACACATTAACACCTACTTTAAAAAAATGAAATAGTGGGAAATGGCTCGGTAGATTCCAACAAAAGTTTTTTTATCATAAATCTGTAACTCGAAAGCAGATGAGTCGGCATTTAAACAATGTAGCCAGTGGGGAGAAGCACACAGATCAGCCTGGAATAAAGAAGGTGATTGAGCGCAGAGAAGTTTTATGTCGACGGGGACGCAGGGACACACGACCAGGCAAGATGAGTCCATTGGGACGTGGGGGCGTAACCCCCCCGCCGTCAGCTGCCTGGGGCAGCCCGCAGGAGATGCCGAGGGAGAACTGACAATGCATGCCAGTCAGCATGACGTCAGACCGCCCACCCCCTTCAGAGTCTGAAGAGGGTGGGCGGTCTGGCGTCATGTTGACTGACATGGCATGGGGCAGCAGGCAGCGAGTACGCATGAGTGGGGACGGAGGGCGAATTTTCGCACCGTGCCCACTCATGCGCACTTGTGTTTTTACTTGTTAGCGCATGCCCATTAGGAGTCCCTTGGTCTCCTAATGGGCAGGCAGCGGGCGAGGAGTAACCGTGCCCTCAACGCCAGGATTGGCTTGGGGGTTGCCACTCCAGTGCTGCTGTTCCTGTTTCTGTTTGAAGACGAGGTGCCAACGCGGACCAGGAGCAGAGGCGGTCAAGTACGTTTTCTAAATGTTATTCTCCATCGGGCCCCCCCCCCCCGCAACCCCTCCTCCCCGCACGAGTACTGCGAGCCGTGACTGCCTGTCACAACACGTTCACCTGTATTGTTAATGTTTCCCTATACCGCTGTAGTTAGATGTAATTCGATATCCCCCATTCGACAGCCAAAAGCGCTACACACTGCAACAGGCGCATTGACCCACGGTTCTATTCTGGCTGCTGCTGCTGCATCTAAACCCACTTTCCTTGGCAAGAGGGCAGTTTTACAAATTCGCAAATAGATCATTCTACCACCATTTGCCGCCCATTTCAGTTGATTGACTTTTGAGTGTATTCCCAAGGCTTTCCCCATGTGAAAGGACACAATGCTGGAGTTGCGTCACTTTTGTGACACACTCCAGCAATGCGTCACTTTTGCGCTTACAGATGCGTCAGAAATACTGACGTATCTGTAAGTCCTTGCGACATGATGCGTCATACATTAAATATGACGCATCATTGGTGTCGCAAGGAGTGCGCAGTGAAAAGTGACGCATCGCTGTTTTCACGCAGCGATGCGTCACTTTTCATAAATGAGGCCCTAGGTGAGCAACATGTTGCAGAGCTGTGTGCAAGCAGTGGCACAGAAGTATAGAGGGCATCGTTTTGTTATAATTGTGCGTTGTGATTGGTTTAACGCGTCTCCGATGCATGTATAATAATCATTCATTCGTTTCTGAGGGGCACAGAAGACAGTGAGCCCTGAAAGCTAATCAGAATTGAATATAAACTCTGAGAGAAACTGGGAGCATCAAGGAACAAATGTTAATCGTTCGACACTACAACGTAGGTTATCATTTTTAATTATTAAGGAATACACCGATGGAGCATAGATTGTTGGAAGGGGTGTGATATGCGCAGTTTTTAGAAACACGTCTTTTAAACTACATGACGTTTTGAGAGTTACCCTGGGTAATTTATATAGATGAATATTGATCTTCTTGAAGCACATCTAATTTCAGCTGATCGCTTTTAAATTTAAAAAATGTAATTCTGTCTGTTTGTTTTGGTTTTCTTGTCTTGGCTCTAACAGACGCTGGTTGGATGATGTCAGTCGTTGGGGGCGCACACACGGCCGGGGGCAATTGCTGAACGTCTTCGCATGCAGCGACGAACAGCCTACAATAACACCAGTGTCTTTGGGGAGGATGCTTGCATTCTCGGGTCTGTGCAGAGCACCCCCAGCTGCACAGAGGCCCCAACAGACGTGGTGCTATCGACTGTAGTCTGTCACCAGGCAATGGCAGGCCTAGACAGGCTGTAACAAATAAAACCTATTGAGTGCAGTGCAGTGGAAGGTGAGTGATGTCTGTGTGAGTGCAGGGTGAGCGGTGTGCCTGTGTGAGTCCAGGGTGAGTGATGTCTGTGTGAGTCCTGGGTGAGTGATGTCTGTGAGAGTGCAGGGGGAGCAGTGTGCCTGTGTGAGTCCAAAGTGAGTGATGTCTGTGTGAGTGCAGGGTGAGCAGTGTGCCCGTTTGAGTCCAGAGTGAGTGATGTCTGTGTGAGTGCAGGGTGTGACTTTGTGAGTCCAGGGTGAGTGATGTCTGTGTGAGTCCAGGGTGAGTGATGTCTGTGTGAGTGCAGGGTGAGCAGTGTGCCTGTGTGAGTGCAGGGTGAGTGATGTCTGTGTGAGTCCAGTGTGAGTTATGTCTGTGTGAGTGCAGGGTGAGAAGTGTGCCTGTGTGAGTCCAGGGTGAGTGATGTCTGTGTGAGTCCTGGGTGAGTGATGTCTGTATGAATGTAGGGTGAGCAGTGTGCCTGTGTGAGTCCAGAGTGAGTGATGTGGAAGGGTGAATGCTGGCTTAGTGATGTGTCAGGGAAGGGTGAGTAATGGGTCTATGAGTGCAGGGTGACTGTGCCTATGTGAATGCAGGGAGAGAGATGTATCTGTGCAAAGAGACTTGTCTGGCTACTCCCAGAGATGTATTGGCCAAGCCACCTCTTTCTCAAATGAGCTTGAGAATGCACCATTTGCCCGCTCTTTTTTCAAAATCTTCTCGTGGGAGAACCCCCCGAACCTCCATAGGTGGTTGGGCCTTGCTCGCTCGCCACAGTGCAGTATTTACGCCACACCACTTTCAAATGTCACCAACCGCCCCTGCACATGACCATGACAGTGGGGGTGATTCATGTGTGGGGTGGCCTGAACTCATAATAACGGCAGGAGCCTGGAGTGTGCTTAGATGGCTAGCGCAGTCATACGCCCAACTGGCTATAAGAACGCGCGTCGCCGTTTTTACATCTGGGGTCACATCACCCGACGCGGCGTACCCGTTACGTCACGGGCACAACACAACAGACAAGCATACAGGGGACAAAGAGCTATAAAGACATGGGGCCAAAAACAGACAGTGAACAGTAATGTGGTGCGCTGGGGAGCAGAGAAGCACACGGTGCATCAGAGAGACATGGATAGTGGGAAGGAGAGAATCACAGAAGGGAGACCGCTGCAACACATGCACTATCATGGAGTGCTTCATGAAAATCTAAAAGAAGAGTTCCCAAAAGCAAGCCCTCTGGAAGGAAAGAAGGAGCTAATCAGAGTTATGATAAAAACGGCTCTGTTCCACAGCAGGGACAACAGCAAGATGGACGAGCCAATGCAAATAAAACTAGCCAAGAAAAAGCAAGGGAATCTGAATGAAAAAAACAAAGCCAATGATAAGCGTTGGGGGGAATGCATTCCTAAGTCAGCTTCCAGCATGTCCCCAAGAAGTCTTTTGCCACAAGAAGGCTTCGGCCTAAAAATGAGGTGAGAGACTTCTTTACTACTGAGGCCAAGTCTCATGTGATTTCATGAAATTGCCGCACAGTAATCTCAGGTCCGGTGTTCCAACACCCAGGAAAACGAGTTTCCTTACCATTGACCAGTCATGGGCAGGCGCAGTAGAATTCCATGTGGTACTTTGGCTCCACCTGACTTGCAATCATAGCCTTACTATGTTTGGATGGATATGTGTTTTCCATGTCTATAATGCATATAGATGCAACAAATCTGCTCTCTCGTCTCTCAACATGGTATTATCACATTCTTATTGTATTTGTTTTTTAGGGAGCTTGAACAATTAAATCACTTTTACATTTCTTGTTATCTCTTGGTCAGCTTGTAAAGTTACGTGCCAAAGTGCATCTTTTCTCTTCCATGTTCACCCATTGGCTCTGTGGGTATGTTGTGACCGTTCCTAGCTCAGCTGAATTAGATTTGTGCCAGTAACTCTAGGTCACAACCCTGTGATACATGCATTCAAGAACTGCAATGGAACCCTCTCTACTTTTTCTAATCTTGGATGTGTTTCATAATGAGTAAATCTATTTTATAAAACACTTCGTGTCAGTTTTGCTATTTTCTTATAACTTTAAATAAAATGCTAATGTTATCTGATTTGAACCTCTTAAATGTACAGACCATGAAGGCATGGAAGTCTGAGCTGGCCTTGCCAGAATAGTACTTCATTACCTGCAGGTCACAGAAGATGTCAGCAGCATGTGGTAATTATCTGGGCTATTCAACTGTCTTTACATCTTCAAGCTGGCCTGCAATTCTCTGGGGCAGAATAAAACCACAAGTAAAGAAGAAATATCTAGGAGAGAAGATTTAGCAATGTGACAATTACTTAAAAGTAATGTCATCTTCCTGTTTTCCGTCCTCATAACTCCTAATGAGTGGTCCTCTTAGACAGACATCCTCCTACCACTACTCAATACAGTATTTGCCTATGTTCCAGCCTTTACAATAGTGTAAACCACTTCCTCTATACCCAGGGTGGGCCTGCACACAAGAATGTTTGTTTTATTTTTGTCTGAAAAGTTTTATATAGCGCAGGCTAGACCCGGAGGTATCAGAGCACTTACCAAGAGGATCAGTGAGTTACAGGTTACATAGTTACATCAATTAAATCAAAGAATCACAGCGGGAGGAGGTGGGGGAGACAAGGAAACTCAACGGGGAAACGAGGAAAACAATGTCAGATGATTGGCTGGGTATGTGACAGCCGAGGGGCTGAAACCAGGGCCAGCCTCCTCTATAGCTGCATATGACAGCGCCACCGGGCATCCGCTAAGGTTGCTCGAGCACTGAGGTAAGTACAAACAGTTTTGGTAGCCACCCAGGGGGCATTGTCAAAAGTCCATTGAAAGTTACATCAAAGTTCCACCGGGCATGGGCCCTGTTGATCCGGCTCCGTGGTGTGTACAATGCTCAAGGTTTCAGTGCGGGGGGCATTGTCATAGATCAAATTGGTTGCACCTATCCTGGAGTTACTGGGAGGCCAAGACTTACTGCAGGGTTGATAAGCACTCAATAGAAAAGCGTCCAGGGGACAGGCCAGGACAACCATCTTAAGGTAAGGCATATAGAATGTGTAGGACCAGGATTGTTGGACACTCAGCTGTTGCCCCAAGCAATTCTCTTGGTGTGAGTGAGGCTGACATAGGACTAAGTGTAAAAAATAGTCCCATTGCAAGTCTTTTGCGCTGTGGAGACCCTGATGTGAGCAACGAAATCACGCTCCGGGCGCCATTTTAGGGACAGGCACAGCCCTTGCGTGGCCCACCTTCAAGTAACTCTGCCACGATTTTCTGCCATTTTGGGGTCAGGCGGGGTGAGAGGGGATCGGCGGTGCGGGGTGCAGAAGCACCTGGGGTCAAGGCAGGACTGCTCTCGGGAAGTCAGGGAAGCGAAGCTTCATGGTGGTCAGCAGACAAGGGAATAGAAAGCCACAACAACGGGGCATGCATCGGAGTCGGACCGAATCTTCATGCACGATCCCCCCCATCTAGGAGCAGGTGGCAAAGAGGGAGTGGGCATCCTGAGAGCCCAGTGATCAACCTCTGTAACACTCAGAGCCCGGGGTGTGCTGCTAGGGAAACCAACTCACCCCCTTACTTTCTCCTGCATACCTATAAAAAATCCTCAGTAATCAAGCTGTAACCAAATGGGATGGGAAGAAAAGGTTAAAGACAAAGATGATGCAATGGCATTGCAGTTAAGTGGATACATTACCACTTCACCATCTTCCTTTTCTCAGCCCTTCATTACATGGAGATATACTAAGGCCAGCATTGCTTTGTAAATCAAACCCCATCCACTGGTATTTAACCCCTTCCATGCTCATGACAAGGTCAGCTCGTCATGGGCGTTACCTGCGCTGTGCGTTTGACGAGTTGACCTTGTCATGAACAATGGGATCTATCAGACTTCAGCACAGGAGAGGAAACCCCCCAGCAGCCAAGGTGTTAAACCCACAAAACTTATTTCAGCTCAGGAACAGTATCACACTCACCTTCATGTTATGAACGATGAGAGTAAATTAGTGTCAACATTAACATACCCCTAATCCCCTACATTTAATTGTTATTGAGTGATACATGTAGAAGGGAAAGCTGAAGCAGCTGCTCCTCAAGTTTCAGTGAATGAGGCCACCGCTCTGGAGACTGACATATATTGGCTAGAGGTCCCTTGAATCCATCAGGTTTGGAAATGTTAGTGTAGTCACAGGTCATAAGGACCTAGTCATCAACTCAGAGCTACAAAAGATGGTTTATGGCTGAAACAAGGAACCCCAAAATTAGCAAACAGGAAGCCAAACTTCCTTTCCGTAGCTGTCTCATCGAAATACAGAACAGCCACTTCTCTTAGATCCAGTATATGTAGACTGACTTCTTTAAATAAAGCTGACTGCAAAAAAAACACAGCTTAAATTTCCCCTGTTGTCTATGAAAAGAACATCCTTTGCTAAAAACCCTGGTTCATGCAAGAGAAGCACCCAGCCTGGACTTACGGTATAGAGTCAAAATATCGAGTTTTTATTATCGACTAGACATAATATCGAGTAAAAAATATAGAATGGACATAATATCAACTAGACATAATATAGACTACCAAAATATCGACTAGAAAATTTTAATACCGGATAGAATGGACATAATATCGAATCAAAAATATAGAATGGACATAATATCGAATCAAAAATATAGAATGGACAAAATCTCGACTAGACATAATATAGATAACAAAAATATCGAATTTAAGGTAAGTTAATATTAATTTAAAATGTTTGTGTAATATAATTCTGTAGCGGGTAGTGGGTTTATAGGGGAATAGGGTGGGAAGTAATTTAATTATAATTAATTAAATATGTTATTTTATTTATTGATATTTATTTAGAATTAATTGTTAATTAATTATTAATTGGTAATCAATTAAATATAATTGGTAGTTAATTTTAATTGATTAATTTACAAATATGTTAATTTTAGTAATTTATTTTCTGTATCGGGTTGTGGGTTTTTAGGGGAATAGGGTGGGAAGTAATATAATTATAATTAATTAAATATGTTATTTTATTTATTGGTATTTATTTAGTATTAATTGTTAATTAATCATTAATTGGTAATTAATTAAAATGTAATTTGTAATTTATTATAATTGATTAATTTATAAATATGTTACTTTTATTACATTATTTTCTGTTGTTGGTTGTGTGTTTATAGAGGAACAGCTTGGGAAGTAATTTAATTGTAAGTATTTATATTTTTCAAATATTTTATTTGTGTCTAATTTTTATTTATTGTTATATTGTAAATTATTTTATTGGTAATCGGTAAATAATTAGTATTAGTAGGTAATTTGTATTATTAGTTAATTTTTATTTGTAATTTTGATTGATTAATTATTATATTTTATAAAATTGTAAAATATTTTAATTATTTTGTAATTGGTATTAATATTTATGTTATTTATATTTATATATAAAGTATTTACTTTCGCTGCTATTGCACTCACTGGAGAGAGAAGAGTAATTGTTACCCCTACGCTATCCAACGCTTTCCCTACTGTTGCACTCTCTGGAGTAGGAATAGTAATTTTTACCCCTACGCTATCCAACGCTTTCCCTACTGTTGCACTCACTGGAGTGGGAATAGTAATTTTTAACTCTATGCTATCCAAAGCTTTCCCTACTGTTGCACTCTCTGGAGTTAGAACAGTAATTTTTACCCCTACTCTATCCAACGCTTTCCCTACTGTTGCACTCACTGGAGTGGGAATAGCAATTGTTATCTCTACGCTATCCAATGCTTTCCCTACTGTTGCACTCTCTGGAGTAGGAATAGTAATTTTTATCCCTACGCTATCCAACGCTTTCCCTACTGTTGGACTCACTGGAGTGGGAATATTCATTTTTACTCCTACGCTATCCAACACTTTCCCTACTGTTGTACTCACTGGAGTGGGAATAGTAATTTTTACCCCTACGCTATCCAACGCTTTCCCTACTGATGCACTCTCTGGAGTTGGAATAGTAATTTTTACCCCTATGCTATCCAACGCTTTCGCTACTGTTGCACTCACTGGAGTGGGAATAGTAATTTCTATCCTTACGCTATCCAACGCTTTCCCTACTGTTGCACTCTCTGGAGTAGGAATAGTAATTTTTATCCCTACGCTATCCAACGCTTTCCCTACTGTTGCACTCACTGGAGTGGGAATAGTAATTTTTACTCATACGCTATCCAACACTTTCCCTACTGTTGCTCTCTCTGGAGTGGTAAAAGTAATTTTTACCCTCTCACTATCCAACACTTGCCCTACTGTTGCACTCTCTGGAGTTGGAATCGTAATTTTTACCCCTGCGCTATCCAACGCCTTCCCTACTGTTGCACTCACTAGAGTTTGAAAAGTAATTTTTACCCCTACGCTATCCAGTAATTTTTAACCTTATGCTATCCAATGCTTTCCCTACTGTTGTGCTCTCTGGAGTGGCAATAGTAATTTTATTCCCTACGCAATCCAACGTTTTCCCTACTGTTGCACTCTCTGGAGTGTGAATAGTAAATTTAGCCCTCTCGCTATCCTACAAAAAAATATTGCATATGTTTTGTTAATAATATATATATATATATATATATATATATATATATATATATATATATATATATATATATATATATATATATATATATATATATATATATATATATATATATATATATATATATATACTTTTCAACCCACAATTTGCTTAGAAGCATCACACGCACTCGGTAGTAAAGATGCAGTTTTTTATTCTCAAAAAAGGTTACGTGTTTCGACACCAAATGTGTCTTGTTCACATGTTACTCAACACGACATTCTGCTTGCTTAAGTAAACACAAACAATGGAAGGTGTAATAGACAGTGAGAAAGTCCACATATTCTGTCATGTTGTTAATCCTGGTAAAAGGATCGGCCATTTTAGAGTGGTACATTGCTGAATAGTTTAACATTCGATTGCAGTTGTATGTATAGAAAATACGTCCTTGTCATGTTTGTGCACAACAGGTAATGTAATTGTATCAGCCTATTAAATTGTTGTTTCAAATCAGAGATATAATGGGCTAAAAAAGCAGAAACGGACAGCGTAAAACCACTATTTACATCTACATTATATAAGTATTCTAGTGTTTGTCAGTAAGGTTATATCTATCTTCCTATGAAGGCGACTTCTTAACAGGGTCTAGTGCCTATAATCATAACAATTGCTTTCACAATATGGAAATTGAAAATAACCAGTGTCTTTCATATTTCTTGCGGTCTAGTGCCATAGAGCCCATTTGCCATACATTAAGGAAAATGATCATAAGGTTTGATACTTTCATACTCTTATCCAGGAAACACAGATATATTACTGTCATATCCAAATTCTGTGTCAATTCTATACAAGCAGTAGGACTCCAAAAAAAAAAGGTTTAAGGTCATAAAAAATGTCCAACATATAACAGTGAAAAAGTGAAAAGTGAATTCCTTATCTTAGTCAAGTGAGGTGATTTCATCATACGCCGAAGAAAAGGGTAGGGAAGATGTGCAGTGCATTAATAAAGGTGATGTCCCCCTTCCTTTTCTCCTGGAAAAGACAATTACACAAAATTAAAATATGCATTTAAAATAAATCAAGACTAGCTTGAACATTCTCATTAAGTGCAGTTCAGTACAGTTAACATGTATCAACAGGCTAGTATTATAACTAATGTGTTCATTGCCCTAGAGCATAACCTGAACCTCTAAACTGTGGATTACTCTTCATATAAATGAGTTGCAAGTTCTTCGTCTAAGTTGTGACCCCCAGGGAATATGCTTTCTAACTCCATGATCCACTTGGATTCTCTTTTTCTGAGTGCTAGAACACGATTCCCACCTCTCTTGCCAACATTAACTTGTTCAACAGCAAAATATCTAAGCAGAGAGGAGTTAGATTGATGGAACTCCTGAAAATGTCTAGCAACTGGGTAGTGAGCATCCACATTAGTTATTGCTCTCAAATGTTCTTGTATACGTTTTGTAGCCGTACAATTTGTGCTGCCCACATAACTCATGTTACACGGACATTCGAGTACACAAATAATAAAACTTGTATTGCATGTAAGAAAATGTTTGATTTGCTGGATACCTGGAACAAGCCACGCCCACTGGGGCGGTTGTTTCTGTAATAAAGACAGGAAATGAACTTGCAGTGAATCCTGCCTTCCCCCTGTGCACAGTCCATGATGAAGGGGCGTTATTGCCTTGAAACACGTCGGACAGGGACATCGGATAATGAACAATGAAGGTCAGAACTGCATGCTTTGCAAGGCACGAAAACCGGATGGCTGGCAGTGCGTCGTGTGACCTCTTAAAGCTTAAGGGCTTTGCTCATGGAAATATATATATTGGGACTCGTGTCGTCTCCTGTGTCTGGGGCTCCAGATTTCAGTTGCCGTGTTCTGTCTGCATATATATATATATATACATATTATTAACAAAACATATGCAATATTATTTATGTAGGATAGCGAGAGGGTTAAATTTACTATTCACACTCCAGAGAGTGCAACAGTAGGGAAAACGTTGGATAGCGTAGGTATTAAAATTACTATTCCCACTCCAGAGAGCACAACAGTAGGGAAAGTGTTGGATAGCATAAGGTTAAAAATTACTATTCCCACTCCAGTGAGCGCAACAGTAGTAACTATAACTGCTGTGAAACCTATGGTTTTTTCAGTGAATATGTTTTAAAATGACATTTTTTTTTAAAGTTACATTAATTATTTAAAGTTTATTTAAGTATTTTAAGTATGTTTAAATAATTATATTTATTATTATATTACTTTTTAAATTACTTTTAACATATTTAAAAAATTCGATATTTTGACTGTCTATATTTTTTCCTATCGATATTTTGGAGTCGATATTTTTGTACTTACCTGTTTGTAGATAGGAAGTCAATATTCTGGCATTATATATTTTTACCTCGATATTTTGGCAAGCCGATATTTTGACTGTCGATGTTCTGTCAGTGATCCTGGACTTACATGTAAATAAGGAGCCGTGAAGGTTAAAGACCACAATGTCCAAAAATACTGAGCAGATGTTATTGTCACCGTTTAGAAAAACATATATGATAATAACTGAATGGCAGCATATTGTAAGGTACGTTTTGTACAGATGTTGGACTATCTTGAGGACAAATCAGTAAAGTTGAACTTCAAAATCTTTACGAGGCACTACCTGGGATACTTAAAGGCTCTGATTGTCATCCACTGGACCTGAATGCTCAGGCCAGCCAGAATCAACTGCAAACTGCATTGAATAACAAGCATTTGCAATGCAAATTGGTGTTGCATTTGTGAGAGTTAGAATTAGTCGCCCTGTGAATGACAATGTCTTTTACCCATGTGTTTTGGTTTGGAGTGGATGAATGTGGTGTGAAGTGGAATTATGTAGGTTAGATTGGAATTGTTAGTTATGGCATTGTGTGTTGTGACGTGGCTTTGTGGAATTATGCGGCATGGTGTGTAGTGAAAATATGTGGATAGTAATTATGAGATATTGAATGTATTGGAATTATGAGTAGTGGGATTGTGTATCATAAGAGTGTAATTATGTGGAATGGCATTTTGTGTGGTGGAGTGGTATTTTGTTGAGTTTTATTGTATATTTGTTACATTTAATACAGTGCAGCGCGAGCCCAACGAGGAACAAGCCCAATGATGAAGCACATTACCTTCGGGTGGGTGAGGGCACTTGCTCATATGAGTGCATGCTCCCAGTGACTAAATTCAGCCCCCACTGAGATTCTGCCATAGCCAGTGAAGAACAGTATACCAGCTGTTTACGGTCTGTAGTAGTAGCCAATTGTGTGATACCAGAACCAGTGCTTTAAATGGCCTGGTACTCACCGGTACTGACTCCTGGCACTCTTCCTCAAACAAGGAGAGTACCGGTACTCATGTGAAACTGCCTTCGATGTAGGCAACACTCCTTTTATCAGTCTACTCGTACCTCAGCAGCACCTTCAACACCCACTGCACGGGTGTAATCATGTGGGAAGCCTGGGCTGAGCTGGCACACGTACAGCTCTTGTCACCAGGGCAAAGCGTGTGCTACACTC
Organism: Lissotriton vulgaris; assembly: GCF_964263255.1. Lineage (NCBI taxonomy): Eukaryota > Metazoa > Chordata > Amphibia > Caudata > Salamandridae > Lissotriton > Lissotriton vulgaris. The sequence continues at coordinate 481,947,979 of NC_141699.1, read as the reverse complement.
GAAGTCATAAGAGCAGGGAATTGGCTGCAGGGTGATTAGTTCATCCTTTCCTCTTACATAGTGGGAGCAGAGAGGTAGCTGTAAAATGTAACAGGCTGTAGTGTGAGATGCATTGTTCAGGGTGGTGTCAATATGCCCTGGACAGGACAAGAGAACGTTTACGATTGCTTTCACCATCTCCAACCATCGGTCCACAACTGAATTTCCTATTAGCATGTGCAAATAATATGGGACCTCATTACCAAACTCACTAATCTCTATTTTGTAGAACTGGGACAGAAGAAGGATAAGTTCAATGAAAAATGTGATATGCTCTTTGAACATAGATGTTTGAAGCCAACGTTAATCCACCTAGGCTTACCTTTCACACCGGTGTATAAGGCTGTACTTTTATCAAAAGCCAATAAATGTAATGTATGGCTAGGTATGTGCATGTTATTCATACTCATGGTTACAAAAGCTGGAAAACAGATTTTTTTAAATCTATTTTGCCCAGTTGGTTATTGGTAGAATTAATTTTAGTACAAGCACAGAAAGCACATTTATTTTGTAATAAGCCTCATCTCCTGACTGGGATTTCATGTCAATAGGCATATTTCGATTCAGAAAGACTGTATTGCCATTTGGAACATGATGTATAAGTCTGTTGATTTCTTTTTAGTATTTGTTTCATCAACATTTGAAAAATCAAAAAAATACATTTGAACTTCACTATAGTAAGTATATGAGGCATATAATATAAATTGTCTGAATTAACACACATGGATTTGCCATAAGTACTGCAAAGTAACGTCGACAAAAGATTATAGAGCAGTTTGAATAATCCAACTGAGACATTGTTTCATCATATGCGCCGTGTTACAGATCATGCTGTGTATTTTAATTACACGGAGGTCTGCCAGATCACCCCAGTAGATATTCTTTTATTTTAAGGTATCATATCTGCAACATGTTTACTCCATCCACCACTCCTTTTCAACCACATAAAATTGAAAGTTGAAAGGCTGAGCCACAAACAGCAATATCGCCAGTGAGTGTGTCAAAATTTCTCATGCAGTGGCAGCAAGAGTCTGAGAATATGCTGCTCACTAAAGTTATGCAAAGCATGTTCCTTGGAAAACAACTATGGTTTCCAGGTTTTACAGAAACACCCACTAGAGTCGATAATGAAAAGAGTGGCGGATACATTTCTCACTTGTTTGCAGCTGCGCATTCACTGATTATGAGAAACAGGAATCTGTGGCTTTTCTCTTAAGTAAGCACGCTCGGGGCATCATAAGTAGCAATAAAGTGGATTACTCTGGTGGTTAATACACTTGCTAGGAAGATCTGTGTCCATTCTAATCAAAGGTTCAACTGACCATAAAATTGTATAGATCACATATTTGTATTTATTATGTAGCTAGCTCAGTTGATTACTGTTTTTGTTGCATAGTTCCTTGTGTTTCCTACAGGTCAAAAGTTAACATCCTTGAAATATATCTTGGTGAGTTATGACCCTACATCAAGGACCTACTTGCAAACAACAAGGCATATATTTAGAACCCGAACAGTTTTTTCCTCAATCTTTTCTTATTTTGAGGTTGGTAAAAAAGATTTACTTTGGTTAATAATAAATACTTATTGATAAGTGATATACAAATGGTTATTAGTGTGATAATTAATGGACAGATGCATCGGACATTCTAACAATGCATGCAGATGTCTTGCATGCAAAGCTTGGCAGGGTCAAAAACCAAGCCCGCTTCTTGTTCTGCCCTTAGGACGACCCTTATGCCCGCCCCAAACTCCACCCCCCATTCCACTTCTCCTTTTGGTGAATGCCTGCAATTATTGTTTTCCATTTAAACACTGGCCAGAACTGATTTAATATGGTTGACTTTTCTAGTTCTTGCGAAGAGTTTGGCTGCTGTGTTAAGAACTTCTTTTACTTGTGCAGCGCAGGTCTTAGGAAAGCAGTTAAATCGAGGACTGCCATGTTTGATTCTTATTCTGACTTTGCCATGATAGTCTCCAAGTTCTTTAATTCAGATCAAAGAGTGGGTTTATTTTTTGCTGTTACATAACTGTTGCAAACCTACCTAGGGTCTATGACCTTAGAGGACTTATTCATTAAAGGTAGGATCCCAGCAACACCTGTTTTGTTCAACTGAGATTGCCTTTAGCTTCTTCATGGTTGTAACAAAAGTCAAGAGAAAGGTTTAAAGAAAACAGTGGCAAATAGTTCATTTTAAAGCAAATTTGAGAAAGGAAGGAAGTTTATAAAGAACTTATGAACATGTAGTCTTGAACTATTTAAACACACTAAAATCGGCCTAATATCTTAGCGTATTGGATATGTTTAAGAGTTACTGTAGTGTGCAAATTGTATAGTACACTAAAGCTTTGGAAATGTCACACATGCAATCTGAAAGCCCACAAAAGGAAAATTCAATTGCTTCAAAAGTGAATGTCACAATCTACAATTCTGGATGTTTCCCCTTCTTCAAGACTTAGTTGTGTAAGGGAGGGAGGGTCACACACACACTGCGAGGGGCCTATGTATAAGCGATATCAAATAAGGCACACCAGATCACAATCACAGTCTCTTGGACCGGAAGCCTCGATCGACCTCCGGACTATTATTTATATCCTTCTGGCCACGCCTGGCCAGAAGGTGCTACATTGTGTGGAGGTGTTTCTGGGTCTCAGCCGAGACCTGCGAAACACTAGAACGCTACATCCCTTCCCAAGTTGGTAAAATGTTCAGGGAGCTTGGCATACAGTCACCATGCGAAGTCGGCCAGCCTCTGACTCGGTCTAGGATTCGACCGTAAGTTGTGACGGCCTTGATTCCGTCCCATCACTGGCTCAAGTTCTCTTCTCACAGGAGATGGCGGGGTGACCTCCTGCGCACCATCACCCTCTGGATTGCCGGTGTTGTCAAGCTGGCTCGTAGCTTCGATATTTGACCTGTTGTCAGCTCCCACAGATGCAACCTCCGGAGGGATTCTTTTGAACTACGATATGTTCCTGGTTACTTCTTCTCCATTTCTGTGGGCCGTCACAGCGGTGCCCCTGGTCGCTTTGATGGTCCATGGCTCAGGTTCATATGGGGTCCAGAACTTTCAACCCAGTCTCCGCGTTCGTATCAATACCGCATCCCCAAGCCCTATGTGTCTCTCTCTTGCTCTTCTCCGCTGGCTCGCCCTTGCATTGGTCTTCTTTCTCCTTTCCGGGTGGCCGCGGGCACATATGGTTCAGGTGTCCAGTCATCTGCCATCAGCAGCAGATCTCATCGAGGTCCTGCAAACATTAATGACCAGGGGGATCTTTGCGTGGTGCTGTGTGGAGTGCTTCGGTACTCCCTCAGGAAATGCTGGAGTGCTTTCTCCGGGTCTTCCCCTTCCGCCATTGCTATTCTCAGCGTCTTGTTGACAGTCCTCATAAACCTCTCCGCCTCGCCATTTGCCTGTGGCCATTGAGGCGTGATCCGACGGTGCTTTATTCCCAGGCTGTGCAGGAACTCCCTGAAGTCACCACCTTGGAACCATGGTCCATTGTCAGTTTTAATCAGCTGAGGAATTCCGAACATCGCAAATACTTTGCTGAGTATGGGTTGCACATTTGTGAAACTGGTGGATGAGGCTACTGCCACTACTATGTATTTGGTATAGCTGTCTACCAAAACTACTGTCACTCTCCCATCCGGGAAACTGCCAAAATCCAGGCTGAACCAGGTCCATGGTGCCGGAGCTGGGTCCTCTGTGATGATGGGTGCCGGTGCCTCTGGTAGACTCGTGAGCTGGCATGCTCGGCAGTTTCGGACTACCATGTCAACCTTCTCATCCATGTTGGGGAACCACACTTTCTCCCTCATCCGTGCCTTCATTCTCCTCGTCCCCTGATGTCCTTCATGAGCTAGCACCGTCACCTGATCTTGCAGGCTTGTCGGGATCACCACTCTCGACCCTCGCAGTATTAGTCCATTTCCAGCTCGACTGAACTCGTTGTGTATTTTCCAAAACTGCGACAACCTTGTGCAGTCTGCGTCATTCCAGCTACTGACATTTATTTATGTATTTATTTTATGAAACTTATAGAGTGCACAAATGCCCGAGGGCGTCTCGGCGCTAGTAACAGTAAACTAGGACTCTAGGAGGCGAGCAGCTAAGGAATTATTGATTAAATAGCCATGTTCTGATTTTTCTGCGAAAAATCATCAGGGATTGTGAAGATCGCACATCCAGATCCAGTGAGTTCCATAATTTTGTGGTAGACACCAAAAAACGTCTGTCACCCGAGGAAGCTGTTCTGGTTCTAGGCACGGACATCAAGAAGGCATGAGCAGACCGTAATGGTCTATTAGGGACATGAAATGATAGGGCATTTAACAGAAAGCGAGGCCCTTGATTGCGGGTTGCTTTATAGGCAATGCACAAAGCCTTGAACTTTATTCTGTTTTTCACAGTGAGCCAATGATAGCTTTTTATTACATGAGCAACAGGCATGAAATTAGGGGTTGATGAGAGCATTCTAGCGGCTGCATTCTGCACCGATTGCAGTTTACGAATCACTTTCTGTTGGGTGTTCATGAACAGCGCATTGCGATAGTCCAATGAGGACATTACAAAGGCAGTGATCAATGTTCGACCTGAGCAAGGAGGTAGATAGGGTAGGATCTTTTTGATGCTTTTCATTTTTTAAAAGGAAGCAGATGCAATGGCATTTGCATGGACAGCAAACGTGAGCTTTTCGTCCAGAATAACTCCAAGATTTTTCACCTTAGCAACTGGATTTGGAGGAGAGCCTAAGTCAGCAGGCCACCAGGAACTGGACCAGATGGGATGGAGTTTGCCAAAAACCATAACCTCCGTTTTGTCGGAATTAAGCTTAAGGCAATTCTCTGTCATCCATTTGCTCATGGCAAGCATACCTTGTTTGAAGTTGGCTGCTACTCTCTCTCCGTTGTTTTTTATCGCTAGCACCAATTGGGTGTCGTCAACATAAGATGTTAGGCTCATCCCATATAGCTTGATGATTCTTGCTAAGTCCATTACATAAATGTTAAAAAGCAATGGACTCAGGGATGAGCCTTGCGGGACGCCACATGGTATTTGGGCAGAGTGATATTTGCCCAACATGACCATCTGGGAGCGTTCGGAGAGAAAGGAAAGTAGCAGAGCTCTCGCTGTATCCTGAATGCCCATGGAGTTGACACGGTCGATCAAGATGTTATGATCGACCGTGTCAAAGGCCGCTGACAAGTCCAACAAAATAAGGACAGCTGACCCACCCTGATCCAGAATTGTTCTGATTTCGTCTGTTGCCATAATCAGGGCTGTTTCTGTACTGTGCACTTGGCGAAAGCCAAATTGGGTGTTGTCCATTAAAGAATGATGTTCAATATACTGGGAAATTTGTGTATTCATCAATTTTTCGACCACCTTGGCTGCAAAGGGCAAACTTGCAATAGGTCTGTAATTGTTAACATCCTCCGGGTCTAAGTGAGATTTCTTTAGGAGGGGTTTTAATAATGTATTTTTCCATATAGCAGGGTAAATACCAGTGAGGAACATTGAATTAAATAAATCAGTGAGAGAGGCAGCACAATGTTTGCCACAGGGAAGAGGTTTGCAGGTGGGCATGGATCCTTAACTGAGCAAGATTTGACTAAAGCCATGATATCCTTAACTTGGGACATTTCGACCTTTTGAAAGGTCTTAAATGTAGGCTTGAATTCGTTAGAGAATGGGACAGAGAGACGTTTGTTGATATGAGCTGAGAAGTTGGTGTATATGTCATTAACTTTCACATAAAAATGATCAGCTAAATGATTACAGAATTCTTGTGTAGGTGGTGGGGTGGTTTGCAATGGTAGTTTAGACAACTTATTAACAACTTGAAAAAGTTGCTTATTAGAATTTTTGACTTTTTCTATTTGAGCTGGGTAATATATACTCTTTGCTTTAATAATCATTTGTTTGTATATCACAAGTTCTTTTTTGTATATTGCCTTCCTTTCTGGCAAATATGCTTTTCTCCACTATCATTCACGATTCCTACATGTCTGTCTTTGCTCTCTGAGGATGCTATTAAACCATGGAGCAGATGGAGTACTTCGATTTTTTGACAGCGATTTAGTAGGAACTGTCTCATTGATAGCATTGGTTAACCACTGCGTATATGCTTCCGCAGCTAGGTTAGGATAATCTAGCCTATCATATTTTGATGCAATTAAAAGATCAGTAAAATGTTGGTAATCAATGTCTTTCCATGATTTGAATGTGGTGTTAATATATGTCACCCTTTGAACAGAAGGTGGACTATCTATAGGGATTTCAAAAAAGATCGCATGATGGTCTGACATTGCGCAGGAAACTCTCCCAAGACCCAGTCTCTATGGCTTCTTTTACTCTCATTATCACGGCATCGTTGTCATATTGGGCTACAATGATATCTGCTGCTAATGCTTGAGGGCATGATAGTTGGGAAACCATGTCCACAAATTCTTCAGTTGACACTTCCTGCTCCATTATGGCACCTGGTTCACTCGGGGGATGTCTAGACAGGAAGTCTGCTGGGTTTTTCGCCCCGGGTCTGTAGACGAGGTCCATTTGGTAGTGTTGGACCTGGATGGCCCACCTCTCAATCCGAGGCGGGGGATGTTGGGCTGTTCCTTTGAATAGTGGCACTAGTGGCTGATGATCAGTGACCATTCGGAATGGATGACTGGTTCTGTATAGGTGGAAGTGATTATAGGCCCACTTCACTGCTAATGCTTCTCTCTCGATCTGCGAATATCTGGCCTCTGTGGCGGTAAGGGCTTTACTGGCAAATGCTAAGGGCACCCACACTCCTGGTTCGGCCTCCTGTGTTAGGAGCGCCCCTAGGCCCACCGGGCTGGCATCCACCAGTATTTCAGTCTGTCTCGAGGTGTCAAAATACTCCATTGTTGTACTGCTTAGAAGTGCTGCCTTCACCTTGTCAAACGCCTCTGCTTCCACCTGGGACCACTGCCAAGGACTCTCTTTTTTCGTTAAGTTCCTCAGGGGCTCTGCTATGGTTGCTAGTTGAGGTATGAATCGTGCACAGTATTGCGCCATCCCCATGAAGCTTCGCACTTCGGATGCTGTAGTCGGGGCTGGAGCACCCTTGATGGCAGATGACTTACGGGGATCTACTCTGACCCCTTCCGAATCAAACACGTACCCGAAAAACTCTATTGTCTGTTTAAAGAACTGACATTTTTCCTTATGGAGTGTGACTCCGAATTCTGTCAATCTCCTGAGCGTTGCTTTAAGCCTTCGATGATGCTCCTCACTTTTTTTTGCATGGATCAATATGTCATCACTGATGTTTAGTACCCCCGGCAGTCCTGACAAGATTTCTTTAATTGTGTTCTGGAAGATTTCCGCAGCTGAGGTTATTCCGAAATTCAGTCTCTTATATCTTCGTAGACCTAGTGTGGTATTGGGTTCTCCAGGCCTACATACTCCGCGAAACCCGCTACACCATGAAACAGACGTTGGCACGGAAACTGGAAAATGCAAAAGGCAAGTTTATTAGGACCCCAGGGGGTGGTGGTACATTCCTACAGCACCCTTCGGCAATGCAAGAAGTATCACACCGAACATCGGTGCGAGACATCTTTTATACAGTTTTACAGTAATAAAAAGAGTAGGCAGAACACAGTTGCTCAGTTTAGGTACATATAAGGTCATTTTTGGAACACTGCCAACTCATGGGAGGAGTTACAACACCACTGGTCAGTTTGAGAGAACATTCCTAAGTGGTGACTGTCCACTAGTACAGAGGGTTAGACTACGCATGTGCAGGTTTGACCAGTACTAAAAATAGCCTGTTGCTGGGCAAGTTAGGTGGTCAGTGGTACAGAGAAAGGACAAAAGGGCATGCTGACCACGAGGCAGCGCGTTCATAAAAAATGGACGCCAGTGTTCTCAAAATGGCCTCAATCTGGTGGGCTGGACATCCTGCTAGGTCCCCTCCTACGGGTGGGACCCAGGAAGGGGGTGGTTACACCCCTTTCCTTTGATTCAGGCCATGCTGGGACTGGGGCTGGTGTGCCGGATTATACAAGGGGCAGCCTTGTGCTCCACAGGCAGTGTCTGGTTTCTTTGAAACCTCCCTGCTACAATCCACTATCTCCTGTCTGGGGTGGTGTAACACCGCCCTGCGACAGGAAACCCTTTGTCCAGGCCACCATTTGCTGAGTGTCGGTCAGCAGCAGGAGGCCAGACCCGTGTCTGTGGCAGAGGCATCCATTTTGTGGATCTGAGGCTCTTTTAAAATCAACCGCGTTTCAGTAAAGCAACATGTTTTCTCCCTCTAGAAGGGTGGAATGCTACCCCCGTCACCAGAACTGGCGAGGGGGTAGTATTCCAATTCGTATGACACCTTACACAACATGTTTTGATAAAGCCAAACCAAAGTTGCTATATAACCGCGAGGATTATAAGGCACTTAATGGTATATGGTATGGCATTATCCCGGATCAGCTTAGGGAGTTGTTCCCGACAGCTGCAGACAGGCTCAGCTCATGCCAGAGCTCCATCTCACATTAAACCACGCACTCTGCCTCCAGGATTGATAAGGCCTTCCATAGGAGTGACTCACAGGTTTATATGTGTCCAGATAGGTTTAGATATAGACATACTATATCTAAGCAAGGGGTGATTACACCACCTTGCCCCAGCTGAGTGATCAGCCAGTTGTGTCAATTTTGGATAGCCAGCCAGGGGTGGCAAAAGATATGCTGCAGCCCCTGGTAGGCCTTGGGTGGCACCTATGCCCTGGGCACCTATAGTGCACTGTACAGGGGCTGATAAGGTGACCCAAGCCAATTTAGTTATGCACCTAGGGTACATGGAATCCATTTTACAGAGAGAGCAGATAGCCTGGGGCCCTGATTAGCAGGGAACCAGGCCAACTAAGTCGAAAACCAGCTAAACTTAGGCAAAAAAATCTGGGGTAACCATAGTCAGGTAGCCACCTTCCTACACAGAGGGTGAATTATCTGGCATGTACTCGCAGCAACTACTTCCGATAATGCGGCATGCACCCCCACGATCAGCTAACACTACATCTAGAACCATTCAGTTCTGTAGCATTACAATTCTGGTAATTTGAAGTTCCTCAGTTAAGTTCCCTAAAGCAAAAACTGTCTCATTAGCAACAGCTTCTACAACACGTGTCAGTCGTCTAATTTTTCTGCTATTTAGGGCAGCACCAACAAATGAAAAGAGACCTAAATTGAAATCGACATACTACTGCAGAGAAGTATCGGTCTGGTCAATATCATCGAGGGCTAACGTTCTCTTCATTCTATTCAATATAAAATCATGGTAGAGTACGAAATCATTATGGTACATAGGTGGGGCAATAAACACAGGAGGTAATACAAAGGATATATAACATGTTCCTAACCATCCAATAGGGAGACAGTGATAACCTTTATTTCCGCAAATAAAGTAAGTATTTTGTGAAGCCACAAAAGTGATACCATTTGGAGTGTCAAAGGTGAGAGTAGTGTTACATTCACTTCTTCCTACTAGGATTGTACCTTTATTACGGACACATAGATCTGCTTTTGTATCAATGATTGTGATCATATGCAGGCTAGACATATTTACATTTCTTTGATTAGAATAAATTCGAGGCGAGGATACATTATCTGGTCGATATTCTTCCCATTCGAATTTAGTTCCTTCAGCTTGTGGATAACCATCTCGATCATTAAAGCAAACCTTATTAAGTCGGAAAAGTAGTCCACCTTTTGTCGGCCATCTCAAAGTGAACAGAAGAGTGTACCAAGCATTACAAGAACCATTGTGAGAAAATGGGAGAGGAATAAGCGGAGTGCCTCCTTTCTTTTGATGTCCAGGCAACATTCCACACACCCAACAGTTCGAAGTGTTCGTCATATTATGGGTGTGATGCAAAATTTGAATGAAACTGTTATTCAGGTAAGTCTGTCTATGTCGTTCTTTGTGATAGGGCAAAGTGAAATGGAAATATTCAGATGGAATTGGGGTAGTAGGCAATAAATGTTCTCTTGCCGGCACCAATAGTTCTACCACCCAAGCTATTACCGCTATCACCACGATGGTCATAACAAAAAGTACTGCACCAAGAATTCTCTTATTCCGCATCGTAGAAGATGCCATAGTTCAAAGTACAAATATCTCAAAAGAAAGCAACAAAAAAATAAAAATATGAGTGCTGAGCTCCGAGGTAGCCGTTGGTTTCTTCTCAGAGATTCAAGACGGGTGTTGCTACACTTGGCAGAACTGATCCCCCCCCTTTGCTATTCCCGGCTTCCGTTTCACAAAGCTGGAGCGGTAACTCAACCAGTCTCGCACAAAACAACTGCTTTTCTTGGACGTAGATTGTATCTCTCTCTACCAGAGACGGTGTGGTCCGGGAAGGCTCCCTCCGATTCAGTAGACGTAACAGCTGGGCTCTTCTCTTCATCCAAGATGTCTCGATAATCAGACAGCACAGTTGGGCTCACCAGATCCGGAGAGACACGACGACAATGAGTCGAATGCACCCATCGTTTCCTGTTCGTGACTCGCACAGCCGTTCGTGTCGCTAGTAGCACTTGCTCGGGGCCACGCCACCTCGGCTCCAAGCTGCTGGTTCTCTCGAAAGTTCGAATCATTACATGATCCCCAGGACGAAGATTGTGAGCCTCTCCAATGGAATTGTCGGGGAGCGCTTCTCGAACCTGTTGATGAATAGAAATCAAATCATTTGTTAATCGTGCCAAATAATCCTTCATCATTATACAAGGCACATCATGTAACAATCGAGGCTTAGGAACTCCCCATATATTCATAGGCCTTCCGAACACCACTTCATAAGGTGTGAGGCCAGTTCGGGAATGGGGCACTGATCATATAGATAGCAATGCCAGAGGCAGAGCATCCGGCCATTTCAAAGACGTGGATGCCACGATCTTTGCTAGCTTCAATTTCAGAGTAGCATTGTACCTTTCCACCAGACCTGCTGACTGCGGATGAAATACAGCATGGAATTTTTGCTGAATTCCTAATCCCTTCATGACGTATTCCACAACTTTCCCAACAAAATGAGGACCATTATCGCTCCACAAAAATTTACAAACACCATAGCGCGGGAAGTACTCTTTGAGCAGCACCTTAGCTGTTGTCAGCTCTTTATTATCCTTCGTGGGGAAGGCCTCAATCCATTTACTGAAAGCACACACCACCACTAAGACATACTTAAGGTTATTGCAACGCTCAAGCTGGATGTAATCCATTTGTAGCACTTCGAATGGTGCAGTAGGTGGAACAAACCCTCCTTTCAGAGTATACGTCCCTTTAGCAGGATTGTACTGCAAGCATATCAGACAGGTTTGCACTACTCTTTTGGCCGTATTGGCAATCTCAGGATGCTCCCAGACTCGCGTAAGCAATTTAGTAATTGCAAGAGCTCCAACATGTTTGATGTTTGATGTTTGGGGGTTTTTATATAGCGCACGTACACTCCAAGGAGCATCTTGGCGCTCTTGACTTCATTGCAGTATAGAGTGTTGGGAGGTTATAACTGAGATTTAAAAAGGTCCTTAGACTAAGGTCTTGCATTTTGATTCCGGTAGTCCATAGATCCAGGTTTTTAGTAGTTTTTTAAAAACTTTTTCTGATGGGGATGCTCTAAGATGAGCTGGAAGAGTATTCCAGGCTTTAGCGCCTAAGACTGCTAAAGATTTTCCACCTTTAGTGGCCAGTCGGAACTTGGGTATGGTCATTAGATTGGCCGTGGCTGACCTGAGTTCTCTATTTGGAAGGTATCTGTGAAATTTATTGGACAGATATTTAGGTCTGCACTTATGATAACCTCTGTATGTGATCAGAAGGATTTTAAATAGTATCCGTTTCTGGATGAGGAGCCAGTGCAGCATGTTCAATCCATGTGCCAATCCATGTGTCATTTGAACCATTGCCTGCAAGTAAGCTGCAGGCAATTTCCATCTCTCCATATCTTTGCTTCTTCAACAACCCTCATCGTCCAACACTCCCTCCGTTGCCCAGGTTGCGAGTTCTGCTTCAGATGCTGATTTCCGAATGTCTAGTATCTCCTCTCTAGCATCATGCCATCGTTCAGCCTGCGATTTCACTACATACATCGGCGAGGCATTTCGTAACATAGCAGTTTCCCTCGCTACACAATCTGCAAAGGCGTTTCTTTGTCCTACTTTGTCTGTCACTTTCTTATGTGCACTGCATTTAATTATCGCCACTTTCTTTGGACATAGTAACGCATTCAAAAGATCACGCACTAATTCTCCGTGCATAATGTGTACTCCATGTGAAGTCAAAAACCCTTGCTCTCTCCAGAGTAGGCCAAAATCATGCGCTACTCCAAAGGCGTACCGGCTATCAGTGTAGATGTTCACACATAAACCAGCGCTTAATTCACATGCTCTTGTTAGGGCTATTAATTCCGCTGCTTGGGCCGATTTCTGTGGTATTCGTGCTGCTTCTACCACTGTCTTAAGTGTCGTGATCGCATATGCCGCAGAAGTTGTACCATCTGGCAACCTCAAACACGATCCATCAACCCACAGTTCCCCATCCACATCTGGAAGTGGCATATCCTGTAAGTCAACACGACCCTTTGTTTGTTCTTCAGTCAGGAAAACACAATCATGGTGTTCTTCCTCCTGGCCCTCAGCAACTGGATACGGCAATAAAGTAGCAGGGTTCAGAGTAGCACATCTCTTTAGTGTGATATGTGGTGCCAACAGTGTTAGCTCATATCCTGTTAAACGTGCACTCGTTAAGTACTGGGTTTTCGTTTGGTTTAGCAGAGCGTCTACTGCATGGGGAACTAACACCAACAATTTGTGTGACAAAACTATTCCCTCACTCTGTCGTATAGCCACTGCTGTTGTTGCAACTGCTCGAAAACACTCAGGTAATCCTCGTGCTACGGGGTCAAGTACTGCTGAAAAATACGCGCAAGGTCTCTGCTTATCCCCGTGTGTCTGCACTAAGACTGACAATGCACACCCATCCCTCTCATGTACATATAATGTAAAAATCTTCGTATAATCTGGTGTACCTAGCACTGGTGCAGAACAAAGGGCTTGTCTCAATTGGTCAAAAGCATTCTGACATTCATCTGTCCATTCAAGGGGGATCGATGTAGTTTTAGACAACAATGCTAACAAAGGTTTTATAATGTGTGAAAACCCCATTATCCACTGCCTACAAAAAGACGTTAAACCTATGAAAGCACGAACATCTCTCTGAGTGCGGGGGACTGGTGTATCTAAAATCGCTTGGATTCGATCAGATGTCAATGCCCGTCCCTCCTTAGACAAAAGATGACCGAGGTAGGTCATCTTTGGTCTACAATATTGAAGCTTTTTCCTCGAAACCTTGTGATTATTGTGGGCAAGAAATGAAAGCAAAGCAAGACTACTCTCCTCACATTGCTCCCGCGTGTCTGCTGCAAGTAAAATGTCATTGACATATTGAATGAGAGCCACTCAAGGCTGTAAATCAAAAGAATCAAGCTGTCTTTTTAGAGCCTGGCTATAAATACTAGGACTTTCTGTATAGCCTTGAGGAACTCGACAGAATCTATACGATTTATTATTTAATGTGAAGCCAAATAGATATCGGCTATCAGGATGGATGGGAATGGAAAAGAAGGCATTTATCAGGTCAATCAAGGTGGTAATATCAGACACCACCGGGTATTGAGGCACTACTATCTTGTTAATTTCTCTCAGATCAATGATAAATCGATAGATTTTGTCATCAGTATCTTTCTTTAAAATCGGAAGAATAGGGCTGTTACAGACATTATAGGGGACTTCCTCCACTACGCCTGCAATAATCAAATCGTGTACAATATGCGTTAAGGCAACTTCACCTTCCCTGGAGATTTTATACTGCGGTACACGAGGCAGAGACGCTCCCTCCTTTACAGTGATTCGAATAGGAGGGATAATCATCTGTCCCACATCCGTGTCTGAAGTAGCCCATAACGTTTGTGGGAGAGAGGCTAACACCTCTATTTCTTGCATGGAGCACAATCTCTCTACATCTGGGTAATTGTCATTCAAAATAACCCGCACTCCTTCAGGAGCGCAGCGTATGGTCGCTCGAAAATATTTAAGCATATCTATTCCCATAATATTGTCTGGAGTGTTTGGTGACAATAAAAACGGGCACGGGCCAAATAATCTGTCAATATAAAATGTAAGGGGTTGTGACAATGGGCTAAGAGAGGGTGTTCCATCGAACCCTATCGATGTAATCATTTTGCCAGACAGGGGAGCCCTTGCAACCAAGTTTTTAGACTGAGCACTACGAGTAGCTCCTGTATCAACCAGGAACTGATCAGTAGAACCCAAAACGCCCGCTGATACATATGGACCTCTTTGATCTACTGGTACTTCAACCGATTCCACACCCCATCCTACGCAATCCTATGCATGTACATAGTCCTGAGACTCTGCATGATCGCCCTCCGCTATTTTATACTGATTCCGTCGATCGAAAGTATTATCGTCAACCTGACCACGACCCCTCGCTTCAAACCTGCCACGATCACTTGCTCCGCCCCTCGCTCCTGAATAACTATTCCGTGTCCTTCCACCTCCTCGACCACGCTGATTACGTTGTTCTCGAAGCACCGGACAGTCTGAGGCCCAATGTCCAAACTTTTTACAGTATGCACACTGATCCTCAGAAATGTCGGTATGACCGGAAGACGTACCGTACGATCCACGCCTACCTCTATCATTCCCTCTTGGCTGTGTAGCATAAACCTGAGCCAACATCACTTTTGTCTTTAATTCCTTCGCTTTCTTATCAGTACTTTCTTTAGCCTCCAATTCCTGTCGTTCATAATACTGAGCCATAGTCAGTAAAGAAGCAGGGGTCGCCATGGTCCAGGAACTTTCACTAGTCTTTAAACGTTTTGCAATCTCCGGTAGGAGATTTGCTACATACTTGTCAACGAACAAATGACTACCCGTATCTTCTGTTAGTAACTGCCCACTGTAGTCATGAAATGCTTCTTCAAAACGTGAGAAGAAGTCAGAAACCGACTCATCCGCCTTCTGTTTACAAGAGGCTAGCATGGTCCAATCAATCTTTTTAGGGGGAACGAGCGTTTTTAATTTATTCAAAATAGCCGTCGGGAGATCTAAGATTAATTGACATGGCTTACATTCAGGCTCCCTATCTAAATCAGCTTGGGCTAAAGTTTTCCAATCCGCCCCCAAGATCGCTCGATCATCGAACTTACGAATCGCCCTCCACATATCAGGAGGCAATATTAACCCAAAGAAAAGGTCAATATCAACTAACGTCATAGCACACGAAGAAATAGCCCCTTCCACTCCTTCATAGAAAGCTGCTGGATTCTTACGGGGGTCAGGCAAAGCATTTTTAAGTGCTATAACATCTGCTCTATTCCACGGTGTGTAAACCCAATTATATATAAATAACCCTTTGCATTCACAGACGTTGTATCATCGCTTGTACCTTGCCCTTTAGGAGGGACATATAAAGGTGCAGCTTCACGCATAGGCATAACATGAACTGTAGAACTCTAATCTGCTCCAAAGATAGAACACTCTTTGGATTTCTCCGTCGATCCCAGCGCAGGCGCATCTGATGCTTTTCTCGCCTCCCGTAGTCTTGACGCCTCATCCCGTAGCTGGACCAAACGCTGAAAAAAACGATCCGCATCTTCAATAACAAAAAGACCTTTACGCATATCCTCATGACCAGCTGATACATCCTTAGGCTCCAAATCATCTGAATACTTTCTAAATCGGTCTACAACTTCATCTCCGAACTGGCTCAAGAAATACAACTGTTCTCGCTCGGACCACTTACGCATTTGGTCATCAATCTCTGCAATAGTTATTGCGTTAAGATTAAGCTTACGAGCAAAACTACGCAATTCCGCAGCTTCACTAGCACTTAACCTAATACGACTACCCCCTCGATCATCTCCGTCCGAATCCTCAGCTGGGGCCGTAGGTGGAACATACGGAGGCGGGCAACGATCTAATAATGAAAAATCATCAGTTTCATTAGTAAGGACAGGGTAAAGAGGGCGTCGAAAAGGAAATTGACCATTCGTTTGCAAATTACGTTCCCGTGCCTCCCTCTCTTTCTTTTCCTGCAACTCTTTCTCCTCCAGCTGTAAAGCCTTATCCCGAGCAGCCTTCCGCTGCTCTTTGTCCGCCAAGGCTAATTCACGCTTCATTCGTTCACGCACCGCTTTCTCCCACATACGTACACAATCAAACATATCTTGTCTAGACCTGCGCTGAAACAAACATTGCTCCACATACTGAACTTTTCGTAAATCAAACGACCCATGTAGTGGCCATTGCAATTCGGCATCAGACTTAGTGTATTTGTGCCACAATGTACTGTATAGAATAGGGGGAATGCCAAATTTAACGTACATTTCGCGATTAGGTGTCCCCTCTGGGGGAGCCGGCTGAGATTCATTTAATCGATAATTGGTACCTCTTCCAAGACAGCACATTCCTCGGAGTGTGCTTAAAACGGGCATGTCAAAATATCACGGAAACGTGATATTACAAAAATGGCACTTAATATACTTCACACAAGGTGTGCCGTTCAAACAAATACAAAGTTAGAGAAATATCTCCACATTGCCCGCCTATGTGAAGTGCACTGCACATATAACTCAAATCATAGAACCAAACGTTAGCTAACTCAAAACATATTCAAAGAGCCACAGTAAGCGTCCGTAGACTATCTTACCAATCACAAGCTTACCAAATTCTCAAATATCCAGGTTCCAATTGCCAAGTTCTTTAATCGAATCAGCCAAACCGGCACTGTACGACACTCGAGCAATCAGGATCTCAATCGAGGAGCGGCGCCACCTGGAAGGTCAGATCAGAAGGAAAGGAAAAAACACTGTGGGTGCCAAGACTCGGGTCACTCAGTGGCAGCGTACGCGTCCATGGCGAGTTTCCAATCCTTCGTCACGACCTCTCCTTCGGGCATCCGAGTCGCCGATGAGTCCCTTCGTGGTCGCCAATTTGTGGTATTGGGTTCTCCAGGACTACATATTCCGCAAAACCCGCTACACCATGAAACAGACGTTGGCACGGAAACTGGAAAATGCAAAAGACAAGTTTATTAAGACCCCATGGGGTGGTGGTACATTCCTACAGCACCCTTCGGCAATGCAAGAAGTATCACACCGAACATCGGTGCGAGACATCTTTTATACAGTTTTACAGTAATAAAAAGAGTAGGCGGAACAGAGTTGCTAAGTTTAGGTACATATAAGGTCAATTTTGGAACACAGCCAACTCATGGGAGGAGTTACAACACCACTGATCAGTTTGAGAGAACATTCCTAAGTGGTGACTGTCCACTAGTACAGAGGGTTAGACTACGCATGTGCAGGTTTGACCAGTACTAAAAATAGCCTGTTGCTGGGCAAGTTAGGTGGTCAGTGGTACAGAGAAAAGACAAAAGGGCATGCTGACCACGAGGCAGCGCGTTCATAAAAAATGGACGCTAGTGTTCTCAAAATGGCCTCCGAACACTTTAGTCAAGATAAGGGGAAATTTGTGTAGCAAAGCTTAACACTAACCCGATCACCGTCAAATTACGACACTAGGTAAGTAGAAAACGTCGTTATATAGCGGCTCTCCTCGGCCACCTTTAACTGATGGTAGCCTGCATTTAAGTCCAGTTTGGAGAACCACTGGGCTCCATTCAGGTCTGTTAAGATGTCATCGACCATGGGCGTGAGAATGTCTCTCCCTTTTGATCGCCTTGTTGGGCATCCTCATATCAATGCATATCCGTATTTGTCCAGGCTGCCTGGGCTTCTCGGCAATCACCATCGGTGATACCCATGGCGTCGGCCCTGTCACCTTCTCTATTACACCTTGCTCCTCTAGTTTCCGTAACTCCTGCTCAACGGCTGATCGAAGAGGAAACGGGATTCTCTGATGTCTCAGCGCGACCAGCTGTATTGCTTTGTCAATGTGTAGTTTGACTGGTGGCCTCTTAATGGTTCCTAGTCCTTGGAACAGTGACGGAAACATTTGTAGTAGCTCTTCTGTGTGTAGTGCCTTGACTGCGTTGGCAAACGCGATTAGCTTGAGGTCTTCGGCCGTGTGACTTCCGACCAGTAAATCTGCCTCTCTATCGATCACGTGAAAGGTGGTTGTTAGTTCCTGATCCTCTACTCTGACTTGCACCGTCATCTTCCCCCGCAGAGGCAAGGGTGTCTTGCTGCCATGCGTTAGGATTCGAGCCTTCGATGGTACTTGTTGTGGCCTGGGTCGCAACGCCTTGTAATGCTGAATGCCCATTACATTAATCGTGGCTCCTGTGTCTATAACCCCAGTTACAGTAGATCCATCTATTTGAATCTGACACTTTGGCTGCAGTCTCCGTCTCCTCTTGAGCTCTCTTACAAACGAGACATAGTAGCATTCGTCTTCATCCTCTGTCGAGGAATCGTCCAGCCTCTGTAGGTGGCCGGTCTGTGTCTTTGCTCCTTTCGCGTGATGAGTTTCTTCCAGGGTCAGCTGCCTGATCGCTTTCGTAGACGTTTTCCTTCCTGCAGCCCCTTGTCCTCGACCATTGCCTCTTGTGCTACTCCTGCAGACGCTGGCAAAATGGTTCAGTCCTCCGCACTTGGCACATGCCTTGCCTCACGCTGGGCAGCCATCTTGGTTGTGCTCTTCGTACCCGCAGTAACCGCATGGCGTGCGGCATGGCGTCCTGGTCGGCCACCTTCCTCGTCCTCCTTGACCACTGTTCCTTACGGCATCCACCCTTTCTGTCTTGATGGTGACTTCGGCGCTCGCTGTTGGGTTTATGGCCGCCTCCATTGCTGTGGCTCATGCATCAGACAGTTCATGGGACCTGGCTAACATGAGTATTTCATCCAATGTTACCTTTGGTTGCCTCAATATTAGTGTTCTGAGGTGTTTGTTCTTGCAGCCCTGAATCAATTGCGCCGTTACTTCCTTCGTTTGATCGTCATCTGGACACGTGCTGATCAGCTCCCTCAGACGCGCATGGAAAACGTCCATAGTTTCACCCTCTCATTGTCGTGATTGCCTAAACTTGAAACGCTCATAATGGGGATTTAATTGGGGGTCAAAATGCGCATTTAACGCTTGCACAGCTGCATCATAGTCCATTGCTACCCCTGTGTCAGGTAAGTGCGTGAACAGTTTATATAGCTCATCCCCACCAAAATGCAAAAGCAAAGACCTTTTCACCTCGTTGTCCTTCTCCCTGGTGGCGGTGAAGTAATTGTTCAGTCTACTAAGCCACACTGCCCACCTTGGTGCCGCTGTCCCTGGGTCGATCAGCGCGCTAAATGGTGGAATAGGGTTGATTTGCGAGTGTGGAGATTGTTGGGCAATATGTGTAGCTGCCGGTCCGGCCGGTCCTGCTACTTGTGCTGGAGCTGCAGCTTGTTGCGTGCCCCCTTGCGCCGCAGTACCCTGGACGACTGACATGGCTGTTGTGGCTGTGCTCTGATGCAGTGACTTTCCCCTGCTGCTCCCACCTTGTGTCTTTATTGCCAGTGTTTATGCTTGTTTAATGTTCCCACTGCAGCTAGGTTTGTGTCCCAATATCGTTTCCTTGACTGTGTCTCTTTTCCTCTCAAACAACCAGCGATCGCCTCCGTGTTTATCAGCCATTCACTTCCCTTTATTTTTTTTTTCTGTTCTTTTACCAATGCTTGATGGCCCAGGCCGGCTCTATCGTAGCACACCGGCTACACACGCTTCCACTGCGCGTTCGGGCGCCTCTGCCACTGGAACCGTTGCTTTCGCGCCGCGGGTCGGGCCTTGCCACGTGTCTCCTTCCTCGGGGCCAGCGTCGCTCGTACTGCACATGCGCCCTTGACACTGCTCCGCCGCCGGGCCTTCTGCACGCTTCGGCGGTCGACCACCGCTGTTCCCGCTTCCACAGGGCTCCCTGCCTGCCGGTCCCTCACGCAGCTCAGCACACGCTGCTTACCGCCTAACACAGATGTCACGGCTGCCACCGGAACAGGTACCGCTGTCTTCCTTAGGCTCCACGCGCAAACCGGTGGCCACGCAGCTAAGCGGCGCCGGCAGTGACTCCTCACCACTCCGATCAATCCAGGGGTCCACGAAACAGTGTTCGCCACTCTCGTCGCCAGTGTAAGGGAGGGAGGGTCACACACACACTGCGAGGGGCCTATGTATAAGCGATATCAAATAAGGCACACCAGATCACAATCACAGTCTCTTGGACTGGAAGCCTCGAGCGACCTCCGGACTTTTATTTATATCCTTCTGGCCACCCCTGGCCAGAAGGTGCTACATTGTGTGGAGGTGTTTCCGGGTCTCATCCGAGACCCGCGAAACACTAGAACGCTACAAGTTGTATTATTTACTTCTTGCTGGCACTGTCGGCTATCTTCTCATTCTTTAAACCTGCCTCAAATAAAAAGTTCTCGACTTCAGACTTGAAATCTGCTTTCCTGAGTGAAGAGCACTTTAACATATGTTTATTTGGCTTCACAGTCAAGTGTTTCACGGGACCCAATGAATCGATTTAAGGAGTAACGAAGAAACATAAATGTATAACATGAGGAGAGCAGTTGCTTCCCGAGAGGGCACAAGCCGGTGAAATATGAGTGACAGGACAATAGTCGACAGGGGTCAGCATTCTAGGTAGTCTAAATATGCAGACAGGTAAACTGGTGGGTAAAACGGGCTCCCCTCAAGCCAGGAAATAAGATTCGGAATGCAGTTTATAACAGACCATGTGAAAATAGGGGCGCACTTTGCAGAGGTTACTCATCATTATAAACGAAGGGGCATATTATCAAGAACGGCGATAAAATTATCGCTGCTTTAGCGGCAGGAAACTGACGCTAAAGCTGTGATAATGGGCTTGCTAATATGCCCTTGTGAATTCCCATAGCAGCCCAGGTTCTGGTGTTAACCTGGGCTGCTATGGGAATTCACAAGGGCATATTATCAAGCCCATTATCGCCGCTTTAGCTGCAGTTTCCTGCAGCTAAAGCGCGATAATTTTATCGCAGTTCTTGATAATATGCCTCTTTATTTGGTTGTTACGACCATAAAAGTGCGAGTGTTTACAGTACAGTTATCCAACAATATATATAGATCAGAGTATCATTAGTACACGTCTTTTGCCAGAAGTTTTAAATCATCAATGTTTAAAATAGTAAAACAATTAAAAAAGATAAAACCCATTATTATTTTTAAAACATATACCACATTATAAAAGGGAATCCACCAAACATCAAAATTTGGAGATAATTATTTGATACAATTATGAAATGTAGGCTATCGCGTCTTGGACGCATACCTTCTGATAATCCACATTTGTCCAAGGAACTTTGCAACTCCACATGCTACAGAATGCCTACAATCTGATTTTAGGATGCGAAGAGCTTCCAGGTGGCAATGAGTTCCCAATAATAGTTGATCCTATTTGACTTGCCTATTGTTATTTGAGGGGCAGATCTCCCTAGTTATAAAAGGGATACTTGAGACAGTGGGAGTTGATGCCCATAGTAAAGACATTGTGAGCTCAAGAGGATTATGATCGCTGTCAGTGGTCGTTCCAACCACCATATCCATCATCCCAGGCCACAATTTGACATCTAGTAAAAAAAAAATCAATGCGACTCATGCTAACTGTTCTGTTGTAAGTATTCGCCCCCTTCCTGTCAGACCTAGTACGTCCGTTTGCTGCCTTAAGCCCATATTCGAGTGTTAATCAGGAAGCTGCAATGCTGTGCATGTCCATTTTTTAATGGGTGGCAAAGTAAAGCTAAGGAACATGCCATAGCTCATCAAGCTTGTCGCTGTCGGTTATATCCTCTGTGTCTAGGGGTTCGTAGGTGATGTTAAAGTCACCTGCTATTATTAATGGAGTTGGAGACTCCCTCCCCTCCAGACAGGGTTGTATGACAGTACAACGCATGCTTTTACCCCACATGCCATTACAACGCAGTGATTACAACGCAAGTCATTACAACGACTTGCGTTGGGGGGCGCTGGATAGTGGATTAGGAAAATGTTCTATTCCAACTCCAGTCCCCGTGGATAGTAGGGAAGGTGTTGGATTGAAAATTACACTATTCCCTATCCAACAGCGCCCTTCAGCGAAAGTCGTTGTAACAACTTTCGTTGTAATCCCCGCGTTGTAATGGTAGTGTGGGGCAATAGGTGCGTCGTAAAGGATGTTCCCCCCAGACAGTCTTCTAGCATTTGTATGGTAGATGACCTGGAGCCAGCTTTGGAGCCTCAGCCATACACATTAAGAAGATCTAGTCCTGCACCGTTTCTGCCCCTAATGTAAATAACTAGAATATCTGGGTGAGGTGCAACAGAGGTAGAAGTGGGGGGGCTGCAGTGAAATGGACCCCCGTTATGAGGTAATAATTTGTGGGCCGCGACATCAGGAGCGGGCCCCTTGCTGCCCTTTGTTCTTCCCCGGCGGGCGCCCGCAACTGGTGCAGCCACGATCGCCGGATCTGCAACCTCCATCTGCCAGTGTGGCCCGACCGCAGTGTGTGGATGGGGGCCCGTGGCCACAGCAGACAGGCGGGACAGGTTACACGACCGGGAGAGGATTTTAATTACAGCGCTCACCCCTTACATATGACAAAGCCGCTAACGCCCCCCTGGGAGATGCAACATAGACATCAGCTTTTTGTCGAGCATGAAAGCTGGGTGGAGACCTGGGGATTTGTTTTAACATCCCTGCAGCTAATGACACAGGTGGACTGTGGTGCCCAGTACAGGAGCATGGGAGCATTTAGATCAGGGATCATGTGTGTGCAACAGTGGTGAAAGGAGGTGCAAATACTGAAGATACTCCTCCTTTTGACTGTCTGGCTCCTTTTCGCCTCTTGTTCTTCCTCCATTGGGTCGACTCCCTGGTTTTCTTTGGACTTGGCCCTCGTAACTTTTGGACTGGAACTCGTGTGCGCCTGCCATTTTGGGACCCTCTTCTGTTGTTGCTCTTGCCCTGGGTGTATCTTGCCATGTTGAGATGGTTTCCATCGATGCCCAGCACCCGGGTCCGCCATTTTGTTGATTCTTGTCCTTTCCTTTGGTCCCTTGGATTCCAACCTGCTGACCTTCAGACATTTCACTTACGATGGACTGCCTTATCTATTTCTCCCCCTCAGGTCCCCCTTTCTCCTCTCACCAATCTCAGCCTCCAACTCTTCTCCCCCACATACCGCTCTCTACCCCTTTTTATTTAAATTTTATTTTATATTTATTTCTCTTTTCCCTCTGTAAATATGTGATATATACCTGTCCAAGCCGAATCACTGGTGAAATGGAATCCTGAGAAAATATACTATTTGTATATATATGTATATAGAGATAACTCTAACCACTAGTATATGTAGTAGACTTTTGCACTCACTACCATTCCTATGTGATTCTTAAAGTTTATCCCTTTGTATCTCTTCCTTGAGTGACTTTAAAATGTGTACATTTGCAATTTTTTCTATTTGTATCTCTTCCCTGTGTGACTTTACAACGTGTACATTTAAAAAAAAATTCCGGTTTCTATCTTTTATGTAAGTCATGTAATCCTAAGTCTTTATGTATCGCAACTGGTTCTTTTGTAAAGCGCTCTGACACCTTCGGGTGTCTGCATGCAAAAAAGCACGGGCCACGTATGTAGCTAACACCATTATGGGAGCTGCAAATAAAGCTAAAATACTGTTTAACACTGTTAAAGATCTCGCAGGAGCACAAACTACTGCTCCATTATGTCCTTTGAACCATAAGCAGTGTCAGGACCTAGCTCAATTCTTTTCTGATAAAATTGACAAACTAATCAGCGAGATAGATGGGAATAACCCTCACCCTTGAAAGAAGAGTGGGAGTATACTCCGACTGTAAACCAGACCCTCCAAAAATGGCCACCTATCAATACGGATACCCTTATTTCTATTATGAAAACGATTAAATCTGGTTCTCCACAGGATCCCATTCCCATTAACATAGTTAAATTACTGGACGCACCCGCCCTTGAAATTATTGCAGACACTTTAAACTCGTCTCTGGAGCTTGCCACAGTACCCACTATTTGGAAGCACGCCATTGTGACCCCACTGCTGAAAAAACCGACAGCAGATCCAGACAAATTGGCCAATTATAGACCTATTTCACTCCTCCCAGCCTTCTCTAAATGTCTGGAGAGGCATGTGCATTCAGCCTTATCTCTTTTCTCAGAGGAAAATGCTCTTCTTCACCCTACCCAGTCAGGTTTCCGTACAGGTTTCTGTACGGAAACTGCCTATTGGGTATCTCTGAAACAATTAGAAAACTCCTCGACGATGGTCAGACGGTTGCGCTTGTTCTACTCGACCTAAGCGCAGCCTTTGACACTGTGTCGCATAAAAAATTACTTACTCGGCTGGAAAAAAATGGAATCGGTGGACCTGCTCTGCAATGGATCAGATCCTTTCTGAGCCAACGGACATACCAAATAGCCTCGGCTGCTGCATGCTCGGGACACTTCAAATCCTCCCATGGAGTACCACAAGGTTCCATCCTTAGCCCCCTTTTCTTCAATCTCTATCTTAGACCTTTAGCAGACCTTGTGGAAAAGGTGGGACTTACCTTCATGTCGTATGCAGACGATTCTCAGATTGTCTTTTCATTATCTAAACCCCAGATATCATCTTCGTCTCCCCTAAAAGAGGGCCTTCTGCACATTTTCAACTGGATGACAACTAACCAGTTGAAATTAAATGGAGACAAGACGGAGATTCTCCTCCTGGGCAAACAGCCAGAGCTGTGGAGTGCACCACACTGGCCTGCCCAGATGGGCAGTCTTCCTATACCAGTGACCCATGCAAGGAATCTGGGGGTAATTCTGGACAATTCCTTGTCCATGAAGCAACAGGCCAACAAGGTAGTGGGCCTTTGCTTTACGATCATGAGGTGGCTCAGGAAAATCCTTTGGATGCTGCCTGCCCCCATGCAGAAAACGGTGGTCAATGCCTTAATTACATCCCGGCTTGACTACGGGAACATCCTGTATCTGGGCGCTAACAAGGCAGTTACTAAGAGGCTGCAGCTTGTACAGAATGCGGCCGCCCGACTCCTCTGTTTTATACCCAAGAACAACAGCGTGTCCCCTTACCTGCGTGAGTTACACTGGTTGAGGGTGGAAAATCGTATCAGGTTTAAGGCTTTGAACTATATGTTTAAAATCAAAACAGGTACCGCGCCCAAATACCTTCAGACACTGGCTTTTCCCTACATACCAGAAAGAAATCTACGATCCAAATCAGCAGAAAAATTTTGTGTGCCTAGATTCAAACTAGCCAGGATGGGAGGAAGATCCTTCGCACATCTAGGCCCATCCATCTGGAATACCCTCCCAATCCATATACGAAAGGAGCAAAGTCTTACCAGGTTTCGAAAAGAGATAAAGACCTGGCTGTTTGACCAGTGTTTTTGAACAACCACTGCTGTATTTCTTATCATTTGTCTGTGTTCTTAGGCGCCGGGAAACCCTTTCTGGATAGCTGTTTGCGCCATATAAGTTCAAAAAATAAAATAAAATAAAAAATTTGCGCTATAGAAAATCGCATTAAATAAATAAAAAAAATGAAATAAATTGATCTTGATCTCACGTAAAGTACAATGAAGATCAATTATGAACCAGATCAATTGCCCCACAACAGCCTGCCTTGCTTTTTATCAAGTGCTGGGCAACAAAAGGTCACGTCCCCAGAAATAAAAACAGGAGTAGTGGACCAACTTTCCTGCAAAATACACATATCATGTTGTTCTATGTATTGAACCCAGTGCACAAGCTCCCCTTTGGGCCTCCCTCCAGCTACATTCCATGTTAATACTCTAAGCTTTGATGCCAGACCTCCTACTGTTGAGAATGAGGGATGGATCCCATCCTTGTCACAACTTGACCACGGATATAGGGTCACCTCACATAATGGTTGAGACCCCTCTTCGAGGGTGCCAGTGTTGGTCTGTGGATGGTCAAGGTGCCCCTCACGCGTGCATTTCAAGGGTGTTACCATGCAGAGGTTACACGTCTACACAGGATCTGAATGTTAACAGTGAAGGCTGAGAATGCAGTAGGCAGGACAAGACCTTGTGCCTTTTCTAGTGTGTGAGCCACCCAGCCCTGACACAACAATGTTGTACTGTGTACCACTCCTGAGGGTGGACTCGCCCTGAGGGGATAAATAAAGAGGAGTACGACGGCTCGAGGTCTTCGCCCGTACCCACTACCCATTTGTGAGTGTTGTTGTTTCCAGGGAACCGGGTGGGCCCATCAACATGTGTGACTAGGCTGCTCCCCTTGGTGCCACACCACATTGGCGACAAGGTGGTACTCACCAGCACCTCGCACCGCACCTGTCGCCGGTCCAGCCCAGCAGCCGCAAAGCATTGATCATGAAGAGGGCTCCTCTGAACCCTCTGGCCACACCGCAGCACTGCTGCTCAACGTTCCCAGGCTCAGCAACCCACCCGCGGCCTTCCTTCACACACTGGCAGCATCGAGGTGGTAGGTGGGTGTGCACGGATCAGCACCCACTGTCTCTGCAGGAAAAACAGCTCTGCATTCCAGCAGAACACAAGCCCAAAGCGAGATCCTCTGCCACTACACTTCACCTGAAGCTCTACGTGATGTCAAGAAGACGTTACCGCCCCTCCCGCTTGTGAGTGTAGCAGTGCTAAGCTAATGTTTTAATATGACTCGATACAACAGGAGTCATTATATTTCATGGCATTACAATGCGGTCATTACAACGACCGCGTTGTTCCCACGCAAAGCCATTACTACGCAAGTCATTACATTGACTTGCAGTAGATGGCGCGCAAACATTAGGAATAGTATAGTTTACTAATCCAACACCTTCCCTACTGTTACGTAGGCTGGAGTTGGAATAGTAAATTATACATTTCTAAAGTCAGCGCGCCATCTACTGCAAGTCAATGGAATGACTTGCGTAGTAATGGCTTTGCGTGGTAACAACGTGGTTGTTATAATGACCGCATTGTAATGCCATGCAATGTAATGACTCCCGGTGTAAGGAGTCATATTAAAACATTATGATTCAGGAACACTACTTGCCAGGGATAAGCAATACCATAGCAGGTTGGAACTCAAGGCAGCTGAAGGATTTCAGCAATTAGAGACTGAACAGGGAAGTGTTCATGTTGATAGACAGGAAATGGGGTCCACTTGTGCTAGACCTATTTGCAAACAGAGTGATCGCTCAGATTCCCAGATTTTACAGTTGGAGGCCGGACCAAGCTGCGGAGGCAGTGGAGTCATTTCTGCAAGTTTGGGGCAGGTCTCGGTGTTATGCATTCCCTCCTTTTGCTCTGATTCAAAGAGTTTTATTGAAAGAAAAAAAGGAGAAGGCAAAGATAGTGTTAATAGCCATGTTTGGAACTCCCAAGTTTGGTATCCAGATGTTGTGGAAATGTTGATTGCCAACCCAGTACTTCTTCCGAATATCCCAGAGTGGTTGACATAAGCTTCAGGAGATGTTCACGATTTGGTTAGTCAGGGACACTTAAGGTTGATGGCTTGGTTGGTGTCAGGAGAGCCTGGAAAATGTCAGCCTTATCATTGGAAGCTTCAAAGCTCATTAAGGAGTCATGGGCTCCAGGGACTTCAAAGGCCTACAGCTTGGGCTGGAGAAGATGGGTTTGTTGGTGTACTTCGAGAAGTTTGGAACCAGTATCAGCACCTCTGGTGGAAGTAGTTAATTATTTGACAGAGGTTTTTTTGATGGGAAGTCCTACAGTACTGGTAACATTGGCAGATCAGCTATTTCGGCAGGTCATGACTTTGTAGATAGCTTACCAATAGGACAACATGACGTGATTAGGAGGCTCTTGCGGAGTGTAAGAATTAAAGCACCTCCAGGAGCAAAGCATTAATCCCTTTGGGACGTGGCCATTTTTTAAAGGAATTAATGAGTTGGAGCAAAAATGAGTTTTTGGATCTAAGGGCGCTTTCTTTGAAGTTGGTTATGTTGCTATGTCTGATTTCTTTTAGAAGGGTTTCAGAAGTAAGAGCCTTAGAGATTACAGGGTGTAGGTTTGTTCCAGAAAGTGTTTGTTTCAATATCTTTAAGAGAACTAAAGCAATGTCTAGAACTGTATTTTATCCTAGCTTTTATGAACGTAGGAAGCTGTGAGTGGTGAGATTTTTACATGAGTATGAGAGAAGAACAGAATGTTTGAGATGCAATGCGGATTCCCAATTGATAATTTCTTTCAGAACCCCAAATAAGGCGGTCTCTGCACCTACCTTCGGCCGCTAAGTTGAAGAGGTCATGAGATGAGCGGGGTAGATCTAAGTTTGGTGCACTTTCTGCTATGACTTTTAAAGCTCTACTTTTGGGTGGAGTTTTAGCAGGAATCTTAGCTACGGATGATTGGTCATCAGATTCTGTGTTCAAGATATTTTAAATTAAGCCTATGGATTGTCCCGTAGGGAATATTATGGCAAGGCTTTAAACATGTATAATATTGGCCTCCGTGCCATGCCATAAAATTCAGATTTTCCACAACTTGGATGGGTAGAAAATCATGATTTTATTAAAGACACGGAGGCTGATATTATCCCTCCCTTTTCAATTCCCTCCCATTTATATGTTGTTTATGGCTCTTTTCAGGAGAAGAGTACAAGAAGTAAGTTGGAGAAAGAAAAAGGATCTTTAGGCCTCCAAGTTCTTCCTTTAGTAACAGTTTTATTCATGGTTTAAAGTGTCAAGCATGTTCGCAGCAAAAAGAGGGAAGATGGCTGCCACACACAGGTTTAAAAAGACATTAGAATGTTAAAGTTTACTATACTAAGTTGTTTTCATTGTTTTGTAGTTGCTGATGTGAGTTGGCAATTAAAGAGATATGCATAATATCGGCCTCCGTGTCTTTAAAAAAATCATAATTTTTTTATCCATCCCAGCAGTGGAAAATCTGATTTGTACGACAATATTCACTGGCCGCGTGTATTTCAACATCAGTCGGTTTTGCTTAGCAGTGTTGGCTGGCATCTACTGGGGTGGGGTGGTGGGTATGTAGGGGGGCGCGTGTGACAAAGCAAAATAAATAAATAAAACCAAAAATATGTACCGGATTCTGATGGACACAGCCTCTTCACTCCAAGGTCTTCTGCTGGGACTGCAGTGCTCGCCTCACCAAATTCCCTCGAGCAATCCAGGCCTGCTCATAATCTGTTAACCAGCATGTGAGCAGTGCCCTCATTGGTGTGAGCGTTATCTGTCGGCGCTCCACAGCGCACTGGAGGACTTTACTTGCACTCAACCTAGCTGTCTTGAGACAGCTGAGTTGAGAGTTTGCAAGTCCGCATGTCTGGCTGGCCGTCTCGAGACGGCCGATCAAAGAGACATATGATCTTATAACAGTGCAAAGCCACCCTTCTGCTTACCACTCCTCC
Organism: Lissotriton vulgaris; assembly: GCF_964263255.1. Lineage (NCBI taxonomy): Eukaryota > Metazoa > Chordata > Amphibia > Caudata > Salamandridae > Lissotriton > Lissotriton vulgaris. The sequence goes on along the minus strand of NC_141699.1, from coordinate 481,918,472 downwards.
CTGCTGTCACTCATCAGGCCTCACCCCCTCATGATGCTCGGTTTAGGACAGAAATATGAAATATAAAATGGTAATGATTGCCATTTTTTTTCATCTCCGGGGCTTTGGGGGGGGGGACACTTATGTGGGGTGACGCATCTCTGGTCCAATGGAGGAGCCGCCCTGAGGCTGGGAACAAACCACTCCGAGAGTGCAATGGTGGCCATGGTGGAGCGGGGAAAACTCAGGAGAGAAGGGAGGAGGTTGGGCAGAGCAGGGAAGGCAGTAGGAGGCGGAAGCAGCTTCTAAAGCAAGGGTCAGCCGAGCCCATGTTATGCTGCCACCTGCTGCTGCTCCTGGCCCCATCTGCCTCCTCTGTGATCCTTCACAACAGCACCAGTATATGGCGTCAACAACAATGCCAGGGGTCACTGAAAATGCCAGCTTACACCGCTGGGATGCTGGTGACATCAACGCAGTGAGAAAGCGCTTGGCATGCTGGCTCATGTAGTGCCGGATGTATGTCGTTACAACGCATACTTTTACTCCGCATACCATTACAACGCGGTATTTACAACGCATACCGCTACAACGCATAGCGCTTTGGGGTGCTGGATAGTGGTAAGTATAATTTACTATTCTAACTCCAGTCCCCGTGGACCCTAGGGAAGGTGTTGGATAGTAAATTAAACTTACCTCTTATCCTAGAGCGCCCCCCCGCGCAATGCGTTGTAACGGTATGCGTTGTAATGCCTGCGTTGTAGTGGTAGTGCGGAGTAAAAAATGCGTTGTAACAGGTGCATACCGTAGTGCCTGTAAAGCGTGCTCTTGGTGCACTTAGAGCATTCTTGAGTCAAAAAGAACTATAGGTCTCTGAATTGGAACAGCATTTGATTTCCTGATCAGGTGAAAAGACGAGGAGCCTAGGGAGATGAGGGGAATGGCAAAGTGAATATTAATTTTATGACTAAACACACACGCTGGAGTAGATGAGGCAGACATGCAGCACATGGGAGGAGGTGGGAGACATGGCAGGAGGGGTGAGGGATGGGAGAGCAGGAAACAAAGAAATAAAATAGTCCCCAAATGAGCGTTACCATACAGTAGTTAGTCCCTGCTCCTGTGGGAGGAAACAAAAGAAAAAGGAGGAACAAGAGAAAGGATTGACCATTAGCAAGCAAGTATTTTTAAAGGTCACACAAACAGACACATCAAAGCAGTGGGTGGGCTGTAAACCCACATATAAATATATATAAGTATATACTAAAGTATATACAAGAGGTCTGGAACGCATCAGAAAACATTGAAATGGTAGCCAGTCCTAGTACTCCCACTAAGTTTGCAAGGAAATCGAATGTCTATGATATGCCCCGAACGCAGAAGACCTCGCAGGGAATTGTGATGCCACTTCTAATGCTTTAGGAAGGCCCTGCCATTGTCTCCCTAATCTATCAACTTGTTTACAGTGTGCTCCAGATTCTGGCAAGCAGAAGGCATTAGAAATAGACTAGACTGTGGACATGAGGATGTTGGTAAAACACAGTTTTCTTGCAGAGCCATCGGACACAGAATAAGGAATCAAGGGCCAGATGTATCAAAATACACTTTTGCGATTCTCAAATAGCGATTTTTAAGGAATCGCTATTTGAGAATTGCAAAATGGTATGTATGTGGAAATTCGCAATTAATTAAGGCAATTTAATTAATTAAAGCAATTAAGGAATACTTTCCCATTCATTTATATGGGCCAGGAGGCCCATAGGAATGAATGTGAAATTATTCTCAATTTGCGATTCGTAATTTGCTAATCGCAAATTGAGAATAATTTCAAGGGTGCAAGGGTGTCCAAAGAATACCCTGTTGCACCCATGAAATAAGCATGTGTGCACATGTGGTGCACATACATGCCCTAAGGGCATGTATGCGCATCACATGACACTTTGAAAAATGCAAAAATGAGCATTTTTCAAGAAATTCGAAAATTACCATCAACTTGAAGTTGGTGGTAATTTGCGATTCCTTAGGGACAATTAGCAATTTTTTTTTTTGCATCATACATTGCATTTAAGGAGTCGCAAATTTTGCGATTCCTTACATGCAATCGCAAAATGAGGAATCGCAAATTTGCGATTCCTTATTTTGCACTGAAATTTGCTACATACATACCATTTTGCTCAAATGAGTTCGCATTTCTGCGTTTGCGAACCCATTTGAGCTTCATACATCTGGCCCTTTTTCTTCTGCTTCCACTGGGGAACAGTCATGAACAACAGTGTTCAAGATGACTGCTTCAGCATTTTGGCTGGGACTCAAGGAATTAAGAGAAACGCTAGAATGCTCATAAATGGGCTCTTGGCTAATGTTTGAGAAAATCATAAATTATATCTGCCCTGCTCCTGAAAGCGAGAACAATCCTGGAGGTGGTGAGACCAGAAAGGTGGTACATGGGAAAAGCATGTTTCTGCCCGGACAATTAATAATCTCTAAAATTCCAATCTGCACAAATTAGATCACAATATCTCTAAAGGTTTGGGAGGAGGGAAACGCCCTTTTGGCTCTATCTGCTAAGACATTATTAAGTGCCCCACGATGGAAGACATACTAGGCATGACTTTACCCCAACACACATTGGATCTGAAACAGTATTCAGAGGTTTTGAAGGATGGTCTACTCTTTGCTTATGAATACTCTTGCTAACATTTTATGGCTAGAATCTCTACCAGCTGGTTTTAAACTATAGAAGTAAATGCACTGAGCCCTAATGGTTGTTACTGATAGTCCTACCAACTCTACGAGTGGGAAAATCCTTCCTGTCATCAACCTTCTGACATCATTTAAAAAAATTTAGGGAAGGATTGAGACAAAAAGGTGGCTTCACACTGAGTGTGCATGTATATTCCAGAGAGCTGCATAAACAGTGTTTAATTTGAGCCATTAGTTGGGGGTGGGGCCCACCGGCACTCATTCTTGGGGACAAACACTTATTTTTCCTCAACAGACTTTGATCCAAAGCACAATAGACAAAAAAAACAAAAGGGGAAAACAGGAAGAAAGAGAAAGACTGAAAAACAGTGACAAAGGGAGACGTGAGGGGTGAAAAAGACCTTGCGAAAGTGAGATAATTTATTTATACATTTTGTAGAAAGCACAAATACCCGAAGGTGTCTCGGCGCTGACGGACTGGCGACAAGATGGCAAACATAGTGAATCTCAGATTGAAAAGCCAAGTCTTTATCTGTTTTCTAAAGATGAGGAGGGTGGGGCTGGTCTTTTTATGGAAGGGAAGCCTGTTCCAGAGTTTGGTGGTGGCAGCTATAAACGATCTGTTGCCCCAGCAGACTTTTTTTGTGCGGGGGACAGCAAGAAGGTTAGAATTGGAGGAACTCAATTGTCTGGGGGGATTGTAGGGTCGGAGAGACTGTTTAAGAAAATCCGGAACAATATTGTGAGTGGCCTTATAAGCGATGTAGAGAGCTTTAAACCTGGATCTGCTTCTAATTGGTAGCCAGTGAAGTTGGCGGACCACGATTGAAATGGGCTTACATTTAGGAGTGCTAGTCAGCAGCCTAGCTGCTGCGATTAGAATCAAATGGAGATTTCTAAGAACATTTTCCTGGGCATTGATAAATAATCCGTTACAATAGTCCACTTTGGACATAACAAGTGTGCTGATCAATGGTTTAGCGGCTGAGGAAGGGAGGTGTGGGAGAATTTTTTTAATGATTTTGATGTTGTGGAAGGCTGATGATACCACCGAATTGGCATGGTGTATAAAAGTCAGTTCGGTGTCAAAAATGACTCCAAGGTTTCTAACCTTTGCCACTGGAGCAGAGGTTGTACCGAGGGCAGTTGGCCACCAAAGAGTGGAACAAGATGGTGAGAGATTACCGAAGACCATAATTTAGGTCTTACTGGAGTTCAATCTCAGGGAGTTGTCAGTCATCCAGGAGCTTATGGCAAGCATTCCCTTCTGGAAGTTGGCTGCGATCTTTACACCATCATTATGTATTGCCAACACTAGTTGAGTGTCGTCCGCGTATGAGGTAAGCGCCAGGTTGTATGTTTTGATAAGCCTCACCAAGTCCGACACGTAGATATTAAATAGTGTCGGGCTTAGTGGTACCCACATGGAAAAGAGAATGAGGGGGAGGAGAATGTGCCCAGCGAGACTGATTGAGAGCGATTGGCTAGGAAAGAGGTGAGGAGGGCCCTGACGTTGTGACAAATACCTAGTGCAGTGACACGGTCGATCAAGGTGGTGTGGTCGACCGTGTCAAATGCTGCTGAGAGGTCCAGCAGGACGAGAACCGCCGCTCCACCAGCATCCATGATTGACCCCACCCCCATTTGTATCCATGATTTTCTTGATCTGGTCTAATGCTTTGATGAGGTCGGTTTCCGTGCCATGTCCCCGTCTAAAGCCAAATTGTGTGTTCAAGTAAGTGATGTTGTTCGATGAAGAGGCAGGATGTACCTGGTAGTGGATTAAAGAGGCAAGAGGTGGAATCAAGACCACAATGCCTTGTTATTTGGCACCCCGACCTTTGTCAGTGCCGGCCGGTGACTTCTGAGCAAATCTTTGGACTCTGGAACTTATTAAATTAAGCACAGTGCATAAGCATCAAGATCAAATAGTTCTTTAGGCAGAATGTCACCTGGTGTTAATTTTGACTGCCAGACTTGATTACTCAACATGTGCTCTACCTTCACTGCTGGTGGATACTCTGATTCAGCTCCATCAAAGACACATAACGTTGACAGCTACTTGGAAATTTCTGTCCTATCTAGTTGTTACATTATCTAATAATCAGGCCCATAATCACTGCATGAAGAGGCTCATAGGAAACTATTTGAGGTTGCAGCTTGCCTTTTGATTCTGCTGGCTGATCCTGCTAGCCTTTTCCCAAGGATCTCAGGCCAGTTTCAGAGGCAAGACAACAAAAGGGTACTAAGGCTCTGTTTACTATTTGTACAGTCAGTCGTCACCCTTCAATAGGTGCTTAAAAACATATAGGAGGTAAGAGGTGTGACAACCATGTGATGTCATTATGGTTGAAGTCAATGTGCTGTCACTTTGGCTACCTCTGGCATTTTAGTGAACCAGTGCCCATGCACGAAGGGAGAGCTAACCTACTAGAAAAACACCTTCACAGTCGTGTCCGGTATGACTCGCGGGTGGGGAGGAGAGTCCCAGCTTCACTGGGGTTGATGTGGGAAGTGTTTAATTAAAATTTGAAGAAATGTACCTTCCCAGGCCTCGCGCACCCTCAGTTCCTAAACCGGGTCAGGAGAGTAGCAGGCAGCCTCCTTCCTCAAAGCCAATCACAATGCTGCAATGGCAGCATTGTGATGTTTGGGGACGGCGCCCAGCCGGGCAGCTATGGGGGAGCCATTTTCTCTATGTAGGCTGCATGCAGCCTACATAGAGAAAAGGCAGAGTGCGCATGACTGGTTTGATCGGCCCCAGAGGGCCGACTGAACAGTCAGGGCCAAAGCATTGGGCAAGTCACTCCTCCCTGACCCGCCTGCCCCCAACCAGGCATACCCTTATGCTTTCTCACAGTGCGAGAAGCAAAAACATAAAATGGTATTTAAAATACAATGGAATGTTTCTTCTTCTCGCACTGCGAGAAAGCAGTGGGGCGATGCTTCTCCACCCTAATGGCAGGATCTCCCATCTCTTCTCCATTTGCAGTAATGAGGCTAGAATATCTTCCATTCTGATTAGATTGCCTTTTGCGTGAGGCACGATGATGCACCCTGACGAAGTACAGGAATGATAAGAAATGAAGGAGGTTAAGAGAGGAAATGTTCTCGCTCTTCTCATCTAATAGTTATTTAAGAAGGAATTTAACTTAACCCTTTCACTTGGACTTAAAACTCCAAGGGGCTGTCACTTTCATCTCTAAGAGAAGGGGATCTTTACTTTTTGGGAAAAACTCCATAACTTACCTCATACCTACCCCTTTCAGGTTTGAATGGGTGAACTAGGTGCTTTTAAATTAAAATTATCCCATTTCTAACCCCTTTCCAGATCATCATGGATGACACTGTGCTAATTCTATGCTGAAAAACCTTTCTAGAAGAAGAACCATTTGAGGTGAACATATTCATAGTGTTGTCGGTGTTGTAGGATGCTCTATACATGAGCTGCTCTCCACCTAAACTTGGGAACTACTCGGAGTTCCCTGCTTCTTCTTTGCATACTTTGTTTAGCACTCTAAACCTGAAGGGATATTCTTTTGACTTATACTGGGTGCTCCCTTGTGTCTGGACAAAGTTATACTTCTCTGCAGAGCTATAATGATAATGAAAAACTTGTCAGGGGTTGCTTTTATTCATTCTAGGTTGGTTTGGGTGGTATTTTACCAATCGAAAGCTGTAATACTGTGCCTGGAGTGGCAAAAGGCTTTTGTCATTTTACAGCTTGGTGTGGATGGTACTGTGCTAATCCTATGCTTAAAGACTGATGTGTAGATGGTAAAAGACTTTGGGTCTCATTTACATGCCCTGTGAGCCGTTGAAACTTCACTTTTTGTGACGTTCCAGTGGCGCACAGAGTTTAGCCATATCTACAAGGCCCTCGCAAAGCCACCTTGTGCAGCTTTTCATGGCCTTGTAGATGAGTGAGGCAATGTGGCGTTGCCTCACACTAAGATGGGGAGGCGTGCCATGGGCATTACAGTGAGTGTTCCCACATAACACCAATGGCATTTGACACATTCCCAGATTAACTAGTTGTAAACCTGGGAATGTGTCAAAAGACTACACTGCCACAAAGGTGGTGTACGGGAGGCACAATGAGAAGAAATGACATTATTTCTGCTTGATTTTTCATCTTCGTATGTGTGCTGCATTCTGCAGCATACATTGAAAGAGGACATTTTTGTGCAGGAAGTTGTCCCTTTCTGCCCAACAACAATTATCCCTACAAAGCAGACACCCTTGCACCATGGTGCAAGAGTGCCTGCATTGACGCAAGGCAGCCAATTGAGTGCCACAGCAGGGAGAGGTGACAGGAATGTGCAGTATCTGATAGATATGGAGCATTCCTTCCCAATTCTTGTTCTGTGGGCAGCACAACAGGAAGGCTTGCAATGCTGCACTGTGGGAAAAAATTATAAATGAGGCCCTTCGTGCCTTTCTAGCCCAACGTGAATGCACTGTTCTAATCCAATGCTTAAAAACTTTGCTAGTAAAAATGGACGATTGAGGTGAGTAGGTTCGGGGTGTTGCTGGTGTTGTAGAGTGCTCTTTACAGGAGCTGTTTTCACCCATGGGAACTACCCAAGGTTCTCTTCTTCTTTTTACATAATTTATGTGGCACTCTAAGCCTGAAAGGTTATTGTTTTGATATATGTAAATATATGCAAAAAAGAAACAGAATGCTAGGTAGTTTCTACGTTTAGGTGGAGAGCAGCTCCTGTATAGAGCACCCTACAACACCAGCAACACTCTGATTTTGCTCCCCTTGAATGTCTGGTAAAAGGCTTTTGTCATTTTAAAACTCAGTCTGGATGACACTGTGCTAATCCTACGCTTAAAGACTTTGCTGTAGAAATAGCAAAAGTATTTGTCCCTTTCTATTTTGGAATGGATGGCCTTGTGGTAATCCTATGCGAAAAAACTTTGATAGAAGAGCAGACATTTGAGGTTAGCAAATTCAAAGTGTTGCCGGTGTTGTATGGTGCTCTCTTCAGGAACTACTCTCCACCTAAACTTAAGAACTGCTTCATTTTTGTATAATTTATGTGACATTCTATGTATACAAGGGTTTTGTTTTGCTTATACTGGGGGCTCTCTTATGTCGAGACAAAGATGAACCGCTCTTAGGAGCTAGAATGATAGCAAAACAAGTGTCAGGAGTTGCTTCTATTAATTCCAGGTTTGTTTGGTTGGTATTTTACCAAAACAAAACTGTGCCTGGAGTGGTAACAGACTTTGTCATTTTACAGCCCGGCGTGGATGGCTGTGTGTTAATCCTATGCTTAAAAATCTAACCAGAATTCCAAATTCTAAAGCTGATTTTCAATGGTTTTTAAAAAAGAAATTGTTTCAAATTGTACAGTTCCATGTTGTCAAATGGAGTATTCTTAAGTGGAGTGTCATTAAGTGGAGTGTCCTACAGTAGAGTGGAGAAGAGCGTCCTAAAGTGTAGTGCTGTAGAGTGTAGCGTAATAGGGCGGTGAAGAGTGTAGTGGCATATAGTAGAGTAGCACAGAGTGTAGTGGCATAGACTGGAGTTGTGTACAGTGGAATAGAGTAGAGTGGAGTAGCATACAATGGGTGTCGCACATTGGAGTGGTTTATAGTGGAGTGGCATAGAGTAGAGTGGTGTAGAGTGTAATAGCTTAGAGTGGGTGGTTTACAGAGGAGTGGCATATAGTGGAGTGGAGTAGAATAGAGTTGCATAGAGAGGGGTGGTGTACAGAGGGATAGCGTACACTGGAGTGGCGTTGAATGGAGTGGGCTTGAGGGAAGTGGCACTGAGTGGGATAGCATAGAGTGTTGTGATGTAGAGTGGAGTTGCATTCAGTTGAAAAGCATAAAGTGGAGTGGCATAGAGTGGAGGGGCATACAGTAGAGTGGCATAGACTGGAGTGCAGTACAATGGAGTGCGTAGAGTGTAACATCATACAGTGGAGTGGTGTAGAGTGGAGTGGCATAGAGTTGAGTGGGGTAGAGTAAAGTGGCTCATAGTGGAGTACAGTGGAATTGTGTTCTGTTGAGTAGCATATAGTGAACTGGTGTACTGTGGAGTGTTGCACAGTGGAGTGGTGTAGAATAGAGTGGTGAAGACTGGAGTGCACAGAGTGGAGTGGCATAAAGTGGGATAGGGTAGAATGGAATGGTGTAGAGTGAATGGAGTAATGCGAAGTGAAGTAGACTGCAGTGGCATACAGTGTAATGGCGTAGAGGCAAGTGGCGTAGACAAGAGTGGCATAGAGGAGAATAGAGTAGTCTGAGATATAGGTAAGTAGTAGGCTTTATTGTTGTCCCCACCTTTTACCACTTTATGAAAGTAGGTAGTGAAATATATTTGTATTTATCTATATATTTTTTACACAGTTTGCAGAGAACCGTGCTACTACCTACAAAGTATTGTGATATTTACAGGAAAAAAATAAATATATATAAAAAATGACAAATACACTGTAGTACACTATTTTAGTAAACATACAGTTTAGTACAGTCAATTCATCATTTTTGAAGCAATTTAAAACTTTTTTGTAATTTTTTAAGCAGCCTTGTAATTAGTAAGCATTACTGTGGTACTCCATGGACTTGTTTTTTTAAAGAATTAAAAATATACAAAAATGCTAATACACTTTAGGACACTATCTTTATGAAATATCGTGTAGTACACTGTCGATTTCATTTTTTTAGATTTATTTTTTATTTTTAAGTACCACAGTACTTCCTAGGTAGTACAATAGTACTCCAAGAATTTGTTTTAGAATATATAGAAATGCATAAATAAGTTTCCCTACCTATTACTACTTTATATATAGTATATACTAATAATTTGGTATTAGGAAGGAAAAAAATATAAAACCTAATACTTACCTACATCTAAGGACCTAAGCCAGTAAATAGCAAAAAATGTGCTTTAAACAAACATGTATGACTGTTGTCATGCACTCACCTGTTCCCAACCTCATAGACGACACTGGAGCTGATGCTGGACCTCCCATCCCTTTCAGGGCCTAGCCCATTCAAGGAATGGAAACTCCTCAAACAAAGTGTGGCTGTTGGGGGAAGGAGGGTGGGAGAGAATAAGAAAAGAGAGACTTGCAGTATTGGATCTGCTCTGCAGCTGTGCGACGCTGAGTAACAGTATCTGTCACTTATGAGAGCTTCTACGTTTGCAAGATAGCTGCACACTGGACAAAGACCTCTGGTTTTGCTATGATAACACAATGCACTGGAAATAACAGGAGGAGGCAGTTACCATCCGTACACTAACAGGTCTCTAAATACCTTGACCATACATTGACTTCAGGGACCTGCACATACAGATTTAATCAGCAGCTCGACTTGAGAGCAGAATAACCAAAATCACAGATTTGTGTTCTTGAGACAGTTCCAAGGATTACATTCGGAACACAGATTTCGATACAAGGTTCATACATATAACAAAGGTTCTTAAGTGCTTTCTCTAGGCACCACTGTTCATCAGTAAAACACGGAGCTAAAGTCATAATTGGTGTGCGGTACAGTTCTGTTGTCAAGTTTGCAGGAAGGATCCGGAGTATAAACACACAAGAAGCACTGGAGAAAATCATAGAGAGGACATGGAGGAAAAGTCGATAGTCTTTGAAGACGGAGATACTCGGTCCTGTTTACTAGTATAGGAGGTTTAGGCGCCTCATTTGCAATATTTTGACATACAGCAGCACAGCAAGCCTCCTGCTGTGCTGTCGTGCAACAAAAGGAAAGGGAAGGAATGCGCTGTATCCATACGGCACATTCCTATCCTTTTCGCCCTGCAATGGCACACATTGGGCAGCCATGCACCAACGCAGACACCCTTGCACTGTGGTGTGAAGGCAGCTACATTGTCGGTTTGATTGCTTTTTTGCAGGAAGGGACACATTACTGCACAAAAACATTCACAATGGGTATGTTCCTCTTTCTATGTGTGCTCTACAAAAAACAAGGACAAATAAGGTATTTCTCTTTGCTGCACCTCCCTTATGGCTCCTAGGGAGGTGTAATAATCTGACAGATTTCCAGGTTTACGAAACCTTGTCAATCTGGGAATGCATCAGGTTCCATGGATGTTGCAAAAAAGCCTTGGAACCCCCCCTTTTATGCAGAGTAATATTTACAAGGCCATGAAAAGCCACGTAGGGTGGCTTTATGTGGCCTTGTAAATAAGGGCAGGCCCACTGTGCCACCGGTGCATCCAAAAAAAAGATGCACCAACAGGGCAATCATTTGTAAGTAAGTCCCTGAGTGCACACTAACCTGATATCAAGTACTAGGTCTAGTTCTTCCACTTGACTAAAGTTCAATGAAGTTCTCAAGGCTTTGACCCAGGGAGTCGCGGGGGTCCATAGTGGCTGTGCAGGAGTAAGTGAGTGGGAAGACGTCAAGGGAGCTGGTACCAAGGGAACACAGATTTGAATGGGCTTGAAGGAGACTAGTGGTTCATGGTTCCAGTAGGATTGATCAGGTGAGTGGGAAGGGTGAAGCTTGTTCTACAGGGAGTGAGGAGGCCAAGCCACGATTTGGATTTGAGCGGGGTTGAAATACCTACTCAATGGCTCAGTGGATGTAGCAAGATCACATGTAGCAAGTGGGGCACATGTCCGTCTGGAAGGTTCTTAAACCTTGGATAAAATATGTGTTAGTGCACTCTCTTTGACCTTACAGAATGGGCAGGTGCAGCGTGTTGATCAGAAACCAAATACCAGTAAACTTATGTATTGTTTTAGTTTGAACATGTATGATGTAACAACACCAAGGCCCCAGTAGCATTGATAGCAAGGCTTGCCTTTAAATCAAGGGATTCTGGGGAAGCTTGAAGGGATTTAATGGAAAACCACACCAAGGCCCAAGTCACAACTAGAGCAGTTAATCCATTGGTTCATTTGATTTGAGGAACGCTTGCAGGGATTCAAGCGCATTGGAATTACAGGTTCTGGGGATGCATCGGTCATAAGTTATGGGGGTGTTTGCTGGACATCGGTTATGATATCCAGACACACCATACAGCGCCACAGGGGTAAAGTAGCACAGAGAGAGCATGAGGGGGTTGTGACACCTTTAACTTTTCAAAGTCAGTCATTACCCAATCACATAATTCCATTCCATTGCTATATTCCACTGTACTTTTGCAGATATTTAGCAAAATGACTGAGGTCACAGATATCACTAAGTTAAAATGCCTTACAACTTTGAAAATACTTACCCTTCTTACCTGTAGTAGCAAAAAGGATCATAAACACACCATAATCTATAATCCTAATAAATGTAATAGAAATTTGTTTCGCCATTTTTGCGCTATGTCAAATACAAAAGTCTATGGAAAATTAATTGGTAGAAAACATGTTTTGGGACTCCCCTTTTTCGTTACACCCCCTTGACTAATCACCATAAAACTTTGTATCCTCTTCAAATACAGAAAAAGCTATAAGTCTGGAAAGTTTTCGGAAGATTCGTCAAAAGGGCGTACAGTTATTAGAAAGCAAATATCAAAGGAATTCCTATACCGATGAATCCTAACTATAACTATGAGTGGCTACCACCAATCTGTTATAGGTTGGGATTTAACTACCTTAACTTTACTTACCTTACATGTTAAAGGCATGTGTGGTAAAGGATGTTTAGTAAAGGCTTTTGTGGTAAACATATGCATTGTAAAGTCATACATTCGTTTCAGGAGCCCCTGGTTGGGGTGATCAGTATGTTTCTGCTTGTGTGTGAATGTATATTTATGATCTGGCCTCTGTGCTCTGCCTCTTCTATCGGAGTGAGTGGAATGTGCAACTGTAGTGGCCCAATCTACACAAATGTGTAGTTTACTTTTTGCCAGTGATAAATGTTGAGAAGCTGGCCCTTCAACTGCCAACTCTCACTGGGGTTCTGAATAACAATGTAAAGAGATTTGTGGAACTCTTTGTGTAGGTCCAACGTTTAGCCTTGAAGAGGGTTGAGCTGCTCTCATTGAAGCCCTATCTTTGAGGTGCAGTAGTTGCAGTAGTTGGCATATCCTGAAAAATATATATTATAATATATACAGCTTTTTTTAAAACTGATTATTCATCAAATTGTTTTTCATTGTGCTAGGAAGAGACAGGAACGACATTAAACTAAAATAGGAACACATTAATATGCACAGCAGAAACAAATGTATTTTAAGAGCTTGATGAAATAGTGATAAAGAAGTGATAGAGAAACGGGCTAAAGGGAGAGAGTTTCAAGTGTGGAGGCAATGGTGACAGAACTGTTTCTGCCAATGTGAGACCTATTAGAACAAGGAATGATGAAATGGGTGACTGAAGAAGATCTAAGGTTACATAGAGAGGAATAAGGATGAAGTCACCTCCTAATAAGAGTAGGAGCTTGGTCAGCCAATGATCTAAGGACCATGTAACACATTTTGAATGTGAGACGGTCATTATTAGTAAGCCATTGAAGTTGTGCAGGGAGAAAACATGTGTGGAGAGTTAGTGATTGTTACAACTGGGGGTCTCTAGTAGGCAACGGCTTGTACCTTTTTCCAAATAGGGACCATTGCCTCTAGTCAGAGCAAGAGGGCTACACTCCTAAATAACCCCTGCTCAACCCTGTGGTAGCATGGCACGAGCAGGAAGGCTTATCTCAGAGGCAGCGTGTAAAGCATTTGTGAACACATACAGTAATACAGTGAAAACACTACATTTGGACACAACACATGTTTAATAAAAATAGGTATTCCTTATATAGACAACACAAGACCCAAACGACAAAAATCCACAATACAGAATTAAGAAAATTACTTTAAGATGGTAGAAATAACTCAGTTCACTTTAGATGGTAAATGCGACACGTTTCTCACAAAGCTCCTTTGGATGCGTCACGCAAGATAAACAAAAAGTTCACAGGGAAAATGATGCATTGGTTCCTTGCTTCAGGGAAGGTGATGCCTCTATTCCTCAGTGCTTGCGCAAAGTAGGTGATGCGTCTGTTCCTTACCGGAGAGGAGGTGATGTGACGATCTCGTGATGCATCCCAGTCACGATGCGACAAGATGGCGCCTCAATAAGATACGACAATCTGGTGGGATGCGAGAAGAAGGCGCCCTTGATGCGATGCAACGACGTGAAGGTGATGCGTGCATGCCCAGCAGCCGTGCGGTGACTCTGGAACTTCTGAGCAGCGACAGGCCCTGCGACACACTTCTCCGGTGATGCGACGGCGACCCTTGGGGTGGCAACACATTTCTCCGGTGATGTGACAGCACCCTTGCTGTGGCGACGCACTTCTCCGATGATGCGACAGCAACAGCTGCAGATGCGACACACTTCTTTTCATTGAGTCGCGCTTCCAGCTCCCAACAGCACGCAGGCTTCTGCAGACAGAATTCCCAGCAAGGAAATTCAGGGGTGAGCTGGCGATGGAGTCTTGTATCCCTGAGACTTCAGCAGGATGCAAGCACAGTTCAAGCCCTTGGAGGTCCTTGTTCAAGATGATAAAAGTTGCAATAAAAGTCTTTCTCCTTTCCTTGGCATATAAAGAAACCACTGCAGGCCAACCCCAGAAAGCAACACACTGGCACAGGGGCTGTCCAACTCCTGCAGATTCTCTGGTTCTTCTCCTTAGCAAAAGGTCTGTCTTGATGTCCAGAAGTGATTTAAAGTTCTGTGGTCTGGGTCCTCCTTTTTATACACACAAATCCTTTGTCTCTGAAGGCAGAGAGTGTCTGTACCTAATCCAAACCAGTTCTGGGTGCATTCTGCCAGTGCACAACTTCTTCCTTTGTCCGTGTGGGCCAGGGTCTTCAGATGCACCAAAGGAGGTGGAGCCAGCATTGTAGAAGGCAGGCACAGCCCTATTCAGGCTCAGGTGCTACTCCTCCCAATGCAGAGAGCTCTATTCAGCCTAGTGCTGACTCACCCTGCCTCCTGGAGCCCCCTCAGACCCCGTCAACTGGATGGTCTAGGCAAGAAAATACCTACTTTCTAAAAGTGGTATTTTCAAACACAGAATGTTAAAACCAACTTTACAAAAATACGTTTTTTATCATTCTGAGTTCAGGCATACCAAAGTTGTTTGTCCGTAATTAACTATCAGGGCATGTCCTAGCTTTCACATACAATGCACCCTGCCCTAGGGCCTACTTTAGGGGTGGCTAACATGTACAAAAGTGAAGGTTAAGGGACTGGTAAGTAGGTGCCCTTCCCAGTCGACATGGCAGTATTAGCCTGCACACAGGCTCTTCAATGGCAAGCCTGAGACACACTTTACAAGCTGCTTCTGTGGGTGGCACAATCAGTGCTGCAAGCCCACTAGCAGCATTTGATCTACAGGCCATCAGCACACATGGTGCACTGTTCTAGGGTCTCACAAGTAAATCAAATAAGCCAATCATGGAGTCACTAATCCATTACAGTAATTTACAATAGGGATCACTTGCACTGTGGCACTGAATAGCAGTTTCACAGTGCCCAAAGCATCTAACCAGCAAAAACATATCAAAAACAGAGGAGACAACAGAGAAAAATGGAAGAGAGACTCACGCCAATGGTACCAGGTCTAACAGTGATCATATGTGCCTTTTGGTTCAAAGTCACTTGGAGCCATTGAAGTTGGTATTTAGGGATCACCAAGGATAGGTTTGGCTACTTTTTTTCCAATCGGCAATCAAAACTGACATTACCTTCCTTAATTGGTGAAGGAGGAAAGTACATAAGGAAATGACAGGAGAAATCTAGAATAATAGATTCAGTGGATTTAGGTTGACATCAACTTAAAATAGAATATGTATGGACATTGCCAGAGTTGGAAAGGAGCCCGTTTGACAAGGTTAATTGCACTTGGGGTTTCATTAGTTTCCCACCTTTAAGATCTTGGTTTTGCCTACATTTACTGTGAACTAATGGCCACTCATTCACTCCTTGCTTCTTGCACAATTGGAAAGATGCAGCTGACGCCAATGTGCCTACAAGGCTAATTTGGGGTATTATTCGACATACACATAGAAGTTAAAGCTCTCAGAGTGGATGGATTTGGCCTCTGAGGCTTGAAATAAATGTTAAGAGCTAAGGCGACAGATCAGACCTCTAAGCAATGGGTGAAGATTAGAAGAATAAGATGACTGTCTGGAACCTGTTAATGAGAAAGGACTGCAGCCGAGCCAGCTAATCTGACAACCATCAGTCTTCCAAACAAGATAGAGTGATCAACTGTGCTGAATGCTGCCCACAGATCCAAAAGAATCACAAGACCAACTCTGCCTGAGGCTACTTCTGCTCTGAGGTCACCCGACTAGATGATGTGCCTAAGTGTGAAGACTTCTTACTACCCATTGGTTTTGATACTTTGAGAAAGTAACTGAGCAGTTTGCTCAGTGTCATTCCATGAGATAAACTGCTGCTGGTAATAAATAAATTAGGTTCATAATTATATAGTGTCCGGGTTAGAATTATTTTTTAAAGACTCAATAAATACTGCTGTAAGATCCTTAAGCATATGGGAGCCTGGTTATAGGTTTGTTACAGACTATGCTAAGGATAGTGAAGTGAAGGGAGACAAGTTAGGAAGAGTAACTTTAGGCTGTGACTTAGTTGCCAGGTCACAAGGAGTGTTAAAAGATTTAATCGAGTCAAAAATAATGGTGATAAACTCCTCAGAAGAAGCTTTTAAGCAAATCACAAAGTCATATATAATATTGATAGCAGGGTGAAGTCGGGAGCATGGGTACGTTCTTTAATGGTTTGAAAGACAGTCTCCTGAATGTTAATAGAGTTAGAGTTAGTATTCAGGCACTAAATCTACTATTCAGAGTAAAGATACTTTATAGGAGCAATCAGCAGTTAGCTTTGTAAGGCTACACAACGCATTACAAGCTCTGAATGGAGACAGCAGAACCAATGCAGAGCTATGAAGTTTTTGAAGTTCATGCATGTGTAGCCTAACTAGTGCAGGATTTTTCTTTGCATTCTGGAACTTGAATTTCTGATATTACAATTGGATAACCAGGGCTACAAGTGCCAAAATGCAAAACAAAACACCTAGACTGGATGACCTAAGCATCAATGGATCTGAGAATCTTGAAAGTTCAAGTAATGCTAATGAAAATTGTAACCGGGCAGACCTGCACCCCGGGTCATGTAACGACAATACGGACTGGTGGACTGCTTTATCTCCGTCACCCTCTCTCTTTGACCCCTAACAGGAGGACTGGTTCTGGGAAGTAGATCGGAATTTGGCTGAAGAAAAAGAGCCTTTAATTGGGTTTTCTACTGTGACGAGGCCCGCCCCCTGGGAACATCATAGGAAGGCTACTGGATAAAATTCAGGAAGAACACAACGAGGTGTGCAACGTCACCGACGTGAAGGAGGAGAGCAGAGGAGTAACGGCGATAGCGAGGAACAGCGAGAATCATCCCGAAGACAGCGATGAGCAGCAGTCGGAAGGAGAGTCATTGGCGGCGGAGGCAGGGCCAGGAGGCCAACGTTTCCACTCATCACTGAGCCACGCTCACGGAGGAGCGTGGCTTCTACAGGTACGGGACCGTATCTCTGGCTGGGTAGGTAGGCGGGGACGCCCCCAACCGCCATATGGAGCCTGGAGCTCACTGTACAGTATTACCTGCATACCCCCTACCGTATTCCTCACTCCTTTCCCCCCCCCTTGTTCTCCGGCACTTCACTCACTCACTATCCCGCAACCGGTATCGTGCAACAAGTACACAAGTGAAATAGGTGTCTCCTCACCCCCAGCCCTGTCACTAGTGGTACTCAGATAACAGCCACAATGACGAGTTCTTCTCTGTCTTACTCTTTTGGGCTGCCATTCCTTTCCCAGGACTGACGAGGAAGTCCAAGAGAAGAAGAACCGGCTGTCTGGAGACCAGGGACCCTGACGCCATTACGGATCCCGCCAAGTTTGCAACAGAGAGACTGACTAGCTGAAATAAGCGTGTCTTAATGAAAATAAAAAGTTACCTACCTCGACCCAGTTTTCGCCCTGTTCATCCCGTGCCGCAACAATAATATACCACTGATTTTAAGAAGACTATCCTATGTGTGTGTGCGTGTGGGGTCAGGCATAAATTTACAAACCCCCAGACTTTTTGTTCCTTATTTCAAACACTTCTCAAGGCTGGAGCTTTTGTTCTACAGCTGGGAGTGTAGCGCCCTTTAGAGGTTTTTTCTATGACTGCATTTTCTGTGGCCTGAAGGTGCATAAAAAAGACACAGACACATATTTATTTTCAGTGCTTTTTTGACATTTTATACTCACAGTGATTTTGATCAATGTTAAGATGCTTCATGGACAAAAAGGATTGCATTTACATGATTATTGACTATAATGAAACACTGATGATGTTTAACTTGTGGTCTGTTTGTAGAAGAGTGATCAGTATTGTGTGGGTTTGTCGCAGGTGTGTTTTTAGTGCTGGCATTAGCTATATTAGGATAGCAATTGTGTAGCTGTTCAGTATCATGTTCCTCATCCAGCATGCTAAGAAGGTATTTTGATGGGTCTGCTTGTGTATGTGGTGGAGATGGTATTTGAGAGTGAGTTGGAGTGCTGTGTTGTTTTCGTGATGTAACATTGTTGTGAAGTAGACATGGGGAAGCAAAGTTTTAAGGTGTGGCATGTTGCTTATATTGTTTGCGTGTGTTTAGGGCGGAAAGTGTATGAGTCAGGGGTGGTGGTGCAGCATGTGGGTCATGTAGTAAGGTTCTAAATTGTCCAATGGATGAGAGGCGGTTAGAAGAGAGTTTCTGTGTTGCTGTATCTGTGGTAGGTGTGGTGGACGAGAGACAGCTTGGCATTGGAGTTTGCTCCTTTGTGTGGATTGAAAGGTGGGTGTTTGAATTTCGTGATGGTAAGTAATATGAGGTGTTGCGCTTTGAAGATCCTGTGCTGGTGTGTTTTGTTTTTGAGGAGTAGTGAAAAGGGGTGCTGATGGATATGTTTCATGCAATGGATCTGGTTGTATAGTGTTGTTTGTGAGAGTAGGTTGTAGGTTAGAGGGGGTGGTGATGTGTTTATGAGTAGAGTGTATGTTGTGTGTAGGAGGGAATGATGTAGAGCTAAGAGTGTTTTTTTCTTAGACTGGTTTGTTGCAAGAGTTAAAAAGTGTGGTGGTGTGCAGTGTGTGTGTTGTGAGTTAGTGTTATTTTGGTAGAAGGTAGAGGACGGTGTTTGTTGGACAAATGATGGAAGGATGATTATATGTTTGTTTGTGATAAAAGGTGTTCTGTTAGGTGTAATTACAGCAGGGAGTGTGTGTCTGGATAGGATGTAGTTATGTATGGTGTTGATTGGCATTATGTTAGTGATAAGTGGATTGGTTAGTGGTATACGATAGATTTGTGTACTGTTTGTAGGTGATGGTGGATATGTGTGGTAGTTGGGATAGTAGGGTGTATAGATGTGGTTTGGTTGGGTTTGTAGTGCATACTGGTACATTATTCTTTGCCTAGGGTTGTGTGTGGTGTACATTTGGTGTGTTGCTCTGTTTGTGGATGTGGTGGGCTGGGTATTACTAAATGGGAAAATGGGCAGCATTTCTGGCCCTGGCCAGTCTCGAACAGGCTCAAACAGGCAACTGCCCTTGTCCTCTCTGCCCTTAACAGGCTCAAACAGGCAACTGCCCTTGTCCTCTCCACCCTTAGCTGAGATGCCCTAAGCCTTGGCCTGTCATAGCCCTAGGAATCAGGTGACTCCTTCAGCCAATGGGAACCCTAGCCCTAACACTATCCAATCACAACACTAGCCCTAAAATCTACAACCAATAGGAGACCAGGACCTTACAGCCAACCTTAGCCCTAGTCCAATCATCCAATCAGTTCAAAAACCCTGATCTCTACATCCAATAGAGGCCATATCCCTACCTGTAGTCCCAGCCTAAGTCCAAGCAACCAATGGCACAGGAAGCCCTAGTCCCTACTTCCAATAGAAAGCCTAACCTTACTCCTAGTCCCACACCTAGTCGAGCAACCAATCACACCAGAAGCCCTAATTGCTACTTCCAATTAAAGGCCTAACCCTAACCCTAGCCCTACTCCTACCCTAGTCCCAACATCCAATAACACAGGAAGCCCTGGTCCCTACTTCCAACAGAAATCCTAACCCTAGCCCTAGTCCCAACCCTACATTGATTGAATCACAGACCCAGAAACCAATCAGAACACTCAAATACCCAACCAATGAGGACACTAAAGCCAATCCAATAGAAACATCAGATACAACCACCAATCAGTGCATACATGCACCAACCACTAGCAGACTATATAAGGACCCGGCGACTTCAGACAAGGTTTGCTGGCCAGGGAGTTGGAAGCTGCTTCTTCTGTTCAGATTCTCCTAGGGGACAGACAGGCTCAATCCACACTTTGGACTTCTGCAGGTAAGGGCCTCACAAACTTGAAATCTGACAATACTGTTTTAATAAAACGTTACTCCCTCTCCTGGCCAAAAAACTAAGTGCACGGTCCCTATTAAACACAGTTTAAACAGCTCACAGAAGCACCCTCTGATGTAGAATATCCCTGTTGCTGGGGGGGAGGGGGGTGGTTTCACTGGCTTGTTAACACAAAATGGTTGCTGGGGATGCACTGTTTAACATACAGGTCTTAGCACAGAACAAAGGAGAAATTCAGAGGGAAAACTGAATAGTCACCAGGAAATAGAAGGAAAAACTACAGAGTTTGGACTGCAAATCCCACAATTCAACACATTAAATGGAAGCAATCATAGGCAGGAAATACCACAAGTTTAAAACACAAAACATGTGATAAAATATGCAATCAGATGCAGGTTAAAACTACAATTTTAAACTGTAACCCCCACAGGCAAAGGCAGTAATCACAGAAAGGGAAAATCGATTTTTTAAAACCTTTTTTGGGGGCAAGAGACAGCACTAGTCTGCCTCATTACCACTTCCTAGACTCTGTTCACTGCAATCTGGGGCACAGGTAGGCTTCTCCTCAACTTCTGGAGGAGAATGATTTGGGATGCACCCAGCAAGGCCTTAAGTGGCTTGGGCAGGTGTGAATGAATAAAGTAATGAACAATGAATGTGGAATCAAACATGTCACTTGGCCCATTGTACACCCAAACTAGGTGTGTAAACCCACTAAGCTCAGTTGTTTATGCCTTGTGCATGAGTGCAGCCTCAAACAGGTATATGCTGCAGCAACCTGATTAGCAGACTGTAATCATATCTTTGGTCAACAATTAGGCAAGAGCACTGTCTGGACATGCATTTTTAAATACTTAATGAGCATGTTATCCTACCAAAAAAAAATTGAACGACAATTGCCAAAAAAAGGCCAACATTTTAAAATAACTACCAAAAACTGGTGAAATGGGCTTTGCATTGAAAACTGTTCAAACTGCTTGTTACTTTGTTTCTTTTAAACTCGCTTTTAAAGTTTTCTAATGGCATTTGGTTTCTCCAATATATTTAAAATGCACAGTGTGGGACTATTTTGTAGTATTGGCTCTGAGGATAACTCTGCCCCAACTGTTTGAAGTATTTGCTCCGCCTCCATTGCTCTGGTTTGTCCGCTCCCCACCCTAAAGTTCTGGTCTAGTTGAGCCCCTTGTTGCAGCAACTGGGACATTTGGTTTTGTTAAAGAAAATGTTTTTGTTTGACTCGTTGTGAATTTCCACAGGTGCACTAAAATTAGGTAATTACTGTAACTTTGTTTTAGCACTGTGTAACTAATGTGCACAGAGTACTATAGCAAGCAAAAACAGGGTTCAACAACAAGACCAAACAAAGGTGATGTGCTGTCTGGTATAGGTGGAGAGGGTATTGTATTTTTACGATTCATGACCCTTTAGTGGGCAAATTTGATGCAGAATGTCATCTAAGTTATATTTAATCTGTTTTATGTGTATAGTGGTAAATTAATGGATAGTATATAGGAAATAGGGTCCAATTATCACCCAGGTTTTAAATGTCAACTGCCTCGCCCCTTTTCCTACCACATGGGTGGAATCTACCATCGTTCCAATTTTTAAAAAGGGGGATCGTCAAGACCCAAAGTGCTATAGACCTCTCTCTTTATTGGATGCTCTGACCAAAGTAGTGGTACGCATAATACTGGAACGGTTAGGTAATTGGGCTGAGGAAAATACCATCCTGGCCAACATACAATATGGTTTTCGAGCCGGTCTGGGGACAGTGGAGCAGTCTTAATTTATCTATTCTAATGGGAAAGTACATGAGAGTGAAAAAAAAATAGACTGTTCTTGGCATTTGTCAATCTCACAGACGCCTTTGATTCTGTGAGATACGAAGATTTATGGACTATCCAAGAACAGCTAGGGGTAGATACACATGTAATCCATTTCCTCAGATGCCTATACTCTGATGCTAAGGCGAAAGTACGTTTTGGCACAGGTGGAGAACGCACGGCCCCATTTCCCATTAGGAAAGGAGTCAGGCAAGGTTGTGCCCTGGCTCCCTTCCTTTGAAATCTTTATATTAATGGTTTATGTGAAGCAGTAATTAAGGACAATCACGACTTCACACAAATAGCTAGGTGTCCCATTCCTTCCCTCCTTTATGCAGATGATGCAGTTTTAATGTCCCATACGCAAGTAGGTCTACAACAGGTTTTAAATCATTTTACTAAGTTTATGGGTCATCTGGATCTTAAGGTGAATACCTCTAAAACTTATATTATGAGATGTGGGCCTGGGAGTCACATATGTAGGGACATGTTCCTGGAGGGTCAGAAAATAGAGCACACACCAAGCTTTGCATACCTAGGAATATTGTTTGATCGTAATGATTCATGGACTCGAGCCATTACTACAAAAAATCTCATAATGGCTAGGTCAATGACGTCCCTCGTAAACTTTGCAAGGAAATTAGGGAGAAGACGACCGCAGGAACTTATACAGATTTACAAAGCGAAATGCGTCTCTGCAGCTGTGTATGGAGCGGGAGTATGGGGCTTCGTGGAGACTCAGTCGCTCCAAACGGTGGAGAACATTTTTTGAGATATATTTTAGCTATCCCCAGTAGTACTTCTGCATTCGTCTGTCATTCAGAGCTTGGGTTGCCATTTATCTCAGACCTGATAAAAATGGAGCCTGTTCTTCTTTGGCACAGAATTTGGTTGAAACCTGAGACCAAGTCTAAATCAGGATGTTTTAGCAGATAGTTTAAAGCTTGAAGAAGCTCCACTGATCCCACGGCTGAGGTTTATTAGAAATTATATGTATGATCTCGGCCACTCGAATCATTACAACAACCCGAGCTCAATGCAGTCGATCAGTAGAAAGGAATTAAAAAAACAGGGTCTACTTCATCTGGATTCAATTAGATTTGCAACTGAGAGCTTAAAGCCTACTTTGCAGTATAACCAATTGATGTTATCCTCTTTTACAATTCAGTCTTATTTATTGATTGTACCTGGTGGCTATGATAGGTTTTTATTAACCCGTTTTAGATGTAATATTTTCCACAGGCTAGTGAGTTTCCCAGGTATGAAAGATTGGTTGCAAACTTTAGGATTGTGCCCGTGTGACAACTGTCCGGATCAATCGACAATCCATGTTCTGTTATTCTGGGTTTTACAGTAACCTGAGGAAAGTCTGGATTGTCCCGATTTTAAAGGAGCTGGGCCTGAGACAATGCTGCTGTGCATTGTTGGCACTGCAGCTCCTGGACGATGTACATAGAGCCTGGCGGATAGGCATGTTTTTTAAAAAAGTATTTAGCCACAGGAAATCTATCATTTTGTAACCATGGAGACTACTATGATTATTTGTATGTTGACTTTTTAAATGCAATCATGTATAGTTTATAATATTTTATAGTTTTAATGAATGAATTGTTCATATGTACTTTTATGATTGTCTCAAAAAGCAATCGAATAAAGTGTCTTTGATTGATTGATATAGTGATATGTGTGTTATAAATGAACTTTTCCTTTTTCTAAGGAAAAAGAACTAGCTGGACAAGCATTTATTGAATGATATTAGTGTGTGCCAGTGAATGGTGATTACTAGCCCACACCACCTCCTGAGAAGGACTTGGACTGCTCTACTTCAGTACACTGAGAGAGTCAAGCACTTCAATGGGATGCCTAGTTCCACTAAGGGAAAATTGTTGATCTCTTACTTGCACAGGCCTCACATCATGCACAGCATGCCCAACTGATAACCCAATTTCAGTACCCAAATACAGGGCCCGATTCACAGAATGAACTTAAGACTCAATTATAAACTTACTACTGTTTTGGTATTCACAGATTGCACCTACTACTTTTGGTATTCACAGAATGAACTTACTACTTTTGGGATTCACAGAATGCACTTACTACTTTTGGTATTCACAGAATGAACTTACTCATTTCGGTATTCACAGAAGTTAGGACTACTAACTTTAGGACTCCTAAATGCCTTCTTTGAATACCGAAAGTCTTACAATTAGGATTTTTCTCAATTTAGTAATAGTAAAGTTAGGACTCCTAACTTTAGGACTCCTAAATGCCTTCTGTGAATACCAAAAGTCCTAAAATTACGATTTTTCTATATTTAGTAGTAGTAAAGTTAGGACTACTAACTTTAGGACTCCTAAATGCCTTTTGTGAATACTGAAAGTCTTAAAATTAGGATTTTTCTCAATTTAGTAGTAGTAAAGTTAGGACTCCTAACTTTACTACTACTAAATTGAGAAAAATCCTAATTTTAAGACTTTCGGTATTCACAGAAGGCATTTAGGCGTCCTAAAGTTAGTAGTCCTAACTTTACTACTACTAAATTGAGAACATTTGTAATTTTAGGACTTTCGGTATTCACAGAAGGCATTTAGGAGTCCTAAAGTTAGGAGTCCTAACTTCTGTGAATACCGAAATGAATAAGTTAATTCTGTGAATACCAAAAGTAGTAATTTCATTCTGTGAATACCAAAAGTAGTAAGTGCAATCTGTGAATATCAAAACAGTAGTAAGTTTAGGATTGAGTCTTAAGTTCATTCTGTGAATCGGGCCCACAGTGCTTAACACAACAACATATACATTCATAAAACAAATTAAAAATATAGAGAAGAGGCAGCGCTAGAGAGGAGTGAGATGGATAATGCTACAGCAAAGGGAAGATTGAGTTAACCTCTTCAACAGGGCGCAAATTCTGCCGCGGACGGCCGAATTTGAAGTGTGCACAGTTTGGAAGGCCCCCACCCATCCGATGCACAGGACCAACGTGACATCGGATGGCCCGGGGGCGTCCGATGCATCGAAGAGGTTAAGGACAGAAAGTAGGAATAGTAGAAGAACAGGAGCAAAAAGAAAGTAAAATGGATGAGATAATGAAGAAAGGACAATGAATATTCAAGAGAGAGAGAGAGCGAGCAAGACAGATAACAGAACATAGAAAAAGGACAGAGAGAGCAGATTGTATTACTGAGGAGAACAATGGAGTGACAGGAAGTAAAAAAGATAGAAATAGAGCTGGAGAGAGTTAAGAGGTAAACTACACAGATACAGAAACACTAACTCTGACAGTAATAACAGATATATTTACTGAGAAGTCATGCAGGAAGGAAGATAGAACATGCAGGCGTTAAAAGCATGCATTAGTGACAATTGTAATATTATATAGACTGTCACTTCTGCTGGAGAAGACTAGACCTCATTAGGTCTTCTTTTCCTCACTCAATTATATGCCAGAATATGTGATATAAATATATCGTCTGACAGAAATATTGGACCTCATATAGAGTTTGTCACTTGGAATACTCCATCATAAAATGAGTGGGTGCCAAATGAATATGGCTCATAACATCGCAATGTATTACATTGCGTGCTTTTATAACGCAGTTGTTACAACGACCGTGTTGTTAGTAGGCGATGAATTACATTGCAAGTCATTACAACGACTTGCACTAGGGGGCGCGCTGGACTTAGGAATAGTATTAATTACTATTCCTACTTCAGTTTGGGCAACAGTAGGTAAGGTGTTGGAATTCATTTCCAATACCTCTGCGCCCCCTAGTGCAAGTCATTGCAATCAATAAAATCAATCATAGCATTTATAAAGCGCATTACTTACCCGTCAAGGTGCTGGCGGGTGGGGAATGCTGCTACTGCTCAAAAAGCCAGGTCTTGAGGAGTCTTCTGAAGGTCATTAGGGCTTGGGTCTGTCCTAGGTGGATGGGGAGGGTGTTCCAGGTCTTGGCGGTGAGGTGGGAGAACGATCTGCCGCCGGAGGTCGCTCTTCGGATGCGGGGGACTGTGGCGTGTGCGAGGTTGGTGGAGAGCAGCTGGCGGGTGGGGGTGTAGAAGCTGAGTCATCTGTTGAGGTACGCTGGTTCGGTGTTGTGGAGTGCCTTGTGTGCGTGGGTGAGGAGCTTGAAGGTTATCCTCTTGTTGCTAGGGAGCCAGTGCAGGTATCTTAGGTGGGGTGTGATGTGGTTGCGGCGAGGGATGTCGAGGATTAGGCATGCAGAGGCATTCTGGATGCGTTGAAGCTGTTTCAGGAGTTTGGCCATGGGTCCTGCGTCAAGGGTGATTCGTAGTCCAATCTGCTGCTGACGAGGGCCTGGGTGACCGTTCTTCTCCTTACGGTGGTGACCCACTTGTAGATCTTGCGGAGAAGGCAGAGGGTGTTGAAGCAGGAGGAAGAGACAGCGATGACCTGCTTAGTCTTGAAGAGGTTGGAGTTGAGGATGATCCCTAGGGTTCGAGCATGGTCGGTGGGTGTTGGAGCTGTTCCCAGTGCGGTCCGCCACCAGGAGTCATCCCAGGCTGAAGGGGTGGATCCTAGGATGAGGACCTCCGTCTTGTCCGAGTTCAGCTTTAGTCAGCTGTTCCTCATCCATTCGTTGACCCCTTCATTCCTTCGTGGTGGTTGGTTTTGGTGGTGTGGGGGTCCTTGGTGTGGGAGAGGAACAGCTGGGTGTCATCGGCGTACGAGATTATGTTGAGGTCGTGCAGTCGGGCGACGTGGGCGAGTGGTGCCATGTAAATGTTAAACAGCATTGGGCTGAGGGATGAGCCCTGGGGTATGCCGCAGATGATCTTGGTGGCTTCGGAGCAGAAGGGGGGAGGAGTATGCTCTGTGTTCTGCCAGAGAGGAAGGAGGTGGTCCAGTCCAGGCCTTCTCTTGAATCCCGGCGTCATGGAGGTGTGTGAGTAGTGTGCGGTGGCACACCGCGTCGAAGGTCAGGAGAATAAGGGCTGCGGTTTCTCCGTTGTCTAGTAGGGTCCTGATGTCATCGGTGGCGGCGATGATGGCAATTTCGGTGATGTGGTTGCAGCAGAATTCAGACTGGGACTAGTCCAGGATGCTGTTCTCTTCAAGGTAGAGGGTCAGTTTGTCTGTTGACGGTCTTCTCGATTACCTTCACTGGCAATGGGAGCAGGGAGATAAGCCAGAAGTTCTTGAGGTCCTTGGGGTCCGCCTTGGGTTTCTTGAGTAAGGCGTTGATCTCTGCGTGCTTCCAGCTCTCTGGGAAGGTTGATAGCTTTCTGGAGATGGTGTGCAATGGCGGTGCTGGCTTTGTTGAAGATGTGGTGTGGGCATGGGTCTGATGGAGATCCGGAGTGGATGGTGTTCATGATCTTGATGGTGTCGTTGTTGTTTATGTTGGTCCAGGAGAGCAGGCGGGTGGGTCGGTGGAGAACGTGGGGGCGTTGGTGACAGTGGTTGTCGGGCAGTTGTGGTGTTGAAGCTGTCTGTGATCTTGCGATGGAAGAAGGTGACCTGCACAGAAGGAGACAGATGCTGGCACCCGTTTTCTAAATAAAGGAAACCATAACCTTTTCATCTGCACAAGCCGGTAGATTAACCACCACTGAGGTCGAAGGACAATCGTGTTGACTGAGTCGGCTGACCAGCAACTCTAATCATACAGGACCAGGTTTTCAAGAGGAGCCGAGGTTCATTGAAGGCTGTCCCACCTTTGTACAGTCCTGATGAAGACCCGCCTTTGATGCGCACAACCAGCGCATCGCCCCCCCAGGGTCGAAACATCGACACATTTCTTCTTTCCATGAATCAGCTTTACAAAAACGCACTAGGACCCAAGAATTAATTGATGTACCTATTGGTTTATTGCAATTATAGTTGACCTTGTTAAAGAACCGTGTGATTTGACATCAATGTATGTTGGTTTTTAAGTGTATATCAATTCTTCACAAAGTCTATACAGTGTATATATTTTATATGTTTTTGTTGGACAGCAAAATTAATGTTTTTAAGATGATTCGGATATGATGGAAATATATGACTAAAACTAAAACTATTTTCCTTGTGGTCAGTGTGCTTTGTGTGTATTGATACCACTATTCTGGTGCCCGTGCAGGGACGGATTCTCTAAGTAACGCAATAAGAAATACTATATCATTGTGTATTTCGTTCCGACAGAACCATTATTAATAGTTTCATTACCCATCCAGGTTCTGAGGGTTACAGGGTCGCCCCATTACATGTAATGGATGAAGGTGGCCAGCGAGTCGCACAGGTCTTGCGAAGGTGGGATGTTGTTGGTGTTAGAGCTTGGGTTGGCGAGTTCCTTCACGATGTTGAAGAGCTCTTTGCTGTTGTGTACATTGTTGTCTAGGCGGTCTTTGAAGAAGGTCCTTCTGGCGGATCTGATGAGGTGATGGTGTCTGCGGGTGGCGTTCTTGTGGGCTGCATAGCTGTCCGGTGGTCGTTCATGGAGCCGGTTCTTCTCTAGCTTTCTGCAGGTTTGCTTGGAGGTCTAGAGGTCTTCGGTGAACCAGCTGGCTTTCTTGCTGGTGTGACTGTTGGAGGGTTTCTTGAACGGGGCGAGAGTGTTGGCGCATTCATCGATCCACTGTCTGAGGTTGAGGGCAGTGGTGTTGGGGTCAGTGGGGTTGGCCGGTGGGCTCTGGGCGAGGGCGGTGGTTAGCTGGTCTTTTGTGACTTTGCTCCAGCAATGGCGAGTCATCTGTTGGGTGTGGTGGTGTGTGGTGGGTTTCCGGAAAGTGAAGTGGATGCAGGGATGGTCGGTCCAGTGGAGTTCAGTGGTGTGGTTGAAGGAGATGTGGGGGCTTGCAGAGAAGATGGGGTCGAGCGTGTGGCCAGCGGAGTGGTTAGGTGTTGTGACGAGTTGTCTGAGTCCGAGGTTGGCAAGGTTGGCGATCAGTGTAGTGGAGTTGGTGTCATTGGTGTTCTTGAGGTGGAAGTTCAGGTCCCCGAGGAGGATGTAGTCCATGGAGGCGAGGGCATGTGTGCTGACGATGTTGGCGATGGAGTCACTGAACTGTGGTTGGGGTTCTGGGGGTCTGTAGATGAGGGTTCCTCTGAGGGTGGTGTCGGGGTCTGTGTGGAACTGGAAATGCTGGTGTTCAGCAGTGCTGAGGGTTTCGTCGGTGTTGGTCGAGATTCTGAGAGTGTTCCGGTGGTTGAATGCAATTCCTCCTCCTACTCCGTTGGTGCGGTTCTTGCGGGTGATCTTGTAGCCTTCTGGGATGGCTATGGCGATGTCAGGTGCCGAGGAGGGTTATTAGCCAGGTTTCTGTCAGGAAGGCGACGTCTGGGGTGGTTGAGTTGAGTAGGTCCCAGAGTTTAACGGCGTGTTTGCGGGCAGAGCGGGTGTTCAGAAGAATGCATCTGAGGTAGTTGAGTTCTTTCTTGGTCGGTGGATTGGCGGGCCTGATGCTAGTGAAGCTGCAGTTCTGTCAGGAGAAGGGGCCTTAGATGCACTTAGGGGCAGCCTAGAAGCAGGTGTGTGATCGCCCAGTGTTGAGTGCGTGGAGGGTGCTGGAGTTGTAGCGGAGGCATTCATAGTGGTGTGTGCGGGGGCCAGGGGATCTGGCCCTGGGCATGGTCCACGGGTGACTCTCCCTACCGTGCAGTGGCCGCCATATAAGGGGAGGTGGGAGGGAGGGGCAGCTGGGAGGCGGGAGTGAGATGGCCAATAGGCGAGAGGGGGTGGGGCCACAGGGAGGCAGCAGCGGGAAAGCGGGGATACAGAAGGCAACAAAGGGGAGCGGGAAGCGTGGCAAAAAGAAAGAATAAGTACAGAAAAATGGGAAAAAACAACCTACAGAATTGGCAGTGAGACAAGCAGTAAATTAGGCAGAATGCAGCAGATGGCAGCGAGGCTGAAGGCACAGGTGCACAAGTGGTGCTGTGCGATGTGGGGAGCGGACCGACCTGATGGTAGGGTCACGGGTGGGTCGCTGACTTGCGATGTAAATGCATTGCCTAGTAACAACGCGGTCATTGTCATGACCGCGTTGTAATAGTAGCGTGATGTATTGACAGCGTTTTAAAACACAGTTTCCCATGCCAAATGTCAGTGTGTGTCTATTCTGCTGCATTACAAGTGCATTATAGCCTTTTGCACTCATAATAGCGCAGATGGGGTATCCGTCACATTTTGACAGAGTATCCCATCCATCAAATTCCAAGTAAGGCCCAAAGCGCCCGAAATATAATTTACCCTATATTGTCACATTGTTTGCATGTAGATTTTCTATTATTACCTTTCTGCCCCGGGTGAGGGGGGGGCAGAAAGCCCACTAGGCACCAGCGATTACGCTAGCTTTTTTTATATGTGGGGCTGCGTAGAATGGGCATACCAATCCCCCCAAACCCCCAAAAAATAGCCACAGTCCTTCTGCCCCCCTTGGGGACATATCAGGGCAATCCCCCCCCCAACCATCGATTCCCCTCCAGGGCGGCAGAAAGCCCCCTAGGCACAGACTTGTTTTTAGCAATGTGCATACCTGTGGATTTTGGGCCCTAAGGCAGCCGGCACATAAGGAAACCTAGCAAACCTGTACATTTTTCAAAACTAGACACCAAGGGAAATCCAGGATGGGGTGACTTGTGTGCCTCTCACCAGGTTCTGTTACCCAGAATCCATTGCAAACCTCAAACTTAGTTAACAAGCATTTGCAATGCAATAGGTCTCGCATTATGAAAGTTTGAGCTATTGGTCTTGTAAAGTAAAATTTGTTTATTTGTGTTGGTTTTGAAAATAGCTAAATTAATAGTTATAGCTTTCGCAAATGTGACAACTATAGCATTTGTAATGCAACATGTTTTGTATTTACGTGACTTAGATGTATTGATATTACAAATAACAATGGCTTTTAATTTTTTTAAAATAATTAATACTTAAATAAAAGTGATTGTAATTTCTAATGGCAATAGCTTAAACTTTTGTAAATAACTTTTGTGAAGATTATGTTCAGTGCATTTTATTGTGATTAAAATCCAAGAACAGAAGTGAAATATTAACATCTTTTTGTGACATTTGTAATAAAGCTTGAAACATTGAGAGAACATATTTGAACCAGTTGTTGAATGGTTGCACAGATTGATGCTGTGATGGCGCGGAGTGATGTTGTGGTGGTGTTGAGTGATGCTTGGGTTGTGCTGAGTGATGCTGTGGTGGTGCTGAGTGGTGCTGTGGTGGTGCTGAGTGATGCTGTGGTGGTGGTGCTGAGTGGTTCTGTGGTGGTGGTGCTGAGTGGTTCTGTGGTGGTGGTGCTGAGTGGTTCTGTGGTGGTGGTGCTGAGTGGTTCTGTGGTGGTGCTGAGTGGTGCTGTGGTAGTGCTTAGTGATGCTGGGGTGGTGCTGAGTGATGCTGTGGTGTGGCTGAGTGGTGCTGTGGTGGTGCTGAGTGGTAATGTTGTGGTGCTGAATGATAATGTGGTGGTGCTGAGTGGTGATGTGGTGGTGCTGAGTGGTACTGAGTGGTGCTGTTGTGGTGCTGTGGTGTGGCTGAGTGGTGCTGTGGTGGTGCTGAGTGGTGCTGTTGTGGTGCTGAATGATAATGTTGTGGTGCTGAGTGGTGATGTGGTGGTGCTGAGTGGTGCTGAGTGGTGCTGTGGTGGTGCTGTGGTGGTGCTGTGGTGGTGCTGAGGTGGTGCTGAGGTGGTGCTGAGTGGCGCTGAGTGGTGCTGTGGTGGTGCTGAGTGATAATGTGGTGGTGCTGAGTGGTGCTGTGGTGGGGCTGAGTGATAATGTGGTGGTGCTGAGTGATAATGTGGTGGTGCTGAGTGGTGTTGTGGTGGTGCTGAGTGATAATGTGGTGGTGCTGAGTGATGCTGGGGTAGCGCTGAGTGATGATGTGGTGATGCTAAGTGGTGCTGAGTGATGCTGTGGTGGTGCTGAGTAATGCTGTGGTGGTGCTCAGTGGTGCTGTGGTTGTGCTGAGTGATGCTGTGGAGGTGGTGAGTGGTGCTGTGGTGATGCTGAGTGATGCTGAGTGATGCTGAGTGATGCTGTGGAGGTGCTGAGTGATGCTGTAGAGGTGCTGAGTGGTGCTGTGGAGGTGCTGAGTGGTGCTGAGTGAGAATGTGGTGGTGCTGAGTGATAATGTGGTGGTGCTGAGTGATAATGTGGTGGTGCTGAGTGATAATGTGGATGTACCGCATGAATGACGCAGTGTCATTTCTGATAAGGGTTTGTCCATTTGGTCAGGTGACTGTCTTGTTTGGTGGTGGGTAGGTTAGCAAGGAGTAATCTGCTGTTTGGTCCGTTTGGACAGTTGCTGTAGAGGTTTGCGATTTTGCTGTTAAAAAAACCCGGATAGACTTATATACAGAATGTGAGGGTTCTTTACAACGGATACACTCATTTAATTGTGAAGTATGGGGGTTTATGTGACAAGATAAAGTAGCTTCTACAAGAAAAAACATTTAGTTGAAAATAAAAAACAAAGCAGTAGTAAAGTGTGCATGTGGCCCGATTTGGAACTCGGTAAACCCCAATTACCAGAACTATGCCCCAGCAGACTCAGTTCTTCCCACATACATTTTTACAGAGGCAGCTGCAGATTGTGTGTCAAACACCAGAAAGACACTACTACTGAAAAGTTTGTGCATGCACACCGGTTGTTGATTGTGCCTGGAAAGAGTTGAACCGCAGTCAAATGATAGATTGAGCAGGGTCCTTGAGTAAACGCTGACGTGCACGATACAATTGTATACATACACATCCCTATCTCCCCTATTAAATCGGGTCTTTCTCTAGCTACACCACAAAGACACTAATATCTTTCTAGAGACTTAAACTCCTGTTCCTATTATATATTTGTTGTTGTTGACTTATAACTTTGTCAGGTTCTTGTTAGGCATTCTGCCACTCTGTGCTTAAGGTCCAGACATGCTAAGTCAAGAGGTTAAAAACAATAAATTATGCCCCATCGGTGTTTAAGAATGAAATAACTAGATGTATAGCATTCCAGCGCTCACACTTAGCGTCTCAAAGTGTATTCGTCTCACCTGAAGCTCTCTCGATCTAAGCCACCCTCAAGGCCCCCGCTGACTGATTCAAACTTCCACCCTGGAAGAAACATTTATGTCTTTTAAATAGTTAGCCTGTGTTCCAAAAAGCGTTGAACCTCACTCGGATGGATAATTGATATCAAGAACCATGATTCCGCCCCCTGTGTGTTAGAATTGTGGTGTAACCCTTCTAGCCTGTGGACCGCTATTGTCCGCATTGAAATTCTTAGACTTTGTCAGAGGGAGAGTACCGGTGATAGAGCGCGCAGGTCGCCCGACTCTTTATTTTACCAAAATGTACTCACTTGAGCCCATAACGTGTTTTATCACTGTAATTTTATGAATCGGGTGAGCTTACAAATCACTATCAGTGATTCTTTGTTCCTTACTACTATTTCCAGTGTACCTGACTTACCAATCCTCGTCTCAGGTACCTGAGATCACGACAGATCAGGAGCTAGCAAGTGTAGGGAGATAATACTAAGCAAAATACCTTGTACATTTGAATAACGATTTTATACTTTTGTAATAACCACAGACACCTGAAGGCTTTTCAAGACTTTATCTAGTCATAAAAGATATGATACACATGCCATGAGAGGGAAATTTTAGAACATCTATAACTAGGATAAGACAATAATATAGCTATGAATGAGGGTGAAAACCATTTGAGTACTTCAGAACTAAAGGAACAGGGTAACAAGGAACATGCTATTCAGTTTCTTCTTTAGATACTAAGGCAGGTAAAAGAACGGAACATGCTATTAAAGCAGAGCTCTGAAATTCATCAGTGATTTATAAGAGATTGAATTTATGCTATCTACTAAATTCGAAGGCTTAGATTCTAAAGGTAAAGATAAGAATGGAACATACTGAGTAAGCAAATGATTCAATATTTTCCTAAAGGTAAGGGTAAAAGCTGAACATAACTACTAAACCAGTTTACATGTAAAATCCTTTGGAAAGAGACAGGGAAAATAACATAGGCAATGATGCTTTATTTAAAAGGAGGAGAGGAAAGAGTATAGATAGACGAACACTCACGGATATACGGGAATGAGGACTACCCCTGGCCACGGGTCAGTCTGGGAAAACGAGGAGAAGTACCCTCAAGGATTTAGGATGCCAGTAGGCGAGCAGGTACAGCTCATGGACAGTCAGGACAGGATACCCCTCAGGATTTGGATCAGGACTGGGCTCATCAAAGGGTACGACCAACACCTGCAGCTTCGGATGCAACGCCTGCGCTACTTCCTCTCTGCACGGAATCTGCCAATAACCCCGATTGGGTTGTCGAATCTCCCAGCAAAGTGCTTCACCAGCACTTAAGACTATTCCACCCCAGTGAGTTTGTGGAATTTTACGGACAGAGTGCTCCGCAGCTCTCTGTATCAATCACCTATAGAGTTTGTAGGGTCGGTGACAGGTCAGCTACTCGGACAAGTCGGACAATTTCTCTAGCTAAACCTAGACTAGTTATACGGTTTTCGGGTCAGTGGACCACCCACAAATGTTGCAAATGACAGGATCCCCAACTTTGGATTGGACAAGAGAGGTGGTTAGGTCATTGTCACCACCTAGAATTTTGTGTTCCCACAATTAATATTTATTTTTCGTGCCCACCCCTTACATTCCAGTTCCCATGGCATACGTGTAAAAGAGAACAATAGGACACACAGTGGACTAACAAATTTGTATCATTTTCAGGTGAATTTCAGCTACTTCTCGCTGGGTCAGAGTGCAGGTTCCCAGGAGCGTCTCAGCTTCGGCAGCCAGCTGGCTGGGTTCCACTGATGCAAGACTTGGTTCTCTTGTCACGTGGTCTGTTCCACTCAGACTTCTAAGATGGAGAGGCTCCCCACTCCCAGGTCCACATATGCGCGGTACATGAAAAGTAAGCGAAAACAAATTAGAATCACAGGAAAAAATGAATACACTGCATACCATGATTAGCTTCACTGCAACCCTTACTTTATAATATCTATAGCATTAGAAGTTATGCAGAAATAAACATTTGTGCAATAGCAGCGGTAGCAAGCAAGATGCATGTTAAAAACAAAGCGGCCATGTTTGCAATAATGCGCATGAGCTAAAAATCCCTCCAGAACTACGAGTGCGTCACATCACATGGGTATGACAGACGCATGCGCAGACTGAAATCCCGCATAGCAGCGACCAGTCAGTGTGCAAGCTTTGTTAGGATTAGAAAACACATAGGCAAGCATCTCTGGGACACCCGCGTGTTGTGTAAAGTGCAATATTAATAACAGAACAGGTTGATTATTAACATTAAAGATTATGCGAGGTTCTTGAATTCAAGCAAGTCGCGTAACATGCGAATCCTTGCTCCATCAATCCCCTCTTTGATGATATTTACTATCATCACTATTAATGGAACCAGATGCCAACTTTCTCTTTCAGATCTCATTCATCTCAATCTCAACAAACTTGTTATTGAGCCTCTTCTCTGCATCCTTATTAGGATGGGAGTTTTTGGCTCTTTTATAAATTTGATTTCTCATCTCTTCTAATTCAAGTTCATCGACATTCCTTTTCACTCCTCTCTTGTTCACCGCATACTTCTTTCGGCATTTTTGACATTTGCAGCAAATTATTATGATCAACACAATTAAACTTATTCCAGCTATTGGCATCAGTATTTTACTCACAAGACTTTTACCTATGTTAGAAAACCAACTACCTACAGAGGAGAGACCATCAGTTAGTCTCTTCCAGGCACTGTCAACCTCCAGTGGTTTGAGTTCCTTTTCCAAATTAGTTATGTTTCTCACATATTTCTTAATTTCAACACTCTTATCTGGAATGTAAGTGCAACAATGTTGCGCTTTCAACATTCTACAGACTCCGTTCTCTTTTGCCAATAAGGTATCAAGAGCGAGGCGATTTTGTAAAACCATTGATCTGATCGCAACCAATTCGGTATTGACCAGCAGGAATCCAGCAGCAGTGTCAGTTGATAACCGATCGACTACTGTAGATAATTTGCAAATTCGATGTGTATTCAGAACTACTCCCACTCCAGGTATCAGTGCACTAAATATATCACCTATTATTTCTCCTACACTTTCTCTTCTACTACGTACTAAACCATTAGTATTTTCATTGCTTCCAGCGGCGTTGTTCACATGGTATATTTTCGGGAAGACAATGCCAAAATAGCAGCTTCCATACCAGTGATTCGGCCATTTGAAATAAGCCTTGTTTCCACATATGTAATAAATTCCAGGAAACACAGGTTCTGACCCATTTTTGAATCCCCAACGTCCAATTACCTTATAATTGTGTTCGCATTCACTGGAACCGATGAATACATTGTTATAATAACTAGTCTTTTCTCTATGAAGGCAAAGTTTTCCTTTCTTTCGAAGTCCAACAACAGTGCAGGATTAGCTTCACCATTTGAGGTGCTTTCCATGTTTTCTGCCCATTTAGGAGTTTTCTGTCTTTTGTCATTGGCTTTTCTTTGGTAACTTTCCCTTCTTTTCTCTGCCATGTTTAAAAACATTTTCTCTTCTTCGTGTAATGAACAGGTTAAATTATCCCTGTGTGCATCACCTAAATCTATCACACCTACTGTCAGAAAATATTCTCCCATATAACGGGTCACATCGCTTTTTATATGTACAATATTCAGGTTTCCCCGAATAGGAAGTTCAGAAAAAATTACGTCAGTGTTTGAACAGTAATACTGTAGGGTGCTTCTATAAAATAAACTGGCTAATATATTACAGGAAATTTCATAGGTTAGGGGTAAATGGTGATAGGTCACACCTTCAGCTACAGAAGTGGGTAGCTTCATGCAAACATAACAGTCTTCTATTTCCATAGCTTCTACATAGTGTACTAAAAGGTTTGCAAATACATTTAAATGTGTTCTGTTTTTGATACTGTGATAATGTAGTCCCCCCTCATCTGATGCATCTAAGTCCGGTTTAGTTTGTTTCAGGCTAAATGTCTTCTCACGTCCTTCTACACTTCGTGGTGTTTCTTCTGTTTGTAGAATTTCTAAGTCCTTTGTCACTTGTGGAGTAGGGTACAGGTTAGAGTCTTTGCTTATCATGAAAGGTATTAAGACTGTTAGTCCTATCCATATTATCAATACTATTGCTACACTACATAAGCATATTTTACAGCATGTTTTACAGCAATTCTGTCTAGGTCTTCCATTCACATTTGAATCAGACATGGTGGCTTAAAAGAAGTTTTTTTCAACCCCTCTTTGTAACTTTACACAGGTAGCTTACGCAAGTTAACCTTCAGGTTGGGTCTTCTTCTTCAGAACCTTGATCAGTGACCAATTGTCCGTCACTTTCGTCACTTATTTAGAGGTCTTCAAATTCTTCAAGCACTAAGTAAGTCCATTCGGGACCTCGATAGTTTTCGTTTTGTCTTTTTATTCTGCTACTCCTTCTTTTAGGTTGGACTCCAGTTTTTTCTCTTTCGCAGGCAGCATTTTTCCGGTCTTCTAGTTTTTCCTCTACAGTTTTCAATCTTAGTTTCAGTCTTTTTATGTACCTGGGTACACTTTTCTTCCTTTTTAGTCTTTTAACTGGCACTGTGATCTGGCTTTCTTCACGTGCTCTTTTATTTTCATTCAGTTGTGGTACATTTGTTTCAACAATATCTTCGTCCCTTCCTGTCTGACTAGTTCCAGGTCTTACTTCAGTTTCTTCTCCCTGGTCTCTAAACTGGCCTTGTTCAGGTGTACTTTGGATTTGACTTTGACTTTCAACTGTTTCAGACTCTGTCTCCTGAACACGTTTGTCTATTTCTATCTGTTCCTGTTCATGCACTTCGAGCCCTTGATTTTCTTCCGCATGAACTTCAGCCCTAACCTGTCCCTTTTCAGTTTCTGGAGTCTTTGGAGGTGTGTCGATGACTTGGTCTGTCCCTATCTGACCTTGTTCTTCAGCAGGTCTGACATGGATTTCGATGACCTGATTATCTCCGTCTATTCCTGTCTCGTCCTCACTATCCCACTCTCTATCTAGGTAGGAGTACTTTCTGGTTCTTATTGGATCAAGAATCAGACCGTCTGCTGGGAACCATTCGTCTTGACTGGTGCTCGGTTGTTCGACATCAGCTAGTTCCGGACCCTCAGCTGCACAACCTTCAGCCTCAGTCGTTTCTTCTTCGGTCACCCGCTTGGTATGACTGGCATGGATCCACTTTGGCACTCCTGCACACTTTACTGCAGTGGTGGTGACAAGAATCACTTGTCTGCGTTTTTCCCACTTCGGTGCAAGACAACTCTTCCGGGTGTGTTTCTTTAACACCACCCAATCACCTGGTTTCAGATTATGGACTGGAGTTGTGGGCCAGGCGACGGCGTCCTCCCCAATCTGGTGAGAGATAGAACACACTTGGTCACCCAGCTGCTTGCAGTATTCTAATACCAAATCATCAGAAATACTTAGCAGTTTGTGTCCTGGTACCCATGCCTGCCGCATCACTCTTCCCATTAGTATCTCACGGGGACTCAGGCCTGTCTTTCGGTCTGGAATGCTTCTCAATCCCATCAGGACAAGGGGTAAAGCGTCTATCCAGTTCAATCCTGTTGAGTTACACATTTTTCCCAATCTTGACTTTATAGTGCCATTCACCTGTTCGACTACTCCAGAAGCCTCTGGATGATATGCACAGTGCAGTTTTTGGGTAATTTTGAATGCTTTATAAAGTTCAGTTAATATGTCATTGGCAAAATGCCCACCTCTGTCCGATTCAATCGTGTCTGGAAAACCGTACCTAATTATCAGTTCCCTTAGTAACAACTTGGCTACAGTAATAGCATCATTTTTCTTTGCTGGGTAGGCCTCCACCCATCTTGAGAACAGGCAGACTATTACTAAAACGTACCTATATCCTTTGCACATGGGTAACTGAATAAAGTCAGCCTGCAGTCTGATAAAAGGACCCTCTGCTTTTCCAATTGTACTTTGTAACACTACCGTTTTCTTCCCAGGGTTAAACTGCTGACAAGTTAAGCACCTCTGGCAAAGTGCCTCTGCAATGTTCCTGAACTTCGAATTGTACCATAATTCTTTGAAAACACAGACCACCGCATCCCTCCCCATGTGTGTGTCTCCGTGTATCAGTCTGGCCATGGGAGCAACCATACTGTCTGGCAACACAGGCGTACCATCATGACAAGCAATGACACCATCTTTATCTCTGGGTTGACAGCCATCTTTCCTGTTCTTCTGGTTCTGCTGCCATTTGCAACCCTTTCAGTTCCTCCCAAGTGGATACACTTTCAAACACCATAAGTTGGCAGCTGTTTCCGCCTCCCCACAATTTGATGTTTAATGACATTTTGTGTCGTGCACAATATTGGGCTATTTGGTCAGCATATCTATTTCCAGCTGTCACATCGTCATTACCAGATTTGTGAGCAGCACACTTGACCACTGCCAATTCTTTGGGTAACTGGATTGCTTCCAGTAAGTTTTGTACCACTTTTCTATTTCTGATAGGGGTACCTGAGGAAGTCATGAATTCTCTTTGCAGCCATAACTGGCCGAAGTCATACACAACCCCGTAACCATACTGGCTGTCAGTATATATGGTTACTCTTTTGTTTTTCCCTTGTTTACAAGCTCTTGCCAATGCAATCAATTCAGCAACTTGTGCAGATTTTATTTCACTTAAATAGGAGGCTTCTAGTGTCTTTTCCAGAGTGACTACAGCATAGGCAGCACTCAGACCTCCATCCGCAAGTCTTAAACATGAGCCATCCACAAACATCTCAAGATCTTCTACTGGCAAGGCTGTTTCTTTTATATCAGGATGTGGTTTTGTGATAAATTCAGTTAGGTCAATGCAATTATGCTCAATTTCTCCCTCAATTTCTGCACCCTGTGTATTTGGCAGCAAGGTAGCTGGATTCAGTATGTTACATCGGGAAATTATCAAATTTTCTGCACCTACAAGAATTCTCTCATACTTAGTCAGCCGACTGGGTGTGAGATACTGAGTCTTGGTTCTGGTCAGCAGAATCACAACTGAGTGTGGAACATATACAGTTACAGGATGTCCCATAACAATGCATTCACTTTGTTCTAGACTTGTGCAAGTTGCAGCTACTGCTTTCAGGCACCCAGGCAATCCAGCAGCCACTGGATCTAAAGTAGCGGAAAAAAAGGCCACCGGACGTCTGGTCAGACCATGTTCTTGTGTTAGGACTGAAAGTGCACAATTGTCTCGTGTGTCACAAAACAGGTCAAAGTTTTTAGAATAGTCAGGCATTCCTAATGCAGGAGCTGAACACAGACAGTTTCGTAATTTTATGCAGGATGTCATACTTTCATCATCCCATTCAACTGGATCTTTTGCTCCTTTCTTGGTCATCTTTATCAATGGTTTTGCTAGAACAGCAAATCCCACAATCCACTGTCTGCAGTATCCTACAACTCCTAGGAACATTCTAACTTCTTTTTGGGTTCTGGGTAACTCCATGTCTCTAATTATGCTAATTCTTTCTGAAGTGACCTTCCGGATAGCTTTTTCTATCTGGTGCCCCAGATATTTCACTGAGTTTTTACCGAACTGTAATTTGTCAGGTGACACTTTATGTCCTTCTTTGCCTAAATGATTCAACAATGCAATGGTATCAGTGACAAAGTCGTTCCGACTTTTAGACGCCACTAGGAGGTCGTCTATGTACTGGACCAAAACTGATTCTCTAGGCAAGATTGGTGATTCAAGGCATCTTTTTAAAATCTGGTTGAAAATTGAAGGAATCTCTGTGTACCCTTGAGGAACATGATTCCAGACATAGACATGACTGTCGAATTCAAATGAGAAAAGAAGTTTGCTGTCTGGATGCAATGGGATGGAAAAGAATGCGTGACATAAGTCAATAACGGTAAACCATTCCGCATTCCATGGAATTTGGTACAAGATCACTGCAGGGTTTGGCACAATAGGACAGCAAGGTACAACAATCTGGTTTACCTTTCGCAGGTCCTGCACTACCCTGTACTTTCCACTAGGCTTTTTAATTCCAATTATGGGTGAATTACAAGGACTGCTCATTACTTCCTGTATGATGTTTGCTTCTAGCAATCTTTTTACTTCTATGGCAAACTCCAGCTTTCACTTCTGCATTCATTTTATACTGTTTTATATTTGGGTAAACTGCATTTGGTTTGATGGCTATTTGAACTGGATCTACATTTGCCATTAACCCCACATCTCTCCCAGTGAAATCCCACACATCTGATATCACTTTCTGTTGGAGCTCTTCAGGTAAGTCCTGTATTGTCAGTTTCTTTATTTCTGAGTCAGGCCTTAGTAACATTAATTTGTAAAGTCCATCTTCATCTGGGGTTTGGATTTCGACGCCTTTTGGTGTGCAAAAGATGGTGCAGTTCATTTTGCACAGCAAATCACGTCCCAGCAAATTCACAGGACTGGAGTCACAAACGACAAATCTGTGCATCTCTTTAAAGTTCCCTATAGAAATCTCCATTGGTTCAGTTACAGGAGTTCTAATTATCTGGTTTGACACGCCCACTACTTGGATAGCTTCTCCCGAGAGGGGTAGGTTAGGAACGTCTGCTGTTCTCATAGTAGAACGGGTAGCACCAGTGTCCAACAGAAAGGTGACATCATTTCCTTCAACCTTTCCTTCAATGTATGGCCCTGTCTGGTCTACCGGTAAGGAGGCGCCAAACACGCACTCCTCGTCCTCCCCCCTCAGGCCCCGTCAGTATGGTTCATCACAGAGGAATGTATCATTCAACAGGAATTGCGAGGTTGCTGCATTTCTATCCTCCTTTCCTTCCCATACCTCGACCTCCTCATCCTGCTGAACCTTGTGCCTAAAATTTTGCCTAGGTGCACAAGGCAATTGATTCTGTTTTACCTGTTTCTGGGTTTTTCGTGGCCCCTCATTCTGCACCTGTGGATTTAAATCATTATTTTTCAGGTTACCATGCTGCAACATTGGACACTCGTCTCTCCAGTGCCCTATCTGACCACACCCATGGCAGGGGAACTTCTTCTTGGCCTCCTCTCGACTCATTTTTACTCGGGGCTTCCCTCCTCCCCCAGAACTGGTGTTCGGAGCATTATTATTCACTTTACTTAACTGTTTTTCCTGCTGTTCGGACAATTTCACTTGTGCCCACATTACCTTCTCCTTAAGGGCTTTTCTTTTGTTCTCCATTTGGTCCTCGCAGTACTTTGCGTACTTCAGGACCTCATCTATGGGTTTTCCCTGCCAACAGATCTTATTATCTGTGACCCACTGTGAGATCCCAGGCCTCAACCCCAGCACGAATCGGTAAATGAAATGGGTCATATCTTTCATTTCAATGTTATCGATTCCACTGTAGGTTTTGAATGCCTGTAGCAGTCGTTCATAGTAGGAGTGAACAGTTTCATCACGATTTTGGGTAGTTCTATCTATTCGGGTCCAATCAGTTTCTTTTGCTGGCACTTTCTCTTTTAAGTATTGTATTACTTTATCATATTTTCTCATAACCTCCGGCGAGGGAGCTCCGGTTCTGGAGTCCCTCTCATACTCTTCACTTGGCCAATCAACTGCAATTTTGCATTCTGTCCACAAATCTACAGGTACTACAATGTCAAAGAACCCATCCAGGTCCTTCAGGAGACACTTTTGGACCTTAACGAATCGCTCAACCTGCCTATACCATTCTACAGGTTTCTCTCGTAGTTTAGGGAAATCATTGGTGAATGACACAATATCCTGTCGGGACCATGGAACATGTATATATTTCCCACCTGGTACTTCTCTCATGGGATACCATTTTTCTGCCCTGTCAACTTCTTGTAGGACATATTCAGAAGTCTTAGGTCTAGCCTTACTATCTTCCTTTTTCTTTGCCCACCTGGTTTTCCACTTTTCTAAATCCCACCATTTCTGCAGCAAATTCAACAATTCTTTTATCTGTACCTTTTTCCCTGACACATTCATGTTCTCCAGGTCTTGATCTGAAAATCCGGCTCTGTAGGGCTTTTGTAAGACTTTGGATTTGCTAACATCTATTCCTATATTGGCTGCAGTGTCCATTAGTTTCTCATGGAACACTCTGGTGTTTCGGGTAAAGCTTTTGCTTATAAACAGTAACTCCTCTTCACTAAGAGTGTTTAACCTGTCTAATCCCACATTTCCAGCTATTAGTTCCTCCATTTCTATTCTTAGTTTATAGATATCTAAAGGTTTGGGCTGGGGAGTTTCCTTTTCTAATTCTCGGGTCCATCGATCTAGTTCCTCCGGAGTCACTACTGTGGCACTCCGGGTCCCTGAAGCTGTTTCAATCAGGACTTCCTTTGCCCTAGTCTGAGGCCTCGTCCGGGGTATACTGCTTTCCGGTTCCCTTATGGGCAGATCCATTAGGGAAATCACAGATTCACATTCGCTTGCCTGATCATCAACGATGAGAGGCTCCTTCCTGGGCTGCGCTACGGCAGGAGAAATAACTGGAGTTCTCGTACTACCCTGTCTATCCCCATAAAGAGGGACAACGGGACCAATAGTTACTGGAATTGTCATAGCTTCAGGACTGGGATTTATCTGTGCTATTGTCTGAATGAGTTCATTTCGCTGTTTAATTAAGGTTTCTTTTTCTCTTTCGTGCAGAACCCTTTCAATGGATGTGTCATGTAATACTTGCGGAACTAAAGGTGGATACAGACTCGGGGCAGTT
This sequence comes from Lissotriton vulgaris, assembly GCF_964263255.1. NCBI lineage: Eukaryota > Metazoa > Chordata > Amphibia > Caudata > Salamandridae > Lissotriton > Lissotriton vulgaris. The sequence continues at coordinate 481,874,894 of NC_141699.1, read as the reverse complement.
GGGACTGTCATAACTGGTCTTTTTAATCACCGAATGGTCTATAATTTGGGACAGTGGTATCAGGTCTACAAAACCCGTCCCTATTGGTTTGCCTATTACCTATACCTGTTGTATCTGTTTCACTGGCCCTTCTACTTCTAGAACGTCTGAAAAATGGGTTTTTGGTACTTAGGGACCTTGACTCCTCATCATAAGGAGGTGGATTTTTCATAAATAAATCCTCCAGATACTCATATTCTGAATCACCTGCAGCCATCAGGTGTCGGGTTTTCTCTGTGCATTTTCCTCCACCCCAAATACGGGAAATAGTCCCTCAACCATCATATTCTGTCTCCACTGTTTCATCTTTTTCTCCTTGGTTTCTCGCTGCAATTTCGGATACCATTTGCTTACTCCCTTATCCATTCGGGGTCTGTCTCGCTCTAGAGCCTCAATCTCCCATTCCTCTAAAGCCTCATATTGCGTTAATCTAGGTCTGGGGTGTAGGTCATTCATTCGGGTCCTTAAGTTAAACAGGATTCTACTATTAAAAGTACCATCGAGAGGAAACACTAGGATTCCGTCATCTTTGGTATACTTTACCCAATTTTCCAACCATACACAGGTATGATACCCTTTGTCAAACATCATAAAGGATGCTGGAGTATTAGGTGGTGGAATGATTACACCCTCCCTAGTTCTGATGGGCTTGTCATTTTTGAAATAATTCTTGATCTTTTCGGCAAATGACATTTTCCTCTTGCCTCCGTACATACTGTAAGGTCTACCTCTGAGCATCTGCTTCTTATGAAAACCTAGATTTTTCGGATCAGGTAAGAATTCGGGATACCACATACACCTCTTCAAGCTATCTTCAAGCTCGGATTGCGAAATTTTTGTTTATAAATGTGCTTCCAATGCTAGCGCGTCTTTCAATTTTCAACAACCAATCAACACCAGGGTTGCAAATATTTTCGACCAATGGGTGCGCGGCCTTTTCGGGAGACGCGGTCTCGCGCTCCGGCACTCACCCCTCCTTTACAATACCAGCTTCGTTACACACCCGCTGTTTCAACCAATACCAGCGCGGCACGGAGTGACGTCAGCGCAGCTTTGCGACCGACTCCCTCCATTCACAAGGTAACGGAAACTTTTAATTTTTCTTAAAGTGCAAGTGCTCAATTTAGTTAACAACGTATAACATTCGCCACTGTGCTCGAGTGTTTTAAAAAGAAAGAAGGTTTTTGTTTCACTGCAAATAAACCACTTCTGTCTACTTTTCATTCACTACCGATAGACCCTTCTGCCTACCCTTTCACACAAGCATTAGGGAACCTGTTACTTCTTCGACTCATCCACTCTTTCTGGGATATATACTAAATCAAAAGTTTCACCAAGGCACTCCTTTGCTATCATTCAAGCTCCGATGAACCTACTACTCCTTCCTGTGTGACCCTTACTAGGTAATATCACAACTAAAGTTTCATTAGTGGACTCGTTGCTATCATTTATTCAGTTATTCACTCAGAAAAAAAAATCGTAATTAGCGCTTCCGGTTCCACCTAACCATGCACTAATCTTCCTCGCAGCCAATGACCTCACAGCTAAGTGGATTCTGCTCACCACCCGCTATACTATTCCCCGGGGATTCCAGACAACATAGAACAATCACTAACAATTTGTTAATCACATATAAAAATATAGAAGCATTTCATAAAATATAATTTCAAAACATTTTATAACATTCTCAAAGCAATAATACAATTTTTATTTTTAGCAGCAATAAAATTTTAGCAGCACATATTATAGATTCACAGTTTGTTCACAAAACATTTTATCTGCCTATCTTAACTAGTCCTAACCATAACTCTGCTACCAGAAAATTACTGATAGAGCGCGCAGGTCGCCCGACTCTTTATTTTACCAAAATGTACTCACTTGGGCCCATAACGTGTTTTATCACTGTAATTTTATGAATTGGGTGAGCTTACACATCACTATCAGTAATTCTTTGTTCATTACTACTATTTCCAGTGTACCTGACTTACCAATCCTCGTCTCAGGTAGCTGAGATCACGACAGATCAGGAGCTAGCAAGTGTAGGGAAATAATACTAAGCAAAATACCTTGTACATTTGAATAACGATTTTATACTTTTGTAATAACCACAGACACCTGAAGGGTTTTCAAGACGTTATCTAGTCATAAAAGTTATGATACACATGCCATGAGAAGGAAATTTTAGAACATCTATAACTAAGATAAGACAATAATATAGCTATGAATGAGGGTGAAAACCATTTGAGTACTTCAGAACTTAAGGAACAGGGTAACAAGGAACATGCTATTCAGTTTCTTCTTTAGATACTAAGGCAGGTAAAAGAACGGAACATACTATTAAAGCAGAGCTCTGAAATTCATCAGTGATTTATAAGAGATTGAATTTATGCTATCCACTAAATTCGAAGGCTTAGATTCTGAAGGTAAAGGTAAGAATGGAACATACTGAGTAAGCAAATGATTCAATATTTTCCTAAAGGTAAGGGTAAAAGCTGAACATAACTTCTAAACCAGTTTACATGTAAAATCCTTTGGAAAGAGACAGGGAAAATAACATAGGCAATGATGCTTTATTTAAAAGGAGGAGAGGAAAGAGTATAGATAGACGAACACTCACGGATATATATTTACCTAGGACGAGAATGAGGACTAACCCTGGCCACGGGTCAGTCTGGGAAAATGAGGAGAAGGACCCTGAAGGATTTAGGATGCCAGTAGGCGAGCAGGTACAGCTCATGGACAGTCAGGACAGGATACCCCTCAGGATTTGGATCAGGACTGGGCTCATCAAAGGGTATGACCAACACCTGCAGCTTCAGATGCAACGCCTGCGCTACTCCCTCTCTGCACGGAATCTGCCAATAACCCCGATTGGGTTGTCGAATCTCCCAGCAAAGTGCTTCGCCAGCACTTAAGACTATTCCACCCCAGTGAGTTTGTGGAATTTTACGGACAGAGTGCTCCGCATCTCTCTGTATCAATCACCTATAGAGTTTGTAGGTTCGGTGACAGGTCAGCTACTCTGACAAGTCGAACAATTTCTCTAGCTAAACCTAGACTAGTTATACGGTTTTCGGGTCAGTGGACCACCCACAAATGTTGCAAATGACAGGATCCTCAACTTTGGATTGGACAAGAGAGGTGGTTAGGTCATTGTCACCACCTAGAATTTTGTGTTCCCACAATTAATATTTATTTTTCGTACCCAATCCTTACATTCCAGTTCCCATGGCATACGTGTAAAAGAGAACAATAAGACACACAGTGGACTAACAAATTTGTATCATTTTCAGGTGTATTTCAGCTTCTTCTCGCTGGGTCAGAGTGCAGGTTCCCAGGAGCGTCTCAGCTTCGGGAGCCAGCTGGCTGGGTTCCACTGATGCAACACTTGGTTCTCTTGTCACGTGGTCAATTCCACTCAGACTTCTAAGATGGAGAGGCTCCCCACTCCCAGGCCCACATATGCGCGGTACATGAAAAGTAAGCGAAAACAAATTAGAATCACAGGAAAAAATGAATACACTGAATACCATGATTAGCTTCACTGCACCCCTTACTTTATAATATCTATAGCATTAGAAGTTATGCAGAAATAGACATTTGTGCAATAACAGCGGTAGCAAGCAAGATGCATGTTAAAAACAAAGCGGCCATGTTTGCAATAATGCGCATGAGCTAAAAATCCCTCCAGAACTACGAGTGCGTCACATCACATGGGTATGACCGACGCATGCGCAGTCTTAAATCCCACATAGCAGCAACCAGTCAGTGTGCAAGCTTTGTTAGGATTAGAAAACACATAGGCAAGCGTCTCTGGGACACCCGCATGTTGTGTAAAGTGCAATATTAATAACAGAACAGGTTGATTTTTAACATTAAAGATTATGCGAGGTTCTTGAATTCAAGCAAGTCGCGTAACATGCGAATCCTTGCTCCATCACCGGCACTTCTCAGAAACAAGCAGGTTTTATGGTACAAGGTATCAGCACTTCTGCAATCCTTTTCTAGCACTGTCATGGCATCTGAACCTTCCAGTGAAATGGAGCTATGTGACTGTCAGCTCCCTAGGAAACATCCCCGCCTCTTTTAGGCTCACCTGGCATCAGTTACAAAAGACCCGTATTCCCTGGGAATAAAAGAACCCTTTGTGGGCTGAACGGGCACGGAGTCACTCGAATGGACTAACGCACTGTGAGGATGTCAGGAAGCATGCTTCTTGAAAAGGTGCTCGACGTGTCTCGAACCAGGGCAGAGCGACCAGGGCAAGCAGGGGTAAGGATGATTTGCTACAACGCAGACCAAAGAAGACCATGCCAGCACTACTCCCAACAGAAAAACACGCGAAAAGAGCAGTTTTAGATGGGAGCACGTTACCGCTCTATATTTAAGCACATAAACATAGGCTATTTTAATACAGTGAGCCAGCCATATAAAATACTTATTTGGCTATGGCACTACTAGGGGGTGCGGGGCGCGCGCAGGCAGTGATGATGATGCTGCAGATCTGCGGCCGGAGTCTGTGGTCCAGCAGTGAATAATAATTAGGGGAGAGAGAGGAGAACAGATGGCCGTGAAGCAGGGGGCGGGGCAGCGGAACCCTTTGAAGTCACGGCCAGCGGCCGTGAATAAGTGGGGGCGGGGCAGCGGAATCCTTTGATGTGGCAAATGCTGCTGGCAGGGGGAAGCCTGTGGGGAAATGCAAGCTTGTGCACGAAGGAGCTTGTGGTCACGTGATTTCACGTGAACTGTTCAGAATCCTCCTCATAAAAAGTCAGCTTTTGGATGAACAGCAAAAGGTTCGAGTAAACTCGGCCTAAAAACCACATTTTCCTCAAATTTCTGTGATGGAAAGTTCCGGGATCTACGTGGATCCACAAAATTCCACCCACCCCGCATTCACAAAGTCTCAAAAATGGTACCTCACTTGTGTGGTTAGGACTTGTGCCCGCGACAGGAAAAGGCCCAAAACGCAACATGGACACACCACATTTTCTCAGTGAAAACTGACCCTTGTTTTGCGAAGTGCCTAGCTGTAGATTTTGAACCCTAGCTCTGCCGGGACCTAGAGAAACGTAGCAAACCTATACATTTTGGAAAACTAGACACCCAGGGGAATCCAGGATGAAGTGATTTGTCTGGCTCTCACCAGGTTTTGTTACCCAGAATCCCTTGCAAACCTCAACCTTTGTAAAAAAAAAACACATTATTCTCAAATTCGGAGCAGGAAAGTTCTGGAATCTAGGTGGATCCGCAAATTTCCTGTCACCCAGCGTTCCCCCTGGTCTCCCGATAAAAATGGTACCTCACTCGCGGGGGTGGGTCAAGTATCCGTGACAGGCAAGGGCCCAAAACATATTGAGGAGATATCAAAATGAACTATCACAAAACAACCTGGTTTTGCAAGGGGGGGTCACCTGGGTTTTTGGCCTTGGGCTTGGCAGCCATCTTGGGAACCTATCTAACCAACACATTTCTAAAAACTAAATACCCGGAGGAGTCCAGGGACTTATGGCTTGCTTGTATCCCCCAACGTTTTCCTACCCAGAATTCCCTGCAAACATCAAATTTAGCTGAAAAAAGCACATTTTCCACATATTTTTGGGTAGAATCACAGTGGCAGCACAAATGTCCTAACCCACAGCGTTCCCCTCACTCTCCCGAGTAAAATGATACCTCACTTGTGTGGGTAGGGCAAGGTCCTGTAACTGAGAAGAGCCCAAAACATAGGGATTAAGGGTATAGCACCAAGAATTCTAAGCGCTACATTAAAAAAATTTTTTTTTTAGCAAATTCTGCATTGGACACCTACACAAGTGAGGGATCATTTTACACGGGACACTAAGGAGAACGCTGCGGGGTAGGACATTTTTGCCGGCACAGTGATGCCACGCAAACATATGTGGACAATGTGTTTTTTTGCAGCTAAATTTGAGGTTTGCAGGGGATTCTGGGTAGAGAAACATTGGGGGATCCACTCAAGCCATACCTCACTGGACTCCCCAGGGTATCTAGTCTTCATAAATGTGTGGGTTTGGTAGGTTTCCCTAGATGGCGGCGAGCCCAGGGCCAAAAAAATCAGGTGCCTCCCCAAACCAGATAGTTTTGTTATAGGTAATTTTAAAGGCTCCACAGTAGGATTTGGGCCATTACCTGTTGCAGCCACTATGCCTACCCACACAAGTGAGGTACCATTTTTATCGGGAGACCTGGGGGAATGTTAGGTGGAAGGTTTTTTGTGTCAGCCCGGTGATCCTACAATTTTCCCACACAGATTTGTGAGAAAAAATAGATTTTTTCAATAAAATTTGAGGTTTGCAGGGGATTCTGAGTAGGGAAATGCTGGGGGACCCACGCAAGCCATACCTTGCTAGACTCCACGGGTATCTAGTTTTCAGAAACGTGTGGGTTTGGTAGGTTTTCCAAGATGGCCGCCGAGCTCAGGGCCAAAAACATCATGGGACCCCCCTTGGAAAACCAGGTTGTATTGTCATAGGTATTTTTGATGTTGCCCTAATACGTTTTGGGCCCTTGCCTGTCGTGGGTACTTGACCCACCCACACAAGTGAGGTACCATTGTTTTCTGGGGAATGCGAGGTGGGTGGAATTTTGTGGATCCACACAGATTCCAGAACTTTCCACCACAGAAATGTGAGGAAAATGTGTTTTTTTAACAAATTTTGAGGTTTGCAAGGGATTCTGGGTAACAGAACCTGAGAGCCAGACAAGTCACTCCATCCTGGATTCCCCGGGGAGTCTAGTTTTAAAAAATGTATAGGTTTTTAGGTTTCCCTAGGTGCCAGCAGAGCTAGGGTTCAAAATCTACAACTGGGCACTTTGCAAAAAAAGGGTCTGTTTTGACTGCGAATATGTAGTGTCCACATTGTGTTTTGGGCCGTTTCCTGTAGTGGACACTAGGCCTACCCACACAAGTGAGGTACCATTTTTCTCAGAAGACTTAGGGGAATGCGGGGTTGTTGAAATTCACTGGATCCATGCAGATTCCAGAACTTTCCACCACAGAAATGTGAGGAAAATGTGTTTTTTTTACAAGTTTTGAGGTTTGCAAGGGATCTGGGTAAGAGAACCTGGTGAGAGCCAGACAAGTCACCCCATCCTGGATTTTCCTAGGTATCTAGTTTTCAAAAATGTATAGGTTTGCTAGGTTTCCCTAGGTGCGGCAGAACTAGGTTTAAAAATCTACAGCTAGGCGCTTAGCAAAAAAAGGGTCAGTTTATACTGTAAAAATAAAGTGTGTCCACGTTGGGTTTTGAGCCATTTCTGTCGCAGAAACTAGGCCTACTCACATAAGTGAGGTACCATGTTTATCTGGAGACTTAGGGTAACATAGAATTGTAGAACAACTGGTATTACCTATTGACTTTCAATGCATTTCTCCCTTCCAAATGAAAGAAAATGTGTAAAAAATAAGTTACTTTGAAAAATGGCCTTTAATTCTCATGCTAGTATAGGTACTCACAATTTTGCAAATGAGCAAATATCTACTGTTTCTATACTCTATATTGTGTTCCAATTTCAGAAATATATAGGTGTCTTTCATACCAATTTTTCCATGTATCTATTTTCCCAAATTAATTGCTATATACGCGGTACATAATCAAAAACCATTGCAAGACACTGCTCAGTATTGGCTATGGGTTTGTTGGGTTCTTGGTGAACCTACAAGTCCTATATATCCCCACAACCAGAAAGATCCAGCGGATGTAAAAGTATATTGCTTTCAAACAGCTGTCATAATTAGAAGAAGTTACAGGTGAAAACGTTGGCACAAATGGCTAATTAACATATTTTCCTATATTTAACTGTCAGTTTCTATAAAGAAACCTTGAAGGATCGACACAAATGATGCCTTGCTGAATTCAGTATTGTGTCAACTTTTTAAAAATGTATAGCTTTCCACAATCCATTATTGCTTTCATACCCATTTCTACCATTAACTGGAAGAAGGTTAAAAGCACAAAAAATGCTATGTCCCAGTAAAATACCAAAACTGTGTAAAAAATGTTTTGGTTTTCTGACAAAAGTCTGTCAGTACCTAAAAGCTGGGTAAATGGTGATTTCAGCCTCACAAACCCCTTGTTGATACCATATGCAGGGAAAAAACAGATGTTTTCATTTGCAGCACTTTTTTTCCCATTTTACCAACAAAAAAATTATTTGCTGTATTTTGGCACATTTTAGGTCCCCTCCTGGGGAATCCACAACCCCTGGGTACCTTTACAATCCCCATGATGTTGGAAGAAAAGGACTCAAATTTGGTGTGGACCCCTTATATGGTCAAAAAGTTACAGGGCCCTAAGCGCGAACTATCCCAAGTAGCAAAAAAAGGCTTAGCTCAGGGGGGACGGGGGGACGGCTGAGCAGGGAAGGGGTTAAAACAAAGGGTCTCATTTACAAACCTTTGGTTTAAGGCAGTGCCGCAAGCCTTCTTGCTGCACTGTCCTACGTCAAAAGAAAAGAGAAGGAATACGCTGTATCTATGAGAGACGGCACATTCATGTCCTCTTCCCCAAAGCTGGTGCACAATTGGCTGTCATGCGCCAAAGCAGGCACCCTTGCACCATGATGCAGGGATGTATTTGTTGTGGGAATTATTGCTTTTGTGCATGAAGAGGCACTTTCCTGTAAAAAAAAACAATCACTAGAGGCTATTTCCTTCTTCTATGTGTGCTACTGATATTGGAAAATGAAAAAAACAAGGAGAAATAAAGTTATTTCTCCCTGTGGTGTCTCCCCTATGCCTCCCCTGGGGAGGTATAGGCTTTGATGTATTCCCAGGTTTACAGAACTTTGTAAATATGGAAATGTGTCAAATGCCATGGGTGCTGCATGAGAGCACCCACAGTAATACCCATGGTATGCCTCCTCATCGAATTGTGAGGCAAAGCAGCGACCTGCGCTGCTTTGCCTCACACCATATCCACAAGGCCATGAAAAGCCATGCAGGGTAGCTTTACGTGGCCTTGTAGATGTGGCACTTCAGTATGCGCTACCAGAACGTCAATATAAGTGGCTTGTAAATAAGCTCCACAGTATTTTTGTAAAATAACCATGTGTTAGACCTAGATTTTTCTAGACTACATAGGGTAGCCTGGCATAGAGTGGGTACAGCTCAACCCCCAAGGCTTTTGTGTAGTGCTTACAAACTCACCCGCAGTAACCCAGCAAATTACCCCCAAAAATAAGGACACCACACCGAAATAGAAAAATACTGGTTCCTTTTATAAAATTCTTTGGTATATGGTTCTTTTCTTTAAGCAGGTTTGCAAATTCAGTTCAGTACATCTCATCACATTCAATTATTAGTTCATTTCAAAATTCAAATGACAGTTCCAATAATTCTTTCCCCAGATGCAGAGATCACATTGAAAAACCCCTACAACTTAAATGTGTAGTATACACACACCTCCTTGCTATTGTTTTGGTGAACAACCAGACTTCTTTACAGTAAATCAAACGGATACATTACATTTGATCGGATGCAGCTTTCCCCCACAGTTCCAACACCTTCCCACGGGGCTCTGGTGCGAGTAGTTGAGTACTGAAGGAGACAAGTAAATGATCACTGTACTGTAGATCAATTCTTAGCACATGCCACAACCTCTGAAAACTAATGGACCCCTTCGGAGTTTTCACAGGCCCTCCTAAGCCTTACTTTATTAATTACCACCATCACCAAGGTTGCTTATCGTGATATAAATGATCCCCCAACAACCTCCCGCGATTCAGACTTCACTCTTCACTTCAGCCCCCAACTCACTCTCCCACCTCGGGATGTTCGGGATGTCAACTTCACTTTTAGAGAACCCCTCCCCCCAAGAGCGGACTGACTCACGTTTATACAATCCACCCCCCCCCCAAGAGCGGACTGTCTCACGTTGGTTGATTCTCATGAAAATGTCAGTCTGGAAAGTTCGGATACTCCAACAGTCCCTGCGCCGTTCAATCTGGCGAGGGTTAGGGCAGGGCAGCGATCTCTCCTCCCCTCCCGATTACTCTCCCTCGCTTAATGGGTTCGGTAGGACTTCACAGCCCACTTGCACTGCTTTTCGAAATTGCCTGGGTCCGCTGTCACCCGCTCGCCTCGCTACCCCGGCTCCGCTGTCTCCACACGAAGTGTCGAGCCGTCACTGGATCGGCGAGGGCGTTCTCCTAAGTCGCGGCGGGCTCCTCCCACATCCAGCCTCCTTCTGCAGTCTCCCCGCCTCTTCCGACGTCAACTCGGGCAAACTACGGAATGGAGACACGGATCAGCTTGGCCCTGCTTCCTCCGATCCCACGACAGGGATCTCGCACGGCGGCGAGCGCTTCCTTCCTGGTGAGACGATAGCTGGTTCAGCCACTTCCGCTCACTGTGAGTAGTTTTTACTCGTTCACCGCCGTCACAGAAGTTTGATACTCAGTCCCCTGATCTTTTCTCACACAGAGGAACACCGAGAGGGGAACCAGCCTCACTTCTGCCGCACTCGTGCCTTAAGTGCAATTCCTCGAATCTCTTGGTAATTCCGCACTAGAGTCACCAGCAGCTGTGTGATTCACCACGGAGTCTTCTGGCACTTAATTGGGTATCTGTGGCAGTGGGGTTTGGTCAGCTCAGGAGGGGTCACTTCCAGACAGAGAATCAGCCGGTCCACAGGTCGATCTTGCCCCCTCTAGAGTAGTATCCTCCTCCTCACTGGTCACTTCTCTTACTGCTCAAAATGGCTGCCTGGTCACTGGCCTTTTATAGGCCGGCCTCAGACCCCTGGAAGCTACTAGTTGGTTCTGAAACCTTCCTCATGCTAGCCTATGGGTCTGCCACCCTTAGGTGACCGTTATGGCAGTTGGTGGACTCCATTTTAGATTCCTCAGAGATGTGACTTTCCTGAGGTAACTAGGCCCACAAAGGGAAGGCGAAACGTCCTACTCAAGGAACACCTACCCCCCCCGCCCCCCCCCCCAGTCAATGCTGACAACCAAAAATCCGGGTGGACATACAAAAAAAGAAAAAAATTACTCAGAGGCCAAAGGGGATAAAATAAATCATAATTGTGTGGGGACCCTCAAAAGCAGACAGGTCTAACACGCGTCCCCCCCCAGCTGAAAGTGGGGAGAACTACCCAATCCCTTGGGAGTTCGCATCACTAAGGCGGAAAAACCTAGAGAGACCGTCTGCATTGGCGTGGTTCTCTCCAGGCCGATGTTCCACCCGGAAGTCCATTCCCTGTAGGGAGATGGACCACCTCAACAACTTGGGATTCTCCCCCTTCATTTGCATCAGCCAACGAAGGGGCCGGTGGTCGGTCTGAACCAGGAAGTGCGAGCCAAATAAGTATGGACGCAACTTCTTAAGGGCCCAAACCACCGCAAAGGCTTCCCGCTCTATAGTACTCCACCTCTGTTCCCTGGGGAGTAGTCTCCTGGATAGGAAGACCACGGGTTGATCCAAGCCCTCAACATTTAGTTGCGATAACACTGCCCCAATGCCATGTTCTGATGCATCTGTTGGACAATGAACTCCTTTGAAAAATCAGGGGCCCTGAGTATTGGAGCAGTACACAATGCTTGTTTTAAAGTCACGAAGGCTCGCTGGCAAGCCTCCGTCCAGACTTCCCGTCGGGGTTGTTTCTTAGAAGTAAGTTCAGTGAGGGGGGCTACAATGGTGCCATACCCCTTCATGAGGCGACGGTAGTAACCAGTGAGGCCCAGGAAGGCTCGGACCTCAGTTTGAGACTTGGGGGGCTCCCAGGCCATGATAGCCTTGATCTTCGCCTGGAGGGGCTGCACCGTCCCTCTGCCCACCAAGTGGCCTAGGTACACCACCGACCCCTGCCCGATTTGACACTTGCTGGCCTTGATTGTCAAGCCAGCCTGTTGCAGGGCCTGGAGAACAGCTTGCAAGTGTTGCAAATGACCCTCCCAGCTACTACTGAAGACAGCAATGTCATCCAGATAAGCAGCAGAAAAAGCTTCCATACCAGAAAGGACCTTGTTCACCAGCCGCTGAAAAGTGGCAGGGGCGTTCTTGAGCCCAAAGGGCATCACACAGAACTGGTAGTGACCCTGAGGCGTGGAGAAGGCTGGCCTTTCCTTTGCTCCATCAGTAAGGGAGATCTGCCAGTACCCTGAAGTAAGGTCAAAGGTACTTAAATAATGGGCAGCTCCCAGCCGGTCAATGAGTTCATCCACCCTGGGGATCGGATGAGCATCAGTCTTTGTTACTGAATTTAGTCCTCGGTAATCCACACAGAATCTTAATTCAGGTGTGGTGCCTGGTGGGGCCGCTTTTGGTACCAAGACCACCGGACTGGACCTAGGGCTATTGGAAGGTTCTATCACTCCTAGCTCCAGCATCTTAGCGACTTCACCCTTGATGCTGGCCTTCACCTTGTCTGACAGCCGGTAGATCTTAGACTTCACAGGTGGACTGTCTCCTGTGTCCACATCATGGGTACACAGGTGGGTTCTACCCGGGACAAGGGAGAACAGTGAAGAAAATTGCTCCAGGATCTGGCGGCAATCTCTCCGCTGTTCAGGAGTCAGGGATGGTGAGAGAATCACTCCCTCCACCGACCCATCCTTTTCTTGAGACGAGAAAAGATCAGGGAGAGGTTCCCTTTCCTCTTCCTCTGCTCCATCGGTCACCATCATTAAGACGACCTCGGGCCTCTCATGGTGTGGTTTGAGGCGATTGGCATGAAGTACCCGGTGGGGCTGTCTCGGGGTATTAAGGTCCACCAAGTAAGTGGCCTTACCTTTTTTTTCCAATACCTCAAAGGGGCCTGTCCAACGATCCTGGAGGGCATTTAGCTCTCCAGGCTCCATCACCCACACTTTTTGTCCAGGCTCCAGTTCCACTGGGTGAGCATTGTGGTCATACCACTCCTTCATTACTGCTTGGCTGGCTTCCAAGTTGTCAGAAGCTTGCTTCCACAACTTAGCCATTTGGCTCCGGAAAGCCAGCTTGTAGCTCACCACGTCCTGGGGAAGCTTCCTGTGAGTCTTTTCCCATCCGTCCTTCACCAGGCTGAGAGGAGCCCGTACAGGGTGCCCATACAGAAGTTCGAAGGGGCTGAAGCCCACTCCCTTCTGTGGCACTTCCCTGTAGGAAAACAAGAGACAGGGCAGGAGGACGTCCCATTTCCTCCGCAGGCTTTCAGGCAGACTTCTTATCATGCCTTTCAAGGTTTTATTAAACCTTTCCACAAGACCATTGGTCTGTGGGTGATAAGGAGTGGTAAACCGGTAGGTAACACCACACTCCTTCCACATAGCCCGCATGTAAGCTGATAGGAAGTTGGTCCCCCTGTCGGACACAACCTCTTTGGGGAAACCCACTCGGGTGAAGATCCCCATCAGGGCCCTTGACACTGCAGGTGCAGTGATGGTCCTCAGAGGAATTGCCTCTGGGTACCGTGTGGCATGATCCACTAGAACCAGGATGAACCTGTGACCAGCGGAAGTTGGTGGATCCAATGGCCCTACAATGTCGATGCCCACCTTTTCAAAGGGGGTGCTAACGACGGGGAGTGGTTCCAGGGGAGCCTTCAGCTTCACCCCTGTTTTTCCACTAGCTTGGCAAGACACACACGTCCGACAGTAGGTATCAGACGCCACTCTCATCCGAGGCCAGTAAAAGTGGCGGACAAGCCGGGCAAAGGTCTTGTCCTGTCCTAGGTGTCCCGCCAAAGGTATCTCATGAGCCAGTTCTAGAAGAAAGGCTCTAAAACATTGAGGGACCACCAAGGCCCTGAATGAACCATGTCCGGGTGCCTTGGCCTCACTTTAGAGGAGTCCATCCTCCCAGTAAATCTGGTAGTTCCCCACAATGTTCCCTGCTGCCTGGGCTTTGGCCTGTTGCCGCAGCCCCTCAAGAGTAGGACACTCCTTTTGAGCTTTGCAGAATTCCTCCCTGGATGAACCTCCCTCCACATGCCACTCAGCAGGGATGGGTAAGTTCTCCAGGGAAGTAACATCCTCCTCCGTGGACTCCAGATCCACCTCCGCAGGTGGCCCATCTATCTCACGAGGTAGAGATGCTGAGGCAGGTTCCTCCTGCCTACTGTCCTTCTCTTCTCTGGCAGCGGGCTGGGCCATTGTTCCAGGCTCCAGCGTAAGCGAACTCCCCCTCTGGGTAGTCGCGGACCTTGTGCTGACACAGGCCCAGTCAGGTGTACCCAGCATCTCAGAAGGAGTCCGGTATTCCACCTCCCTCCAAGCATTGTGCTCCATATCATTTCCTAACAGGCAATCAACAGGCATGGCAGGGCTTACGGCAACTTGAAGTGAACCTGCAACCCCTCCCCACTCAAAGGGTACCTCGGCCACAGGATAGTGGCCCAATCTGCTGTCAGCCATCACAGCGGGATGGAGTACATTTGGGATGACCTGCTCCGGAGACACCAGATGACTCCTCACCATAGTCATACTGGCTCCTGTGTCTCTCAGAGCCTCCCCTCTATGGCCATTGATGGTGACCCACTGCTCATACTTGGTAGTATTTGAGGGCAATTGGGTCTTTGGCACCATCTCCTTATCCCCCAGGGACACTAAAGTGACACCCGCCTGCTCCCCTCCCTTATCCAAAGGCTTCTCCTCCCTGAGCACTACACTAGTTATTCCCGGGGCTTTTACTCCAGTGGGAGGGGGTGGTCTTTTTGGGCATCTCACATCTCCTTTATAGTGTCCCACACCACCACACTCGAAGCAATGGACAACCCTTGGCTGCTGGCTTTGGCCAGGATTAGGGTTGCGGGGTGGGTTAGCCTTAGGGATGATCCCTCTGCCCCTTCCTTGTGAAGTATTTTGTGGACCTTTTGAGAACTCCCACTTGTTATCTCCCCCCCCTTTCTTCTGGGGGGCGCCCTGTCCAGACTTATGGGAATCCCCTCCAGTCCCCTTCGAGGACACCCGGGTACTAGCCCAGATGTCCGCCTCCTCAGCAAGCTTCCTGGGGCTGGTCAGCTTGCTGTCCACCAGGTGTTGTCGCAGCTCGGGAAAACATTTCTCGAGTAGGTGTTCCTTGAGTATGAGGTTATATAAACCTTCATAATCCCCTACCTCGATGCCTTTCACCCAACCCTCCAAGGCTTTCTTCGCGTAATCCAAGAAATCCACCCAATTCTGTGTGCTTAATTTATGACTTCCCCTAAATTTTTGTCTTTATTTTTCTGGGGTTAGTCCAAACTTTTTCACCAGCGCCACTTTCATTGTAGGGTAGTGGGTTTGCTCATCCCGCTCCAAGGCCAACAAGGTATCCCTGCCAGCAGGTGGCATGTACTTATACAGCCCACCCCCCCAGTGGGTTTCCAAGATCCCATGGGCCCTTAAGGAGACCTCATAGGCTGCTAACCATTTGGCAATATCATCACCTGGGGTACAGCTAGCAATGACATCCTTGGGTAAGTAGGGTCTGGGTTCTCTGGTGATCTCTTTGTTTTCGCTGCCACCATTGTTAGGATTGGGGGTCCTTAATGTTAAGGCTTGAAGGCCTAGCTCCTTTATTGTTCGCTCGTGGGCCAACCTCCTGTCCTCCCTCTCCATTTCTAATCTAGCTAACTCCAATTTCAGTCTCCTCTCTTCCCTCCTGTCTTCCAGCTCAGCTTCAGTAAAACTCGTCACTGAGACACTGCTGCCCTCCCTTGAAAGTGTCCTGGGACCTGTCAGCAGATTCCCCCCTTCAGTTTGGTACAGCAGCCCTGTCCCAAGGACAGTGTCTCTATCACTCTCTTCTGTTTCCCGTTCCTCCTCTGTATGAGCTTCCACCCATGCCCTCAAGCTTGTCTGCAACTCGCTTTTCTTGGCACTTTTCATAAAGAACACCCCTGTCATTGACACCACTCTCTAAGTTGGGCCACAGTGTAGGTTTCTATCTCTTCAAGGTTCAATTCCATTTTTCAAATATGGTATCAAATGGGCACTCAGGAGAGAACTAAGAAGTGTAATCTGAGGACAACCTCCACCCACCACCAGGAGTAAATTTGGAAAATCAAAATATAAATTTGCGAGACCGCTTGGAGAAAACTCCAGAAGTAGGCCCGTGGTAAGCACTGTGTTACTAATAAGTGGTTGTAAGCACAAACCCGTTATCCCACCGCTGAAGCACCAATTATGTTAGACCTAGATTTTTCTAGACTACATGGGGTAGCCTGGCACAGAGTGGGTACAGCTCAAACCCCAAGGCTTTTGTGTAGTGCTTACAAACTCACCTAAAGTAACCCAGCAAATTACCCCCAAAAATAAGGACACCACACCGAAATAGAAAAATACTGGTTCCTTTTATAAAATTCTTTGGTATATGGTTCTTTTCTTTAAGCAGGTTTGCAAATTCAGTTCAGTACATCTCATCACATTCAATTATTAGTTCATTTCAAAATTCAAATGACAGTTCCAATAATTCTTTCCCCAGATGCAGAAATCACATTGAAAAATCCATACAACTAAAATGTGCAGTATACACACACCTCCTTGCTATTGTTTTGATGAACAACCAGACTTCTTTACAGTAAATCAAACGGATACATTACATTTGATCGGATGCAGCTTTCCCCCACAGTTCCAACACCTTCCCACGGGGCTCTGGTGCGAGTAGTTGAGTACTGAAGGAGACAAGTAAATGATCACTGTACTGTAGATCAATTCTTAGCACATGCCACAACCTCGGAAAACTAATGGACCCCGTCGGAGTTTTCACAGGCCCTGCTAAGCCTTACTTTATCAATTACCACCATCACCAAGGTTGCTTATCGTGATACAAATGATCCCCCAACAACCTCCAGCGATTCAGACTTCACTCTTCACTTCAGCCCCCAACTCACTCTCCCACCTCGGGATGTTCGGGTTGTCAACTTCACTTTTAGAGAACCCCTCCCCCCAAGAGTGGACTGACTCACGTTTATACAATCCACCCCCCCCCAAGAGCGGACTGTCTCACGTTGGTTGATTCTCATGAAAATGTCAGTCATGGAAAGTTCAAATACTCCAACAGTCCCTGCGCCGTTCAATCTGGTGAGGGTTAGGGCAGGGCAGCAAACTCTCCTCCCCTCCCGATTACTCTCCCTCGCTTACTTGGGTTCGGTAGGACTTCACAGCCCACTTGCACTGCTTTTCGGAATTGCCTGGGTCCGCTGTCACCCGCTCACCTCGCTACCCCGGCTCCGCTGTCTCCACACGAAGTGTCGAGCCATCACTGGATCGGCGAGGGCGTTCTCCTAAGTCGCGGCGGGCTCCTCCCACATCCAGCCTCCTTCTGCAGTCTCCCCGCCTCTTCCGACGTCAACTCGGGCGAACTCCGGAATGGAGACACGGATCAGCTTGGCCCTGCTTCCTCCGATCCCACGACAGGGATCTCGCACGGCGGCGAACGCTTCCTTCCTGGTGAGACGACAGCTGGTTCAGCCACTTCCGCTCACTGTGACTAGTTTTTACTCGTTCACCTCCGTCACAGAAGTTTGATACTCAGTCCCCTGATATTTTCTCACACAGAGGAACACCGAGAGGAGAACCGGCCTCACTTCTGCTGCACTCGTGCCTTAAGTGCAATTCCTCGAATCTCTTGGTAATCCCGCACTAGAGTCACCAGCAGCTGTGTGATTCACCACGGAGTCTTCTGGCACTTAATTGGGTATCTGTGGCAGTGGGGTTTGGTCAGCTCAGGAGGGGTCACTTCCAGACAGAGAATCAGCCGGCCCACAGGTCGATCTTGCCCCCTCTAGAGTAGTATCCTCCTCCTCACTGGTCACTTCTCTTACTGCTCAAAATGGCTGCCTGGTCACTGGCCTTTTATAGGCCGGCCTCAGACCCCTGGAAGCTACTAGTTGGTTCTGGAACCTTCCTCATGCTAGCCTATGGGTCTGCCACCCTTAGGTGACCGTTATGGCAGTTGGTGGACTCCATTTTAGATTCCTCAGAGATGTGACTTTCCTGAGGTAACTAGGCCCACAAAGGGAAGGCGAAACGTCCTACTCAAGGAACACCTAGCCCCCCCAGTCAATGCTGACAACCAAAAATCCGGGTGGACATAAAAAAAAGAATAATAATACTCAGAGGCCAAAGGGGATAAAATAAATCATAATTGTGTGGGGACCCTCAAAAGCAGACAGGTCTAACACCATGTTTTAAGAGCTTAAAAACAGAGATGAGTGTGTGTGTGTTTTTGCGTGTGTGAATATTTTAAAACTCCACATGAAACCCAACAGTCTCCTTAACATACCCGACTGAAAGGTCCTGTACCCAACTGTCAGTGGCATAACAAAAGCTTCCACAGCCCACGTGGTTTGGGGGTCCACTGAACTCCATTGGCCCCCTTTGGCACTGGCAGGCCCTGGCATGAGAGCTGAAGACTGGGTCCGAAGTATGGCGGGCCTCCTGCATGTACTTTGCGGAGGGTCCCCCCTTAAGTTTTGTGATGCCACTGCCAACTATTTGTTAAATAATACATTTATTAGGGGGGTGTAACACCACCGCTTGAAGCCACGCCCCTGTGATTAAGCTAGATTATATTTTGACAATGATATTCTGGCACCATCTCCCCTTCTTCGCTCAAAAAAGTTGAAGGAAAACATGCGTTAACCATTGCGAAGAATGCCCCATAATGGAATATGCGCCTCAAGCTTTATGGTGTGAACACTCCAGCACTTCTCACAACAGATTGTTGTCTGAACAACATTTAAAACGTTTCTGTATTCATAACCAGTCGATGACAGAAAAAGAAACGCACAGAGTGTCTTAGTTTGAAAGATTTTAATGCAATGTAAGGAGATAATTTTTACAAATTAGTTGGAAGCGAGAAAAAGGCAGACCCTGCTAAAGAATAGAAACTGAGTGTGAAACCATTGACTAGTATACCATTTAGATTAAAAACAAACATTTGCAATGCAATAGGTCTCTCATTTACGCAAGTTTAAGCTATTGGCATTGTAAACGACTCTGCCTTTAATTTATGTTTTAAAAAGCACAACAAAACCAAAAGGCATTGCCGTTTAGAATGCCAATAGCTCAAACTCTCGTAATTGTGAGACCTATTGCATTAAAAAATGCTTGTTGACATTGGTAACCCAGATGGGTGTCATGTATCGTAGCGGTTTAAAGCCACTCAAATGCAGGGCTCTAGTCGGGGTACCACGCGGGTGGATGGCGTCCCCCCACTTATTTCACCGGGAAGACGCCATCCCCCCTCCCAAACAGCTGGGCTTTACTCTTCGGCCTTTCTGGGATGAGGAGCTCGGCACCTTTCGTGACGTCACTTCCTGTCGTGATGTCACTTCCAGTGACAGCGTCCCCCCACTTCTTTTTTTATGACTTGTGCCCTGCGGCCTCTCTGGGAAGAGGAGCTCGGCACCTTTCGTGACGTCTCTTCCTGTCATGACGTCACTTCTGGTGACAGCGTCCCCCACTTCTTTTTTTACGACTTGTGTCCTGCGGCCTCTCTGGGACGAGGAGCTCGGCACCTTTCATGACGTCACTTCCTGTTTTGACGTCACTTCCGGTGACAGCGTCCCCCCACTTCTTTTTTTACGACTTGTGCCCTGCTCAAATGTATGTATTTTGTTTGCATTTATTTAGCGCTTATTGTCCCTAGCGAAGTGTCAATCTGCTTTAGATAGATTGATATTTTTGTGAGTTTGGCAAGTGGACTACTTCCAGGTATAGAAGCACAATGCCTGCCCTTCCGGTACCACCCTGCCCCCGCCGCTGGTGTACAACTTTCATCACGTCACACCTCAAGGCCTGCGTTTCCAAGAATACTGACTCATTCTCCCCTTAACCTGCTACAGTGAAAGGACCGGATCCGCACGTGGCTCCAACTTCTTGGACCACCACAGAGCATCCTCAGGGCAGGACAGGCCATGGCTCGGCGTCAACGATGTGAATTCTGCAGTCACTCGGGAACTCCTGTCCCGAGATCCCCCGCACTCCACTGAAACCTCCTAATCTTCTCTGTGCTCCTCCCAGGCACCTGCGACCTCGCTCAGTCACCTGTGAACTCCCCAGTTCGGAGTGAGCCCCGCACTCTCCTACAAATGCACCATAAAGTCTGAGCTGTCGGGCACCTGCAAGCTCCACAGTCACCACTGAGCTTCCCCAGTCACCTGTGAGTTGCTGACGTCACATGCAAGCACCTCACATCATATACGAACTCCATCAGTTGCCTGCATGTTATCTCATTCGCCTGCGAGCTCCGTCGGTCATCTGAGAGTTCCTTAAGCCTCCTGCAAGCTCCCCTTGTCACATGCTAAATCCCCAGTCACCTGCAGTAGCAGATCAAATGTGGAGCTCACCTATGCGCCCTTGTCTCCTGCAAAGTTTTCACTAATCCCGCCACTCCTGAAACATTCAGATCAGATGTGGGCGCACTTTTGACCTCCGCTACCCCAAGTAGAGTTAACCTCAGATAACCCTCAAGTCAGTCTGGGCACCTCTGGTCACTTGCGGGTTCCTCCTCCAGTTGCCCATTGGCTCTCACAGTCAGTAGCTGGCTTCTTCACTCACTGACTCGCTCCTTGAGGACTTCCTAAACCTCTTGGCAGCCTCACAGGTTACACAGATACATAAAGTGGCACCTAACGCCTCCCCACAGTCTTCACAAGAACCCACAAGCCTTCATCGGCTCTGAGCAGGAAGCATTTGCAAATTTCGATCTTCAAGGGGTATCCAGCAGAAAAGGAGTCGACTACCGTGTGGCCCACATCTACAGTGCAAAGGAAAAGCTGTGCCTGCTGTGAGTGAGCGGCGTTTGCCAGCATGTGCTCAACCTGGGAGGAGGAGACCTGTCTGCAGATCATGGGGCACGCTGACTGAGGCGGGACGGAGAGTCTGCGGAAAAAAGGACGGAAAATAAAGTTTATTTTTCTATCTGACCGATGAAGGGGCCTAATAAAACAGATTATCAGAAGTAGTAGGCACATGGTGGCACACACACTGCCTGACAGATAGCACGGTTCGTAGCCGGCAGTCAGAGACACACGCTATGACAACCAGAGAAAACAAGCACTTACAATGTAATAGGACTCGCATTTACGGGAGACCTATTGCATTGCAAACATGGGTGCAGGCATGGGAGTGCAGGCGGGCGGGGGGCAGGGGGGGCGAGAAGTCACGGATTGCTGGGGCCAGTCACAGGAAGTAAATAGTGCTCACAATCTAAACAAAACATGCCATGTAACACTCCAAGTAAAGGGGCCAGTAGCCGTGGAAGGATACAAATAACGACTTGACATTATTAAGGAGGGACTAACAAGCCTCATAATTAATCAGACGGCAGCATATAAGAAAGACAATGACAGGAGCCAATTAAAAACATGGGCGGAGAGTTGGCGCAGTTCCACTGAGCTTCCACTACATACTAGATAACTGCTTGCCTCGCAAAGCAAGCAGCGCATGCATGCTGCCGCTATAGGTTCGACCTAAAAATACTATACTCCTTGTGACAGCAGGCCGGACGTGTTCTAGAGGAACTAAAATCCATGTCTGGATTTCAATGCCACTTTAGGGGAACTTAAAGCTAACTGTTTAATTATGTTTTCTAATTTTAGGTTCACAACCGCAATTTGTTTGTACACGTTTGCATGTCTGGGAGAGTGACTGTGTTACACAGTTCTGTGCAATCCGTGTTTTTTCGTAAAATACTCTTTATACTACAATAATGGCAGAGCAATAATTGCAATGCGCCACTCTTCTTTCATTAAAGTAGCAGTATTCCCTAAATGCGCTAATGCACCACTGTGCCAAAAGCAAACATTCTACAATACGCATGAAACCAGCTGAAATGTATAACATAACACACACCAGGAACATTGCATCACTGTCCCCTCTTTCTTTTTCTTCTTTGATTGCTTCTACCGAGTTTCCTATGTTAAGTGCTCAATGCTTTAGTGGAGGCCGACTGTGTGTAACTTCAATTAGGCACGATCCAAATTATAAAAGAACCAATGGATTTTGGATATGTTATATATTCATATTAATTTTCCGTTTACAGAGACTGGCTGTGTTTGGGGGGAAGGGGCATTTGTTTTTCCAACATCCCACACTCTCAAGTTACGACAGGAAAGTCAGACAAGTAAGGTGACTCTGCCCCAGCCCTAACAACCTTCCAAGTCATGGACCTGGTCATATATTAAACCTGATGCATGAGTGTTCGTCACATAGCATTAATGGCCTGTCGGGGCAGCAGCATGGCGAGGAGCTGGGTTCTTGATGGCTATTGTGGCTCAAGCCAGCAAATGCTTTCATTATTATTATGTACATATATATATATATATATAAGAATTCACAGTCCTGAAGTGCCGAGAACAGCGAACGGACACAAACCAGGTACAGACCACAAAGCAAGGAATTAAAGATCAATGGTGTGCTTTATTCCATCAATGGGGACGGCAACATGACGCGTTTCGTCCGGGAAACCCGGACTTGATCACATGACAAGACCCAGAGACATTAGTGGTTAAATACTGGTTTTGACGAGACTCCTCCCATAAATAAAGGACATAGAAGAAATATTCTTCAACATACATAGTGTCAACCAATGTACAGTTTAAAATACAGGTATATGCATAAAAATGCAAAAAATGTTTAAACATTCAATTAAAAATTGAAATAAACTGTTAGATACATGTAGGGCAAGTGCCCAATGGTCAACCACAGTATAGAATATATATCATGACTAAACAATATAGATTAATGTCAGGGGGACATGGTAGTGAACCAGTAAAAATAAGTAAAAACCACAATAGAATATTAGTGCAAAAAGTGCAGTGCAAAATACATTATCCCAAAGTTAGGGAGAGAGCAATGTATATCCAGGTAAAAACCTAGAGCAAGATGTAAACAATTTGTGATAAAGTGCATAGTGAGAAAACAGTGCAAAATACGGCAGTACATTTATCTGAAAGGGGGCAATAAAGTGATCAGTGATTAGCAGCAAGAAATCGGGCATACCTTAAAAATCATAGTAGCACAGCTGGTTTATAAATAATATGTATATAGATCCATTGTAAAAAATCCACAGAGTAAAACAATGTATTCAATCTTAAACCATCCTCAACATGAATAAAATAGATTAAAACCATATAAATAGGTATAAAATCCACTTAAAAAATCATGCATATGGTGGAATAAAATATTTACAAAAAGTTTTTCAGATCTTCTCCCATGTTAAGGCCATTAGGGGATCTTACTGTTTAACCTCAAAATATATTGGCTTTCCAACTGTCTTAGTCTCTTTTCTCTGTCTCCACCTCTTTTATTTGGAGGGACTGCATCAATAACAAAATATTGCAAATCATTAAGGTTATTATTGTGCACCAACTTAAAATGGCGTGCCACTGGATAATTGGGGTCAGAATTTACAATGGCACAGAGATGCTGCAAAATCCGATTGTATGCTTGCAACTTAGTGCTGCCAACATATTGCAACTCGCACGTACACTTTAAAACATAGACCGCATGGTCAGTTTTACAAGTATACACATTGTTGATTTGGATCACAGCATCCGTCAAACCCTCAACAAATTCGCTGGTGTTCACACCAAATTTGCATGCCCGGCATGAACTACACTTTTGAAAACCTGTTTTATTTGGGAGCCAATTAGGTTTTGTAATGGTCTCAGGACTAGTTCTGACTAGAGCATCCCTCATTGAGGGTGCTCGACGGAAAGTGATATTAGGATTATCTTCCAGCAATGGGCCCACGATAATATCAGTTTTTAAGATGGGCCAATTAGATTTAATGATTTGCCTCATCTTTTTGTGTTGATTATTAAAAGTAGTGATAAGGCGAATGGTAGATTTCTCAGATGTAATAGCAACCTCCTCTGATGTTACTATAGTGGGTTGTTCTACCATTGCCACTGTCTGATTGGATAAAGCCCTTTTAAGAGAGTTGGTGAGGTTGTTAACATCATAGCCTCTGAGTAGGAATCTCTGATAAGATCCATTCAAACAATTCATGAGGTCAATCTCGTTGTTACATATGCGTCTAATCCTTAAAAACTCCCCATACGGGATGCTTTTAATAAGATGATGCGGATGGTTACTCTGCGCATGTAAAATAGAATTTCCAGCTGTGGACTTTCTGTACATTCTAGTCATGATCTTGTTCTCTCTAATGTAGACCTCCACATCTAGAAAGTTAACACTTACATTGTTAATGTTGGCAGAAAATTCTAGATTTAAAGAATTGTTGTTGATGTTACTAACAAATTCTTCGGCTGATGTTTTACAGCCTTGCCAAATTATGAAAACATCGTCAATGAAGCGCCACATTTTCACAATACCTGTTTCATCTTCATCCAAACAGTCGCGGATCCCACCTAGGACACGCTTCTCCCACCAGCCCACGTGTAAACACGCGTAACTGGGGGAGAAGCACGCACCCATGGCGACACCACGCAGCTGCTGGAAGATTTCATTATTGAAAAGAAAAAAGTTATTTTTAAGGCACAAATCAATCATACTGATAAGCATTTTGCTATGTTCATAATACCTGATGTCTCTTGTAGACAAAAAGAATTCAATCGCATTTAAACCATCAACATGATTAATAGAGGTATACAGGGATGTAATGTCCATGACTAAAAATAAATAATTAGGTTTCCACACAACTTCTTTCAATCTCATCAAAAAGTCACTAGTGTCTTTTAGGTAACTAGGTAAGGCCTCCATATAATCGTGTAAATAGAAATCAACATATTTTGAGAGGGGTTCCAGCAATCCATTCTGTGCGGAAATAATTGGTCGCCCCGGTATAGGTGTTGTTCCTTTATGGATCTTTGGTAAAAGATATAAAGTCGGAGTGATAGGGAAATCCTTTTTAAGGAAATCAAATTCTTTCTTACTAATCAGTCCTTCCCTCTTCCAAGATGCCAAATTAGAATGTACAAGTAATTTTACTTTGTTGAGTTCATTGAATGAGGCCTTTCTATAGCAGGCCGGGTCACTTAATTGTCTTTCAGCTTCCTGTAGCTATAAAGTGCGTGGCCACAAAACGATATTTCCACCTTTGTCAGCTTTGTTGACAATAATATCGCCTTTGGATTTGATTTTTTGCATTAGCACAGAATATTGTTTATTTCTAAAGCTTCTAATTTTTTTGTTTATTGCCACAGTTTTATTCAATTCCTTTAGGTCTTCCACGACCCTATCGCTAAAGATGTCAATGGCATCCCGAGGCATCACCGGGACAAAAGTAGATTTGGGACAAAATGGACTATTGCCAGCACTGCCACTGCTGATTCCCATAGAACTTAATACGTCCTGCGTGTTGTTGGGCGCATCGTCATCATTAGCAAGAGAATGAGCAATCTTTAAAGCCATAGTGTCAGCAATAGAAAAGTTTTTATGGCTCTGAGACTCATTCAAAATAATTTTGGCTTTTTCACTTTTCTTGTTGGTAGTGTGAAATTTGAGAAGCTTTAGTTTCCTTATAAATTTGAAGGTGTCAATTCTTGCTTGCACATATTTAAATCCATTATTGGGGCAATAGGAAAGACCCAATGAAAGAAGCTGAGTTTCTGCTGCATTTAGATCGAGTTCAGTTAGATTGATCACAGTATTTTCTTCATCAGAATTACAAAGATGATGAGTAGCACTCATAGAAGTTTTATCTTTTTCTTGTGAGTTTTTTTCTTTTGTATATTTTTCTTTTTCTTTTCCATTTATATTTTTTTCATATGTTTCATTTTTTCCATTATTATCATGTTCGTTATCATTGGTCTCAAATTCAGTAGACAAAGTTGTATCATCACACGATAATATATATATATTAATTATTATGTTTTGTATTGTTAATTACGACCTGCAGCAGCTTTGTAAAGATAACATTCATCACTCTTGTCCAATGTTTATAAAACTGGTGATGAAATATTGTCTGAAAAAAATCTTTCTAGGAACTTTTTTTTCTCTGTATTGTGAAACCTTCAGTGTAGAAAGTGGGTTTCACTGTGTACTCAGCTGCTTCCCCACCAAACTTAGACGAGGCTGACTCAGTGACCTCAAACCACTGAAATGTTATCTCTCAAAACATCCTATTTAGTGGTATTCACCCCTCCTCCCAGATGAAGTCCTACCACTTCCTAACTTTTATAAACGTCTCTATCTGATATTGTAACATATATTTATTGTCAAGGGCTCTACCACAATATTTGCAGGGCTTGCACTGCTAACATCGGCATTTTGGTTATGTGAAATCTCACGAGATTCAAATGTTACCCTTTCTAAAATGAATACTTATGTGACACGAGGCAGTGACTTGGTTTCCCTTTTTGAAAGCATAAGATTTGAACACAGATGACTGAAACATGTTCAGAAGACTCAAAATGAGCACTGGCAAAGCCAATAGGTCTGGAGCGGCTTGTGTTATGTAAGTGTTCGTTGTTATTCTTGGTGTTTATTGTTATGTGATATTTTTAGATTTTCTTTAGATTTTTTAGATAGTAGGTTCGTTATTGTCTCAGTTTCTCATAAACCTTACACAATACAATACAATAAAAATAAACACATAGCTTCATCGTTAAAAAAAACTGAATGCACTGTGTAACAGAGAGGAGTAGATTATGCCAGTCCGTTAACCTGTCTCTATGCTTTTTCATTTTAATTTTTGATTGAGCAGTTCAAAACCAACACATGGTAAGAATAAGAAAAACGATACCAACATTTTGATACAAATACAAAATACATAAATAGGTATTCAGTGAATCATATCACAAAGTTCCATATTTTCAATATAAAATGCTGACGTAAAAGTATTGAGTGCAGTTTATAATGCATATGCAAGTTATAAAATACTCCAAAACAATCAACTGTAAAATTTGAACACGTTATAAATCTCCTACATATGTACTGCAAAAGTCGAATCTCAAAGTCTACCCACTGCTATACTTTCCCGTCTGTTGTGTAACAATCTGCAGCTTAATTCACCAACTAATATATAGCTAATAACAGTGTATACCCTTCACCACCACAATTAAACTAGTTCAAACTGTAATCTGGCCCTTATTTCTGAACATTTTGATGAACGCACCGTCGGTCTAGCGTAAGCCTTCTCAGATATCATAGTTTTTTGTTTTTTTTAAACGTTATTTATTGATTTCAAAATAGTGCAGGCAATCAATAGTTCAGAGTGATGAAAAGTGAGACGGACGTATGAACCCCGAACCCCCCCCCCCCCCCCCCCCCCCCCCAAGGCAGGACAACAATATCATAATTGCAGCACATTCCGGACATATCAACACACCCTCTACAATAAGATGAACATAGAACAAGTATGAGGAAAGTTCCTATCTATAGGTCATCAATATGGGCCGGGAATGAGTACATATCAAGTCCAGAGTGTCCTTTTAGAGTCTGCAAATGTCTTGGCGATAGGCAAACACCTCCATAAAGCCTTCATGCTGTGGAAGGAAAGAAAACATAGGGGTTGCTGAGCATGGCATTCACAGTATGTCAGGGTGGGACATCAAATATGCTGTGAGGGGGGCCCAGAAATCCTTGGGGCGAGACGACTCTGGTAACTCCTCCTCGTATACTTGCAGCTGATCTCTACAGTAAGTAAAGTCACGGAGCCATTTTTAGGGTTTGACTAGCCAATGCGTACGAAGTACGCATGGCTACAAAAAACTTAATGATGTGTGTGTGTGAGGACTGGACCGTCCCCACTCTCTCATTGGCTAGCTCCATAAATGGAGGCTAGCCATTGGGAGAAGGCTGTGTCCGTCAATCTCGGACCAGATTCGGGGGCGTTCCCGAGAATTTTTGGCTTTTGGCTACGTCAGCCGAAAGCCTGTTCTCGGGAACGCCCCCGAATCTGGGCCAGCATTGACGGCACCCGTGGTCTCCTCTTCGCCTCTCCTAAGTTGCATCATCGGTGCTGCTGGAAAGGTGATATAATGAGAGCGGCCTGGAATGCACCAAAATTCCAAATGAAAACGGCTCCGTACCAAAATCGTACTTTGATTCCTTAAAATAAACACCGCGGTTTTGGCATGGCTGTCATTTTCATTGAGCCTGCATCGCGTACGTGGCCAAGTTGCATCATCGCTGCTGCTGACCTCATGTAAACTTTGTACTTGAACCGCGCCGGGCTGACAATGAGTCACACCACACGCGTATCGGAGAGGAACTGTCTGGGGCAATCTGTGCTGCGCCACAAAACTGGCAATTAATTGGCTGAATCAGCCGTGGCAGGACAGTACCACTTTCCTAAACATTTCATGACAACACGTGATTTAGAACCAGGTTGGCGAGATGGCCTACCCTCAAGTCACGTGCTTTTTACGTACAGCAATTGGTATGTGGTATAAATAAATCAGTTCTACTCACAGCGTAATGGCGCGTGGTTTGGTTAAGATGGTGCGTTTATTCGCGCTGCACGTGTCTGCCTGCATTGTCTTCCCTCTCCGTCAGACTCTTGTCACCATCAGGTCAACAGGATCAGGTTATATTAGTGCTACAATGAAAGTTGTACCTGGTATTTATTACATACTTAAGGCCCTGCTCTTCTACCTGTTGACAGTCGGAGTCCTCCTGACTATAGCGTCGTCAATGATGACGCTATCACTTGAAAGCAAGCTCGCTCTGGATCCGAAGGTCATAGGCAGGGCCCAGCCAGACTTAACGGAGCTGCCGGGCTCCTGCTCCTCTCTAATGTGAAGATTATACCGTGCTTACTTTGAGCAGCTGAGCTGGTTGCAGGGGTCCACCAGCGCTCGTATTTGAAAACCCGCACTTATTATTGTTTTAACACCAGCCTTCCATCCAAAATAAGAGAGAGAAACGGGGTAAAGACTGATAAAGAAAATGACGGTAAAACGCTGACAAAGGGAGAAAGCAGGGATTAAAAAAAACCATGCATGAGTGAAATAAATGGGCAGGACATGTATGGTGGTTCATAAAAGAGATATGAGGTGGAATCAAGGTTAGACAGCCTTGGTAATAGCATACATACCACCATACCCGATTTGGGTGGGAGACTCCCATTTGTTAAGCCAAAATGCCTTTGTTTTACCTGTCTCCCACCCAAAATTGCGTGTGCAGAGTGCAGAGTGCAGAGTGCAGAGTGCAGAGTGCAGAGTGCAGATTCAGAGTGCAGATTCAGAGTGGAGATTCAGAGTGCAGAGTGGAGATTCAGAGTGCAGAGTGGAGATTCAGAGTGGAGATTCAGAGTGCAGAGTGGAGATTCAGAGTGCAGATTCAGAGTGCAGAGTGCAGATTCAGAGTGCAGATTCAGAGTGCAGAGTGCAGATTCAGAGTGCAGATTCAGAGTGCAGAGTGCAGAGTGCAGAGTGCAGAGTGCAGATTCAGAGTGCAGATTCAGAGTGCAGAGTGCAGATTCAGAGTGCAGATTCAGAGTGCAGATTCAGAGTGCAGAGTGCAGAGTGCAGATTCAGAGTGCAGAGTGCAGATTCAGAGTGCAGATTCAGAGTGCAGAGTGCAGAGTGCAGATTCAGAGTGCAGATTCAGAGTGCAGATTCAGAGTGCAGAGTGCAGATTCAGAGTGCAGATTCAGAGTGCAGATTCAGAGTGCAGAGTGCAGATTCAGAGTGCAGATTCAGAGTGCAGAGTGCAGATTCAGAGTGCAGATTGCAGACTCAGAGCGCAGATTCAGAGTGCAGAGTGCAGATTCAGAGTGCAGAGTGCAGAGTGCAGAGTGCAGAGTGCAGATTCAGAGTGCAGATTCAGAGTGCAGAGTGCAGAGTGCAGATTCAGAGTGCAGATTCAGAGTGCAGAGTGCAGATTCAGAGTGCAGAGTGCAGATTCAGAGTGGAGATTAAGAGTGCAGAGTGCAGATTCAGAGTGCAGAGTGCAGATTCAGAGTGCAGAGTGCAGATTCAGAGTGCAGATTGCAGATTCAGAGTGCAGAGTGCAGAGTGCATATTCAGAGTGCAGAGTGCATATTCGGAGTGCAGAGTGCAGATTCAGAGTGCAGAGTGCAGATTCAGAGTGCAGAGTGCAGAGTGCAGAGTGCAGATTCAGAGTGCAGAGTGCAGATTCAGAGTGCAGAGTGCAGATTCAGAGTGGAGATTCAGAGTGCAGAGTGCAGATTCAGAGTGCAGAGTGCAGATTCAGAGTGCAGAGTGCAGATTCAGAGTGCAGATTCAGAGTGCAGATTCAGAGTGCAGAGTGGAGATTCAGAGTGCAGATTCAGAGTGGAGATTCAGAGTGCAGAGTGGAGATTCAGAGTGCAGATTCAGAGTGCAGAGTGGAGATTCAGAGTGCAGATTCAGAGTGCAGAGTGGAGATTCAGAGTGCAGATTCAGAGTGCAGACTGCAGATTCAGAGTGCAGAGTGGAGATTCAGAGTGCAGAGTGGAGATTCAGAGTGCAGAGTGGAGATTCAGAGTGCAGATTCAGAGTGCAGAGTGCAGATTCAGAGTGCAGATTCAGAGTGCAGAGTGCAGATTCAGAGTGCAGAGTGGAGATTCAGAGTGCAGAGTGCAGATTCAGAGTGCAGATTCAGAGTGCAGAGTGCAGATTCAGAGTGCAGAGTGCAGATTCAGAGTGCAGAGTGCAGATTCAGAGTGCAGAGTGCAGATTGTGTGGGTGACTCTATGTGTGTGTGGGTGGCTTTGCGTGTGTGGCTCTGTGTGGGTGTAAAATGCAATAGGTCATGCATTTGCAAGCGATTAAGCTATTGGCATTGTAAATGACAAGGCCATTTATTTAACGAATACGCTATTGGCAATGTAAATGACAATGCCATTTATTTATGATTTTTAAAAAAAACACCCCCAAAAAAATGTCATGACCAATGCCAATAGCTCTACCTTTAATATTGCTGAGACCATTGCATTGTAAATGCTTGTTTACACTGTCACCCTGCCTCGGAGACACACATTTCTCAGTCAGTCCCTTCAACGCTCAGTTGGAAGTTGCCAAAACCCATTTTTGAACTTTAGACACGCAAATATCTGGTTGTATATTATTAGATATGTTGAGTAGCCCATCAAGTCTGTTTGTGTTTTTCCTTTTGCTTTTCATGTTAAAAATGCGAACTCGAGCAGCGGAAAACCCAGAAAAAACATGAGCAGGCGGACTACTCGCTTGTAAAAAGCTTTCTGAACTTCCTAGTCAACTGCTATTAAACGCGTATAGTGTATACATGTTGTATATGGTCGTTTTTAGGGTGTGCAGGCAAAAATGGGGGTAAAATTGGGGTCTGCAGTGCTACACGGTGAGCTCTCCTAGGTATCAAGTGTGTATGTTACTGTTTTAAAGACATTTTTGGTCTGGCAATAATTGTCAGTATGGAACTAATTAAGTTCTATCAAGCCCTGTGTGTGGTGAGGAGGGCCCCTCAGTGTTACACATGCTTTTACGGAGGTTTAGGGACCTTGTTGCTTCACTGCTGATT
Source organism: Lissotriton vulgaris (assembly GCF_964263255.1). Lineage (NCBI taxonomy): Eukaryota > Metazoa > Chordata > Amphibia > Caudata > Salamandridae > Lissotriton > Lissotriton vulgaris. The sequence continues at coordinate 481,843,514 of NC_141699.1, read as the reverse complement.
GGGCTCTGAGACGACCATCCTGCCTAGTTGCCTGTTGTGAATGGGTATAAACAATAAACGTCCGATTATGGTGCCGGTTGGACTTATCCCCCCTCAAGAACACAAAGAACCTACTGACATTTTCTACCTGAAATAGACCATCTAATTTGGAAAGACCACCCTGTGTCCTTCCTGATTTTATTTTCATTGTAAATGACAATGCCATTTATTTATGTTTTTAAAAAAACACATAAATAAAAATAATGTCAAGAGCAATGCCAATAGCTCTAACTTTAACAAAGGCAAAACCATTGCATTGTAAATGCTTGTTTTTATAGTGGGTGTTGTCCTGGCTCACCAGTATTGCGCTACCGCCCTTTTTGCAAACAGGGTGGAAACTGAAACAATGCGCCTGCTACCAGGCTTCAGAGGTTTGATATAACCCAACATGCATAACTCAGGATTGCAGCACACAGGCTCCAACACAACGTCAATGAGAATGGCCACCACTGCAGTTCAAAAGGCAAACACACCTCTACATATCCAGGCAACATGAAAAAAATCTGCATCCGATGCTCCACAACTCGCACAGTCAGCGGTCTCTCTCAGATCATATTTGTGTAGCTGTAAGGGGGAGTAGTACGTCTGATGAAGGAATTTAAAATGAATAATTCTAAGATTGCAATTAGCTGTGAGACGACCCGTAAGTTGGCAGCACTCCGTCCAGACCTCCGGTGCAATAGGAGTGCCCAACGCACCTTGCCAGCCTAAGCACGAGGGGTGTTCATCCTGGGCCCGTTCACGTAAAGAAGCATTATAAAGTTTAGTACTTAGCCCTTTGTGACCCTCTCCCGTCATCAGAACCTGCAGCGCACGTATAAAGTAGTGGGCTCCGCGGGAAATTCTGGGTAAGCCGCGTGGATAGCTTGACTAACCCGGACGTATGTGAAGTTAAACATAAAGTTACGATCCGTACCATTCTGTGCCTCATGCTACAATTTAAATTTGCCACCCATGTATAAGACGCCCAGCCGAGAGATTTCCAAAGTGGCTAGCTCGCGTAAGGCGGGCGCCTCTCGTGCCACCGAGATATATGGATAGGAAGCAAGTGGCAGCAGTGGAGCATATAAATAGGATAACAGCCCGGGACTCAAGCCTTCGCCATGCCCACACCCTGCACTGTGTAGGGTTGATCTTGGTTCATGGGCCTCCCGATCCCCCCAAAAGGACCACTGACTGCAACGGGACAGGAAGCACAGCATCCATTTCAATAGCCACATGTGGCTGAAAGCGCTGTGGGAAAAGCAAATAATGTGCAAATTGCGCTTGGGCGCACAGGTAATAAAGGCGAAGTTCAGGAGCCTCAAACCCTCCTCGGTCGAAAGACTGCACCAACAGATCCCATCTACATCTAGGCTTCTTGCCTCCCCACACAAAGGTTATTAGTGCAGATTGGAGATTGCAAAATAACGCTATATTCAATTTTATAGGGATAGTAACAAAGAAATACAATAATTTAAGCAGAAACGCCATTTTTACAACTGCTATTCTATCCGCAAACGAGAGGGGTAGGTGCGACCATCTCGCAGCTTGTTCGGAAATGCGTGTAACCGTGCGGCCATAGTTTTTGGAGATTACTATATCGGGACCTCTGTGTACCCATACCCCTAGATATTTCACGGGGTCGGAAGTCCTGGACAGTGGGAAGTCCATCTCCCCTTCTTTGGTGCGCGCGGTTAAAGGAAACACTACGGACTTAGACCAATTTATCCCTAGACCTGAAAATCTCTGAAACTGTAAATATTCCCTGAGTAACATAGATAAATGCACAGCGGGTTAGCGGACAAAGAGCAACATGTCATCCGCATAAAGGGAGACTAATAATGGCCGCTGCCTGAACTGCGGAGCAGCAGCTGCGTGTTTTTGGCGCAGCTTACATGCCAGGGGCTCTAGAGCTAGGGAGAAGAGCATGGGTGACAGGGGCACCCCTGCCATATGCCTCTCTTAATGGGAAACAGGGACGACACCCAGCCGTTAACTCGGACACGGGCAACCGGGTCACTATAGAGTACCCTAAGCCACTGTACAAAGAAAGGAGGAAAGCCCATCCTGCTCAATATAGTAAACATATAAGGCCACTGCAGGGATTCAAAGGCCTTTGCTGTATCTAGCAGCACGGCCACCGCTTGGAATTCTAATTCAAAATAATGCAAAGTGGAAAACAGCGAGTGTAAGTTATGAGTCATGGAGCGTTCCGTGACAAACCCAGACTGATCTGGTAATACCAATAGAGGAACCAGGGGTTGCACCCTAAAAGCGATCATTTTGGCTAAGATCTTTGCATCAATGTTAGTGATCGATAGAGGCTGGTACGACCCGCATTGACTTGAGGGCTTATCCGGTTTTAATAGTGTGAAAAGGAGGGCCTCACGAAAAGAGGGCGGCAGTGTCCCCTTCTCATAGGCCTCAGTATAGACTGCTAGTAGCCGAGGTGCGAGTTCTACTGCATATGCCTTATAAAATTCACTGGGTAACCCGTATGGCCCCACAGCCTTACACGTTGGTAGGGACATTATGGCCTTCTTAACATCCTCAAAACAATGTTATCTTCGTGCACACCTGATTTAAATGATAGTTTGAAACCAATTCTTGTTGCCGCTATCCTTGTCGCACTGTGTCTGCAGTGCCTTTTAATTGATTGATGCAAAGATCACATCACTCGTTTGTCTTGCCGCTTTAACTTAGCATTTTCGTATCGTATTTTCAGCATTACGTTGATGCACACAGTCATCGCTTATCCACTAGCTGGCCCGGTTAAGATTCCTTTTTAACATTGAGTACATAAGTAACCTTTCTAACTCTTTGAAAAGTCCTTGCTAGCATGAATACACCACCTCGCAGAAACACCCAAGTTGTTGATTAATTATGTAGTAAATATGTACTTTGTTCTTTACTGAATGCTAAGATCCTGAATGTTTTCTTATTATTTTCGACAGGCCCCTGATGAAGGGTTAGTCTTTATTAACCCGAAATGCATTGGGCATAATATGAACTTTTGAATATTCATGAATACAATGAATTTCTGACAATGATGTTGAACTTCCTACAAGAAGAAATGAATTAATAAAAGAATATGTGCAACTAACGAACTCATTAATCGTAGTTTCATGATTCAATGGAATGTAAAGTCACTACAAATAATATATGAATAAGTGAGTGGAGAAACTCTTCTGTTTCACATAAAAGGAGTGCATTCTTCGTGGTTTGCTAACCACACTTTGCATCAATCTTCTTAACATCCTCCTCATCGAATGGTTGTACAAGATACTCCCAATGAGCATTGGACAGCCACCGGAGTGCCACATCATCAAGATATTCATGTATCTCCTCTGTTGATGGGGATTCCCTAGAAGCGTATAGACTGGTGTAAAACTGCAATACGATATCACAGAGATCCGTGGCCGAATGACGGGCCTCCCCATTTTCGTCAAGGAGTTCAGTTATGATTTCCTGGCTTCGCGGTTCTGAGAGTTTCTGCACAAGAGAGCGGCCTCCCTCACCATAATATTGTGTTATTCTACGCCGGGAGCAATGTAGCAGTTCCTGGTCTACATTCTCATTGTGGTCTGTGACCAGTTCCCTTATTTCTGCTCGTTTTGCAATGGTGGGATCAGACTCAAATTTCCGCTCTAATTTGGAGATGTCAGAGGCTAATTCTTTTATTCTGCGTCAAATGTCATGCAAGACTCCAGGCTGGGCCCCAATACAAGCTCCCCTTATGGTAACTTTGAATGCTTCCCATAGCACTCCCGCGCTGTCTACGGTGCCCTCATTTTCTCTAAAATAATTTATTATCACCTTGGAAATAGACTGCTTAAATATAGGATCTTTAAGTTCAGAAGGTTGGAGCCGCCATGCGAAGGGCGGCGTCTGATACGCTGGGAGCTGTAGAACAAGGAGAACCGAAGAGTCGTCCGACAGAGTGCGAGCCTCATGTGTCACCACCACTGTCCAGGTGCAGACCACCTCCGAGACTAACCAAAAGTCAATGCGGGACCAGGACCCATGCGCCGAGGAAGCATATATGCTCTCCCGACCAGCAGATGGCGTGTGCGCCAGACGTCATGCAAATGGCCATCATCTATAAGCCCTAGTAACATGTCCGCAGCGCGTTAAGGCCGGATCTCGCCACTGCCAACTCTATCCATGGTAATATCTAAGCACAAATTAAAATCCCGCCCCCCCAAATGATCGCCGCAGGCGGAATCAAAGATATTCTACGCCACACATCTAGGGTAAAATGAGGGGTCATCCACATTCGGTCTATAGACATTCACAATCAGAACACTCTTTCCACCTAAACGGCCGTGCACTATCACAATTCGACCACAATCAGATCTAATCTCAGTGAAGGGTACACCCTTTTTCACCAGGGTCAATGCACCCTTAGCGTAGGAAGAGAAGGAAGACAAAGCCTTTACACTCGCCGAACGTGTGCCTATTTTGTTGGCTGATTCCCTAGTCAAGTGAGTTTCTTGCAAGAGGGCAACATGCACTGCCATGCGATCCAAACATGCAAACACCGACCTAATCTTTTTGGGCGTATTGAGGCCGCGTACGTTCCATGTGAGGAACTTGATTACATTATTTATTGTATAGGGCCAACCATGGATAGACACATAAAAATGTTTTATAGTAGGTGGCACCCAGAGGACAATCGAGTGCATTCATATTGTTTGTCCGGGCAATAACTATCATCATTCTGCCATTCCCAAACCAAATCGCCGCGACCTCCCACCCACTTCAGCGTACCCAACATGCTAAAACCATCCCAATACACTACCGAACACCTCCAAAATCCCAACAACAACAGCACAGTTTTGGGGTAATGCATACATTTGTCAATTTTAACACACCCTTCTTGTGCAAAATACTACAATGTCCCCAGCGGTGTAAGCTCTAAGGGAGAACATAACAATCAAGGCCACAAATTGTAGTCAACAGGCGGTCTCCATATCAGGGGCCCTCCCACCAAGCGCTAACAATTTAACAGCATACCAATAATAAGAGCTGAGAGACTGTAAAACTAGTCAGGCAACAACATTTGTGCTGAATATAAACATTTTACAAGTAGGCCGCTGTGTGTTGGTGCAATCTGTTAGCACAATGCCATTAAGTAAAACAATATATCAGGTGCGAACCAAGAAACCAGTTGGATCAATAAGTTCAAGTCGATTGTTTTTTTCCCACAGTTTCTCCTCCTCCTCGGGTGCAACACTAGAGTCTTGTCTCCTGCGCTTCAGCTGCTTGGCATGTTCCATCGCGGCCTTCAAGGATGAAAATATCTTGCTTTCGCCGTCTATTCCGATACGGAGACGGGCCGGGTATACAATAGCGTATGAGACCCCTCAGACTGCAGAAACTTTTTCACAGTGCCAAATTCACGCCTGGCCGCCTGAACAGCCACTGTAAAATCCAGAAAGAAGGCCAGCTTGTTGCCCTGATGAACGATAGTGCCTTTATCTCTTGCCATCCGTAGTATAGTGTTGCGAACCCTATAATTTAAAGCCCTGGCTATGATGGGGTGAGGGGGTTCCCCTGGAACCGGTCGGGCAGCTAAGGAGCAGTGGGCATACTCCACTATGAACATGTTGGATAATTGATCCGTGCCAAAAATATCCGAAACAAGGCTTTCAATATAAGTCTCCATTTTGCCCACATTTGTAGACTCTGGTAGCCCAGTAATGCGAATATTGCTGCGCCTGGACTGTGCTTCTAAGTCCTTGTTCTTTGCCTGTATAAGGGCTAAAACTTTCTCCATATTCATAGTTTTGTCCACCACCAAACTCAAACCATCTTCCGTAGCTGACACCCTATGCTCAACCTCTCCCACGCGAGCGTTTTGCTTCTCAAGTTGGGAGGACATATGATCTAGGCGATGATTTACCGCAGCCATCGTGCCCTCAATGGAATGCAGGGTTCGCTGCATGGCTATTAGCGTACATTCCAGTGTGGGGGGCCAGTCTGCTTGGGCATCTGCCTCAGAGTCCGATGCAGCCTTCTGCTGGGTCATTGTAAACTTGTGCGATTCAAAATTAAGGCGCTGCTGCGTCTTGTCGGTTCTCCCCATGGCTTCTGACTAGGTGCCCTTGATGGTAGTTCTGGGGTTAATAATACAGATGACAGTACCAAGTTCACAGGCGCTAACCAGTATGTGTCTGAGGCTCTATTGTGGCTCCCTTGCCCAATATGTAATACCGCTGTTGTAGCCAATAACCTAAGTTGGCGCCGCAGGTCAGAGGCGCAAGGCAGTGGGCACTGTACTACTCCATCCTCAAGATAATAACTCTAGCATATGCTCTTTTGTGCAGACTACAGATACCGGATTGCAGGGATTAGCAGCGTGCACTAGGCTGCGCAGGCTTTCAGATCAGGCACTATAGCCGCTGTTCGTATTGTCAGCACAGAGGGTCGGATGTCAAGGGGCTCTAACGAGGTCGCTGGCAGGAGGCCCATCAATGTCTCCTTTGTGGTATCAGGTCAGTTTAATAAGGGCAAAGTGCGGGGGATGGCAGCTTGTAAAGCGCTCCACCGGCCTCCAGGGTAGGTGATATCTTTGCCGTTGTTTTACTGGCTCAGAGGGCCAGAATACAAGGAACCCCTAATGAGGCAGCAGACAGTAGGCCCAACATTGTCTCTGTCCCCGGCGGCCGCGCTCAAGCTAGGCCGACCCTGCTACTCCCCGCACCGGCCGCAGCTCGCAGGACCCGGCCCCGGCACAAGGCCCAAACCTGCCTCCGCAGTCTGAGCCTCAGCCAGACCCCAGCCCCACTCACCGCAACCAGCGTTGACGGGCGCCCCAGGTCCCAGCCGATTCCAGCAAGCCTGTGCCTCAAGGGGGAGCCTCTTGAGCCGCCTGGGTCCGCTCCCCGAACTCCGCCTGATCGCCGCCGCATGCTCCGACTCAACGGGTGCCTCCTCACTCCTCCGGTAACAGTTTCAGGCGAACACAGTAGGGCGGTCAGCAGCTACCACAGGATGCAGCACCCAGCAAAGCAGGGGGTGCTGTGCAAGGATTCAAATTGGATGCCAAGGTCCCACAGTGCAGGGAGACCTACAACACCCCGGTGGACGCCATTTTCGGCACCAAAGCGTCGGGCCGACCCAGACTCGTTCGCCCCTCAATAATGAGCCGACAGGATTGAGAACACCACCGGCGGGCTCAGAAAGGGAGCAGTAAGACACACAGATCTTCAGCGGGCGTAGGAATTACAGGATGCAGCACATAATGTGCGGATTGTGGCTCGGCCAGGCAGATCCTCACAGCAGTGCGGCCATCTAGCGCCCCCTCAAATATCATAGTTCTTCGCATTTTGGCATGCCAGTGTCTCAGAGAAGGAATCTCCTATGTTCTCCACTACTGCATTATTAGGCTGCATATTAGTGAAATAGCAATATAAAATAAACACTGGACGCTCTTATTAGCCCTTCGAGGGGCATGTGAGGAGCAAAACAAAACAAGCATGGGCTCCAGGGATATGTGAATCTGCGCAATATCTGCAAGCTTGTGAAAAATATAGTCTCCCAGAAATCCTGGAATGCGAGGCATGTTAAAAAACATATGTAGCCAGTATCCTGCTCCGTCTAGCTTACAATAAAAACACTGATCTGGAACTGTGGCATTTATCCAATGCAATCTGTTGGGAATGTAGAAGACCAACCACCTTGACAAGAACGCCATTCTTTTAAAGTTTGTGGTCCTCAAAGACTTATGTCCCAGTTCTGAAGATGGCAAGAGGTGTTTGCAGCTTTGGTGCAGGCAGTGGCAATGTGTCAATGTCTTAGGGATATGCGCTGGTTCTGAGTGGCACAACATCCTCATTGGTTTTTTGGGTTGCAGCACCAACCACTCATTTTCCAATGCCTTGAACTGGTTTTAGCACCTCTTCGCAGAGTTGGACTCACAGCAGAGGAGCCCAGATGCTGGGAGTAAGGTTAGCTGGGACTTTAGAAAACAAGAGGCAGGCCAACAAGCAATTGCAGAAACTTTAGAGTTGCAGGGTGTAGGGAATAAAGTTCAATCCTCTCACTCACAGGTAAGAAGTAGCAGGCAGCGGCCAACAAGGTAATCAATCAATCATAGCATTTGTAAACCGCACTACTTACCCGTGAAGGTATCAAGGTGCTGGGGGTTGGAGAATGCTGCTACTGCTGAAAGAGCCAGGTCTTGAGGAGTCTTCTGAAGGACAGCAGGTCTATGGTCTGCCGTAGGTGGATGGGGAGGGTGTTCAAGGTCTTGGCGGCAAGGTGGGATAACCATCTGCCGCCCGAGGTCGCTCTTCGGATATGGGGGACTGTGGCCAGGGCGAGATTGGCGGAGCGTAGCAGGTGGGTGGGGGTGTAGAAGCTGAGTCAGCTGTTGAGGTGCGCTGGTCCGGTGTTGTGGAGGGAGTTGTGTGGGTGGGTGAGGAGCTTTAAGGTTATCCTCTTGTTGATGGGGAGCCAGTGCAGTTCTCTAAGGTGGGGTGTGATGTGGCTGCGGCAAGGATGTTGAGGATCAGGCGTGCAGAGGCGTTCTGGATGGGATGAAGCCGTTTCAGGAGTTTGGCTGAGCCTCCTGCGTAGAGGGTGTTTCAGTAGTCCAACCTGCTGCAGATTAGGGCCTGGGTGACGGTTCTTCTTGTTTTGGTGGGGCTGCAAAGCAAGCAGCAAAGTAGCAGTCCCTCTTGGCAGCACAACAGCTCTTGTTCCATTTCGAAGTTCCAAATTCTACCTACATGATGTCAGAGGTCCAGTACTTACACCCGTTCTAGCCTAGGGAAGTAGGGAGTCTTCAAAGAAAGGTTTTTGTGGTTCACAAGACCCTGCCCTCCCCTGCCCTGGCTACAGACTCACTACAGAGGGGTTGCAGTCCTTTGTGTAGAGACAGGCTGTAGGAGAGTAGGGTCTGCTATCCTATGGTCACCTCAATTTTTGCTTTTTGCTTCACTGGTTTTCGACTTACTGAGGCTGTGGGCCTGCTAATCAGACCCCCAGCCTGCTGTTCTCTCTCTAAATTTGTAATCCATGTGCTATAGGTACATACCACAATTGGAAATGGACTCCTTGTCAGCCCCTGTACCATGCACTATAGGTGCTCAGGGCATAGGTGCCACCAAGGCCTACCAGGGGCTGAAGCATAGCTTTTGCCACCCCTGGCTGGTTCTTAAATTGACACAACTGGCTGATCACTCAGCTGGGGCAAGTGGGTGTAAACACCCCTTGCTTAGATATAGTATACCTATATCTAAACCTATATCTGGACACATATAAACCTGTGAGTCACTCCTAGGGAAGGCCTTATCAATCCTGGAGGCAGAGTGCGTGGTTTAATGTGAGATGGAGCTCTGGCATGAGCTGAGCCTGTCTACAGCTGTCGGGAACAACTCCCTAAGCTGATCCGGGATAATGCCATACCATATACTATTAAGTGCCTTATAATCCTCGCGGTTATATAGCAACTTTGGTTTGGCTTTATCAAAACATGTCGTGTAAGGTGTCATACGAATTAGAATACTACCCCCTCGCCAGTTCTGGTGACAGGGGTAGCATTCCACCCTTCTAGAGGGAGAAGACATGTTACTTTACTGAAACGCGGTTGATTTTAAAAGAGCCTCAGATCCACAAAATGGATGCCTCTGCCACAGACACGGGTCTGGCCTCCTGCTGCTGACCGAAACTCAGCAAATGGTGGCCTGGACAAAGGGTTTCCTGTCGCAGGGCGGTGTCAAACCACCCCAGACAGGAGATAGTGGATTGTAGCAGGGAGGTTTCAAAGAAACCAGACACTGCCTGGGGAGCACAAGGCTGCCCCTTGCATAATCCGGCCAAACCAGTTCTGGGGCATCCCAGCCCCAGTCCCAGCGCAGCCAGGATCAAAGGAAAGGGGTGTATCCACCCCCTTCCTGGGTCTCACCAATAGGAGGGGACCTAGCAGGATGTCCAGCCCACCAGATTCGAATAAGAGTGGGAGCAGTGCCAATGCAACTCAGATAATCCTGAAGAAACATAAGAAACGAACTCTGGACCCTTCAATATACTACTCAACGTAGAAGACTGAAGAATCTCCCTTGTGGTCAAGGAGTGACCACCCTGTGCAAACAGGTACCACCCAGCACCTCGACCCTTGCTTTGTTGCAGTTCCCGCCGGAACTCGAGCGACAGAGATCGACGAGATCAAGCTTGCCTGCCTTCCTCCAGCCCGATCCACAATCCCTGCAGAGCTGAGACCCGTGGAGGCGACCGGAAGCGTGGGGCACGCCATCTTGAAAAGGCCACGAGACGCTGACCGTGCAGCCCACAAATGACCCTCGAAGCTGTACACCAGGGTTTGAGAAGCCCCAACCCTGAGCTACACTTGCACCAAAGCTACCCCCTCCACACTCGACGAGTGCTGCGTGGGGCCCTTCTGCTTGTGTTGGCTCGACGCGTTGGCCCGGTCACTAGCTTGCTGGCTTATGGCCCCTGTGCGGACGAAAACTTGAAACTGACTTGCTTTTCTGGTTGCTCCAGATCTGCACCAGCTCCTGTGAAAAGGAGCCCCCACTCTGACCCTCCTGGTCTGAGTGAGAAGCAATCTCCCGGTTCCGCGTGGATTTCTTTTGCCAAGTGCTGTTTGCTGCAATCTTGAAGCCGACGGTGCTGATGGCGAGAGCCTGCGGGGACAGATCGTGACCTGCTCCTGGACGTGGCAGGTGCCCCAGAGCCCACGTGACAGCGGAGAGAAGCCTCTCAACAACCATCTGATTGCGCCCGACATTGCCTGGTTCCGTCCTGGTTCCACCCTGGTCACTGCTGAGTGACCCAGACTCTGTCCCCTCTGTTTTAAGATTCATCCCGACTTCGATCCACCCTTAGATCACACCGGACACTTCTGCTTCCCATCGCCTACAGCATCTCCAGCTCCAAGCACCAAGAGCCTGCGTGTCAAAACCCGACGCCACTACGACCCTGTGCACCCACTTCCTGTGGGTGAGGTAACATTGCAACGCCAGTGTGCCCACGTTGGTACACACCTCTAGGGTCTGTGTCTTAAGTTTTGTTCCTCTAGGTTCAGCGGAAGTATCTTTAAACTAACTTTGTGTAACTTTTACGCACCATTGACTTTGCATTGGTGCAAGCCGCACTTTACGTGCTGCACTCGAGTCCTGCGGGCTTCTCCCGACTTCAGCATTGATAGTCTTGACTGCTCCCAGCGATTCTCTAGGCCCTAGGCCTAACCACTGTTCGATTGGTATCTCTTATACCACTTTTTTAATATATGGTTTGAGTGGCACCCGCCCTCATCCATAATTGTGCAACTTTGTATGTTATACTGTGCTTTTGATTTAACGCCTAGGCCCCTTTGCTCATAAAGAGTACTGGGGATTAATTTAGAAATAAACACATATATTTTTATAATATATACTTGTGTGGTGTCCTTTCATTTGGTATTACAGGATTGTATGTGGTAAAACAGCACGCTTAACACGACCTCTTAAGTTAAGCCTTTAAGGCTGCTTAGTCCATGCTACCCCTAGGATAGCTTGTCTAACAAGGTTGACTTACAACCAGACACCATAAGGGATTGTTTGGACTGATACAAGGTGGTTCCAGAATTGGAAACATCACATATCAGGCCAACTTCTCACATTGGTGCGCAGCGGTGCGGATTTGAGCTTGCTGTTTGTTTTGCCATTGCAATCTTTATATCAAATTGAAAGATCACATCAAGTGCCTTAGGTACATATAAATCAAAAGCTTAGCATATTAAGTTCTACTGAACTTAGTAGTTGTAGATTAAAGGGATTAGCACACCCTGACTACAACTCACTAGCAAGGTACAGTAGGAAAACACTTAGTGTAGGTAAGTGCACCACTTACACCTCACTAGCAGCCATGTCTGACACAGGAGGAGCCTCTGGTTCTAGCCCTGTGATAGTTGACCCCATCAAGGCAACTTCCAGATATGACAACCTTAGCCAAAAAGACTTGGGTGCCTTGTGCACAGCAAGGGGGCTAAAAAAGGGCAGAGGCCCTACCATTCCTTCCCTGATAGCTATCCTGGAAAAGGATGACTTAGATAAGGTGAGTCAGGCTCCCTTAGAGTCAGGAGAGGGACAGAATTCCCCTGTGAATGAGATTTCTCCAGAAGAAGAAGAGGAGGAGGAAGAGGAGGAAGAAGGCTCAGAGATAGAGGAGCCTGAAGATCAGGATCAGAGGGTGACCCAGGAACAGGTTGGCAGGCTTAACCAGGCCAACTTGGACCTACATGGGAGTGGAGAGGGCCAGCACCTCCCCAGATCCCATAACATAATTCTCCCAGGCAATAGAAGGAGAAGATCTTCATCAGGAGGCTCTCATGTTTCTAGTGTCTCAAGAGAATCTCAAAGGGGAATGACTTCCCCCCAGAGGAAAGAGCATAGGGCCAGGATGAGGGCTGTCCAACTCTAAATAGCGAGGGAAGAGATAGCCTTGGCTCAAGCTAAACTTGCTTTAGCAAGAGAAAGAAAGTTGTGTGGCTTAGATGCCACTGGTGGCAGCAAAATTCCTAAAGACAAAGACAGGAGCTATGATAATAGAAACCTGACAAAGGTTGTGCCCCCCTACAAGGAAGGGGATGACATCCACAAATGGATGACTGCTCTTGAGAGAGCCTGCATGGTACAGCAGGTTCCTGAGGATCAGTGGGCAGCAATTTTATGGTACTCCTTTTCTGAGAAAGGGAGGGATAGGCTCCTCACAGTTAGACCTGAAGATGCCAAAAACTACTCTGTCCTGAAGAGTGCTCCTATTGAAGGGTTTGGCCTAACCACTGAGCAATACAGGTTGTTGTTCAGAGACACCCAAAAAGCACAGACTCAGGACTGGACTGATTTTGTTGATTGTGCCACTAAGGCTTTGGAGGGTTGGCTGCAGGGAAGTAAAGTCTCAGACTATACAGGATTGTACAATCTTATAATGAGAGAGCAGATCCTTAATAACTGTCAGAACCAGCTGTTGCATCAATACCTTATTGACTCTGATCTGACCTCTCCCCAAGAATTGGGAAAGAAGGCGGACAAATGGGTCAGAACAAGGATTAAGCAGAAACCCCAGAACCATGGTGACCAGAAGAAAACAGACCAGAAGGGTGGGAATCAGAAAGATAAAGAAAAGGACCAGAAGTCTTCAGGCCCCCAAACTCGTAATAAGGAGGGTGGTTCCCAAAATGACAAAAAGAAAAAGAAGAATGATGGCCCAAAGAAACCTTGGTCTAATACCTGCAAATCAGTTTCACACTGGGGCAGTGAATGCACTAAGAAAAATCCAGTTCCTACCACTGCAGCTCCTAAAGCACCTGCACCCCCTAATACAGTCAGCAGTGGTAGTGCACAACCTAAGGGGTTAGTAGGGTTAACCTTGGGTACTGAGGTGGAATCTGGCCTAGTCAGAATCCCCACACAGACAGTTCTCCTATATGATGTGGACTTATCTTTGACCACTGCAGTGAGCCCCAGTAACCTGGGCAAATATAGGCAGACTCCCTTAATCAATGAGAAACTGGCTCAGGCCTACAGGGACACTTGTGCCAGTGTCACTATGGTGACACCAGACTTTGTGGACCCTGGTCAGATTGTACTAGGTGAAAGTTACCTAGTGACCAATGCAAGCAACTCCACAACTTCACATAGTGTGGCTATTGTGAACTTCTCCTGGGGAGGGGTAAATGGCCTAAAGAAAGTTGTTGTGAGTGCAGACCTCCCAGTAGACTGTCTGTTAGGCAATGATCTTGAAAGCTCAGTTTGGCCAGAAGTGGAGTACAGGACTCGTGCAGAAATGCTAGGGATTTCAGCTCATGACTTGCAGTGACAAGGTCTCAGGCTAAGAAGTGCCTTCCTGAACCAGTGGTGGATCTTGAAACATTAGACCAACCACAACCCAAGAGAAGGAGCAAGAGAGTTAAGGCTGTGCCTTCCCACTTGCCCCAGGTTGAGGATCAAGTTTCACAGGAAACTGATTCTGCAGTCCAAGAGGAGACTGTCTCTGAGGAGCTTGAACCTGACCAGGTTGAGTTTCTGGGGACAGGGGGACCCTCAAGGGCAGACCTGGGGCAGGCCCAATTAGATTGCCCTTCACTTGAACCCCTCAGACAGCTAGCTGCTGCTGAGGCTGCAGGGAATGCTCAAGGTGCCCATAAAGTTTATTGGGATGATGGACTCCTTTACTCAGAGGCTAGAGACCCCAAGCCTGGCACAACCAGGAGGTTGGTTATACCTTTGAAGTTTAGGGGTTTCCTTCTCACCTTGGCCCATGATATTCCCCTTGCAGGACACTTAGGCCAGAATAAGACTTGGGACAGGCTTGTTCCACACTTTCACTGGCCTCACATGTCAGAAAATGTCAAGGATTTTTGTCACTCCTGTGTCACTTGCCAAGCCAGTTGTAAGTCAGGTGGCACAACAACGGCCCCCCTGATACCACTACCTGTGGTGGGGGTACCCTTTGAAAGAGTTGGAATAGATATTGTGGGTCCCATGGATCCTCAAACAGCATCTGGGCACAGATTTATACTAGTGGTAGTGGATCATGCCACCAGGTACCCAGAGGCTATTCCCCTGAGGACCACCACAGCACCTGTGGTGGCAAAAGCCCTCATTGCAGTTTTCTCAAGAGTGGGCTTTCCAAAGGAGGTTCTTTCAGACAAAGGTACCAACTTTATGTCTGGATACTAAAAAACAATGTGGAAAGAGTGTGGAGTAAACTATAAGTTTACCACACCCTACCATCCACAGTGCAATGGGCTTGTTGAAAGGTTTAACAAGACCCTAAAGGGAATGATAAAAGGTCTACCAGAGAAGCTTAGGCGGAAATGGGACATCCTTTTACCCTGCTTTCTCTTTGCTTACAGAGAGGTCCCACAGAAGGGGGTTGGCTACAGCCCTTTTGAACTTTTGTTTGGCCACCCTGTGAGGGGTCCACTGTGTTTGGCGAAGGAAGGATGGGAGTTAGCTCTCAAAAAGCCTAAGCTAGATATTGTGGACTATGTACTTGGTCTCCGCTCCAGGATGGCTGAGTATATGGAGAGAGCATCCAAAAACCTGGAGGCCAGCCAAGAATTACAGAAAGCTTGGCATGACCAAAAGGCTGTTCTGGTTGAGTTCCAGCCAGGGCAGAAGGTGTGGGTATTGGACCCAGTGGGCCCAGCAGCACTCCAGGACAAATGGACTGGACCCTACCCTATCATTGAAAAGAAGGGAGAAGTCACCTATGTGGTTGACTTTGGAACCCCTAGGAGCCTCCACAGGGTGCTCCATGTAAATCGTTTGAAAGCATTTGTTGACAGGGAAGACATGAGTCTCCTCATGGCCACAGATGGGGATCAGGAGGAAGAGAGTGACCCTCTCCCAGACCTGCTTTCCCAGAACCCTGATGATGGGTCAGTTGATGGAGTAGCCTTGGCAGGCAACCTCACTGAGCAGCAACAGGTGGACTGCAGACAGGTGTTGCAGGTCCAAAGGCATATGTTTTCACTCACACCCAGTCAAACTAACTGGTGCACCCATGAGGTGGACACTGGTGACAGTCTGCCTGTGAAGAATAAGATCTACAGGCAACCTGACCATGTCAGGGATTGTATAAAGGCTGAGGTGCAAAAGATGTTGGAGCTTGGAGTGATTGAGCCATCAGAGAGCCCATGGGCTAGCCCAGTGGTCCTTGTGCCAAAACCTCATACCAAAGATGGAAAGAGAGAAATGAGGTTTTGTGTGGACTACAGAGGTCTCAATGCTGTCACTAGGACAGATGAACATCCCATTCCAAGAGCAGATGAGCTCATTGATAAATTGGCTTCTGCCAAGTTTCTGAGCACATTTGATTTGACAGCTGGCTACTGGCAAATCAGACTAGCTGAAGAGTCAAAAGCCAAAACAGCATTCTCTACCCCTAGTGGACATTATCAGTTTGCGGTAATGCCCTTTGGTTTGAAGAATGCACCTGCCACCTTCCAAAGGTTGGTGAATCAAGTCCTTGCTGGGTTGGATGACTTTTGCGCAGCATATCTAGATGATATTGCTGTCTTTAGCTCCACCTGGGAGGATCACCTGATCCACCTGAAGAAGGTTCTGGAGGCCCTGCAAAAGGCAGGCCTGACTATCAAGGCTACCAAGTGCCAGATAGGGCAGAGCAAGGTTGTGTACCTGGGCCACCTAGTAGGTGGGGGGGGTTCAACCATTGGAGAGCAATATCCAGACCATACAGGACTGGGCTCCTCCAACTACCCAGACACAAGTCAGAGCCTTCTTGGGCCTGACTGGGTATTACAGAAAATGTGTAAAGAACTATGGGTCCATTGTGACACCATTGAATGACTTGACATCCAAGAAGATGCCCAAAAAGGTTCAGTGGACAGTTAGCTGTCAAAAGGCATTTGATGACCTGAAGAAGTCCATGTGCTCTGTACCTATCCTGAAGAGTCCTGACTACTCCAAACAGTTCATTGTACAGACAGATGCTTCTGAGTTGGGGGTGGGAGCTGTGCTTTCACAACTTAATCAAGATGGTCAAGACCAGCCCATTGCTTTTATTAGCAGAAGGCTGACCCCCAGGGAGAAACGTTGGTCAGCTATTCAGTGGGAGGCCTTTGCTGTGGTTTGGGCCCTGAAGAAGTTGAGGCCATACTTGTTTGGTACCCACTTCCTAATTCAGACAGACCATAAGCCCCTCTTGTTGCTAAATCAGATGAAGGGTGAAAATCCCAAACTGCTCAGGTGGTCCATTTCCCTACAGGGGATGGACTTTACAGTGGAGCACCGCCCAGGGACTGACCATGGTAATGCAGATGGTCTCTCCAGGTACTTCCACTTAGAACACGAAGACTTATCTGGTCAAGGTTAAGTTTAATGTCCCTGCGTTTGGGGGGGGGGGGGGGTTGTGTAGGAGAGTAGGGTCTGCTATCCTATGGTCACCCCAATTTTTGCTTTTTGCTTCACTGGTTTTCGACTTACTGAGGCTGTGGGCCTGCTAATCAGACCCCCAGCTTGTTGTTCTCTCTCTAAATTTGTAATCCATGTGCTATAGGTACATACCACAATTGGAAATGGACTCCTTGTCAGCCCCTGTACCATGCACTATAGGTGCTCAGGGCATAGGTGCCACCAAGGCCTACCAGGGGCTGAAGCATAGCTTTTGCCACCCCTGGCTGGTTTTTAAATTGACACAACTGGCTGATCACTCAGCTGGGGCAAGTGGGTGTAAACCCCCCTTGCTTAGATATAGTATACCTATATCTAAACCTATATCTGGACACATATAAACCTGTGAGTCACTCCTATGGAAGGCCTTATCAATCCTGGAGGCAGAGTGTGTGGTTTAATGTGAGATGGAGCTCTGGCTGTCTACAGCTGTCGGGAACAACTCCCTAAGCTGATCCGGGATAATGCCATACCATATACTATTACGTGCCTTATAATCCTCACGGTTATATAGCAACTTTGGTTTGGCTTTATCAAAACATGTCGTGTAAGGTGTCATACGAATTGGAATACTACCCCCTCGCCAGTTCAGGCAATGGGGGTAGCATTCCACCCTTCTAGAGGGAGAATACATGTTACTTAACGGAAACGCGGTTGATTTTAAAAGAGCCTCAGATCCACAAAATGGATGCCTCTGCCACAGACACAGGTCTGGCCTCCTGCTGCTGACCGTAACTCAGCAAATGGTGGCCTGGACAAAGGGTTTCCTGTCGCAGGGCGGTGTCAAACCACCCCAGACAGGAGATAGTGGATTGTAGCAGGGAGGTTTCAAAGAAACCAGACACTGCCTGGGGAGCACAAGGCTGCCCCTTGCATAATCCGGCCAAACCGGTTCTGGGGCATCCCAGCCCCAGTCCCAGCACGGCCAGGGTCAAAGGAAAGGGGTGTATCGACCCCCTTCAAGGGTCCCACCCATAGGAGGGGACCTAGCAGGATGTCCAGCCCACCAGATTCGAATAAGAGTGGGAGCAGTGCCAATGCAACTCAGATAATCCTGAAGAAACATAAGAAACGAACTCTGGACCCTTCGACATACTACTCAACGTAGAAGACTGAAGAATCTCCCTTGTGGTCAAGGAGTGACCACCCTGTGCAAACAGGTACCAGCCAGCACCTCGACCCTTGCTTTGTTGCAGTTCCCGCCGGAACTCGAGCGACAGAGATCAACGAGATCAAGCTTGCCTGCCTTCCTCCAGCCCAATCCACAGTCCCTGCAGAGCTGAGACCCGTGAAGGCGACCGGAAGCGTGGGGCACACCATCTTGAAAAGGCCACGAGACGCTGACCGTGCAGCCCACGAGTGACCCTCGAAGCTGTACACCGGGGTTTCAGAAGCCCCAACCCTGAGCTACACTTGCACCAAAGCTACCCCCTCCACACTTGACGAGTGCTGCGTGGGGCCCTTCTGCTTGTGTTGGCTCGACGCGTTGGCCCGGTCACTAGCCAGCTGGCTTATGGCCCCTTTGCCGATGAAAACTTGAAACTGACTTGCTTTCCTGGTTGCTCCAGATCTGCACCAAATCCTGTGAAAAGGAGCCCCCACTCTGACCCTCCTGGTCTGAGTGAGAAGCAATCTCCCGGTTCTGCATGGATTGCTTTTGCCAAGTGCTGTTTGCTGCAATCTTGAAGCCGACGGTACTGACGGCGAGAGCCTGCGTGGGACAGATCGTGACCTGCTCCTGGATGTGGCAGATGCCCCAGAGCCCACGTGACAGCGGAGAGAAGCCTCTCAACAACCATCTGATTTCGCCCGACATTGCTTGGTTCCGTCCTGGTTCCACCCTGGTCACTGCTGAGTGACCCAGACTCTGTCCCCTCTGCTTTCAGATTCATCTTGACTTCGATCCACCCTTGGATCACACCGGACACTTCTGCTTCCCATCGCCTGCAGCATCTCCAGCTCCAAGCACCAAGAACCTGCGTGTCAAAACCCGACGCCACTTCGACCCTGTGCACCCACTTCCTGTGGGTGAGGTAACATTGCAACGCCGGTGTGCCCACTTTGGTAAACACCTCTAGGGTCTGTGTCTTAAGTTTTGTTCCTCTAGGTTCAGCGGAAGTATCTTTAAACTAACTTTGTGTAACTTTTACGCATCATTGACTTTGCATTGGTGCAAGCCGCACTTTACGTGCTGCACCCGAGTCCTGCGGGCTTCTCCCGACTTCAACATTGCTAGTCTTGACTGCTCCCAGCGATTCTCTAGGCCCTAGGCCTAACCACTGTTCGATTGGTATCTCTTATACCACTTTTTTAATATATGGTTTGAGTGGCCACCCGCCCTCATCCATAATTGTGCAACTTTGTATGTTATACTGTGCTTTTGGAAAGGGGCGACCATTCGGTCCCCCCGAACGTATGGTGGAGTACCACGATCCCCCCGGGAAGCCATCTTGGGCGGGAGGCGAGTCTCGGCTGGTATGCCCGAAGTGGCGTAGCCGGGGCGCGCCTTTTTCCCGCCCTGGAGTGGGCTGGCCTAGACACTGACGCGGCCGGCCACGCCCTCGGGGCAGGCCTGGGCGGGTTTACGCCCGCCCTGAAGACGGATAAAAGGAGCAACAAGCCAAGGAAGCATCCTCTTGTTCCTGTGCTCTGAAGCTGCACCACCTCGCTGCACGTGAGCTCGAGACGGAACGAAGAGCCATTTTTTGAGCGTTGTAATCTTTCTTGTTTGTTTTGCAGATACTCTGTCGGAGAATGCCTAAGAAGGCGGGAAAGCGAATGACTACCGACCAGATGCTGCGTGTTCTGATGAAAGAGGTGACCGACCTAAAGAAGCGAATGGCGGAGAAAGACGAGGAAGGGGGGGCGAAACGTCCTCTGGCAGGAGCAGCTCCAGGAGGAAAAGGCAAGAGGCCCAGAAGGGGAGCAGCTGGGGGAGACGTCCCAGTTCCCTGTACTCCACTCGAGGCACCCACTCCTGTGCCGGAGGAAGGGAATCCGATTCCCGTGGTGGTCACCCCCGTGTCCGGGGACGATATGCCGCCCGAGCTGGCAGCACAATTAGCAGCGTGGTTGGGTAAAGGTAGCAAGGGCGCCACGGCTGACGACGCGCAGGTGTTGATGAAGCAGCTGCGGGAAACAAGGGAAGCGACGAAGGCACCATCGCCGGCTGCGGCAGTAGAAAAATCACCTGGGTCAGGTCCAGTCGCAGATACAGCTTCCGGTTCAGGTAAGCGGCCATTGCCGATTGCGAGGGATGAGTCGGCACCCTCTCGAAGGGAAAAGTTGGGTCAACATGTCCCTTTGGCTATCAAAGAGAAGATATGGGCAGGGGAGTATATAAACATCTTCTCGCTGCTTACCGATCATTATGAGATGGAGCATGTTAAGAGCCAAAAGGAGCTCATGCATCCGAGTGTTTGGCGCGCAAAGATGGCCGCCTTTAAGGTAAATGAAAACATTGGTAATTGGGGCAAAGCATGGGGGGTTTTTACATCCATCTTGGGTGAACGTAGGCCCGAATTGCTGCCCGAATTGCCGATTTATCAGTCGCGGATCATGGGGTATTCAGTATCTCACGAGGGCAACCATTGGTTTTGTTACGATAATGTTTTCAGAAAAGCGAAAGAGCATGATAAAAACCTAACTTGGGATTGTTATGATTCTGTGTCCTGGTCCAAAATGGAGGATTCTGGTATGTTGAGGGTGCCATTGGTAGGGAGTAACGTTGGCGAATCCTCCCGCCAATATGCGGGGACGCCCTTTCGGTCAGGTACGAGTAACGACAATCACTCGAGGCCAATCGGCAACACAGGTAAAAGGGGGGTTTGTTGGAACTTTAACAGGGGGAAATGTACTAGGCCCCAGGGGTCATGCAAATTTAGGCACGAATGTGGGGGGTGTGGGCAATCATCCCATCCTGAGTCCATGTGCAGAGCCAAAACGGGTGATAACGGGGGTAGAGGAGGCGCCAAACAGGTCTAACATAGTCCGAGGGGCGCCTTTACCTACTCCGATTGATACCATGGCAATGATTCCCTGGCTCAGCGAATACCCGGATCACGCTTCCGCTGGGGTGTTGCGGAACGGATTCTCATATGGTTTCCGCATCCCAGTAGGGGAGTTTCAGGGTATAGCAAAATGTAAAAACCAGATATCGGTCTTACAGCATACGACGTGGTACAGGAAAAGATTGGGAAGGAGGTGGCTCGAGGTCGAGTCGCCGGTCCATTTAATGTGCCACCAGTTGCTAACTTTGTTTGTTCCCCTTTAGGGGTGGTCCCCAAGAAGGACCCGGGTGAGTTTCGGCTGATACATAATTTATCAGCCCCACGTGGTCTTTCCGTGAACGATGCGATAGACCCGGAAGTGTGTTCGGTGCGGTACGCATCCTTCGATGAGGCCGTAGCCATATTGAATCGCCTGGGGCCCGGTGCGCTGATGGCAAAATCTGATATCGAGTCAGCGTTCCGGTTGCTCCCGGTACATCCAGACGATCAGCGTCTCCTTGGTTTCATGTTTCAGGGTCACTATTACATGGATAGGTGTATGCCGATGGGGTGCTCTATATCGTGTGCCTATTTCGAAAAGTTCAGTTGCTTCCTGCAATGGGTCTTCACAAAGAAGACGGGGTTTCAACATGTGATGCATTATCTCGATGACTTTTTGTTTCTTGGGGCAGCCGGGGATCCGGAATGTGGACAGGCTTTGAATGCATTTTGTGTCTTGATGAATCAGTTTGGCGTGCCATTGGCACCAGGTAAGACTGTGGGTCCCTCGACTTGCCTCGAGTTTCTGGGGATCGAGCTCGATTCCGAGGAAGGTTGTTTTCGTTTACCGGGTGACAAAGTGTTAAGGTTCAGGGCATCCCTGCAAATGTGTATCAGTGAGTCTAAGGTTAAGCTGCATCAATTACAGCAATTGGTGGGGCAGTTGAATTTTGCCCTAAGAGTTATACCGATGGCTCGCCCCTTTTCCCGCTCGATCGCTCAAGCCATGGTCGGCCTGAAAGAGGGTCATCATCGCACAAGGCTCTCGGCAGAGGTTCGCCAGGACATGCGCATTTGGTTGGCATTTCTGGCGGATTTCAATGGTCGAATTGTCTGGAACAAACCGGCCGTGTCCTCTGAGGAGCTGGGGCTGTGGACAGATTCGGCAGGGAGCATTGGTTTTGGTGCCATATTCGGCACTCAGTGGTCGGCACAAAGATGGCCGTCATGGTGGCATGATAGTGGTCTGACAAGTAACATTGCTTTCCTAGAGCTTTTTCCCATTCTGGTGGCCCTGAGAACTTGGCCCGAGGGGTTCAGAGATCACTCTGTGGTATTCTGGTCTGATAACATGACCGTTGTTGAGTGTATCAATAGCCAGGCAGCACGATGCAAATGGATTCTGAGATTGCTCAAAGAAATTGTGTTATTGTGTATGCAATTGAATGTACTATTTAAGGCAAGACATGTCCCGGGGGTGATGAACCAGGCGGCTGATGCGCTTTCTCGTTTTCGTATGCAGGCCTTCTGGGGTTTTCTGCCCACAGCGGACCCGGTGGCAGCACCCTTTCCCGAAGCTCTCTGGTCTCTCGGTGCCCCGAATTACAGGACCTCGTGGGAGAGAGTTTAGCACCCAGGACGAGGAAGGCATATGAAGGGGCGTTCCGTTCCTATTGGGCCTTTTTGGGGGCAGCTAGAGGGGAGCTTTGGGGCCAGGAGGAGTTGGTAGTGAAATTCCTGCTGTCGTTACGGCAGGCAGGCAAATCAGTGGCTACGGCCCAGAGGCATCGGGCCGCCATTTCCTTTGTGGCTAGGGCTCATGGGATCCAGGACCCGACAGCGTCTTTCGTTGTGCAAAAAGCGCTACGTGGGTGGCAACGCCTTGAGGGTCGCAGAGTAGATGATAGGCGCCCGATAGGTCTGGATAGGTTGGCCCTGTTATTATCTAGACTCCCGGCAACATGTTCATCCCAGTATGAAACAGTGTTATTCCGAGCCGCTTTTACGCTGGCATTCCATGGGGCTATGCGGGTAAGCGAATTAGTGGCGAGGAACAAGCAGGACGTGATGGGGGGACTGTGCCAAGAGCACGTTCAGATCAGAGGGGAGACAATGACTGTCTCGTTCGTCAGGTCCAAGACCGATCAGGGTGCGATGGGTGATTGCATAATAATACAAAGGATCCCCGGGTCCTCCATGTGCCCGGTGAGTTGTGTAGAGGAATATTTAGCACAAAGGGTGGCATCATGGGGGGGGGCCTTGTTGAGACACGCTGACGCCACCCCACTGACGAGGTTTCAGTTTCAGCGGGTGCTTGCGATGTCGATTACTGCTGCGGGCTTGAACCCGGGCGAGTTTGGGACCCATTCCTTTCGGATAGGGGCTGCTACAGAGGCTACAGCCAGGGGTCTGAATGTCGAACAAGTTAAACGTGTGGGGCGTTGGTCCTCCAATTGTTATAAGAGGTATGTGCGGTTGCACATGTTGTGAAGCTGTAATGATGTACTCACGCTTCTTGTTTTTGTTTGGTTTCAGTTGCGCAAGCCTACGAGGCGGGGCGGACTATGCAGTCGACCCAACACCGGGCCAGCGGTCAGACTTCACCGGCTGTGAAAAAGGAGGTGTGGGTCGTGGGCCACTCATACGTGAGGCGTGCCGCGGACGTATTCAAAGCAGGTGACATGATTCACGTGGCTGGGGAATACGGGTACAGTGTGTCCTTCTACGGAAAGGGCGGACTCTGTATTGACCAGTTTCAATCATTCTTTGAGGGTTTGCTAGGGCGGACAAGGTCACCGCCGGCTATAGTCATAGTACATCTTGGGGGCAATGATTTGGTCACCACTGGTAGACGACTTCTTCTTGAGGCGATGCTTTCCACTGTAAGTTGGTTGGCGAGGAGAGTTCCAGGGTGCACGATTGCATGGTCACATATGATCCCACGGAAGGTATGGCGGGGGCTATTTCTGTTTCTGCTCTGAATCATTCAGTAAGAAAAATTAATAACAAAGTGAGTCGATTGTTCCGTTCCAATACACTGCATTCTATTTCGCATGGTTGTATTACGGGTGACAGTATGTATTTGGGGGATGGTGTTCATTTGTCCCGGGTGGGGAACGAGTTACTCATAGGAGACTGTGTAGCTTGGCTGAAGACTTTAAGACATGACCTTTAGGTAGGAGTGTTGTGGGGGGTCCGGATAGCCGGTCAACTATCCGGCCTGTGGCGGTAAGGTCATGATCGGTGAGCACTAATTGGAAGATCCCTATGAGTGGGCGTCACCCATTACGGATGGGAGTGCTCGAGGGAGGTGGCCATTGGCCCCTCAACGGGGTAGGCGGTCCCTTCTAAGGATGGGCCGCCGAAAGGAAAGGAAAGGCGGTCAAGGCCCCTTCCTGGGTAGGAGGGGCTACAGCCCCCTCCTGGAGAATTTCCCGGGGCCAGGTCATCTGCGACGGCAGATGTGGTAAGTTGTGTGGGGTTTGGGGGGGGGTCTACGCTACCTTCTAGATACCTCACACGAGTCCTCGGACGACCTTTAAGTGGCGTCGAGTTTATTGGGGCCCCCGTCAAGTCAAGGGAAATTGGTAGTTGCACTCGAGGTACACCTCTGTGCGGTCGCCCCTCACAAGTGAGGGGGATATTTCTGGTTTAGGGATCTTGACACCGGTTACGACCTTGCCGTTGGCCCTTAAACGTTAGGATGTACAATTTCAAAATTTCAAGTTAAATGTTTTGTAGGATGTTAGTTCGGCTAGGAGAACCTTTGTATTAGAGAATATGTTAAGGTTAGCCAAAAACATCGCAATGTGGTAATGAAATTGTACATAATATGAAACTGTTATTTTAATGTTTTAATTTTGTTTCATATTTTAATAAATACGGCCGGGAGGGTCACTCCCTCCCGTCTTCCAAAAAGTTCAGAACTGTTTCCGGTTTCCCATCCTTGGGGATTGTGTTGAGAGGGGGTGGCGGGTATCTCAGCCATATGGAAAGGGGCGACCATTCGGTCCCCCCGAACGTATGGTGGAGTACCACGATCCCCCCGGGAAGCCATCTTGGGCGGGAGGCGAGTCTCGGCTGGTATGCCCAAAGTGGCGTAGCCGGGGCGCGCCTTTTTCCCGCCCTGGAGTGGGCTGGCCTAGACACTGACGCGGCCGGCCACGCCCTCGGGGCAGGCCTGGGCGGGTTTACGCCCGCCCTGAAGACGGATAAAAGGAGCAACAAGCCAAGGAAGCATCCTCTTGTTCCTGTGCTCTGAAGCTGCACCACCTCGCTGCACGTGAGCTCGAGACGGAACGAAGAGCCATTTTTTGACCCACCCACCAGCCCCTGAGGACAGCAAGTGGTTTTTGAATAAAGTTTGATGTGGTAACTCTAATTTTGTTTACAGGTTCGGATTATTATCGTGATGACTTTGAATATGCAATAAAGAATGGTCAATTTGTGGTATGTTTTGCAAATAACGTTATCCTTCTCTAGTGTTGATCAGTAGCATGTTATTAATAAAATCGTTGTTTTACTGTCTTTTAGTAAATTAGTCATTTAGTTTAGAACTGTCGTATTTATTTTGGTCGGGCGGTAAGGTCATGATCGGTGAGCACTAATTGGAAGATCCCTATGAGTGGGCGTCACCCATTACGGATGGGAGCGCTCGAGGGAGGTGGCCATTGGCCCCTCAACGGGGTAGGCGGTCCCTTCTAAGGATGGGCCGCCGAAAGGAAAGGAAAGGCGGTCAAGGCCCCTTCCTGGGTAGGAGGGGCTACAGCCCCCTCCTGGAGAATTTCCCAGGGCCAGGTCATCTCTGTGCGGTCGCCCCTCACAAGTGAGGGGGATATTTCTGGTTTAGGGATCTTGACACCGGTTACGACCTTGCCGTTGGCCCTTAAACGTTAGGATGTACAATTTCAAAATTTCAAGTTAAATGTTTTGTAGGATGTTAGTTCGGCTAGGAGAACCTTTGTATTAGAGAATATGTTAAGGTTAGCCAAAAACATCGCAATGTGGTAATAAAATTGTACATAATATGAAACTGTTATTTTAATGTTTTAATTTTGTTTCATATTTTAATAAATACGGCCGGGAGGGTCACTCCCTCCCGTCTTCCAAAAAGTTCAGAACTGTTTCCGGTTTCCCATCCTTGGGGATTGTGTTGAGAGGGGGTGGCGGGTATCTCAGCCATATGATTTAACGCTTGTGCCCCTTTGCTCATAAAGAGTACAGGGGATTAATTTAGAAATAAACACATATATTTTTATAATATATACTTGTGTGGTGTCCTTTCATTTGGTATTACAGGATTGTATGTGGTAAAACAGCACGCTTAACAAGACCTCTTAAGTTAAGCCTTTAAGGCTGCTTAGTCCATGCTACCCCTAGGATAGCTTGTCTAACAAGGTTGACTTACAACCAGACACCATAAGGGATTGTTTGGACTGATACAAGGTGGTTCCAGAATTGGAAACATCACATATCAGGCCAACTTCTCGCACAGGCACAGTCCTATTCAGGTGCAAGTGTCAGCTCCTCCCTCTCATTCTATCTCAGGAAGACCCATCAGAGGGGTGATGGGCCCTCAGGATGTGAGTGGCACACTTCAACTCCCTTTGTGTGTGACTGTCTAGCGGTAATGAACAAAGATCATCTGTCGCCGAACCTAGATGTGTATTCCAGAGGCAGGCAAAAGGAACTGAAAGGTTTAAGTAAAAAAATGCCATCTTTCTAAGAGTGGTATTTTCAGACTTGCAATTTAAAAAACATTCACTAAACGATGTGCTTTTAAATTGTGAGTCAAGAGACACCAAACTTACTTTTCCCATCTTTTCCCAATATAAGTTACACTTGTAAAATGTTACATTGCAGCTCCATTGTTACCCTATGGGAGAAATCGGCCTTGCAGTAGGCTTGGAAGGAGAAGCTCTCTGCCTCTCTCTTTGTCCTGCAACGCGAGCCTCTGCTTCGGCTCCAATTAAGACCTGCATGCCAAGGGAGTGGCAGCACCGGGTCCTGAGTGCGAAGCTGCATTTACTTTGTTCAATCTTACCCTTGTGGGGAGGGGCAACTGTGGCCGGAGACTAACCACAAGCCAGCACGAGTGGCGGAGAGACCACTGGAGGCACCGTGAACGATGCTGAAGTAACTTACATATTGCATTACTTCTGCAAACGGGATTACCTGATGATTGTATAACGCATTGCTTTATTCCTGCACAATGGACTACTGTTTTTGTAGTATTGCCCATAGTTTGCCTAACGAACTGCCTGATAGGTGTGTTAGATGTCTTAGTCCTGCATCACGATCTGCCGGATTGTCGTATTACACATTGCATTAGTGTTGCATACCGATGCCGGATATATGTGTTATGCATTGCATTCGTTTCACATAACAAACTGCCTGATAACTGTATTACACGTTGCATTGCTTTTCTCCTCACAGAGTACCTGAGAAGGGACCGTACGCATTGCATTATGGGGGTATAGCAGTTTACCAGGTTGGGCATGTGCTCTATCTAGCCTGAGACCTTCGCAAGTCGTGCCCTGTGAACTTGGGTGTAAGATGGGATGATGGCCTTTCTTTCTTAGCTCATATTCAACAGGTAACATCGGGGTGCTTAAACAAACTTAGAAATCTTCAAAAGTTTCTGGATTTGCTGCCTGCAGATTGTCGTAAAGTAGTACTCCATGCTACTGTAACTTCAAGAT
Organism: Lissotriton vulgaris; assembly: GCF_964263255.1. Taxonomy (NCBI): domain Eukaryota; kingdom Metazoa; phylum Chordata; class Amphibia; order Caudata; family Salamandridae; genus Lissotriton; species Lissotriton vulgaris. Next base: position 481,815,875 of record NC_141699.1, on the reverse strand, counting down.
TGGACTACGCAAACGGCCTACATCTTGGTCTGCCGAAGTATGCAATCCAATGGCTACAGATGGTGCAGAATGCGGCTGCGAGACTGATCAAACATATCCCGTTCAAGCATCATGTTTCTCCTCATCTACGCAATCTTCACTGGCTTCCAGTGGTAAGCAGGATCGAATTTAAGGCTTTGACCCTGGCTTACAGGGCACTCCAGGGCAAGTGCCCTAACTATCTTAAATTAAGACTCCCCCAGTATCAGCAAGCACGATCCCTACGCTCGAACACGCTCAACTTGCTCTCTGTCCCCAGATTTGCGAAGGCTCGTCTTGGGGGGAGAGCTTTCTCGGCTAGAACAGCCAAGCTGTGGAACGCCCTACCACTTGGCATTCGCAATGCCAATTCAGAGCCCTGCTTTAGGAAACAGCTAAAGATGTGGCTTTTTAATCAGTAATCTCATCTACTGCTGCTTTCTTTTCTGAATCACTTAGTTCACTTTTATTGTTCACTAAGCGCCGGGACACCTCCTTGTGAGGTAGCTGTTCGCGCTATAGAAAACTCAGTATTATTATTATTATTATTATTATTATTATTATTATTATTATTATTATTATTATTATTATTATTATTAATATTACCTTCTACTGCCCGAGACCTGCACAAGAGGTGCCTGCTCTAGGGATGACATATGTGTCATAAAAAGGAAGGTTTAGTCCTGATAATTAGGTTCACTTGGCAGGTGGAAGTGGCATTTTAAAACTGCACATGCAGGCTTTGCAGTAGCAGGCATGAGGCAAGTTTAAAGTCCTACTCATGTGTGTGGCACAATCAGTGCTGCATGCCCACTAGTAGTATTGATTTACAGGCCCTGGGTCCATGTACTGCACTGTACTAGGGACTTCTAAGCAAATCAAAGATGCCATTAATGAAACTAAAAGACATTACATTGTTTTGACACACAGCACAGGTACTTCTGCACTGGTCAGCAGTGATAAAGTGCCGAGAGTCCTAAAGGCAGCAAACATTCAGTTCAGCACACAGTTAAAAACAGGAAGTCAGAAGGCAAAATGTCAGGGAAAACCATGTCAAAAGATGCCAGGTCTAACAGTGGACATTTCATTTTAGTCTATTGTCCATTACAATGCTTAGGTAAGTATAATTTGACACAAGGTCGACTTTACTGTTGCTGATAAACCATGTATATTTAGGGTTCTTGCCGCCACATGATATCAACTTTGTTTTTCTCATATTAATCACCGAATTATTGTCCATGTGAAAGGTGTGGACTCTGGACAATTGAACTTGTAGACCAATCTGTGTCGTTGAAAGGATCACTAACTCATTCACGTATGTGAGATATGGGAATTTTTGTATTTTCCGGGTTGGGTGAATCTCCTCTTTCCGACTTAAAAAAATGCTACCAAGTCTGAAATATATAGGCTAAACAGTAGTGGAACTGTAAAGACAACACAGTTATGAATGGAATGCTTAAATTGATGGATTAGGATATGCCTAAGTGATTGCCAGTGGCTGAGCTTATTTCAAGCATTTCATTCATCACCTTGTTATTGTTGCTGCTGATGCCCTAAGTATGATGGGTATGTTCAGAAATGGGCCCGGTGCTCACTGTGCCTCTGGGAATCAAACTATATCCGGCTGATGAGCCCATATCAGGGCAAACCATTGCTAGGTTGCCTGTATTCTGGTTTGGGTATGGCCTGGTTTGGAAATTTGGTCTGGACTGTCCCCAGTGAAGCAGGTTCAAGACTGATTTGGATATGGCTGGGTCCAAACTGAGGTGGCAGAGTGGGTGAAAAATGATGGTTTGGGCTGCGGTCCTAAGCAATTACCGGTGGCGGATCTTAATTCAAACATTCCATCCATCACCTTGTTGTTGAAGCTGATGCCTGTAAGTGTGGCTGGTATACCCAGACCTGGTTTAATGCTCATTGTGCCACTGGAATTAAGCTATACTTTGCTGATGATCCCCTATCAGGGTGAAACCGGTCCTAGGTTGCTTGCATTGTGGTTCAGAGAGGACATGCCAGAGCAGTTTGGGCTGAACTGCTCCAGTTGGAGTAGGATTAAAACTGATTTGCATATAGCTAGGTTCAAACTAGGGTGGCACAGTGGGAAAAAAATGATGGATTGGGATGCAGCACTGAGTGATTGGCAGTGACTAAAATGAATTCAAACATTCCATCCATCACATTGTGGATTCAACTGATGCCCTAAGTGTGACGGGCATACACAGATGTGGGTTCTGTGCTCGCTGTGCCACTCGAATCGCACTATTCCTGTCTGATGAACCCTTTGTAGCAGGGATTCTGCTCCTACACAGAACTGTGCATAGAGACTTGAATGAATGAATGAATGAATGAATGAATGAATGAATGAATGAATGAATGAATGAATGAATAACTTTATTGTGTGGTTACTGAAAACCATTACATTAAGACCAAGGTATAAAATTACAAAAGATAAAAAACCACAAAATTTCTGTAGGCAGGCGTTTGTAAAAAGTTCCCAAAGTTCATAAGGACAAAAAACCACAAAATTTCTGTTGACAAGCGTTTATAAGAAGTTCCCAAAGTTCATAAGGGCACACGCGGTCGGGGGCCTGTGGGGGCCACCGGGTGTCCCACGGCAAAGTCTCTATTCCTGCGCGGCCTTGGCAGCTATCAACTCGAGCCGAGTCTGTTGTATACATTTTCCGAATGAGGCCATCTGTTTTACTACGCTCAAAGTATATAGATGATGGATTGCTTCCTTGGCTGTGCGTGTCCCGGCGTCCCTAAGAATGGGCCTAAGGTAGAGGGTGCGGGGTGCACGTAGGGCAGGGCAGCAAAACAGTAAGTGGGCCAGTGACTCTCGTTTATAGTTGCAGAGTCTGCAATCCCGAACTCCTGTGCCTGCATTTTCCGGATGATATACTTCATTGAGCGGCAGGGGGTGCAGTCTGTAGGCGAGAATCTTGTAGAGAGCTGGGAGGCCCACGGCCTGCGTGAGATGGTTTCGAGGGTTGTGCACGATGTGTGGCAAGCATAAGGACTCATGGAAGGCTCTTTTCGTGAGGGACTCCAAGTCCAACTCCCGAGAGCATGCGCGCACTTGCCTCTTTATCACGTGTTTAATGGTCGTGTAGTTGACAAGATCTGGGTTCCACGACTCGATCGCCAGGTTCAATTGCGTCATGGCAGCTTCGATGGTAGCTGACCAGGGGTTCCCTGGTTCAGTAAAAATGTGTTTCAGGACGGCTTTCAGTGTGTTATCGCGTGCCGCTGTTGTGAGGTAATAATATTTACTTAGGGCTGCCATCTCTTCCAGGGTTTGTTGGTTAAGGGAGAATTCCAGGCGAATTAGAGTGTTTCTTGTGCATTTCGGCAGGTGATACAGTCTCTTGTATGCCCCACAATGGATTTTTCCCAACTCCTTAATTAATTTGTCCGGATACGCCTGTTGTGCGTAGTTAAGGGCCGGCATTAACTTGGCCTTGAGGACTCTTTGAATGGCCGTTGCTGATGGACTGTGTAAAAGGGCTTGTAGTTTACATAGGGCAAAGGTGATGGACTTACCTTTACCCTGTATTTTCTTTAAGTGGGTACCGCACGACCCCGATTCATGGAAGGAGACCCCTAAGTATAAGTATTTCTGGATACTGTCCAAGGTTAAATGGCCGAGGCTCCATTTTGCTCTTTTTTTTTGGGGTAGTGCCAAAAAATGACTATTTTTGATTTAGCCGGGTTTGCTACCAGCCTGTTTTTGTTGTTATATATTGCCAGGGCGGTAAGTGCCTTTTGGAGTCCTGTTTTTGTGTGGTCCAGAATTACGAGATCATCCGCATACTGCATGAAATGTATTTTGGTTGCCCCAATCCTTGGTGTTACTAGGGTGGCCCCCAGCAGGGCTGTCTCCATGTCTTCTGTATATAAATTGAACAGTAGGGGCGCCAACACGCACCCTTGTTTTAAACCGCAATTCGTGTCTATCTTGTCAGTTGCAGAGTCGTTTGAAAGTTTGATTCTTACCCAGGTGTTTTGATACTGAGATTGTATCGCTCTTAGCAGGGAAGGATCGATGTTCCAGTGAACCAGCTTTCTCCATAAGATGGTACGGTCTACTCCATCGAACGCAGCAGAATAGTCGATGAAGCAGGCAAATAAGGGGAGGCTTTTGCGCAGCCGTGCTCGATTGATTAGGTAAGAGAGTGCTGTGATGTTATCCACAGTCGAGGACCCTGGTCTGAAACCGGTTTGAGAGAATGGCAGGAGGTTTTCTTCGCTTGCCCAGTCTGTGAGGTCTTTCAGGATGGCACTTGCGTAAGCTTTACCCTCGATATCCAGCAGGGCAATCATGCGGTAGTTTGTTGGGTCTGATTTGGTCCCTTTCTTATGAATTGGGTGCAGGAGCGAGCCTCGCCATGAATCAGGCACAGCCCCCGACATCCAACAGTCAGAAAATAGGTAGGTCAGGTTTTCAGACCAGAATTCGATGTTTGATTTAAATAAGTGGCCTGGTAGACCATTGGGGCCCGGTGCGCCGTTTGCTCTGAATTTTTTTAATATTTTGGACACTAGAGCTTTTCCGGGAGGGGGTGTTGTGTTAGTAGTTAAAGCCGGGTCCAGTTTTTGTGGGGTCATGTTGTGAGGCTTGGTGGTTAGTCCTTCTTCCTTGTAAAGCGCTTTTACATGGCAGACCCAGACAGATGCCTTGCACTTGCCAATCTTTAGAACCCCAAACAGATTTAAGATCAATAGTATCTTTCCACAGCTCGTAGCCCCCAACAGCCAATTGTCTAAAAAAGACTTTGAATACAATAATTTTGTGTGTGTAAATCTAACTTAGGAAGTGAACTTTTCGGTCATTTTAAAATAAAATGCACTGGGATTTGACTGATTAAAATCTGTAAAATAAGTGAACCTCTTTAAAAGAGATGTGGAACTGCCTTGTACAGGAGTGGGACAATGTTCCCATTGTGTATAATTAACCATATTCCTCCTGGTGTTAGCCTTATGCAAGTAGTGATTGTCAAAGTGATGATAACAAAACAAATCACCATAATTTGCGGAATCCAGATACAAATCTTCAGCATCAAAGGCAGCATAATATTTCAAATCAGAAAACAAAGCTTCTACGGCCTGAACATACCAATCATCAGAACATATATTTTGTTTAATCACATCCCCCATAGAAACCCCTACGACATTTGGGACATTAATAACCTCTGTGGGTCCGTGAATTTGAAATCTAATAGCATCCCACACAATCCCATCTAAGACGGGCAAAGCAGTTATGCTAACAAAAGCCAGGTCCCTCTTCAATCTGTGTGATGAGGAATGGGGAGCCAATGTTCCATTAATATGTAGAATGCATGTTCTCTCTTCAACATAGTGTCCGTTGACAAGGCGGAAAAAATACACCACAAATCCAATAGACATGAACAGGTAAATCGAAAAAAGCACCAACCAAATGTAGGTCCAAGGAGGAATCAAAAAATGTTTTTTAAACCATGAAGCAAAAATTGAGATTTTTGAAGGGGTCTTCGATGTGTGAGAGTCAGTGTCGAATGAAAATCTGGACTCTGTAGCCAAACAGGTTTGCAAATCAGGCATTGATAAGTCAGTGGGGTAAGTATATTCAGTCTCATCAAGGTGAGCATCAGGTGGTGAACTCAATAAAGGACGTGAAACGACAGGCATCTCGAGGGCAACATCAGGCCTGGGGTTAAGAGCCGGGGCCAAAACAGAATTCCTCAAAATCGATGGACATGAGACTGTCGGAGTCATACTAAGAAAAATCGGCCACTCTGTGTAGTTTGACATTGTCAATGGAGATGTACCTTTTTTCTTTACGACCTGGAAGTGGTGCTAAAATGACTGTTCTTGTGCCCTTCACGCCAAGCACTGGAACTGGAGCTCGATATGAGGGACCACATTCTTTCTTGTTTTCAATCTTCCCTCGACTAGTTCTCCAATTTGTGGTAGCCAGACAACTACTGGAATTTGCAACGCAGCATCAGATGCGGAGGGCAAGTGTTCCTTTGCAAGACTGTCTCTTGTCTTTTGTAGATTCTGTAAAACATGACAACGCATAGACCTTCTAGGGAGATTATTAAGTGCACGTTGTAGGCTATTTAGGTGGGCTAGCCAGTTCCTGCCAGTGCCTATAACTCTAGCTGTCAAAGACTGCTTTAAATCTTGGTTCATTCGTTCCACAACACTATTACCCTCAGGTCTGTATGGAGACGAAAACTTGACTTGGACCCCCAATGAAGTCATGGCATCCTTGTATGCCTTAGAGGCGAAAGCAGGACCCTGATCCGAATGGAAGGTGTCACGGGCAAAAATCCCTACAAAGACACGCAAGTCTCTTATGACAGTTCGCGAATCCGTGCTGCGGTGTGGCCACTCCCACACAAAGCGTGTGCAAAAATCAACTGCAACTAAGATGTACTTATACGCAGTATCTGAAGAAAAAGGACCGCAGTGATCTAAATTAACACAACCAAGTGGTTTATTAGAAATGTACAACTGTGTCTGGGGCGGCGAGCAGCAGTTGAAGGCTTAATCTGCTGGCAAATGTCACATTGAAGGACATAATCACGCGTCTTTTTATACAGTCCCTGCCACCAGAAACGTTGTTGTAACTGAGTTACAGTAGCCGAAACACCTGAATGCGCAGACGCAACACCCTCGTGAGCAGCTGTAATCAGTGTGGACCTGCAGTCCGCGTTGGCAATCAGTCTTTCACCAACGGCCGGTATTTTCGCATAAGGAACTTTATCAGGACTTAAGTGATATGATACTTCGAAGGGAAACCCTTAGGACACTTACTCAGTAGCGGCTAAAGCCGCCAAGATGTCATCATCAATCTTACTTTTGGAACGTGTAACTGCTGCAACTAAATATGTAGATACTGCTGTTTTTGCGGCCTCATCGGCCAAACAATTGCCAACAGCGTGAACTCCTACTCTCTGATTACCAAGAGTGTGAATTAGATACACAAGTGGTAATTGCTCTTTAAGCTCAGCCACTCGGACCCAGATCTTTTTATGTTTTATCGTGCTACCCTTGGAATCACGAAAATCATTCTGAACCCAAAAGAACAGGTTTTCATTGTAAGACTGGACACAGTAGTAAGAATCACTCACAATAGGAGTTGTCACACTAGGATCAGCGTACTCCAATGCAAGCATCAGAGCACGGAGCTCTGCCAATTGTGCGGTACAGTCCCCTAATGTCTGTGTATGCACGACATCGGACTTTGAATTCATCATTCACCATGGTACCTACCACAATGGCACAAGCTGAGACGTATGCGTGTTTAGACCCATGCGCAACTTGCGCTGAACCATCAGTGTAAATGATACAATGGAAATCCTCCAAAGGCCGCATAGTCAATGGTGCAGGATGAACACACTCATACTGCAAAAACTCTTGTGACTGTAAGGAGGCACCAAAAATAAACGTGACATCTGGAGACGTCAATGATGCTGCCCATTGTATCCACTGTGGGTGCAAAGCTTTAGAATTTGGTACACAGGCTTTCGTCACTGCTTCTAGGGCAGGATACGGGGTAACAACCAACATGCGTTTTGCCTGCGACAGTGCATGTTCCTTAAGAATCGCCATTTGCACTGCTGTCAAAACTTTCTCCACAGTGGAAAACCGCATTTCAGCCGAAGTGTACAAGTGTGACTTGTAAGCGATAGGTAATGTGTCACCTTCGTTAAAAGTAAGGTAAGTGAAACCCACTGGACCAGGGATGATTCTTATCACCAGGTTGGTGTGGTTATCACGAGTCAGTAAGAATTTAGATTCTAGAAGATCAGCCTGCAAAGATTGCAAAATGGCTGAATGGTCAGGGAGCCAGCATGATTTGGTAAACGTAGGTTGTATCAAAGCATACAAAGGCTTGATACACTGGGCATATTCGGGAATATAGGTACACCCGAAATTCAAAAATCCCAGCAAGGACTGTCATTTTTTCAGTGTTGTAGGAGCGCGCAGCTGTGTGCATTTCTCCAAGAAGAGAGGAGCCAACCCTCGACATTCTTTGTTGAGCTCATAGCCCAGGAACAACACTGTGTGAAGTTGAATTTGTAACCGAAGTCCGCAAAGTTACAAATTATGCGGTCAACCCGACAAAGATGCACCAAAATTTTGTCGGCTGTGATATAGATGTCATCCACATACGAACACGCATCTGGGTCCACTCTCTCCAAGAGAGAGACAATGCGGGCAGCAAACACACCCGGACTATTCTTATAGCCTATGGTCAGGCGTTTAAATTGGCGTTGTTTGCCGCCACTGGTAAAACTGGTCCATTGGGAACTTAGACCAGACAGATTGTGGGGAAAAAAACGTTGGATAGGTCAAGTGTGGTTTTAAACCTTTCTCGCACAAGACCATCCAATAAAGCAGAGCTGTGTGTATTTTGTACTGCACAAGTGTGGCAATGCGAGTTTAAATGCCGATAATCCAATACCAAACGGTACAAACCGTCAGGCTTGGTCACAGTAAAAAGTGGGTTATTCATCGATGACACGCAAGTTTCAATCACTCCTTGATATTCCAATTGTTCAAGGATTTCCACAACGGAAGCCTTAGCTTCAAGCTGGATGGAATATTGAGGTTGAGGCTGTGGCATAGACCGTAAGGGAATCTCGTGGTGTGGGGAAAATTTATCCCAACCACAGTGCGTACGGTACAGAGCCGGCGCAAGGGCCTTAGCCCACTCTTCTGCAAAATTCAGCGCATGCTCCTTGGACACTGTGTGCGCAAAACTAGGGAGGATTACCTCCTCCCCTCTCGTAGCCGCAAGAATAAAAGGTGGGGGCCAGTCAGCCTCCGCTAACAAAATGTCATAGGTAGTTGTAAGATTTTCCCAAAATACCCCTTTTATGGTACGTTGTATGTCACCTTCAATTAAAAGGACAATTTCAAAAAGCCTATCAGGAGGAGCTTCTCTAGTATCAGCTGTCTCTACAACAACACATTGGTCAGTCGCTGTCACCTTCAGTAGTGGACGCAGTGCCTCTCGCACTATAATAATCTCCGCCGCGCTGCCCAATAACGTCAGCACCATTGTCTGATTCCGAAGCTGCATTCTCACTATCTGTGGGATATCTTGCTGTTAAAGCAGCAACTTTCTTTTTCTGAAACAGGGGTCTTTTCTGTGAAGAATCATCCTGCTTGCCTTTTCCGTCTTTCGGGCGGGGCTGGTCGCGACTTTGCTGGCCACCCTGACCTCTGCCGCCGCCTCCACCTCCGGACGATGAGGCCGATGTGTCCTGTAAAGAACGAGGAGAGCGTTAATCAGGAAACTGAAAACGATCAGGCGACTTAATCGTAGAGCGGTCGCACAACTCAATAACGCGCTCAGTAGACGCAGGTACTGGTGATGGGGGACGAGACTCCTGTTTCTGTTGCTGTTTCCCCTGTTTTTTATTTCTGTTCCAATTTTCCTTTGGAGCCGTGGTTTGAACGTTTGTTTCAGACTTCGCACTCTGAGTTTGTTTTTTATCTTTAGCAGAAAGGGCTTGACACCTAAACTATTGCGGCCAATGGTTTTATAAGCCGCAGTAATAATTCTCGGTAACTGTCGGGGTTTGTCGGCATCGGGGACCTCGCATAAGGCATTCGCCACTTGAAAGTTCACCGTATCTCCCTTTATATTAGAAAGGACCAGATCGGAAACTACATCAAATGAGCTCACGAGTCTCGTTCCCAATTCAACCGCAGCCTCTGGTCCGTGTTCATCTTGAACACGCTTAATGACCGCCGGAAGGACAGCCATTGACGGAGTGCCGAAGCACCTCATGTACACTGCCGCAAACATCCCACCCCATGACTCACAGTCACCGGCTTCCGGTACCAGGTCCTTGGGTAAACTAATTGTAAGAATCCTGTGTTTTTCCACAGGAGTCGAATTAGGAAATACTGCTTCCATCTGGTCAAATTTCTCAGCAAGCCAAAAAGGCATATCATCCTTATCTTGGGGACGCTTACTGCATTGACCATCACGTGACTAAGCTTCATTCCGCTCGGTCCAGCTGGAAGGGCCGCAACTCCAGTGGCCCCACCCGGGAAATTGCGGGTGATATATTGATCCAGGGCCCTGATAACACTGATAGCAGAGTTATATAGGGGCCTCAATTCAGCAACGGGGACAGTCTCCGCACAAGGATGTGGGGTAAATCCAGCCAACACAGGCCAAGAAGCGCCTGAAAAGGAGAAAGGACCTATTCGAGCCGCCGTTAAACTATGGGGAAAGGCGCCATTAAACCAAACACAGTGCTGCCATGCAGAAATTGGAACCTCCTGTGTCCTATATGGAACATATTCTCCGGGCACGGGTGTGTGAGTATAAGTGTGAAACACCTGAGTAGCCGCATCCACAGCGGGAAACGTCACTCATGAGTAGTACATCTCAAAAGGGTATGCCACCTCAGCACACACTACAAAAATAACTGCCATGCCCTCCAAGCCGACATTATAAGCTTGCAAATGGTTGCGTACCGCAATGCGACTATGCTGCGGTACGTCAATGTTAGCCATAGCGACACAGGGAAGTAAAGGTATAATGTAAAACAATGTAGCACGACTAGGTAGTAATTCAAAAGGAAACCATTTTGAAAGATTCAAGCTTGAAAAAACTTATGTAACTATAGGTAGATTTGTCAGACACTGCTGTTATCCGGAAACAATAGCGAAGGGGTTAAGGACTGAATGAAGCACTACTCAAGCGTCATGTAATAAGACCACCAGCGTTGGGTGCCATGTAGCAGGGATTCTGCTCCTACACAGAACTGTACATAGAGACTTGGAACCTCAGTGAATTAGGGTGTGCCAAAACTCACCTTAGTAGCCAAAATCCCCCACCAGACTAGCAATCAGTGTCTCATTGGTTCTTCCATAACCCCAATGATTAGACAACCCAGAACATGGCACTTAGAATACCTCAGGCAATGTGGAACACATAAACACTCTTTCATTATACTCTCATACCAGTCCAGAACAGGGAGTAAAAGGAGACATGTGCAAGTTTGAAATATTTATTTCTAATGCCGTGTTCGCATGTGCAGTATCTTAGCTAATACAAGCGAACATATTATGAGCAACAAGATTATCAGCATAGTTACTATTCCATAAAAAACAAAGGGAGAAAGCATATTACAATGCTAAATGGAAACGGGTTAGTATACACTTATATCTCACCCTCAGTTGCTACTAGGTTATTTTATATCTACAGAAGGTCTCTTGGGATTACAAGGGCAGCCCCATACCTCTGGTCCTAGCAGAAATGGATCACATCAGTTTCTGCCTAATCTTTTCCAAGTGTGTGTGCATGCCTGAGCAGTGCATTAATAAACGCGCCAAAAATCAGAGGTGGCCACAGCTGCATATATGTTATGTCTAGAACGTGCCCTGATCAGACCGAACAACAACCACTGTGTTGAAATAACCTTGAAGGCCTCGGCACTCACTGTTCACACAAAGCTTGCCAAACAAGGCTGCTAATATAGAAAAACATATTATTCTCGTGTGAAGCAAAACACTCTGCTAAACTCTAAACATTTATAATAATGTGTGCTGTGTGCAAAGGCAGCAGAAAGGAAAAATGTTGTTTAAACTTTTAATAAGCTCATGCCAACTTAACACAGTGTAAATGCAAGGCTCATCCCCATGACACCTTATCAGGGTCATATTGATTGTAGGTTGCTTGTATGGATCAGGAAGGGCATGGTTTGGCTGTTTGGGCTGGACTCTTGCCATTAGAGCAGAGTCAAAACTGATTGACACATGGCTGGGGCCAAAATGAGACGACATGGAGGGCAGAAATAATGGATTTGGATGTGACCTGAGTGACTGCCAGTGGCTGAGATTAATTCCAGCATTCCATCCATCACCTTGTTGTTGTTGCAGCTGATGCCCTAAATGTCAAAGGAATACACCGAAGTGGGTCCCATGCTCACTATGCCACTGTAATCAAGCTATACTTGGCTGATGAGCCCGGATAAGGGTAAAACCGGTACTAGGTTGCTTGAATTTTAGTTCAGGGGGACCTGGCTGGGCAATTCGGGCTGGACTGTTCCAATTGGAGCAGGTTTAAGACTGATTTTCATATGGCTGGGTCCAAACTGAGGAGGCATAATGGGTGAAAACAGTGGATTGGGATGCAGGACTGAGTGATTGGCAGTTGCTGAGATTAATTCAAACATTTCATCCATTACCTTGTTGTATTTGAAACTGATGCCCTAAATGTTACAGGTATGCCCAAACCTGTGGTGTCTGCTCACTTTGCCACTGAAATCAAGCTATGCCTACCTGATGAGCCCTGATGAAGTAACTTTGTGTGGAGTTTCTCAGGTCTCTTTTGTAAAATGGCTGTTTTATGGATCTCTTCCCCAATGGTAATACAGAACCTGAAAAAATCAATGTTTTGATTATTATCATTAATATAGAGCCCCATTATTTCCGGCCTTGATCCATAACTGCAACTTCGAGGCCATTTGGGCCCGATGTACATGAGTTGTTTGAAGTTCAGTTTCAAGTTGTTATATAGCATATCCAGGCCATCGGTCTTCCCGTTCTAAAACAAATGTTCAGTTTGTGGCCCTTCATGCCAGTTTTTAAAAAAATGTACAGGACCCATAAGGTATATAATGGTCCACGTGTCTACACAGAGCCAGAATTTGTGCTTATTCTTTGTCATGATTGCATCTTGGAGCTCCATCCAAATCTGTTCTTGATAACTTCATATAACATTATTGATTTCCTTTTTTTGGCAGTTTCTGAGATGCTTTACTATCCTATCATAACTCAGAAGCAGACCCACTCTTATAGAGAGTTCTTGTCTTGCCCCTAAATACTTTTTTCATTTACACGAACAAATAAAAACACACATTTGGGAAACAGACTGCAACCCATGGGCACAAAGACAGTATCCATATGGTCACTGTTAGATTTGGGGGTCTCTAGTTGGCACAGGTAGGTACTTGTGACAACTAGGGACCCACTCTTCTAGTCAGGATAAGGGGATTACACTCCCAAAATAACCCCTGCTCACCCTCTAGGTAGTGTGGCACGAGCAGTCAAGGCTTATTTCAGAGGCGTTGTAAGTTAAGCAGTTGTGACCACATACAGTAACCCAGTGACAACACTATAAATGGACACCACACATGTTTTATATAAGAAATAAGTAGACTTTATATAGCGTTACCACAAGACCATAAACGACAAAAATACACACTATGATTACTTTTAGATGGTAGATTTAAGCTTAGCTCAATTCAGTTCTTAGTTGCGACACTGCGTCAATGTCCCTTAAGCTGCGTTTCGCTTCCATGACAAGCAATGTCGCAGCGATGGGAAATGCGGCAAAGTTCAGATACAAAGAAATAAAGATGGGAAGATCTTCCAGATGCGGCACGCTTCTCGGGGATGCGAGAAGTCCTCGGTTCGATGCATGGACTGCAGCGGCATTTGCAAACAAAACAAGTGATGGACCGAATGTGGATCAATGTCACACATTCACCCCAGTCCAAAGATCTGGGCCCAAATCCATCGTTATTTTGCACTCCACACCACCCTGGGTTAGACAATGGCGATATACAAATCAGCTCTGACCCTGTGCCCCATGGGAACAGTCCAGTCCGAACTACAAAAGCCATGTCCTTCCCAGAACGGAATCAAGCATCCGAGGACCGGACCGGTTTCGAGGTAACACCTCTCATCAGCCCGGCTAGCTTGACTCCAGTGGTGTGGAGTGCCTGGGACCCACGTCTGAGCAACCCCAGCGCACTTATGGCGGAATTTGCAAACAAAACAAGTGATGGACCGAATGTGGATCAATGTCACACATTCACCTCAGTCCAAAGATCTGGGCCCAAATCCATCGTTTTTTTGCACTGCAGCGGCGGCACCCTTACGATGCGACAGCAACAGCTCCAGCGGCAACGCTCTTCTCCCACTATGCGTGGAGCTTCCGCTCGATGCGACAACTACAGCGGCGACATCCAAGGTGCGACGGCAGCAGCTCCGATGGCGGTGCGCTTCTCGGAGATCCGAGGTGCTCTTTATCGATGCGGTGCAGTGCGACAGTTCCAGCGGCGACACCCTCCTTCGGAGTTGCGACTGCAAGCACAGAAACGGTGACATGCACCGACCTTGTTGCGAGATTCTTCTCCTGATGCGGTGCAGTGCGACAACTACAGTGGCGACACCCTCCTTCGGAGTCGCAACGGCAGCAGCAGTGACTGCGACACGCTTCCTCTTCGTTGCAGCACACTTCTCTCCGATGCGGTGCAGTGCGACAGTTCCAGCAGCGACACACTCCAGCCCTCCTTACGACATGCAGTTCCTCAGAAGTCCCAAAACAGCAGCAGGCACTTCAAAAGAACTCTGGGGAGCTGGGATTGAAGTCTGTTGCCCCTGACACTTCAGGAGGAGGCAAGCTCTTTTCCAAGCCCCTGGAGATCCTTCACAAGTTGAAAGCAAAGTACACAAAGTTCTTTTCTCCGCCCTTTGGCAGTAAGGCAACCACTGCCAAAGGGCCAATCCCTCAAGCAGCACTTCAGCGTGGGAATAGTCTATCCTCAGTTTCTTCAGGTTCCTCTTCTCTGTAAAGGTTTCTTCTTGTAGTCCAAAGTGATCTAATTTCATGGGATCAGGGTCCCAATATTTATACCCCAAAATCCTTTGTTCTCTGAGGGGAGAGGGGCCTTTGCCCAGTCCAAACCAGTTCTGACTTCTCCTTTCCTTTCACAGTGCAGGGCAGGCACATCAGACGCCCCACAGGAGGTGGAGCCAGTATTGTGGAAGGCAAGTACAGTCTGGAGCACTTTGTTTACATGACTCCTTCTCTCTTTCAGTGTGCAGGGCAGAGACATCAGCCGCTCCCCAGGGGGTGGAGCCAGCATTGTGGAAGGCAGGCACAGCCCTATTCAAGGTTCAGGTGCAACTCCTCCCTTCTATCTAGATGCAGATCTCTCTATTCACCACTGGGTGACTTAGCCTGTCTCCTGGATTCCCCAGCCCTGTCCCTCACAAAACCAGACATAGGAATACACAACCTAGCAGAGGCAGGTTTGAATGGTTAGACAAGCAAATACCTTCTTTCTAAAAGTGGTATTTGCAAACACAGAATATTAAAATAAACTTTACTAAAAGATGTATTTTATTATTCTGAGTTCAGGTATACTAAACTCGAATTTCTACCAGGTTCTCTGAGACAGTTAGGATTATGAATGGTAATAACTCTAACAGCCCTTTCTGGTCTATGGAGAACAAGTAGCCTTGCAATAGTGAAAAACGAAAATGGCTGTAATTAACTATTAGGACATGCCACACATATCATGGCTTGTAATGCCTTACCTTACAATGCACCCTGCCCTTGGGCTTACCATAGGGGTGACTGATATGAAGAAAAGGGAAGGTTTAGGGACTGGGAAGTGGGTGCACTTGCCTAGTCAGCCTGACAGTACCAGCATGCAGGCTCTGCTATGGCGGACCTTAGACACATTTTAAAAGGCTGCGTCTGTGGGTGGCACAACTAGTGCTGCAAGCCCACCAGCAGCATTTGGATTTACACGCCCTGGGCACACTCAGTACACTAGACTAGGGTCTGACAAGTAAACCAAATAGCCATACATGGAACCACTGATTAATACATCAATTTACAATAGGGAGCATTTGCAATGTGGCACTGGATAGCAGTGGCACAGTGCCCAAAGCATCTATCACCAGCAAAAATACATGAGGCAACAGAAAAAATGGAAGGGAGACCCACACCAATGGTGCCAGGTCTAACAGTCACGTACACATAAATATACAACACACATTCAGAAACATGTGAAGTCACACAGCACATGGAGGCACATTGATGTGTTGGTCTACATATTGATTAACTGATGGATGGGTGGCAGTGGGCGGTATCTTCTCTCCATTCCCCCAAAGCATTGGGATGCCTGACGCCTACAAATTCTATACACTCCACAGGCACCAGAGACAATATATTTGAAATGCATATGGTAGAAAGTGTTATAGTCTCTAGCAATCCCCTGTCCAAGTCCACAGTGCAGCATAGGACCCGGATACCTCCAGTTTGGGCTGCACCCCCACACCACCCAAACGAGTCACCAACAGAACTTACAGAGAAAACCTGGTTGTAGTGGAGCAGTTTTATATTGAACATTGGCAAACCACACTTGTTAAAAACAGTCATCAAAATTCAAAGTGATAAGAAAGGCACGTGAGGAATGAAAACATCACACAAATTGGGAGTGCACCAGGGCCATTCCGTAATCCTGATCGCTATCGGACCACACAAGTGCAAACACCTGCATCTGTGAAGGGCTGTCTCGTGCCACTGTACCCTTGTGCTCATTATGGGCACTGCCCGGAATACCATGCTCGCCAAGGGGGTGTGAGGAGGTGTGCAGGTGTAGTGCCCTCTGCCCACCCCCAATGATCTAACTGTGCGCCCTAGCCCATAAGCTGGTGTGTGCATCCTCTGGTTAGCTCAGGACTGCTGGATCTTACCCCTTAGTGCTGTCCTGAGAGCATTGGAGGACCCCCTGCTAACTAGGGGTGACTTTAGGATTCTAGACCCCAAGACTAAATATAGGATCGGAGGGAGGAAAAAATGCCGCCTGTACGCACGCCCTGGCCGTGACAGCCAGGTCCAGAAAAAGGCCAAGGGGCAGGTCATATCTATTCCCCCTTGGCCACCACAGTGGTGATGCGTGGAAGTGATTCAACACTCCTGCGACACAGCACACTTCCTGTCGCTCCACCTCTTGCAAGGTGAGGCGATAGGAAGTCGCCTCTAGTCGTAGCCGCCCTTTGCTGGCACGTCGCCAGATCGGAATGGGGGGCCCGTGCCATGGAGGCCCCATGTCCTAAGCATCATGCCCCCCCCAAATGGGGGCTGGGGGCACTCTGTTCATTATCAGTCAATGTACAATGGTACTGCCACTTAGGAGGCTTTAGGTTCTTTTGAGTTTGAGAGAAAAATTAGTCACTTGTGTTTGGGTGGATATTCCACTCTATACCTTAGTTTGCAGGGGTAAGTTTTCAGATGGAGGAGGAATGTAAAATCTCCAATATAATGTCTGTCCTTGCTATGCCCATAGCAGAGTTATTCTTTCTCCTTTCACACATTTTTATTCTCCTTACCTATCTTTCACTCATCTTTAACCCTGTTGATTCATTTTTTGACATGAAAGGGTCTTTTTCGAATGTGACCTACTGACCATCTGCTAGATGCAACCTTTGTGAGGCCTTTTCACTTGGAGTTCACGATATGTATTTTAGTTAGAGCCATATTAACACACTGCTGCATATTATTCGGCTATATAAACCTCAGATAAGGACTTTATTGCTTTTAGAACTGTCAACTCATCACACGTCTTTGCACTATGGTGGTTGCCTTCCGGCAGAAGCAAGATGCCCCAGCCCAGCACCTCAACCCAAAAATGAGTCAACATCTCAGGGACATCTGCCTTAAAAATTTACATCATGTTGTGTAACCCTCCGCCTGCACAATTACCCATAAACCATCAACCATGTGACCACTGATACAACTAAATATTAGAACACTACCCCGAAATTCACACATCACTTAGCCCACTTATAACAAAACACACAACAAAGGCCACAATAGAGCTCCACACATCATACCATACTCAACATGTCATACTAAATTTCAATGGATGACAAGAGTGCTCCTCATCCACCACGCGTTTCAAACTGGTCCCGGACGGAGAGGCAGTTTGTTGCTTGGGCGTATATAGCCGAGCTGCAGTGGTAGTGATTACTATCACGAATTGGATTAGTATTACGTTGCTGGATTAAATTTTGTGGGATTATCCATTGGATTACCAAGGAGGATATTTATTTGAGAACTTTAATAAGGCTCTCTACTGGGACAACACTATTTGACGTTGGACTATCATATTCTATAATCCATATTCGCGCAAATATAATATTTTTCTGAGAAATACTTACTCAGTTACGCCAATCCAGATATTATATTCAAAATAATTTTGTTGTTTGGAAGGATCCAATACACATCTGTGGAAATCATTGTTTATGTTGCCTACAATCACATACGCCCTGAAGAAGTTCTGGTGTTCAGAATGAAACGCGTTGGCTGATGATTCTTTTGACAAATTGGTATAAGAAAATAAACACGAATTGAGCAAATATCAAGACTCCGTAATTGGATGAGGACTCAGAAAAATTGGAATTGACTGTATTGTATTGGAGTAGTGCACCGAAATTTGATAATAATCAAAGTGGCGAGTAATCCCTGCCAGTAAATGTTGATATACATGCCCATAGGTTTATTTATATAATTTGTAAGTTTTATATAGCGCCAACTTGACCCGAAGGTATCAGGGCGCTTTACAGATTACGCACAATCAATCAATAAAAGCATTTATAAAGCGTGAGGGTCTCAAGGCGCTAAGGGGTGGAGGAATGCTGCTACTGTTCGAAGAGCCAGGTCTTGAGGGTAACATGCGATAACATGCGATACATGATTAATTGTGAATTTGCGCCCCTTGGAGTGTCTGACCACTTTGCAGTTCAATTTCTTCTGACACTTACTGAGACTGTTGTTAATGGCGGTAGAGATGCAGATGTGAGTTTTCGGCGTTGGGGTAAACTTGATATTAAAGATTTTAACATTCTCTTATCTAAAAATATGCCGTATACCAGTATGTCTTTATCTATGCTTGACTCAGCTGTTTTTAACTGGCTGAATGTTGCTGTTGATAAACTTCGCCCTCTGAAATGCCTAAACACTCCTTGTCTCATCGTCCTCCCGCGCCGTGGTTCTCTGAAAATTTGAAGGCTATGAAGTCCCAATGTAAGGCTCTCGAAAGGAAATGGAGGCGCTCTTATTCGACGACCTGTAAAGTGGGCTACAAAACAGCCCTGAAAGAATACCATAAACAGTGTAAATTGGCAAGAGCCACCTATATTGCTAATACTATGACACATGTCCAAAAGTGCTCTCGCACACTCTTTTTTGCGATGAAGAAACTGACAGGATACCTGCTCCCCCGGTTTTGGATGTGGAACAATGCAATTCAATTGCAGAATTCTTTATAGCAAAGGTTGAGCGTATTTATGACTCCCTGGGCCCTTCTGTTTCCACTGAAGAATCCACTCCTATCTCAGTACCTGCTCATAACAGTATGCCTTGTTCGTTAGCCAAGCTTGCTGCTTGGCTGCCTTTCGATGCCACTTCCTTTGTTCATTGCTTGGAAAGCATTAAATCAGGTTCCCGCGCGACCCTTTACCAGTCCAGATCTTGAAACAACTTGATCTGGACTCCCACTGTGTCTTGATGGAACTTCTTAATTCTTCATTGAGATAGGCCCATGTTCCACAGGAGTGGAAACATGCAATGATAGTTCCTCTCTTAAAGAAGGCCGGAGCTGACCCTTCTAATTTGTCTAATTTCAGGCCCATCTCGCTGTTGCCTATTGTGAGAAGTTGGCCTGATATGTGGTGTTTCCAATTCTGGAACCACCTTGTATCAGTCCAAACAATCCCTTATGGTGTCTGGTTGTAAGTCAACCTTGTTAGACAAGCTATCCTAGGGGTAGCATGGACTAAGCAGCCTTAAAGGCTTAACTTAAGAGGTCGTGTTAAGCGAGCTGTTTTACCACATACAATCCTGTAATACCAAATGAAAGGACACCACACAAGTATATATTATAATAATATATGTGTTTATTACTAAATTAATCCCCAGTACTCTTTATGAGCAAAGGGGCACAAGCGTTAAATCAAAAGCACAGTATAACATACAAAGTAGCACAATTATGAATGAGGGCGGGTGGCCACTCAAACCATATATTAAGAAAGTGGTATAAGAGATACCAATCGAACAGTGGTTAGGCCTAGGGCCTAGAGAATCGCTGGGAGCAGTCAGGACTAGCAATGCTGAAGTCGGGAATAGCCCACGGAATTCGAGTGCAGCACGTAAAGTGCGGCCTGCACCAATGCAAAGTCAATGGTCCGTAAAAGTTACACAAAGTTAGTTTAAAGATACTTCCGCTGAACCTAGAGGAACAAAACTTAAGACACAGACCCTAGAGGTGAGTACCAGTGTAGGGACACCGGCGTTGCAATGTTAGCTCACCCACAGGAAGTGGGTGCACAGGGTTGAAGTGGCGTCGCGTTTTGACACGCAGGTTCTTGGTGCTTGGAGCTGGAGAAGCTGCAGGCGATGGGAAGCAGAAGTGTCCGGTGTGATCCAAGGGTGGATCAAAGTCGAGATGAATCTGAAAGCAGAGGGGAC
The DNA here is from genome assembly GCF_964263255.1 of Lissotriton vulgaris. Lineage (NCBI taxonomy): Eukaryota > Metazoa > Chordata > Amphibia > Caudata > Salamandridae > Lissotriton > Lissotriton vulgaris. The sequence goes on along the minus strand of NC_141699.1, from coordinate 481,795,570 downwards.
AGAGTCTGGGTCACTCAGCAGTGATCAGGGTGGAACCAGGACAGAACCAGGCAATGTCGGGCGCAATCAGATGGTTGTTGAGAGGCTTCTCTCCGCTGTCACGTGGGCTCTGGGGCATCTGCGACGTCCAGGAGCAGGTCACGATCTGTCCCACGCAGGTTCTCGCCGTCAGCACTGTCGGCTTCAAGATTGCAGCAAACAGCACTTGGCAAAAGCAATCCACGCTGAAAAGGGGGATTGCTTCTCACACAGACCAGGAGGGTCAGAGTGGGGGGTCCTTTTTACAGGAGCTGGTGCAGATCTGGAGCAACCAGAAAAGCAAGTCGTTTTCAAGTTTTCGTCGGCACAGGGGCCACAAGCCAGCTGGCAAGTGACTGGGCCAACGCGTCGAGCCAACACAAGCAGAAGGGCCCCACGCAGCACTCGTCGAGTGTGGGGGTGGGGGTAGCTTTGGTGCAAGTGTAGCTCAGAGTTGGGGCTTCTCAAACCCCGGTGTACAGCTCCGAGGGTCACTCATGGGCTGCACGGTCAGCATCTCGTGGCCTTTTCAAGATGGCGTGCCCCACGCTTCCGGTCGCCTCCATTGGTCTCAGCTCTGCAGGGACTGTGGATCGGGCTGGGAGAAGGCAGGCAAGCTTGATCTCGTTGATCTCTGTCGCTCGAGTTCGGCGGGAACTGCAACAAAGCAAGGGTCGAGGGCTGGATGTTACCTGTTTGCACAGGGTGGTCACTCCTTTGTGAAATCTGACAAAATCTATGTACATAGACAGCATTCATTTCACTTCTTCTCCCACTCCTCTCCCTGTGGGCACCATGGATACTGTAAATTATTGACCGTATCACCCTGCCAGTAAGAACCCGTACCCCTGTGCATATGTACGGCCATTCTAGGCACCATGGCCCTTTTTACCCATTAGAATCCCCAGCTTCCCTCCTGCGCGTATCTTGCACCCCCTCTCTCATGTATAGGCCATGAAACCCGCTCCCTCTACGCGATCCTGATGTGAAAGGTAACCCTCCTGCTTGACCCAGGCCTTCCCCATTTCCCTCTCGAAGAAGCATCCTTCGCCTCAGCTGACATAACCCCCCCCCCCCCCCCCAGTTGTATCTGGCTGCCCCTGTTCTCCCATGTACAGGTCATAAGATCTCTCTCTCTCTCTCTGCGCGACTCTAGCCCTGCACGCACCCTGACCCCCCTCCTTCTCCTCACATGAACAAGTCATAAACCCTCTTCTTCCGCAAAGCCCTGTCCTTGAGAGTCACGGCCGCGCCTGACCAGCACCTCCTTCCCTTCCATGAATGTCCCTCTGTTGACGAGCCTTCCCTCCGCGCTCGATTGTCCACGCAGATATGAATACCACTCCTTTGATGACCCCTACCCCCGAGTCCGGCTGACCACACATGTCCGAGGCCATCGCCTAAGCCAGGGGATACCATTTACTGCCCTTATTGTATGCCTAGCCACCCCACCCCCCTGGGCCATGATCAGGCGTACATCCTACCAATACACTCAGCTGCGTGATTGCCCTCCCCTCTTATCAGCAGGTCAAAGGTCCCCATTGTGAACGTATGTGGAGTAGGATCATCACGAGGATTATAGGAATGTTTTCCTTTTGCGACACACTGACCTGATTGTATCATCAAATGTTCTGCAAATGTATAAAAACCAGAGTCTCACGCTCACTTGTCAGAGCACCTCCCGCAAGACACTGTGTTTCGTGTCCGAAATGACTGGCTCTCCTCATGAGAAATAAACTCTGTTCTTGATTCCTGCTCCCAGCGCCCGTCTCTTTATTTGGTAATTATTCAGAATGGGAATTAAGAGGCGGTTTGCGCCAGCAGCCTGGGCATCGATAGAATTATGGGCTCACTTTCCACAATTGGCGTCCCAACGCGGGGTCCATCAGCGACATAGGGTTCGGTAAGAGAGATCCAGACGAAAAAGTGAACGTCTAAAATGATCGGGGTATGCCTGCCTTGAGAGGGCCCTAGCCCGGCTGCCGATCGACAGAACTTCACCAATTCTGAACGGACCTCTCTTGAGTGACCTATTGTCCTGACTGGAATCCCACAGGAATGCTACATGGAGTAAGAGAACAATCGGGCGCTGGAGGAGGGAGTCGAAGAGCTGTCCGTATGGTCCGGTCCGGGTAAGATTAAGTAGGGTGTTTTTACATCTGATTGGTAGGGTGGCTCTATCCACCTGATTGATTGATTGTTTGTATTGAAAGTCGGTATTTGTATACTGGCATTGTTTGTATTGAAAGTCGGTATTTGTATACTGGCATTGTTTGTATTGAAAGTCGGTATTTGTATACTGGCATTGTTTGTATTGAAAGTCGGTATTTGTATACTGGCATTGTTTGTATTGAAAGTCGGTATTTGTATACTGGCATTGTTTGTATTGAAAGTCGGTATTTGTATACTGGCATTGTTTGTATTGAAAGTCGGTATTTGTATACTGGCATTGTTTGTATTGAAAGTCGGTATTTGTATACTGGCATTTTTGTTGAAAGTCGGTATTTGTATACTGGCATTATTGGTATCGGTTCATTTAGCCTTGAAGGCTACTTGACATATTGGTTCTCTTGTTGAGAACGAGACATTCTCTGTTTGCAAACAGCGGCGAATAGGAACGTCGTCCCTCTTTGCAGATAGAGAAGGGTAGGTAATGCAGACTTTTTTTGTCCCCATTGTAATTCGTCATGCCTACTTTTCTCCCCACTGAATTGTTTGAAGTCGATTAATAATCGATTGTTGTTCTTTGAGATCTTCCCTGTCTACAAACTGAGACGAGTAGAAATATTCTGTCTTCCTTTTTGGATAGCGAAGGGCAGGTAATGCAGACATTTGTCCCCGTTGTAATCCGTCATGCCTGTTTTTCTCCCCACTGATTGATTGAAAACCTGGACATTGTTGTTCCAGGCATTGTTTCGTTTGAGGTATTTTCTGTTTGCAAACAACGTGAAATGGAAATATTCTGTTTAGTCTTTGCAAGTAGAAAAGGGTAGGTTATGCCCCTTTGTGAATTCGTCAGTCCTACCCACTCCCCACTGGTTGGTGATTGTGGGGTAGCTCGCATGGTCCGCCCAGGAGACTACTCTTATGGAGGACATATGCTCTCTACTCATGGGCCATTTAGTAGAAATAGACCGACTGGTCCGTCCAGGAGGCTACCCTAGTAAGTGGAAGTACATCGCTCGGTCCGTCCAGGATGATACCCTAATGAAGGAATATATGTTCCCCTTTTGATCGATAATCTCGTTCCACCCCGGACCATTTATTGGAGGGGACTCGTCTGGTCCGTCCAGACGTACCCCCCAGTGAAAAGGACACATAAAAATATGAAGTGATCACCGTTCCCTACTAACAAAAAGCTTTAGCTCGAAACACGCTAAGGAAGAGAAAGAAAAATAAAAGGAAATCAGGCTAAGTCAGTAACCCCCTGATGAGCTTTTGACTTCACCAAAAATAAGAAACATTAGAAGTAGTTCGTAATAAGAAATGTAAAATGGCGAAAAGATTCGATATCAGAACATAGCCACGAGGTAGCTAGGCTTCACTGCCTGTTCCTGTTCCCAACATGTCTGCCTCATTGCCCGCCCCGCCCAAATAACGGTCACATGAAATAGAAACAACTCAATAGGTACCTACCCCCATTCCGGAAGCTCCCGAAGTGCAACAGGTCCGCGGTTACGCCCATCCGGAAGGCGAGGCCTGGAGGCACGAGGGACTCGCCTGCCCATGGTCAGAAGGAGACGATGTTGGGCAGGCGGTCCAAAGAGGATGACAAGGACCTCTCCGTCTCTTCCCTTCTGCCGCCCTGCAGGCCGCGGGGGGAGAGGGGGCTGTCTTGCCTCGGCCACCGACCACCTCTCTCTCTCACCCGATCCGGCTTTTGCCAAAGGCCGACGCCAAGGCGACAACGGCGGCGAATCAAGTAGTCCCGCCACATTTCAAATTCGCCGCATGCCATCGCCTGCTGGTCCAGAGCCGAAGCCAAGGCAAGAACGGCGGCAAATCAGATAGTCCCGCCACATGCCAAATTCACCGCCTGCCTTCATAGGTATAGGCAGTCCTGCCACATTCCACGCTCCCTGGAGAGTTGAAGGTAGTCCCGCCACATGTCGCCGAGGGAAGGGGGGGGGCTGTCTTGCCTCAGCCGCCGACCACCCCCCCATCATCAATGGCTGGCACGGCCGATGTCGAAAACGATGGAGCCGGGGAACGGCGCGGGGTCGCTGGAAGGGGGAGGTGCCGCGAACGGCCCTCCCCCACCTCCCTCCAGGTGGAGGCTTCCAGCGACACCCCAACCCTCTTCGCTTAAGGGTCAACATCAAAAAGAGGTCCTCTGCCCAGGACGGGCACACGCTCCATATCACCTCTCCTCGACCTTGAAGATTCTATAAGAGCCGGGGGGCCCCCGACCCTCTGCATGGGTGCCCCTGCCCCCTTCACTGGGAACCACGACATCGGTGCTACTCCTGCCGGCACCAGACTCGGATCGGAAATGGCTAAGATGCCGCCACGGCACAGGCTTGTTCAGTTCCGGAGGAACACCAGAATGACCCGGTAGGAAAATTGTTGCCGCCCTTCCCACTCTTTGACTCATGGTCCATATTGTTAGACTGTTAACCACACTGCACGAGACTTTCTGAACTGCCAATGGAAAGTTCTGGGCCAACCTTGCGAGACTAGAGACACTCTGACTGTGCTAGAACTTGCCTGACCCCACCCAAAATGGCGCCGACGAAAAATGTGACGTTTTTAATGAACTTTGTTGCACCCTGATCGCGCAAACTTTTGCCCCGAGATATATATAACGTTTGGATAATGAAAGTAAATATGAAGGATATTGAGTATGTGCTTGAACAATGAATTGACTTAAGGGTGGGTACTGTTTATGAGTTGGGAAATGAATTGGTATAAATGAATGATCATTGGACGATGTATTTATGAACGTATTTAAGATGAATTACTGACATGCATCATGCTTGCTCTGTAGGAGAGTTTGGTATGATTTTATTGCACTGCCGCACTTTATACAATGAACTGCCACTAGCTTCGTTCTTCCTATGCACAGTTCCAATCTGCTCCGTGGCTAGCCCACCGGGTTGTAGGCCTGTATTTATGTGACAACCCTCTTTATTAAAGGTATTTTGGAAACGAAAGCATCGTTGTAGCAGATTGCATTAATGAGTTTTAAATGTATTACTACTATGAGCAACGAGAAAGTATGATGAAGGCTAAAGGTTAAAAAGGACCCGATATTTAGCAGCCACACTATGTGTGACAGGCAGCCGGAAAGGTGCTTTAGAAGCCCTGAAACGACACCACAGAAATGCCACCTGACCGCCACCCTTGTACCCGATCAAAAGAGGTTACGACCAAGTAGCTCATGTCGCACAGATCGTCAACGATTATCTGTCTGACCTCTCTGGTCCATCTGGGCTTAAACGCCGTGATGGTAGGGAAATGCACTGCGTGAAAATAGGTCGAGTATGTGGTAGGTAAAGCGTTTCCGGATTACTGCACGTTGATGAGGTTTTGAATGTTGCCCCCCACCCCTTCTTTTTCCTCCCTTCTGCAGGTCACGTCGGAACACTGGCTGATGTATGGATGGACGACGACCGAACCGCCGACGAGAGGGGGAGAAGGGGAATGTGAGCATGGTCCTTAGGACAAATAAAAGTTTTTTTAAAAGGACGTAGACTTAAACATGACTGTTCCTCCTTAGAGCATAGCAATGGGAGGATGGACTGACATAGAGACTGGACAGGTACTGAGTGACAAAAATAAAATCGACTAGAAAAGACGCGTTAGATGAAATGACTGAACGTTTTGACTAGGTAGGGAAAGGACAAAAAGAAAAATTGTACGGGTAAGGGTTGCTACGGCACCATCCGCCTAGGAAGTTAGAAATGTCGCCGATGTTCAAAATGCACTACTCCCTTTCTCACACTCTTACAGATATAGCCAAGCTGTCCGACTGTTCTCCCGATCAATACTTGCCGTTGCCTCAGCCTGGAGAACTTTCCACCAAAGGAAGGAACTGAAAAATGGTTTAAAATCCAACCATGGGTAACTAGCACAATCAGGTTAATTTCCGATCAACCAACTGAGGTGTGAGTATCGGTAATTGGGGACGCCCGCAGGTAGAACAAGCGAGAAGGGAAAGGGGGGAAGAGCAGAAAGAGCTAAGTACGTAGACAAATAAGATAGTAAAGATACGTAGGATATGTATGTATATATATATATATATATATATACAGATCTTGTAGACTAACAATTGTTTAATGTCTTGTCGTGAATGTTTTGTATATGTGTGCTATAGGTGCCGTCTTCCCTGTCTGGGTTTGTGTGTATGTAACGTACGAATTTATGTCTCCCCTCTGTCTGTATCTATAGGTCACCTGACCTTTGCCGTTCTGTGTTGTGAGCGCACTAAATGACCTATTTCCGTACACGTCTCTCTCTCTCTCTCTCTCTCTCTCTCTCTCTCTCCTTACATGTCATACGTGTACCGAATGGCTCGTTTAGACTGCGGACGACTCTCACTCTCTTTGAGAGCCTCCCTATTTTCTGTCCATCTTTCTGGTAAAATTGTGCCCCACCGGCACCAGTCCGATTTGATACGTATTTGAACACGAAGGTGTTCAGCGAAATTGACCGAAACTAAAATGACTGTATCTTGCCATGTTACTGCCTCTCCTTTCTGCAAAATGAATGAACTTGAATTGGCTAAGAAGGAAAGGACAGGTAAGACGACTAAAGTCCCCCAAATCAGGCCATTTCTAGGGGAGCTGTATGTCAATGGCATCCTATGTCTGTTCTTCAGAGACGAACGCCAACGTCTAGATTGACACCCAATACCCAGATTGCCCCACCCCTTTGCACCCAAGCGCAAGCGCCCGAAGCATCCCCGCCCCATTTTTGATAGAACAGCGTTCGTCGTCCCAGGTATAAACATAATGACCATGGGTAGCTGCTGACCCTTGAGGAAATGTTGTTTTGCCCGATTCTCGACGATAGCGCCCCCACCCTGTCTGAAAATGTTGGCCAGTCCTGAAGGGAAATGCTCCGTAATGTCGAATATGATGTAACGCACAGTTGATGGGAATGTCATTTGTCCTCACATGAGTTATAAACAGGACAATGAATAAACATGCCATAAATTCAGTAGGAATGCTGACACATGCACTGCTTGGTAATAGGACCTCTGACTGTGACCAATGAGCGTATCTCCCAACTGCGTAGAATTGAGGGAGGAATTCACATGCGTAGATATCTTCTTCTGCCGTTTCTCTAAAACATTGTCTTGTACCCATTCAAAGATTCACGATCACCGGAGGAGATGGGTCGGATGTGACATACAGCCTGGCTACAGATCTTGGGACACGTGTGACCTCGACCGAAGGTGGAGCTGCAGAGCAACAAGATACGGACGAGACAGCACTTTCAACGTGGGAAATGAAAAATGGCGGGCTGCCCTGAAGCCCTCCGTCTGCTAACCCACGTGTGCCTGGAGTCTCCGTCCCCCTTCTTTGGGCCCGATTGATGGGCCTGCCTGCTTGTTATCCTTTGCTCCCTTGGTCCCTTTTGTGTGTCCCAGGAACACTGACCCAACTCCGCTCACTCTCTCTCTCCTATCGGCTATTTGAACAACATTCACCCACCTTCCCACGTGACTTTTTGCCAAAGGAAAGAACTACAATTTTATGGGAAGAGGGTGTTGCCATAGAACTCTAGGTGCCGAGCATAAGGCGCCGCCAAACGGACTGTTTAGGGAACAGGACTGTGGTCTAACAGCAGAGGACTGACCGCACCCTGCAACGCGCAAGGATAGAACCGAGCTGGACCCATAGCTCCATCGCCGGTGCTCAACAGCGCCAACGACAAGCACTGGGATTAGAGCCTACCAGTGATGGCTCGCTGATAAAAAGACACTGTGACGAAGAAATACTGTGTATTGAACTGAATTCCGCTCTCAACTACCTGGTCAAAACTGTTCATTGGTCACATTTTTAAGTTAGAAAGATTTATGCTATGTAATGCGTTTAATTGTCAGGAGCACACCGAAAATGTAATTCCCTATGTACTGCAATCCGCCCACCACCTTCACTGCCTATGATTATACGCCACATGTTAGTATTACCAAAAATGCTAATTCATCAATAATGCCTGCCTACCTGTAAAACCGTCAGTTGCAGAAATGATTGCTGCTATGTAAAAAGGGGCGACTGTGAAATCTGACAAAATCTATGTACATAGACAGCATTCATTTCACTTCTTCTCCCACTCCTCTCCCTGTGGGCACCATGGATACTGTAAATTATTGACCGTATCACCCTGCCAGTAAGAACCCGTACCCCTGTGCATATGTACGGCCATTCTAGGCACCATGGCCCTTTTTACCCATTAGAATCCCCAGCTTCCCTCCTGCGCGTATCTTGCACCCCCTCTCTCATGTATAGGCCATGAAACCCGCTCCCTCTACGCGATCCTGATGTGAAAGGTAACCCTCCTGCTTGACCCAGGCCTTCCCCATTTCCCTCTCGAAGAAGCATCCTTCGCCTCAGCTGACATAACCCTCCCCCCCCCCAGTTGTATCTGGCTGCCCCTGTTCTCCCATGTACAGGTCATAAGATCTCTCTCTCTCTCTCTGCGCGACTCTAGCCCTGCACGCACCCTGACCCCCCTCCTTCTCCTCACATGAACAAGTCATAAACCCTCTTCTTCCGCAAAGCCCTGTCCTTGAGAGTCACGGCCGCGCCTGACCAGCACCTCCTTCCCTTCCATGAATGTCCCTCTGTTGACGAGCCTTCCCTCCGCGCTCGATTGTCCACGCAGATATGAATACCACTCCTTTGATGACCCCTACCCCCGAGTCCGGCTGACCACACATGTCCGAGGCCATCGCCTAAGCCAGGGGATACCATTTACTGCCCTTATTGTATGCCTAGCCACCCCACCCCCCTGGGCCATGATCAGGCGTACATCCTACCAATACACTCAGCTGCGTGATTGCCCTCCCCTCTTATCAGCAGGTCAAAGGTCCCCATTGTGAACGTATGTGGAGTAGGATCATCACGAGGATTATAGGAATGTTTTCCTTTTGCGACACACTGACCTGATTGTATCATCAAATGTTCTGCAAATGTATAAAAACCAGAGTCTCACGCTCACTTGTCAGAGCACCTCCCGAAAGACACTGTGTTTCGTATCCGAAATGACTGGCTCTCCTCATGAGAAATAAACTCTGTTCTTGATTCCTGCTCCCAGCGCCCGTCTCTTTATTTGGTAATTATTCAGAATGGGAATTAAGAGGCGGTTTGCGCCAGCAGCCTGGGCATCGATAGAATTATGGGCTCACTTTCCACACCTTGACCACAAGGGAGATTCTTCAGTCTTCTACGTTGAGTAGGATGTCGAAGGGTCCAGAATTTGTTTCTTATGTTTCTTCAGGATGATCTGAGTAGCATTGGCACTGCTCCCACTCTTATTCGAATCTGGTGGGCTGGACATCCTGCTAGGTCCCCTCCTATGGGTGGGACCCAGGAAGGGGGTGGTTATACCCCTTTGCTTTGATCCAGGCCGCGCTGGGACTGGGGCTAGGATGCCCCAGAACCGGTGTGGCCGGATTATGCAAGGGGCAGCCTTGTGCTCCCCAGGCAGTGTCTGGTTTCTTTGAAACCTCCCTGCTACAATCCACTATCTCCTGTCTGGGGTGGTTTGACATCACCCTGCGACAGGAAACCCTTTGTCCTGGCCACCATTTGCTGAGTTTCGGTCAGCAGCAGGAGGCCAGACCCGTGTCTGTGGCAGAGGCATCCATTTTGTGGATCTGAGGCTCATTTTAAATCAACCTCGTTTCAGTAAAGTAACATGTCTTATCCCTCTAGGAGGGTGGAATGCTACCCCCGTCACCAGAACTGGCGAGGGGGTAGTATTCCAATTCGTATGACACCTTACACTACATGTTTTGATAAAGCCAAACCAAAGTTGCTATATAACCGCGAGGATTATAAGGCGCTTAAGAGTATATGGTATGGCATTATCCCGGATCAGCTTAGGGAGTTGTTCCCGACAGATGCAGACAGGCTCAGCTCATGCCAGAGCTCCATCTCACATAAAACCACGCACTCTGCCTCCAGGATTGGTAAGGCCTTCCATAGGAGTGGCTCACAGGTTTATATGTGTCCAGATATAGGTTTAGATATAGGTATACTATATCTAAGCAAGGGGTGATTACACCCACTTGCCCCAGCTGAGTGATCAGCCAGTTGTGTCAATTTAAGAACCAGCCAGGGGTGGCAAAAGCTATGCTTCAGCCCCTGGTAGGCCTTGGTGGCACCTATGCCCTGAGCACCTATAGTGCATGGTACAGGGGCTGACAAGGAGTCCATTTCCAATTGTGGTATGTACCTATCGCACATTTATTATAAATTTAGAGAGAGAATGGCAGGCCCACAGCCTCAGTAAGTCGAAAACCAGTGAAGCAAAAAGCAAAAATTGGGGTGACCATAGGATAGCAGACCCTACTCTCCTACACAACCCCCCCCCAAACGCAGGGACATTAAACTTAACCTTGACCAGATAAGTCTTCATGTTCTAAGTGGAAGTACCTGGAGAGACCATCTGCATTACCATGGTCAGTCCCTGGGCGGTGCTCCACTGTAAAGTCCATCCCCTGTAGGGAAATGGACCACCTGAGCAGTTTGGGATTTTCACCCTTCATCTGATTTAGCCACAAGAGGGGCTTATGGTCTGTCTGAATTAGGAAGTGAGTACCAAACAAGTATGGCCTCAACTTCTTCAGGGCCCAAACCACAGCAAAGGCCTCCCTCTCAATAGCTGACCAACGTTTCTCCCTGGGGGTCAGCCTTCTGCTAATAAAAGCAATGGGCTGGTCTTGACCATCTTGATTAAGTTGTGAAAGCACAGCTCCCACCCCCAACTCAGAAGCATCTGTCTGTACAATGAACTGTTTGGAGTAGTCAGGACTCTTCAGGATAGGTGCAGAGCACATGGCCTTCTTCAGGTCATCAAATGCCTTTTGACAGCTAACTGTCCACTGAACCTTTTTGGGCATCTTCGTGGATGTCAAGTCATTCAATGGTGTCACAATAGACCCATAGTTCTTTACAAATTTTCTGTAATACCCAGTCAGGCCCAAGAAGGCTCTGACTTGTGTCTGGGTAGTTGGAGGAGCCCAGTCCTGTATGGTCTGGATCTTGCTCTCCAGTGGTTGAACCTGACCCCCACCTACTAGGTGGCCCAAGTACACAACCTTGCTCTGCCCTATCTGGCACTTAGTAGCCTTGATAGTCAGGCCTGCCTTTTGCAGGGCCTCCAGAACCTTCTTCAGGTGGATCAGGTGATCCTCCCAGGTAGAGCTAAAGACAGCAATATCATCTAGATATGCTGCGCAAAAGTCATCCAACCCAGCAAGGACTTGATTCACCAACCTTTGGAAGGTGGCAGGTGCATTCTTCAAACCAAAGGGCATTACCACAAACTGATAATGTCTACTAGGGGTAGAGAATGTTGTTTTGGCTTTTGACTCTTCAGCTAGTCTGATTTGCCAGTAGCCAGCTGTCAAATCAAATGTGCTCAGAAACTTGGCAGAAGCCAATTTATCAATGAGCTCATCTGCTCTTGGAATGGGATGTGCATCTGTCCTAGTGACAGCATTGAGACCTCTGTAGTCCACACAAAACCTCATTTCTCTCTTTTCATCTTTGGTATGAGGTTTTGGCACAAGGACCACTGGGCTAGCCCATGGGCTCTCTGATGGCTCAATCACTCCAAGCTCCAACATCTTTTGCACCTCAGCCTTTATACAATCCCTGACATGGTCAGGTTGCCTGTAGATCTTATTCTTCACAGGCAGACTGCCACCAGTGTCCACCTCATCGGTGCACCAATTAGTCTGGCTGGGTGTGAGTGAAAACATATGCCTGTGGGCCTGCAACACCTGTCTGCAGTCCACCTGTTGCTGCTCAGTGAGGCTGCCTGCCAAGGCTACTCCATCAACTGAACCATCATCAGGGTTCTGAGAAAGCAGGTCTGGGAGAGGGTCACTCTCTTCCTCTTGATCCCCATATGTGGCCATGAGGAGACTCATGTCCTCCCTGTCAACAAATGCTTTCAACCGGTTTACATGGAGCACCCTGTGGGGGCTCCTAGGGGTGCCAAAGTCAACGACATAGGTTACTTCTCCCTTTTTCTCAATGATAGGGTAGGGTCCACTCCATTTGTCCTGGAGAGCTGCTGGCCCCACTGGGTCCAACACCCACACCTTCTGCCCTGGCTGGAACTCAACCAGAACAGCCTTTTGGTCATGCCAAGCTTTCTGTAATTCTTGACTGGCCTCTAGGTTTTTGGATGCTCTCTCCATATACTCAGCCATCCTGGAGCGGAGACCAAGTACATAGTCCACAATATCTAGCTTAGGTTTTTTGAGAGGTAACTCCCATCCTTCCTTCACCAAACACAATGGACCCCTCACAGGGTGGCCAAATAAAAGTTCAAAAGGGCTGTAGCCAACCCCCTTCTGTGGGACCTCTCTGTAAGCAAAGAGCAAGCAGGGTAAAAGGATGTCCCATTTCCGACTAAGCTTCTCTGGTAAACCTTTTATCATTCCCTTTAGGGTCTTGTTGAACCTTTCAACAAGCCCACTGCACTGTGGATGGTAGGGTGTGTAAACTTGTAGTTTACTCCACACAATTTCCACATTGCTTTTAAGTATCCAGACATAAAGTTGGTACCTCTGTCTGAAAGAACCTCCTTTGGAAAGCCCACTCTTGAGAAAACTGCAATGAGGGCTTTTGCCACCACAGGTGCTGTGGTGGTCCTCAGGGGAATTGCCCCTGGGTACCTGGTGGCATGATCCACTACCACCAGTATAAATCTGTGCCCAGATGCTGTTTGAGGATCCATGGGACCCACAATATCTATTCCAACTCTTTCAAAGGGTACCCCCACCACAGGTAGTGGTATCAGGAGGGCCTTTGTTGTGCCACCTGACTTACCACTGGCTTGGCAAGTGACACAGGAGCGACAAAACTCCTTGACATTTTCTGACATGTGAGGCCAGTGAAAGTGTGGAACAAGCCTGTCCCAAGTCTTGTTCTGGCCTAAGTGTCCTGCAAGGGGAATATCATGGGCCAAGGTGAGAAGGAAACCCCTAACTTTCAAAGGTATAACCAACCTCCTGGTTGTGCCAGGCTTGGGGTCTCTAGCCTCTGAATAAAGGAGTCCTTCATCCCAATAAACTTTATGGGCACCTTGAGCATTCCCTGCAGCCTCAGCAGCAGCTTGCTGTCTGAGGGGTTCAAGTGAAGGGCAATCTAATTGGGCCTGCCCCAGGTCTGCCCTTGAGGGTCCCCCTGTCCCCAGAAACTCAACCTGGTCAGGTTCAAGCTCCTCAGAGACAGTCTCCTCTTGGACTGCAGAATCAGTTTCCTGTGAAACTTGATCCTCAACCTGGGGCAAGTGGGAAGGCAGAGCCTTAACCCTCTTGCTCCTTCTCTTGGGTTGTGGTTGGTCTAATGTTTCAAGATCCACCACTGGTTCAGGAAGGCACTTCTTAGCCTGAGACCTTGTCACTGCAAGGACATGAGCTGAAATCCCTAGCATTTCTGCATGAGTCCTGTACTCCACTTCTGACCAAACTGAGCTTTCAAGATCATTGCCTAACAGACAGTCTACTGGGAGGTCTGCACTCACAACAACTTTCTTTAGGCCATTTACCCCTCCCCAGGAGAAGTTCACAACAGCCACACTATGTGAAGTAGTGGAGTTGCTTGCATTGGTCACTAGGTAACTTTCACCTAGTACAATCTGACCAGGGTCCACAAAGTCTGGTGTCACCATAGTGACACTGGCACAAGTGTCCCTGTAGGCCTGAGCCAGTTTCTCATTGATTAAGGGAGTCTGCCTATATTTGCCCAGGTTACTGGGGCTCACTGCAGTGGTCAAAGATAAGTCCACATCATATAGGAGAACTGCCTGTGTGGGGATTCTGACTAGGCCAGATTCCACTTCAGTACCCAGGGTCAACCCTACTAAACCCTTTGGCTGTGTACCACCACTGCCAACTGTACTAGGGGGTGCAGGTGCTTTAGGAGCTGCAGTGGTGGGGACTGGATTTTTCTTAGTGCATTCACTGCCCCAGTGTGAAACTGATTTGCAGGTATTACACCAAGGTTTCTTTGGGCCATCATTCTTCTTTTTCTTTTTGTCATTTTGGGAACCACCCTTCTTATTACTAGTTTGGGGGCCTGAAGACTTCTGGTCCTTTTCTTTATCTTTATCTTTCTGATTCCCACCCTTCTGGTCTGTTTTCTTCTGGTCACCATGGTTCTGGGGTTTCTGCTTAATCCTTGTTCTGACCCATTTGTCTGCCTTCTTTCCCAATTCTTGGGGAGAGGTCAAATCAGAGTCAATAAGGTATGGATGCAACAGCTGGTTCTGACAGTTATTAAGGATCTGCTCTCTCATTATAAGATTGTACAATCCTGTATAGTCTGAGACTTTACTTCCCTGCAGCCAACCCTCCAGAGCCTTAGTGGCACAATCAACAAAATCAGTCCAGTCCTGAGTCTGTACTTTTTGGGTGTCTCTGAACAACAACCTGTATTGCTCAGTGGTTAGGCCAAACCCTTCAATAAGAGCACTCTTCAGGACAGAGTAGTTTTTGGCATCCTCAGGTCTAACAGTGAGGAGCCTGTCCCTCCCTTTCTCAGAAAAGGAGTACCATAAAATTGCTGCCCACTGGTCCTCAGGGACCTGCTGTACCATGCAGGCCCTCTCAAGAGCAGTCATCCATTTGTGGATGTCATCCCCTTCCTTGTAGGGGGGCACAATTTTTGTCAGGTTTCTATTATCATAGGCCCTGTTAGACCTGACATCCTTGGCGTGGTTTTTCCCCATCTTTTTGCCTCTGACTCATGTATTTTTGATGCTGTGCTGGATTTCGTTTTTGCTGGTTTAGATGCTTTGGACCCTCTGCCACTGCTGATCAGTGTCAGAGGGTAAGTGCTCCCTCTGTAAATTGTCATATTGATTGGGTATACCTGATTGGCATATTTGTGTCACCATGAAGTCCCTAGTAAAGTGCACTGTGTGTGCCAGGGCTGGTGATGACAGATGCTACTAGTGGGCCTGCAGCGCAGATTGCGCCACCCACATGAGTAGCCCTAAAATGATGTCTCAGGCCTGCCAGCGCAGGGCCTGTGTGCAGTCAGTGGACTGCCATGTCCGCCTGGCCAGTGTCCCCACTGGCTGGGCCTAACCCTTCCCTGTCTGTGCACACCAGTCACCCCTATGGAAGGCTCAAGGTACCCCCCTGGGCAGGGTGCAGTGCATGGATAAGGTAGAGCATGTACTAGTGCAGGTAACATGCTCTGGTAGTGAGCAGCAGCCATTTTGTGTGCTCACTGCTGTAAGGCTATCTTGCTCCATAGAGTAACATGGGGGAGGCTGGTCCCATTGGATCCCAGCCTATCTTCCCATAGGAACAAGATGGGACATAAGTGAAAGATATCCCTGAACTCAGAATTTAATAACACATCTTTTAGTAAAGGTTGTTTTTAAATTCTGTGTTTGAGAATGGCACTTTTAGAAAGTGGCTGTTCTCTTGTCTAAACCTTTCTGTGTGCCTGGGACTGTTTGTGGATTGACTGTCTGGGTTGAGGATGACAGGGTCTGCAGAGCCCCGGGGGGTTATCTGAGCCAGCCCCGTGGATGAAAGGCAGCATCTGCTGCCAGGGAAGTGGGAGGAGATAGCACCTGATAGTGAAGGGCTGTGCCTGCCTAACCACAAAGCTGGCTCCACCTCCTGCTGGGCGACTGTCACCTCTGTCCCTGGGACAGGGAGGAAGAAGGAAACCAGAAACACCCCAGACCCCCAGAACTGGTTTGGACCGGGCTCAGGGCCCCCTTTGCACAAAGACTTCTAAAGACTTCAAAGGACTTCAAAGCCTTTTTGGGGTATAAGAGAAGGACCCCTGACTACAGAAAATCAGATTCTACAATCAAGAGGAACCTCTGCCAGAAGAAGGACTGCTGAAGGAGCTGATGGAAGATTGCCTTGCTGTGTGCTTTAAGGGCTGACCTATCCTGCTGTCCAACTGAAGGAGAGGAGAAGAAAGGGACTTTGCTGTGTGCTGTGGCCCTGCCTGCTTGAAACTGCCAAGACTTTGCTGTGTGCTGTGTCTTTACTGAATCTCCAAGGGCCTGAGAAGAGCTGGCCTCCTGTCTGCAACCCAGGAACATAAAGGTTGCCCCAAGGACCACAAGATTCTGCTGCGCCCCCTGAAGCTGCTGTGCAGTGCAGAGATCGTGAAACACTGCGTGGGGCCGTGTAGCGCACTGGCTGCTCTCTAATCTGAGTGAGGGCGCCGCGCTGAACCAGCCTGCCGTGTGGCCGAGATCGACGTGTTCATCGACACGTAGGGAGCGAAGATCGGACGCTTGTGGGCCTTCCCAGCGTAAGGAGCGCTGAAAAATAATTGCTGGCCGTGTCACCGTCGCAGCCCGGGGTCAGTAACCCCCGTGGAAAGTGCCCCGTATCATCCCGGTGGCTGTGTCCTGAAGATCGAGCCCGCCGCGCTCTGATTGGGCGAGAGGGCCGAGCCCCCTCACCAGAGTCGCGACGGGATTGGTTCCTGTGGCGGAGCGCCATCAGCGAGGCCGCGCTGCCATTGGTTGGCGGCCTCGCGCTCAAGAGGGGCTCGACTCAAACGCCGCGACGGGATTGGCTGCCTCGACCGGAGCTGCCGAGGAGCCGAGGAAGCGCTGAAGATCACCGCCGGGCCCGGGGAAAGACTGACCTGACCTCGCCGAGGGATCCACAGAGTGTTCCAGCCCCCGGCCTGCCGTCTCTGCTCCCCGCTGCTCTCTGAAGGACCGAGAGCGGGCGGAGAGCGTCCTGAGACCGGCCGGGCTGGAGCGCGAGTAAGCGTTTACCCGCGAGGTGCATCTGAGTGATACCGATCACGGGGAAGGGAGTCCCCCTCCCCCCAGCTACCGGGTGAGACGCGCTTGTAGCGCTTGGAGTCCCTGATGCCAGGGGCTCGCTGTGACGCCTTTTTCCACGCTGGCCTTATTTAATTGCTCGTTTTGAGAGCGCGTGATTCATCAAACATTGGCATTGTTTAATTGCTCGTTCTGAGAGCGTTTTACATTATAAAACATTGGCATGGTTCTTGGCTCATTTTGAAGAGCGTTTCCAATCACATAATATTGGCATATCTTTTTGCTGATTAAAGGGACTAGAGACATTTGCTTCAAGAACTTCCTGAAATTTAGAAACACCAATTAAGATTAAGTGCAACCTTTACCTGAAAAAGTGATTATCGTACTACTGCCTTTTACTGCCTGAAACTAGATAAAGTTATATATATTTTTATAAAATATACTTACCTGTGTGGTCTCAGTTTGTGGTGGATTGGGGATTATTGTTGTGTTGAGTGCAAATATTATACACATTGCCTTGGGGATAAGCCTGCCTGCTCGCGCCAAGCTACCTAGAGGAGAGCGGAGGTTATCTACTGTGTGTATTCCTTCACCCTGACTAGAAGCAAGGGTCCCTACTTGGTCTAAGGTACTTACCTATGCCAACTAGAGACCCCCAGATCTAACATTGTTGGACAGCGGTGCGGATTCTGAACTAATAATTGCACTTGACCTGCAGTGATCTCTTGTACATCACTAGTCTAGTTTAGCAGCACAGGTTGCGCAAGATTTTTTTTCTTTTTGGTGAAACCTTTTGTTGCAAAGGTTAGGAAGCATCATGTCTGTGAAAGCGGCAAGCGTGAGAGTAGAATTGGAAGTGGAATTCGAAATTCAGGAGCTGTACAACTACAGAAAGGATATCCTGAAACAATTCTGCAAACAGCTTGGATGCCCAGCGAAGGGCAGCGCAAACAAGGAAGAGCTGCAGAAAGCTCTAAGGGCCTGGTGGGAGGCCAAACATGTCTCAGAAGAAGCTACTGAAGTGGAAGGCGCACCGGAGAATGTTTTTTCGCTCAGTGATTTGCCAGAGCGGCCAGCATCTAAGGCTGGCAGCAACCATTCCAGTAGGGTTATTTCTCCAGAGGAGGTGGAGGAAAATCAGAGAGCTAGGGCTCATGAGATTGAGATTTTTAAACTCAGAGCCCAAGCAGAGGAAAGGAGAATGCGCCTTGAAAATGAGAAGGCGGCGGAGGAGAGAAGACATGCTCTCGCTTTGGAGGAGAAGAAACTCCAATTGGTTCATGAGAGGAACATGAGGGAGCTGGACATCAAAGAAAAGCAAGGGGGGTCCAGCTCTAATGGTGGCAGCGCACAACCAGTACAGGCGGGTAAGGTATACATACCAAAGGATCTGGTACAGAATTATCAGAGGGGTGAGGATATTTATGCGTGGTTTAGAGCGTATGAACTAGCCCTAAAGATGAATGAAGTGCCTGAGAAAAGTTGGGGGGCAGGTTTATGGAAGCACTTTGAGGCCTCTGGGAGGGATGTCTTGGCACCCTTAGAAGCAGCAGGTACTTTAGCCTACCCCTCCATGAAGGAGGCTTTGTGCCTCAGGTATGGGCTCACTGCAGAACAGTACCGCCAGAGGTTTAGGAACTTCAAGAAGCTTGATTCAAGTACTTGGGTGGAGTGTGTGAGTATGTACACGCGTGCACTGGAAAGTTGGATGAAGGGCAGCAAAGTTACTGATTATGTGGGGTTATGTCACTTGATTAGTTGGGAGCACTTAAGTAGTTTATGTGTTCCAGAGCTGCGCCAGCATCTTTTAGACAGCAAGTTAACTGATCCCAGTGAGCTTGCTAAAGAGGCGGACCGCTGGACTAGCACCAGGGTCCACAAGGGGGTGGTAAGTACCCCAGCCAAGGGTGGACAGGGTCCCCAGCAGAAGAGTGGGGGGGACACGGGTAATCAAAAGGAGTCTTCTAAAGGGACCCAAAATAGTTCCCAGGAGAAAGAGTCTCAACCCCCCAAGTCTAAGAAGTCCTGGCCCCATAAGGGCAAGCAGGACAACAGGCCCCCACCTACTTGCTATGCCTGTAGGGAGGTGGGGCACATTGCCCCCAAATGTCCAAAGAAACCTCCAGCACCCACTGGTGCTCCAACACCGGCATTAGCTAGTGTAGCTTTGGGAGGGGATTTGATTTCTAGTGGGGAGGAGGGGTTAGCAGTGATGACCCTTGTCTCTTTAGGAGACCAAGAGATGGCCCAGGAAACCTTGCTGCCCTTAAACACTAAGAAATATGGGCAGAAGGTGACCATCAATGGAAAAGAGATAGAAGCTCTGAGAGACACAGGGGCCAGTGTGACATCTGTCAGGTGTCAATGGGTGTCTGAAGAGCAGATCATTCCCGATGTACTCCGTCCTGTGGTGGCAGCTGACAGTTCAGTGCGCCTCTGCAAGTTGGCAAGTGTTCCATTTGAGTGGGGAGGAGTCTCCGGTACATTGGAAGTTGTTGTAAGTGATGCCTTGCCTGTAGATTGTCTGTTAGGTAATGACCTGGAGAGCTCTCCATGGAAGGATGTAGAGCACAGGACTCACTTAGAAATGTTGGGCTTGCCTGCGTGGATCTGTGTGACCACACGTGCAATGGCAGCCAGTAAGGGTGGATTAGCAGAACTGGAGCCTGGAACAATGGCCCAGGGACCTGTCAAGAGAGGAAGGGGCAGAGGGCGCGGGAAACCAGCCCCCACTGTTCCCACGGTCCAGGAGGAAGCAGAACCTGAGGGGGATGCCCTGGAACCTACAGGGGAACAGGTGGCCGAACTAGGGGAATTGCCTGAGCTGTCCCAGTGGCAGCAAGATGGTGGTCCCTCCAGGGAGGAATTCTGCCAAGCTCAAAAGGAGTGCCCTTCCCTCATTGGTGTGCGGCAGCAGGCTGCAGACCAGGCAGCAGGCCTGGGGTCCAAGGAACATTTGATCTACTGGGAGGATGACTTACTTTATAGTGAGCCTAAGTTCGCTGAGCCCGGTGCAGCCCGTGTGCTGGTGGTACCCGAGCGATTCAGGAACTTCCTACTGGGTCTGGCTCATGACGTGCCTCTCGCAGGACATCTGGGGCAAGACAAGACCTATTACAGGCTTGTCACCCACTTCTACTGGCCCCAGATGAAGAAGCACGTCGCTGCCTTTTGTAAGTCTTGCCAAACTTGTCAGGCCAGTGGCAAGAGCGGAGGGAAGTGCGTGGCACCCCTCCAACCCTTTCCTGTGGTGAGCACCCCTTTTGAGAGGGTGGGCATTGACATCGTGGGGCCCCTGGACCCCAAGACAGCCTTAGGCAACAGGTTTATCCTGGTCTTGGTGGACCATGCCACCCGGTACCCTGAAGCAGTCCCTCTCAGGACAGTCACATCCCCTGTGGTGGGCCGTGCCTTAATGGGGATCTTTTCCCGTGTGGGATTCCCCAGAGAGGTGGTTTCTGACAGGGGTACAAACTTCATCTCTAAGTACATGAAGTCTCTGTGGGAGGTGTGTGGAGTGACATATAAGTTCACCACACCTTACCATCCTCAAGGAAATGGGTTGGTTGAAAGATTCAACCGCACCCTGAAGGGCATGATTATGGGCCTAGAGGAGCCCATGAGGCGGAAGTGGGACGTCTTGTTACCATGCCTGTTATTTGCATACAGGGAGGTGCCTCAGAAATCCTTAGGGTTCAGCCCCTTTGAGTTGCTGTATGGCCACCCTGTCAGAGGACCTCTCACTCTGGTGAAGGAGGGGTGGGAGAAATCCCGTGGGAAAACCCCTCAAGATGTGTTCAGCTATGTGCTGGCCATCCGCAACCAGACCAAGCGCTTCAGGAAGCTCGCTCAAGAGAACCTGGAGGCTAGCCAGGAGGAAATGAAGAGATGGTATGATCAGAACACCTCTCTTGTGGAGTTCCAACCTGGGCAGAAAGTGTGGGTGATGGAGCCGGTGGAGCCTTGTGCGCTCCGTGACAAGTGGTCTGGGCCATATGAGGTGGTGGAGCGCAAGAGCGAGGTTACCTACTTGGTTAACCTGAAGACTCCCAGGCAGCCCCTGAGAGTGTTGCATGTAAACCGCCTCAAACCCCACTTTGAGAGGTCAGCAGTGACTTTGCTCATGGCTACAGATGCAGGAGGGGAGGAGGATAGTGATCCTCTCCCTGACCTCCTGGCAACCAAGGAGCAAGATGGGTCAGTTGATGGGGTGATACTCTCACCCACCCTGACCCCAGAGCAGCAACAGGACTGTCGCCAAGTCTTGGGTCAGTTCGCCCCCCTATTTTCCCTGACCCCAGGTGTCACTGACTGGTGTGTCCACGATGTGGACACTGGTGACAACCTGCCTGTGAAACAGAAGTTTTACAGAGTGGCTGACAAGGTCAGGGCTAGCATCAAAGAAGAGGTTTCTAAGATGTTAGCGCTAGGGGTCATTGAGCCCTCCAGCAGCCCCTGGGCTAGCCCAGTGGTCTTAGTGCCTAAGAAAGCTGCTACCCCTGGTGGCCCCCAGGAACTCCGTTTCTGCGTGGACTACCGTGGGCTCAATGCGGTCACCAAGACTGACGCGCACCCCATCCCCCGAGCTGATGAGCTGGTGGATCGGTTGGGAGCTGCCCGGTACCTGAGCACCTTTGATTTGACTTCAGGTTACTGGCAGATTGCCTTAACTGAGGGGGCCAAGGAAAGATCAGCATTTTCAACACCAGAGGGGCACTTCCAGTTTCGTGTCATGCCCTTTGGGTTGAAAAATGCCCCTGCCACTTTCCAGAGACTGGTCAACCAGGTATTAGCAGGGCTGGAGGAATTCAGCGCAGCATACCTAGATGACATTGCTGTGTTCAGCTCCACTTGGGAGGAACACTTGCAACACCTCTGCGCAGTGTTGAAGGCTCTGCAAAAGGCAGGCCTCACTATCAAGGCCAGTAAGTGCCAGATAGGGCAGGGATCTGTGGTGTACTTGGGACACCAGGTGGGGAGCGGCCAGGTGGCGCCCCTACAGGCAAAGATTGATACCATTCTGGCTTGGGAACCCCCCAAGACCCAGACTGAGGTGAGAGCCTTTTTAGGTCTCACCGGGTATTACAGACGGTTTGTCAAAGGTTATGGCACCATTGTAGCCCCTTTGACAGAGCTGACATCTAGAAATCAGCCCAGGAAAGTGAATTGGACTGAGGCCTGTCAAACTGCTTTTGACACCCTCAAAACTGCCATGTGCACAGCACCGGTGCTTAAGGCACCTGACTTTTCAAGTGAGTTCATTGTGCAAACTGACGCTTCAGAGCAAGGCGTGGGAGCAGTACTCTCACAGATCAATGAGGAGGGTGAAGACCAACCGGTGGCTTTCATTAGTAGGAGGCTACTCCCCAGGGAACAGAGATGGAGTGCAATCGAAAGGGAAGCTTTCGCTGTGGTCTGGGCTCTGAAGAAGCTGAGGCCCTACCTGTTTGGGACTCACTTCCGTGTTCAGACCGACCACAGGCCCCTCAGATGGTTAATGCATATGAGGGGTGAGAATCCAAAACTGTTGAGGTGGTCCATTTCCCTACAGGGGATGGACTTCACGGTGGAGCACCGCCCTGGTACAGAACACGCCAATGCTGATGGTCTGTCCAGATTCTTCCGCCTTAGTGATGAGGACTCCCAAGAGGTTGGGTAGTTCTCCCCACTTTCAGCTGGAGGGGACACGTGTTAGACCTGACATCCTTGGCGTGGTTTTTCCCCATCTTTTTGCCTCTGACTCATGTATTTTTGATGCTGTGCTGGATTTCGTTTTTGCTGGTTTAGATGCTTTGGACCCTCTGCCACTGCTGATCAGTGTCAGAGGGTAAGTGCTCCCTCTGTAAATTGTCATATTGATTGGGTATACCTGATTGGCATATTTGTGTCACCATGAAGTCCCTAGTAAAGTGCACTGTGTGTGCCAGGGCTGGTGATGACAGATGCTACTAGTGGGCCTGCAGCGCAGATTGCGCCACCCACATGAGTAGCCCTAAAATGATGTCTCAGGCCTGCCAGCGCAGGGCCTGTGTGCAGTCAGTGGACTGCCATGTCCGCCTGGCCAGTGTCCCCACTGGCTGGGCCTAACCCTTCCCTGTCTGTGCACACCAGTCACCCCTATGGAAGGCTCAAGGTACCCCCCTGGGCAGGGTGCAGTGCATGGATAAGGTAGAGCATGTACTAGTGCAGGTAACATGCTCTGGTAGTGAGCAGCAGCCATTTTGTGTGCTCACTGCTGTAAGGCTATCTTGCTCCATAGAGTAACATGGGGGAGGCTGGTCCCATTGGATCCCAGCCTATCTTCCCATAGGAACAAGATGGGACATAAGTGAAAGATATCCCTGAACTCAGAATTTAATAACACATCTTTTAGTAAAGGTTGTTTTTAAATTCTGTGTTTGAGAATGGCACTTTTAGAAAGTGGCTGTTCTCTTGTCTAAACCTTTCTGTGTGCCTGGGACTGTTTGTGGATTGACTGTCTGGGTTGAGGATGACAGGGTCTGCAGAGCCCCGGGGGGTTATCTGAGCCAGCCCCGTGGATGAAAGGCAGCATCTGCTGCCAGGGAAGTGGGAGGAGATAGCACCTGATAGTGAAGGGCTGTGCCTGCCTAACCACAAAGCTGGCTCCACCTCCTGCTGGGCGACTGTCACCTCTGTCCCTGGGACAGGGAGGAAGAAGGAAACCAGAAACACCCCAGACCCCCAGAACTGGTTTGGACCGGGCTCAGGGCCCCCTTTGCACAAAGACTTCTAAAGACTTCAAAGGACTTCAAAGCCTTTTTGGGGTATAAGAGAAGGACCCCTGACTACAGAAAATCAGATTCTACAATCAAGAGGAACCTCTGCCAGAAGAAGGACTGCTGAAGGAGCTGATGGAAGATTGCCTTGCTGTGTGCTTTAAGGGCTGACCTATCCTGCTGTCCAACTGAAGGAGAGGAGAAGAAAGGGACTTTGCTGTGTGCTGTGGCCCTGCCTGCTTGAAACTGCCAAGACTTTGCTGTGTGCTGTGTCTTTACTGAATCTCCAAGGGCCTGAGAAGAGCTGGCCTCCTGTCTGCAACCCAGGAACATAAAGGTTGCCCCAAGGACCACAAGATTCTGCTGCGCCCCCTGAAGCTGCTGTGCAGTGCAGAGATCGTGAAACACTGCGTGGGGCCGTGTAGCGCACTGGCTGCTCTCTAATCTGAGTGAGGGCGCCGCGCTGAACCAGCCTGCCGTGTGGCCGAGATCGACGTGTTCATCGACACGTAGGGAGCGAAGATCGGACGCTTGTGGGCCTTCCCAGCGTAAGGAGCGCTGAAAAATAATTGCTGGCCGTGTCACCGTCGCAGCCCGGGGTCAGTAACCCCCGTGGAAAGTGCCCCGTATCATCCCGGTGGCTGTGTCCTGAAGATCGAGCCCGCCGCGCTCTGATTGGGCGAGAGGGCCGAGCCCCCTCACCAGAGTCGCGACGGGATTGGTTCCTGTGGCGGAGCGTCATCAGCGAGGCCGCGCTGCCATTGGTTGGCGGCCTCGCGCTCAAGAGGGGCTCGACTCAAACGCCGCGACGGGATTGGCTGCCTCGACCGGAGCTGCCGAGGAGCCGAGGAAGCGCTGAAGATCACCGCCGGGCCCGGGGAAAGACTGACCTGACCTCGCCGAGGGATCCACAGAGTGTTCCAGCCCCCGGCCTGCCGTCTCTGCTCCCCGCTGCTCTCTGAAGGACCGAGAGCGGGCGGAGAGCGTCCTGAGACCGGCCGGGCTGGAGCGCGAGTAAGCGTTTACCCGCGAGGTGCATCTGAGTGATACCGATCACGGGGAAGGGAGTCCCCCTCCCCCCAGCTACCGGGTGAGACGCGCTTGTAGCGCTTGGAGTCCCTGATGCCAGGGGCTCGCTGTGACGCCTTTTTCCACGCTGGCCTTATTTAATTGCTCGTTTTGAGAGCGCGTGATTCATCAAACATTGGCATTGTTTAATTGCTCGTTCTGAGAGCGTTTTACATTATAAAACATTGGCATGGTTCTTGGCTCATTTTGAAGAGCGTTTCCAATCACATAATATTGGCATATCTTTTTGCTGATTAAAGGGACTAGAGACATTTGCTTCAAGAACTTCCTGAAATTTAGAAACACCAATTAAGATTAAGTGCAACCTTTACCTGAAAAAGTGATTATCGTACTACTGCCTTTTACTGCCTGAAACTAGATAAAGTTATATATATTTTTATAAAATATACTTACCTGTGTGGTCTCAGTTTGTGGTGGATTGGGGATTATTGTTGTGTTGAGTGCAAATATTATACACATTGCCTTGGGGATAAGCCTGCCTGCTCGCGCCAAGCTACCTAGAGGAGAGCGGAGGTTATCTACTGTGTGTATTCCTTCACCCTGACTAGAAGCAAGGGTCCCTACTTGGTCTAAGGTACTTACCTATGCCAACTAGAGACCCCCAGATCTAACAGGCCCTGTCTTTCTCTTTAGGAACTTTGCTGCCACCAGTGGCATCTAAGCCACACAATTTTCTTTCTCTTGCTAAAGCAAGTTTAGCTTGAGCCAAGGCTATCTCTTCCCTCTCTATCTGGAGTTGGACAGCCCTCGTCCTGGCCCTATGCTCTTTCCTCTGGGGGGAAGTCATTCCCCATTGAGATTCTCTTGAGACACTAGAAACATGAGAGTCCCCTGATGGAGATCTCACCCTCCTGTTGCCTGGGAGAATTAGGTTATGGGATCTGGGGAGATGCTGGCCCTCTCCACCCCCATGTAGGTCTAGATTGGCCAGGTTAAGCCTGCCAATCTGTACCTGGGTCACCCTCTGATCCTGATCTTCAGGCTCTTCTATCTCTGAGCCTTCTTCTTCCTCTTCCTCCTCCTCTTCTTCTTCTGGAAAAATCAAGTCAAGTCAAGTCAGGATTTATATAGCGCGCTACATACCCAGAGGGTCTCAAGGCGCTTGAGGAGGGGAGGGGGGGGGGGGGGCGGGGGAGTTACTTGTCGAATATCCAAGTTTTAAGTTGTTTTCTGAAAGTTATTTGGTTCTGAGTAAGACGTAGGTGAGTGGGAAGAGAGTTCCAAGTTTTAGCTGCCAGGTAGGAGAAGGATCTACCTCCCATGGTGGCTTTGTTGATGCGAGGTACAGTGGCAAGGGCTTGGTTGGAGGATCGTAGCTGACGGGAGGGGGTGTAGAAGGACAGTCGTGTGTTGAGGCATTCAGGTCCAAGTTCATAAAGTGCTTTGTGTGCGTGGGTTAAGAGGCGGAAAGTAATCCTCTTATTTACGGGGAGCCAGTGGAGGTTTTTCAGGTGACCAGAGATGTGTTCTTTACGCGGGATGTCTAGAATGAGCCTGGCTGAAGCGTTCTGGATGCGTTGGAGTTTTGCGGAGGTACCGGCGTATAAGGTGTTTCCATAGTCCAGGCGGCTCGTGACCAGTGCGTGAGTGACCGTTTTTCTAGTTTCGGTGGGGATCCAGCGAAATGTCTTTTTGAGCATGCGGAGAATGTTGAAGCAGGATGATGAGACGGCGTTGACTTGTCTTTTCATCGAGAGTGAGGAGTCCAGGATGACGCCCAGGTTCCGTGCGTGGTCCGTCGGGATGGGTGCTTTTCCAATGGCCTCTGGCCACCAAGAGTCATCCCAGGTGGAGGGGGAGGTGCCTAAGATGAGGACTTCTGTTTTGTCTGAGTTAAGTTTCAGACGGCTGTGCTTTTTCCACTCGGCTACTTCTTTCATTCCTTCGTGTAAGTTGTTTTTGGCAGTGTTAGGGTCTTTGGTGAATGAGAGGATCAGTTGAGTGTCGTCAGCGTAGGAAATGATGTTGAGGTTGTGTTGGTGTGCGATGGCTGCGAGGGGGCTCATGTATACGTTGAAGAGGGTGGGGCTGAGTGAGGATCCTTGTGGCACTCCGCAGATGACTTCAGAGGCCTCTGACTTGAATGGAGGGAGCCGGACTCTCTGAGTTCTTCCGGTAAGGAACGAGGTTATCCATTCCAGTGCTTTTCCTTGGATTCCGATGTTTCTGAGGCGCTGTAATAGGGTAATATGACAGGCTGTGTCGAAGGCTGCGGAGAGGTCGAGGAGGATGAGAGCGACTGTGTCTCCATTGTCCAATAGAGTTCGGATGTCGTCTGTTGCTGCGATGAGTGCGGTCTCAGTGCTGTGTTTGGCTCGGAATCCGGACTGAGAGGGGTCGAGGAATTTGTTGCTTTCGAGGAAGGTGGCGAGCTGGTTGTTGACAGCTTTCTCGATGACTTTGGCCGGGAAAGGAAGAAGCGAGATGGGGCGGTAGTTTTTGAGTTCGGTGGGGTCAGCTGTGGGTTTTTTCAGAAGGGCGCTGAGTTCAGCGTGTTTCCAGCTTTCCGGGAAGGTGGCGGAGTTTAGGGAGCAGTTGATGATGTCTCGGAGGTGTGGAGCTATGATGGAGTCTGCTTTGTTGAAGATGTGGTGAGGGCATGGGTCAGTTGACGATCCTGAGTGGATGGAGTTCATCAGGCGGATGGTGTCCTCGGTTGAGATTGGGGTCCATTCGTTAAGGATGTTCAAGGGGGGTGAAGGTCCTGCAGTAGGTTGATTCGGTTGGTCTCCGGGTCGGTTGTCGAAGCTGTTGTGAATGTCTACGATTTTGTTGTAGAAGAAGGAAGCTAGTGAGTCGCATAGGTCTTGGGAGGGGTTGATGTCGTTGGAGTTGGCTGATGGGTTGGTAAACTCTTTGACGATGTTGAATAATTCCTTGCTGTTGTGGGCGTTGTTATCTAGTCGGTGTTTGAAAGCGGCTTTCTTGGCAGACCGGATTAGTTGGTGGTGTATGCGGGAGGCGTTTTTGAAGGCGTCTTTGGTGCTGGTGTTTGGGTCTTTTTTCCAGGCCTTCTCGAGGGAGCGACAGAGTTTCTTGGATTTCTTAAGATCATCGTTGAACCAGGAGGCATTTTTGCTGCTAGGCTTGATTTGACGTTTTTTCAACAGTGCTAGGCTGTCGGCGCTGTTGGATAGCCATTGGGTGAAGTTAATGGCTGCTTGGTCGGGGTTTAAAGAGTGGGCAGGAGGGTTTTGAAGGAGCGATGAGGAGATCTGGTCGATGGTGAGTTTGTTCCAGTTTCTACGCAAGGTGGGTTGAGGGTGGTTGTGGATTGTGGTCTTATTGTAGATAAAGTGAAAGCAGCTGTGGTCCGTCCAATGGAGAGCTGTGGTATGGCTGAAAGAGACATGTTTGCTGGAAGTGAAGATAGGGTCGAGTGTGTGACCAGCAATGTGGGTGGGGGAAGTGACAATTTGTTTGAGTCCGAGGTTGGCGAGGTTGTCCAGTAGGGTGGTGGCGCTGTTGTCATTTCTCTTTTCCAGGTGAAAATTGAGGTCGCCCAATAGGATGTAGTCCTCGGAGGGAAGGGCGTGTGGGGTGATAAAGTCAGCGATGTCGTCATTGAATTGTACACGGGATCCCGGGGGCCGGTAGAGGAGGGTGCCTCTGAGTGTGGTCTTGGGGTCGGTGTGGATCTGGAAGTGAAGGTGTTCGGCGCTAGAGAGGTTGACGTCTGAGCTGGTTGAGATGCGGATGGAATTTTTATGGACGATGGCAATGCCTCCTCCTGTGTGCTTGACGCGGTCTTTACGGATGATCTTGTATCCTTCTGGGATGGCAATGGAGATGTCTGGGGCTGAGGAGGCGTTCATCCATGTTTCTGTTAGGAAGGCGACGTCCGGAGAGATGGTGTCAAGTAGATTCCAAAGGTCGATGGCATGTCTGTGGACTGATCGGGTGTTGAGCAGGATACATTTTAGGTGGTTGGTGTCAGGTCTCTGTATGGCGTTGGTGGATGCGGAGATGGTTTTGGTGCCGTCGAACTTGCAGGAGTTGCATGAGAAGGGTCCATGGGTGAGTCCGGGGGCGGCTTGGGCGCAGGTGGGGAGTCGGCCGGGGTTAAGGGCTAGGAGGGTGGAGGAATCGTAAGTAATGTGGGAGGGGTGGGAGGGACGGGGACCAAGGGGTCTGGCACTGGGCGCGGTCCAGGCGCGGACATGCGTAGACGGGCTTACCTTTGGCGCACCTTCGGCGCGACTGGGGCGCGAACGCTGCGCGTGGACGCTGCACGTTGGGTCATTGGTCATAAATGGATGGTGGAGGGGGCGGAGCGTGGGAGGGGCAGCAGCTGGGAGGCGGTGGCAGGAGGAGGGGCGGACCAGGGGAAAACAACACAAAATGGAGGGTCAAAGGCGAGCACAGACAGGGGCAGCAAATGCGCAGAGTGTGCAGGAAAAAGAACCTTAAACACACCAACCAGCCTTAGTGTAGCGCAAATTAAACTTACAGCCTCAGCGAGGTCGCGCTACTAATTAAATAAATAAATGCGATAGTGTTGCGCTACTAATTAAATAAATAAATGCGATAGTGCAGCGCTACGCGAGTAAAGCGCTGCAGTGATGCTGGGTTCAGGTTAAACAGAACTGAGAGCAGGAGATAAAACGATACCAGCATGCAGGTCAGCAGGAGCGTGGGGGAGCAACCGGACTGAAGGAGTGTCCAGGCGGTCACAGTGAGCTCGGGAACGAGGAAGGCTACAAATCGTGGGTGGGAGGGGCAGCAGCTGGGAGGCGGTGGCGGGAGGAGGGGCGGACCAGGGGAAAACAACACAAAATGGAGGGTCAAAGGCGAGCACAGACAGGGGCAGCAAATGCGCAGAGTGTGCAGGAAAAAGAACCTTAAACACACCAACCAGCCTTAGTGTAGCGCAAATTAAACTTACAGCCTCAGCGAGGTCGCGCTACTAATTAAATAAATAAATGCGATAGTGTTGCGCTATAAATTAAATAAATAAATGCGATAGTGCAGCGCTACGCGAGCAAAGCGCTGCAGTGATGCTGGGTTCAGGTTAAACAGAACTGAGAGCAGGAGATAAAACGATACCAGCGTGCAGGTCAGCAGGAGCGTGGGGGAGCAACCGGACTGAAGGAGGGTCCAGGCGGTCACAGTGAGCTCGGGAACGAGGAAGGCTACAAATCGTGGGTGGGAGGGGCAGCAGCTGGGAGGCGGTGGCGGGAGGAGGGGCGGACCAGGGGAAAACAACACAAAATGGAGGGTCAAAGGCGAGTACAGACAGGGGCAGCAAATGCGCAGAGTGTGCAGGAAAAAGAACCTTAAACACACCAACCAGCCTTAGTGTAGCACAAATTAAACTTACAGCCTCAGCAAGGTCGCGCTACTAATTAAATAAATAAATGCGATAGTGTCGCGCTAATAATTAAATAAATAAATGCGATAGTGCAGCGCTACACGAGCAAAGCGCTGCAGTGATGCTGGGTTCAGGTTAAACAGAACTGAGAGCAGGAGATAAAACGATACCAGCGTGCAAGTCAGCAGGAGCGTGGGGGAGCAACCAGACTGAATGAGGGTCCAGGGTCTCAGGGGAATTATGTCCCGGCCTCTCCTGACTCTAAGGGAGCCTGACTCACCTTATCTAAGTCATCCTTTTCCAGGATAGCTATCAGGGTAGGAATGGTAGGGCCTCTGCCCTTTTTAGCCCCCTTGCTGTGCACAAGGCACCCAAGTCTTTGTGGCTAAGGTTGTCATATCTGGAAGTTGCCTTGGTAGGGTCAACTATTACAGGAGCAGAGCCTGAGGCTCCACCTGTATCAGACATGACTGCTAGTGAGGTGTAAGTGGTGCACTTACCTACACTAAGTGTTTTCCTACTGTACCTTGCTAGTGAGTTGTAGTCAGGGTGTGCTAATCCCTTTAATCTACAACTACTAAGTTCAGTAGAACTTAATATGCTAAGCTTTTGATTTTATATGTACCTAAGGTACTTGATGTGATCTTTCAATTTGATATAAAGATTGCAATGGTAAAACAAACAGCAAGCTCAAATCCGCACCGCTGCGCACCAATGTGAGAAGTTGGCCTGATATGTGGTGTTTCCAATTCTGGAACCACCTTGTATCAGTCCAAACAATCCCTTATGGTGTCTGGTTGTAAGTCAACCTTGTAGACAAGCTATCCTAGGGGTAGCATGGACTAAGCAGCCTTAAAGGCTTAACTTAAGAGGTCGTGTTAAGCGAGCTGTTTTACCACATACAATCCTATAATACCAAATGAAAGAACACCACAAAAGTATATATTATAAAAATATATGTGTTTATTACTAAATTAATCCCCAGTACTCTTTATGAGGAAAGGGGCACAAGCGTTAAATCAAAAGCACAGTATAACATACAAAGTTGCACAATTATGGATGAGGGCGGGTGGCCACTCAAACCATATATTAAGAAAGTGGTATAAGAGATACCAATCGAACAGTGGTTAAGCCTAGGGCCTAGAGAATCGCTAGGAGCAGTCAGGACTAGCAATGCTGAAGTCGGGAATAGCCCACGGAATTCGGGTGCAGCACGTAAAGTGCGGCTTGCACCAATGCAAAGTCAATGGTGCGTAAAAGTTACACAAAGTTAGTTTAAAGATACTTCCGCTGAACCTAGAGGAACAAAACTTAAGACACAGACCCTAGAGGTGTGTAGCAGTGTAGGGACACCGGCGTTGCAATGTTACCTCACCCACAGGAAGTGGGTGCACAGGGTCGAAGTGGCGTCGGGTTTTGACATGCAGGTTCTTGGTGCTTGGAGCTGGAGAAGCTGCAGGAAGCAGAAGTGTCCGGTGTGATCCAAGGGTGGATCAAAGTCAAGATGAATCTGAAAGCAGAGGGGACAGAGTCTGGGTCACTCAGCAGTGACCAGGGTGGAACCAGGACGGAACCAGGCAATGTCGGGCGCAATCAGATGGTTGTCGAGAGGCTTCTCTCCGCTGTCACGTGGGCTCTGGGGCATCTGCGGCGTCCAGGAGCCGGTCACGATCTGTCCCACGCAGGCTTTCGCCGTCTTCAAGATTGCAGCAAACAGCACTTGGCAAAAGCAATCCACGCGGAACCGGTAGATTGCTTCTCACTCAGACCAGGAGGGTCAGAGTGGGGGCTCCTTTTTACAGGACCTGGTGCAGATCTGGAGCAACCAGAAAAGCAAGTCGTTTTTAAGTTTTCCTCGGCACAGGGGTCACAAGCCAGCTGGCAAGTGACCGGGCCAACGCGTTGAGCCAACACAATCAGAAGGGCCCCACGCAGCACTCGTCGAGTGTGGATGGGGTAGCTTTTGTGCAAGTGTAGCTCAGGTTTGGGGCTTCTCAAACCCCGGTGTACAGCTTCGAGGGTCACTCGTGGGCTGCACGGTCAGCGTCTCGTGGCCTTTTCAAGATGGCGTGCCCCACGCTTCCGGTTGCCTCCACTGGTCTCAGCTCTGCAGGGACTGTGGATCGGACTGGGAGAAGGCAGGCAAGCTTAATCTCATTGATCTCTGTCGCTTGAGTTCCGGTGGGAACTGCAACAAAGCAAGGGTCGAGGGCTGGATGTTGCCTGTTTGCACAGGGTGGTCACTCCTTGACCACAAGGGAGATTCTTCAGTCTTCTACGTTGAGTAGGATGTCGAAGGGTCCAGAGTTCGTTTCTTATGTTTCTTCAGGATGATCTGAGTTGCATTGGCACTGCTCCCACTCTTATTCGAATCTGGTGGGCTGGACATCCTGCTAGGTCCCCTCCTATGGGTGGGACCCAGGAAGGGGGTGGTTATACCCCTTTGCTTTGATCCAGGCCGCGCTGGGACTGGGGCTAGGATGCCCCAGAACCGGTGTGGCCGGATTATGCAAGGGGCAGCCTTGTGCTCCCCAGGCAGTGTCTGGTTTCTTTGAAACCTCCCTGCTACAATCCACTATCTCCTGTCTGGGGTGGTTTGACATCACCCTGCGACAGGAAACCCTTTGTCCTGGCCACCATTTGCTGAGTTTCGGTCAGCAGCAGGAGGCCAGACCCGTGTCTGTGGCAGAGGCATCCATTTTGTGGATCTGAGGCTCATTTTAAATCAACCTCGTTTCAGTAAAGTAACATGTCTTATCCCTCTAGAAGGGTGGAATGCTACCCCCGTCGCCAGAACTGGCGAGGGGGTAGTATTCCAATTCGTATGACACCTTACACGACATGTTTTGATAAAGCCAAACCAAAGTTGCTATATAACCGCGAGGATTATAAGGCGCTCGAGAGTATATGGTATGGCATTATCCCGAATCAGCTTAAGGAGTTGTTCCCGACAGCTGCAGACAGGCTCAGCTCATGCCAGAGCTCCATCTCACATAAAACCACGCACTCTGCCTCCAGGATTGGTAAGGCCTTCCATAGGAGTGGCTCACAGGTTTATATGTGTCCAGATATAGGTTTAGATATAGGTATACTATATCTAAGCAAGGGGTGATTACACCCACTTGCCCCAGCTGAGTGATCAGCCAGTTGTGTCAATTTAAGAACCAGCCAGGGGTGGCAAAAGCTATGCTTCAGCCCCTGGTAGGCCTTGGTGGTACCTATGCCCTGAGCACCTATAGTGCATGGTACAGGGGCTGACAAGGAGTCCATTTCCAATTGTGGTATGTACCTATCGCACATGTATTATAAATTTAGAGAGAGAACAGCAGTCTGGGGGTCTGATTGGCAGGCCCACAGCCTCAGTAAGTCGAAAACCAGTGAAGCAAAAAGCAAAAATTGGGGTGACCATAGGATAGCAGACCCTACTCTCCTACACCTATCTTTTCTAAGATCTTAGAAAGGCATATCAATACACAGCTGACTCATTTTGTGGAAAGCTTAGGCGTCCTGCATCCATCTCCATCTGGCTTCAGGCCAAATCACTCCACTGAAACTACGCTTTTAGGAGTCACCGAGAGATTACGTCACTGTATCGATCGCAGAGAAACATCTGCGCTCATACTTCTTGATTTGAGTGCGGCTTTCGATACGGTGTCACATTCCATCCTTCTTGCATCTCTTCGGTCTCTAGGAGTTGAGGGTCCTGCTCTGTCTTGGGTGGCCTCTTTTTTAAGTGGCCGCACATTCCAGGTTTTTTCTGCCAAAGCCGCCTTAAAAGTTTGCTCTTAAGCGTACGGCGTTCCCCAGGGGTCTATTTTGGCCCCTTAATTATTTAATATTTACATTAGACCCCTGGCCACCATAGTGGAGGAAGATGGCCTTACCTTATTTTCCTTCGCTGACGATAAGCAAATTATCTTTTCCCTTCCGAATGTAGAAGGTGGCAAAATCTCTGTTTTGAAACAAGGATTGACTCGGTCTCTGAGGGGATGGGCAGTAACTTTCTCAAACTTAATGGAGATAAGACCGAGGTTGTTATCCTGGGAAAGGGGAGAGATTCATGGGGTCCTCAACATTGGCCCAATGAAACGGGCCTCATTTCTCAACCTGTTGCCCAGGTGCGCAACCACGGATTCCTCATTGATGACAAGCTTACGATGCGCAAGCAGGTAGTAAAGGTAGCTTCCATCTGCTTTGTTACTCTAAAATGGCACCAAAAAATCCTTTGGATGCTTCCTGTCTCCACACAGAGGACAGTAGTCCAGGCGTTGGTTGTTTCCCGCCTGGACTACGGACATTTTCTTTATTTAGGAGCCGACCTAGGAACACTACATAAACTTCAGGTTGAGCAGAACGCGGCTGCATGGCTTCCATGGGCATCCCGAGAAATGTTTCCGGGGGGGGGCAACATTTTAACTTCATCACCATCCTCCGACATGATTGAGCATAAGTATTAAATACATCAAAAAAATCTAATAAGACAAAGAGCTTAAATAAACAAAGAAACCCATAGGGGGAAGAGAAAGATCTTGTGAGGCGCCACAGCAGACGACCTGGCAACTACAATAAAACAGAGGGAAAAACTAAAAATGACCGGAAAAAAACAAAAACATTTTAAATCAGGTTGATGCGGTTCTAGAGCATGGGAACTCACAAACTTACTCTCAGGGGCCAAATTTAAAGTGTGGTTTGTGGCCGAGGGCTGCACCGGTGGAGGCGGGGTCAGTGGGGGAGGGTGTAGAGGCTAGAGCAACAAAAACAACTATGACCATGAGGTTGAACACAGGTCCCTGCAGCGGACGCCTTTGTCCACGTAGCCACCAGACCCGGCATACACACATCTTTCTTTCTCTCTCTCTCTCTCTCTCTCTCTCTCTCTCTCTCTCTCTCTCTCTCTCTGTCTGTCTCTCTGTCTCACTCCCTCTCTCTGTCTCCCTCCCTCTCTCTTTGTCTCCCTTCCTCTCTCTATCTCTCTGTCTCCCTCCCTCTCCCCGTCTCCCTCTGTCTCACTCACTCTGTCTATCTCTCTCTCCCTCACTCTTTCTCTGTCTCCCTCCCTCTCTCTCCCTGTCTCCCTCCCTCTCTCTCCCTCCCTCCCTTTGTCTGTCTCTCCCTCTTTCTGTCTACCTCCCTCTGTCGCCCTCCTCCCTCTGTCTGTCTCCCTCTGTCTGTCGCCCTCTGTCTCTCTCCCTCTGTCTCCCTCCCTCTGTCTCCCTGTCTCCCTCTCTGTCTCACTGTCTCCCTTCCTCTCTCTCTATCTCTCTCTCTCTCCCTCTCTTTCCCTCTCTCTATTTGTCTCACTCACTCTGTCTAAATCGCTCTCTCTCCCTGTCTCCCTCCCTCTCCCTCCCTCTCTCTCCCTCTCTCCCTTTGTCTGTCTACCTCCCTCTGTCGCCCTCCTCCCTCTGTCTGTCGCCCTCTGCCTGTCGCCCTCTGTCTGTCGCCTTTTGTCTATCTGTCTCCCTCCCTCCGTTTCCCTCCCACTGTCTCCCTCTCTCTCTCTCTGTCTCCCTCTCTGTCTCACTCTCTGTCTCACTCCCTTTGTCTCCCTCCCTTTGTCTCCCTCCCTCTGATTGTCTCCCTCTGTATGTTGCCTTCTGTCTGTCGCCCTCTGTCTGTCGCCCTCTGACTGTCTCCCTCTGTCTGTCTCCCTCAGTCTGTCTCCCTCTGTCTGTCTCCCTCTGTCTGTCTCCATCCCTCTGTCTACCTCCCTTTGTCGACCCTCTCTCTGTCTCCCTCTGTCTTTCTCCCTCCCTCTATCTCCCTCTCTCTGTCTCCCTCTCTGTCTCCCTCTGTTCCCTCCCTCTCTCTCCCTCCGTCTCCCTCTGTCTCTCTGTCTGTCTTAGTCTCTGCCCCTACCTGTCTGCCTCTATCTGTCTGTCTCTATCTATCCCTGTTTCCCTCCCTCTGTCTCCCTCTCCGTCTCTGTCTGTCTCTGCATGTCTTCCCCTGTCCCTGTCTCTGCCTCCATGTCTCTGTCTCCCTCCCTCTCTGTCTCCCTCTCTCTCTCGCTCTCCCTCGCTCTCTCTCTCTGTCTGTCGCCCTCTGACTGTCTCCCTCTGTCTGTCTCCCTCAGTCTGTCTCCCTCTGTCTGTCTCCATCCCTCTGCCTACCTCCCTTTGTCGAGCCTCTCTCTGTCTCCCTCTGTCTTTCTCCCTCCCTCTATCTCCCTCTCTCTGTCTCCCTCTCTGTCTCCCTCTGTTCCCTCTCTCTCTCTCCCTCCGTCTCCCTCTGTCTCTCTGTCTGTCTTAGTCTCTGCCCCTACCTGTCTGCCTCTATCTGTCTGTCTCTATCTATCCCTGTTTCCCTTCCTCTGTCTCCCTCTCCGTCTCTGTCTGTCTCTGCATGTCTTCCCCTGTCCCTGTCTCTGCCTCCATGTCTCTGTCTCCCTCCCTCTCTGTCTCCCTCTCTCTCTCGCTCTCCCTCGCTCTCTCTCTCTGTCTCTCTCTGTATCCCTCTGTCTCACTCACTCTGTCTGTCTCCCTCTCTCTCTCTGTCTCCCTCTCTCTGTTTCCCTCCCTCTCTCTGTCTCCCTCCCTCCCTCTGCCTCACTCACTCAGTTTTTGTCCCTCAGTCTCCCTCCCTCTGCCTCCCTCCCGCTGCCTCCCTCCCTCTCTGTCTCCCTCTCTCTCTGTCTCCCTGTCTCCCTCTTTCTCTCTGTCTCCCTCTACCTCCCTCCCTCTGTCTCCCTCTCTCCGTCTCCCTCTCTCTCTCTCTCTCTGTCTCCCTCTCTCTCTGTCTCCGTCTTTCCCTCTCTCTCTGTCTCTGTCTCTCTCCCTCTGTCTGTGTTTCTGTCTCCCTCTCTCTGTATCCCTGTCTGTCTCCTTCCCTCTGTCACCCCCATACCTCTGTCTGTCGCCCTCTGTCTTCCCCCTTCTGTCTCCCACCCTCTCTCTCTCTTCCTCTGTCTCCCGCCTATCTGTCTCCCTCTCTCTCGGTCTCCCTCGCTCTCTCTGTCTCCCTCACTCTCTCTGTCTCCCTCGCTCTCTCTGTCTCCCTCGCTCTCTCTGTCTCCCTTGCTCTCTCTGTCTCCCTCTCTCTGTCTCCCTCTCTCTCTTTCTCCCTCTCTTTCCCTCTTTCTCTGTCTCCCTCCCTCTGTCTGTCTCTGTCTGTATCCCACCCTATATCTCCCTCTATCTGTCTCCCTCCCTCTGTCGCCCCCTTCCCTCTGTCTTACTCCCTCTGTCTGTCACCCTCTGTCTCCCTCCGTCTCCTTCCCTCATTGTGTTTATCTATAATTATGTCACCCTCTCTGGCCTCTTTTCCTATCTTCTCTCATCAATCATTTCTCCCTCTTTCCTTTCCCCCTCTCCGTTTGTCTCTACTCCCCACTACGTCTCTTATTTTTCTTTTTGGCTTTGTCTCTCTCTTTATCTCTCCTCTGCTCTTACGTCTCCCTTGGCCACAACATGGAGGAGAAATTAAATTTTTCACTACAACATTGTCAAAATCAAATTTTCATTTTTTTCCATTTTTAGTCATATTGTTCTTTAAATGTAGTTATTTCGGTCCTTAGTGTTTTTTGCAGATTTTTTTCACTGTTAGCTGTATACAGCATTCTCCCCATTGCACAAACAGATGGAATTTAATAATAAAGTTTAAATTTCAATCCGGTCTGTCACTTCACAGTTTTTAAACTGAGAATGTTTGCACTAACCCCGCTCCCCAAACGCCCCCACCCGCGCCCCGTAGCTTTTTATCTTATTGTTGTGGCCTGCTGTGAGAGACTAAAGCTCCCGTCCACTGCCTAAGAATTGCTAATTGTGCTGCTTACCTCCTGAGGCCTGGGATGGGCGGAGATGCTCCATGCTGTGCCTCCTCTGCCGGCCCATTGTCATTCTGCCCATGGCAATGAACCGGCCTCACTCTGTGACCTGCTGAGAGTCACACTCGGCGCTGTAGCAGCCTTTCAGGTAGGAAAATCGGCCCAGGTATGTGGGCCCATCCTCTAGAACCAGGCCTGAATCCAAGGGGGGCAAGCGCCCCCTCTTGCCCCCCTGCGGACGCCCATGACGGCTT
Organism: Lissotriton vulgaris; assembly: GCF_964263255.1. Taxonomy (NCBI): domain Eukaryota; kingdom Metazoa; phylum Chordata; class Amphibia; order Caudata; family Salamandridae; genus Lissotriton; species Lissotriton vulgaris. The sequence continues at coordinate 481,757,431 of NC_141699.1, read as the reverse complement.
CTACTCCATGTCCCTCGGAGAGCCTCCATTTCCCAAGCACTTCATGATCTTCACTGGCTTAGGATTGCCAGTCGAATTAAATTCAAGGCTCTCTATTACATTTTTAAGATTAAACAAGGTATATATGCTCCTGCATATCTACATGATCTTATCCAAGCTACCCAACCCAGTCGTTCCTTGAGATCCTCTGGGATAGGTAATTTTGTGATTCCAAGATTCAGGTTGGTGAAGATGGGCGGCCGCTCTTTCTCCCACCTGGGCCCGAAGCTCTAGAATGCTTTGCCTGTTGTCTTAAAAACAGAAACCAATCTTTTTCGTTTCCACAAGGGATTTAAAACAGGGCTCTTTCAGTAATGACTTGGCTGCCTCCTCAGTAATTGACTTATGGTTGCTCTCTTTTCACTCTTTTGATCTGTCCCTTGGCGCCGGGAAACCCACTGCCGGTAGCTGTGCGACTTACAAGTTCAATAAATAAAATAAAAATAAATAATAAAGACAGAGTAGATAGAGATATGTGGTAAAGGTAAAGCAATAAAAAAAAGTAAACGGTATACTATGGGATAAGTAAACACAATAGCAGGACCCCATAGCACATATCAGCTATGAGTGGAGACATAGGCTGTCAAATCCATGTGTATTTACGTTTACATTGCCTTTGTATAGCGCCCACTACCCCTGACGAGTGGTGGTTCGCACCCTATCAGTGTCATGCGCATATGGGATACAGAATATCTGCTCCCTGGCAATGCAGATTGGTTTATTTTATTGGAAGGACATTAGTAAAGTCAGAGTTTTCCCTTCCGCTTGTGTTTGTGTTGAAACCGAGCTAGCAATTCTCACTGTCTGGAATGCTATGGGCGTGAAGAAGTTACACTGACAGCGGCCGGGGAGCCATCAGGTTAAAGCTCATTCGTCTCAATGAGTTTCCCCAGCCGGGGTGGGAACAATTAATCAACAGTAACAGCTTCCCTGCCGAGGGCTGTGTGGTGCTTTCCTCAAGCAGGGGGTGATCCCATTTCCAGCGCTCCCAGGGGTCCAGTCACCCCGCCAAGAGCTGGTGTCTCGCTGTAGGCGCTTGGAGTAACGCCGTGACGAATTAAACGACCTGGTGAGGCAATGGCCGCGGTTTGGAAATATACGACTGATGCTTTGACAAGTTTACCGTCACCGTTCTCTGTGCAGATAAACGAAGACGACATCCGCCAGAAGACGTGACATGGTGGCGCAATTTAACACGAACAACAGACACCTTTAGGTAATAAAAATGCATCATGGCAGGGAAACGTTCCGTATAATACATGAGATCATAGGATTACATTGACTTATCTAGAGGTGGACTTAATTGGATGGAACACAGGAGATTCACTAGTCTTAAAGGGTTCTTTCTGCCTCTAGCTGGCGGTATGTTTTTTGGGAGGTGAATCACGAATCCAGTGCCGGCATTAGGATGGTGTGTCCTGTGCCACTGCACCTGGCGCCCATGACGAGTGATGCTATATGTATTTTAAAATATCTTACAGACGTAAAGAAATCTGATGCTGGGTTCTTTATGCGTGAACAAGGTAATGAAAATGTCAAGAAAATGCTGGTGATTAATGTGTTTTCTGGAGAGACCTGAGTGTTGTGTAGTTGCAGTTGTGACTCATCAAAAGGTAGTATAGGGGGTTACAGTGCCTGTTACATACATCTTGTTTTAGTGCAGATGGCCCTAGATTCTGTTGCATTGTAAATCTTGAGTTTGTTTCTTCAGAGGAGGCAGTCTTAACACATAATACCTACCAGTAAGGATGGCATTTTCCATACATTGTTTTTACCCTTGTATGATTCATCGTCTCTGTATGTGTGTCGGATGTAAATCATTCTGACACTACACAGTGGGAGGAGAAGCCATATAAAGGAAATTAAATAAACATGAGAGAGGGCTATGTAGAGATGAAGGGCACCGTTTGATGGTGGCAGACAGTGAAGGACCGTGAGGAGAAGGAGGCCATAGGGGCCGCAAACCAAGATCATAGCACTGGGCACCACAAGTGCTAAAGCCAGCTCTGCACCTGTCATTTAAGTATTACATGTGATGAAATACAACACTCCCGAGGCAGGTTTCATAAATTTGCAATGGTGCAGTGCCATTTTACACCAACATTTGGCACCAAATCGATGGCAACAGGGCACGTGTTTCGCCCACGCTGTTTTTTTTTTTTATTTCTGTAAATTTTTATTGAAAAAAATTATATTTACATGGAACATATACATGGGAAACAGTAAGGTAAAAGACTTAGAGGAAGAAGAAAACGCCCCGGTGGAGTGGGGGGGGGGGCACTTAATATTTTCAGACTTGGCGTTGAGTCCTGTGATTCGTATAAAAGAGGGCATTCACTCGTCTTCATGGGGTCATGACCAAAGCAACTGAGGAAAAGACTTTGTGTCTGTACATATTCTGGACACAGACACAGGAGAAAAGATTCTGTTAGGAGGTGCACTCATGGACACTCCCGACATCCTCCTGCAGGGGTATCTGTGCCCTTGAATATGTAGGCCGGATGTCACCTGCACTGTGAAAGGCGGAATGATGCTTCAAACTAGGGTGACCAACCGCCCGTAAATTTCACGGACAGTCCGTAATTTCGGCCGTCTGTCCGTTGTCCGTGAAGGAATCTCTAACGGACTCCATTTGTCCGTCATTTTAACAGGGCACCGGTTGCCTCACCCTAAAGCCGGCACAGCTTGCACCCACCTCCCTTCTTCACTCCAATGCTGCACCAAAGCTCCTCAGATACTCAGCAGCAATGGAGAGGCACAGCGGGATGGCTACCCTCACACCTCCAGCCCTTGATGACCTGTTAAGAGGTGCTTCGAAGGTGATTGAGAGGGAGGGGCTGCAGCTTCAGGAGCAGCGACATCTATTCACATGCAAACAGCCCTGAATGTGTCATGTCTCTGCTATTTAGAGGGAGGCTCACACGTTCCATTTCTACCCAGGGCCCCAAACATCCGAGACTCGGCCAGATTACACCCCTGATTACACCGAGGCAGCACGTGGTTCTCTTCACAGAGTGTAATTACTGTCACTAAATTGTAAGCAAACCTCGGTTTTTCAAACATGGAGTCTATAATGTAAGAAAATAAAGAAATGGCACAATCGCACCCACACTGATTAACAAAGTATGGAGGACAATCAGTTCAATCAGTTCTCTTAGAGTATCTCCTGTAAGTACTGTACATCACAGTGGGGGATGGCATTTTGGACAGACAACGTCTTCTCGTTGTCTTGTGCAGGAGGGGGCGAGGAGCCCAAGATGATACTAGAATACTGCATGCCCACCCCGTGCCCACCCTGGTGGATCCTGTTCCCTCTCCTGTGATGGCTCCTGCCCTCCCCTCGGTAATGGCTCCTGTCCCCCCATGTAGTGGCTCCAGTCCACCCCCGCCTGTGATGGCTCCTGTCCCCCCATGTTGTGGCTCGAGTACACCCCCACCTATGATGGCTCTTGTCCCCCCCTCTGGTGGATCCTGTCTCCGCCCTGGGTGGCTTCTGTCCCTGTCCTGGAACGGCCCCTCCAGCGAGGGTGAAGTTCTTGATGGGCCTCTTCTCAAAAGGGCTCAGCTCAAAATTAATATGGAAAGGTCGGCGAGTAAGTAAGTGAAGGGATGGGTGAATGGCTGGATGAATTAGTGAAAGGGTGAATGGATGAATGAAAGATTGAATAAATGGATAAAGAGAGAGGATGGATGGATTGATGAGTGTGGGGAAGGATGGAGAGAAAATGTAAATAGCGTGATGTATGGGTGGAAGGGTAGCTGGATGATGGATGAGGGGAAAGATGGATGAGGGGAAGGATGATGGATGAGGAGAAGGATGGATGGATGGAGGGGAAGGATGGATGGATGGAGGGGAAGGATGGATGGATGGATGAGGGGAAGGATGGATGGATGGAGGGGAAGGATGGATGGATGAGGAGAAGGATGGATGGATGGATGATGGGTGGGTGAAAGGATGGATGGATGGAGAGTCGGTGGGTGAAAGGATGGATGGATGATGCGTGGGGGGGTGAAAGGATGGATGGATGATGAGTGGGTGGGTGGGTGAAAGGATGGATGGATGAGTGGGTGGGTGGATAGTGGGTGGGTGAAAAGATGGATTGGGTGGTGGGTGGGTGAAAGGATGGATGAGTGGGTGGGTGGATGGTGGGTGGGTGGATGGTTGGGTGGATGATGGGTGGGTAGGTGGATGAGTGAAATGATGGATGGATTGATGGATTGATAAGTGCAAGGGTGAATGAATGGACGTATGAGTGAAAGGGTGGATGTAAGGATGGATGAGTGAGTGAAAGGGAGGGTAGATGGACAAAAGGATGAATAGATGTGTGAAGGAGTGAAATGATAGATGGATGAGTGATAGGGTCAATGGATGGATTCATGAGTGGATGAGTAGATGGATGGAAGGGTGGGTGGATGGATGGAAGGATGGCTAAGTGAAAGGGTCGATGGAGAGAGAAAGGGAGGATGGATGGATGACTAAAATAGTGGATGGGTGGAAGGATTAGTAAGTGAAAGGATGGCTGGATTGGTGAAAGGGTAAATGGCTGAATGGATGAGTGAATGGATGGATGGGATGAAGAGTGCATGGATAAGTTTACAGATGGATAGGGTGAAAGGATGGATGGATGGATGGATGGATGGATGGATGGATGGATGGATAATGGAGGATGAGTGAAAGGATGGATGAGAGGATGGATGAAGGGATGGATGAGTGAAATGATAGATGGAAGGATACATGATGGATAGGTTTGCAAATGGTTGAATATGTTTGGAAATGGCTGGGCTTACTTATATACTATTGCGCGACCTCTGAAGTGTCTGTAAAACGTACCTATTGTCCTGAAGTTTTGTCCTGAATTTTGACCTCCTGTCCTGAATTTGAGTCCTGAATTTTGACCCTTTGTCCTGAATTTTTACACTCACCGTCCTGAATTTGCACCAATGCCAGTTGGTCACCCTACTTCAAACATCTGGTTTGCCTTCCACTAATGCGATTTTGTGGTTGCCCTTGGGTACGTGCCTTGTCACTAGTAGGGAGCAAACAAGGACAATGTGTCTTTAATGTGATATAGCCCCAGTTGGTTAGTGGAAATATTGCTTTTTCGGAGTTGGTTGGTGCAAACGTTTGTACACTTGAAATATGAATGTCTGCAGATTGACTCAGTGCGCTGAATGCTTGCTGATGACATATGCAATGATTTGCTGATCACGAGTTCTGTTGCCTGGCTACAGTCACACCTGTTATATAGCGTGACAACATTTCCAGGATTTCGTAGGACAGACTCGTGTGATGGGCGCATTTTTTCTTAATTGAATGCATGCCCCTGTTTTTCTGAGAGAGCTCAGGAAGTATGTTGAAATGTTGCTTGTTGATTGGCCCCTTGCTCTTGCGACGAGCATGAACCCAGGGTGTATTCGTAGTACAGCTTCTGCACTGCTTCACCCTCACTCAGGTGTTCCTTTTTACAGTGCACAGCGCTAGACAAACCGGCATAATCGTTTCTATATACAATACGCATAATTGGGCTAATCGCGTTTTGCACATATTATGTGAGTGTCGTTTTCAGCTAAATGCTGGGAAGTTTTCAATGCTTTTTACTACCACGATCCCCATTTTCACTTTCTGCTTGCTAGTTGAAATGACCATCCTACCTACCTTTGCATTTGGCCAATGTATGTCCATACAGATATTGTAAGTTGCGCAAGAAGCGTTGCTGGTGTAGTGAATGCAACAGTGGCACACATTTGGGTCCAGACAGCAAGATATTTTCTCCTGAATCAGGTTTCACATGGGAGATGGTTAGATGATCAGCATTAAGCATACATTACGTTTGATACGCTTAGCCCAGTATGCAGGGCATACATCAGATAATAGTTGCAGAAGAAATATGCCGTTACCCCACCTAGAGTAGTGAAGGAAAATCCTAATTTTACTAAAGATATAGAGGCAAATTTTATGAATTCTTAACTTGCTGCTTTTATTATAGCTGCCACCAATCGCAACAAGCATTGGCCTAGCCAATAGGTCTCACCTTTTGGATCTTATAAGTGTTTAGACATGGACAATGAGACAATGAGATAATGTTTGCATTTGCAGGAATTAGTATTTTGTGAGAGCTAGAATCCCATCTGGAGATCCGCTTAAAGCCTCGGCTTTTGCCCAACCAAAGTGATATAGCCTTCAAACCTCATTTCACTGTACACCCCTTCAGACCAACCAATTAAACTCTATAATCTCATGAATCAATCCTGCAGGTGTAGAGAAAAATACAGGTTTCCCCAGAAATAAGGCCTCCTAGAAACTATCAAATGAGAACATCTATACAGCACCCTGATACGCAGTTTGTGCAACATTAATATCAGAAGCTTATGTTGTAAAAGGCAACAATGTACACCATGTCAGGAGCCCTGTCTGGAGCAGCAGCGCTTTAAACTCGACAGGACAGGCAGGAATGGACCATACAAAAACAAAACTCTATACCCACACCTCCAACCAATTACAAGTTTTATGATCACACTAAGATTTAACATAACATGTTCTGTACTGAGGCAGTTGGGATTGCAGCACAAGTGGAGTCACATAAGAATAGGATCTGATTACCTATGCAGTCAAAGCAAAATAATGTTCTGTATAAATGCAAGTTAAGTGGAACGTGCAGTGCATTGAGGCAACAACGTTACATAAAATAATTGGCTGCGCACCACAGGTTGACAGACCCCCGGCTCGTATCCTCACTAATGAAGCTTTCCTTACGGACGCCAAGCATGAATATTTTACAAGGTTGGCACATGCCTCGTTCTTCAAATTTACAGTGGGCTGGGCCGGGACATGCCTTACCCTCCCACACCATGGGGTTGTTGGGGCCACTGTGCTACTTCTTTTTTTTTTTTTTTTTTTTTTTTTTTTTTTTTTTTTTTTTTTTTTTTTTTTATTTTTTTTTATATCCTCATTTTGCGAATGAATGTATACGGATTACAATAGAGAACTTTAAGACTTCCACTTTTATTCCTTCACTCTTTTCTCATATTTTCCGGCCACATAGAGTACCCCTTTGGTGGAACTGTCATGTTATAGTCCTCCTGTATCCTTTACCATATTCAATAATTCATGGCGGCAAGGAAGGAGAGCTAGCCTTTTTTGGCTACTCGATGGAAATTATTCCCATCTGAATTATTGTCACCGCTTTAATCATCGGACAAGTTGTTTTAATCAAATTTCTCTTGTATATTAATTAGTATAGTAGTTTTCCCAAATTTCCCAAAAGTTAAATTTTTTGGAGAGTTTCCCCTTTCTATCTAATTTGTTAATGGTAATAATGGAATTAAGCCAATCTCCATGCAGCGGAGGCGTTGGCTTTATCCAGTTCAGACAAATCTCTCTTCTGGCAAGAAGTATCAAGACAAATAATAAATTTTCTTGTTTTTTGGTTAACCTCTCGTTACTTACATTTAGCTCAGTGCATATCCCAAAAATAATTAATGTTGTACTTACATTTAGGTTTGTTCCCAATGTCCGACATATCGTGTTACCTACTTCCTGCCAGAAGGGTTCTAGTCGTGGACATCTGTGAAACATATGTATGTCGTCCGCCTTCTCTAGTCCACACTTGGGGCAGGATTTTATACTTGCTCCTTTGAATTTTGACAGTTTATTTGGTGTCCAATATGCCCTATGCAGTGTGAATAAGTGGTTTCGCTTTAAACGTGCTGGTTTAATGATATTCCAAACTTTTTCACATGATTTCTTCCATAAGCTATCGAGGTCTGAGTCTATGATGCTTTTACTCCAAGTCGATTCCGATAATGAAACGTCATCATCTCTTGGCGTGATTATAGCCCAGTACCATATAGAGATTTCCTTTTTTATTGGGGAGGTCTTCATGATCTCTTTCTCTATTTCTACATTTCCCGTTTTTTTCTCCAACAGGGAGCTTGCCCAGCTTGTAAGTTGATAATATTTAAATTTTGAAAGGGTCCCTTTAGTGGTTTCTGTAAGTTGTTCCCATGATACTATTGAGTTCTTTGTCATCAGTTGTCCCCATTTGTTGATTCCTGCCGTTCTTAGAGGAGTTGCTAGGGCGTCTTTTAGGCATTCAGGTGTGCCTGGTGAGTCCCATATAGGGGCAGCATAACTATAGTAAGGAATGTTTAATGCGCTTCTTACTTGATACCAGAGTTTTGCCATATTTTTTAGTATCTTTAATTTTATTTTTTTAAAGAATTTGGGATGTCCAAATTTAAACAGGAAATGGTCAACTTTATTTGTTAGTATTTGGAGATATTGAGGGTAAAAAACATAGCTGTTCACCAATGATCTTACATTCTTAAATTGAAAAGCTCTATAGTATTCCATAATATCTGGACTGGCTATTCCACCTTGTAGTTTCCTTCTTCTCATTTTGTTCCAGGCAATCCTTGAGCCTTTTGACGCCCATATGAAAGTCGTTATATCTCCTCGTATTTTTTTCAACTGGTTATTTTTAAACTCCAATGGTATGACATTAAAAAGGTAGGTAAATTTAGGAAGGATCGACATTTTCACCAAATTAGATCTTCCTATCATGTTTAAAGGTAGCTTATCCCATACCTTCAGAAGCTTTTTCATTTCTAACGAGATCTTACTCAAATTTATTTCGGGGATTTTTTCGAGATCTTTTACTAAAATTATACCCAAGTATTTTAGTTTATCCTTTGTGTATTGGTTATTTTGTTGTGTATTCCAGCTCATTGATTCAGTTTTTGATTCATTTATTAAATATCCAGATACCTTCCCAAACTCTGAAATTACCTTGTTTATTGCTGAGGAGGAGTTTTGATAATTCCCTGTAAAAATCATTAAATCGTCCGCATATAAGGCCACTTTTTTGATCCAATCCTGATGTTTAAAAGGGATTATTGATTCGTTGTTTCTTAATGTGGCTGCCAAAGGTTCAATATATAGATTAAAGAGCAAGGGAGACAAAGGACACCCTTGTCTTGTTCCTCTTTGAATTATAAAATTATTAGTTAGATTCCCATTAACTAGGATTTTTGCTCTCGGGGTTCTATAAGTCTCAGATATTAGTTGACTAAAGTTTTGACCCAGATTATATTTATTGATAAGTCTGTTTAGAAAAGACCAGTTAACTCGATCGAACGCTTTAGCAGCGTCAAAAGTTATTATTGTGAGGGGTATTTTTTCACTGGTAGCTAAGTCAACTGCTGCAAAAAGTTCGTGAGTTAGGTTAAATATTTGCCTCTCTTTTATAAAGCCCTTTTGGTCTGGATGTATCAAGTTTGGCATTACCCGAGCTAATCTGTCTGCTATTATTTTTGTGAAAATTTTATAATCACAGTTTAGTAGGGATATGGGTCTATAAGACTCACAGGCTGTGGGGTTTTTTCCTGGTTTTAGAATAAGACTTATAATGGCATCATGCCAGGTATCCGGGGTTTTTTCTTTATCCCTATATATTTTGTTTAGTAAACTTGTTAGAGGGGGGGTTATAGTTTCTTTTAATGCTGAGTATAGTTCATTTGGAAGAGCGTCAGGCCCAGCAGCTTTCCCTTTTTTCAAAGATTTCAGGACTGATTTTACTTCTTCCATTGTAATTTCTGCGTTTAGTTCTTCTTTTTCCAGGTCTGATAATCTCGGCAAATTTAGAGAATCCAGATATTCTTCTAATTGCTCTGGAGTAGAGGAGGAATCTTCCATATATAGATTTGAAAAAAATTTTTCAAATTCCTGCTTGATTTCTGACTCTTCCGACGATGTCCCAGGCTGATTGCTTAATTGTATTTTGTCTATTTTGTTTCTAGTCTGTTCCGTTTTAGTTTTCCAGGCCAGTAATTTTCCGCATCCCTCACCGTACTCGTGGGTGGCAAGTTTACTAGCTTCCCATTTAGTTCTAACTCTGTCTTCGAGGTAATCTGCTAGCTTCCCTCTTAAATCTTTTCTTTCCTTTTCCAATGTGTTTCTTGTTTCGGGATTCGGTTCTATGTTGATTCGTACGTCTAATTGACTTATACTCTCTTCCTTTTCTTTAATCTCTTGCTTGGTAATTTTTGCTCTGTGGGCCCCCAGGCTTATAAGTTTGCCTCTGATGGTTGCTTTGTAGGCATCCCAGGTAATTTGCTCTGAGGTACCTACTTTATTATCCTCAAAAAAGTTTGCTGAGGTTATGTTCAGATCTTCCCTTATTTTTGGGTCCAGAAAGAGAGTGCGATCTATTGTCCATCTAAATTGAGATTTCTTTATTTCAAAGTGCACTGTTATTTGAACCGCTGAGTGGTCAGACAAATGTTCGGGCAAATGCTCCAGAGTTTTGATGCTTCTATGAAAGTCTTTGCTGATCAGAAAATAGTCAATTCTGGACTTGTGTCCTAATTTTTTGTTATGTAGGGTAAATGGGTGCTCCTTTTTCCCTTTCTCTCTCCACATATCGATCAGTTCTAAGTCTCTTTTATAAATATTAAGCCATTCTCTCATTTTTGGTAAATTTGATTGCCTTCCTGGAGGGGCTCTATCTAATTTAGGATCTATCATAATGTTAAAATCGCCCCCGAGCAGAATTGGGTCGGATGTTGTTAATAGCTCTGAGTATAAGTTTTGTAGAGGGTTTGAGTCATCAATATTTGGACCGTAGTATCCCGCTATTATTAGATTATTTCCATATATCTTCACTCTTGCTACAGCCCATCTGCCTTTGCTGTCTACTGTTTTCTGTATAATTCTTGCATTAAGTGTTTTTTTAAAGAGTATTGCAACTCCCTTTATATTGCAATTTTGGTTTGTACAGACGTAAGAATCTATCCAGTTCAGTGACTTTATTATATGTACCCATTCTTGGCTTAAGAGATGGGTCTCTTGCAGAATGATGACTTCACTATCCACTAATCTTAAATATTCAAAGATTCTCCTCCGTCTACTCGGTGTTCTGAGCCCATTTACATTCCATGACAAGATTTTGAAGTCTTTCACTGAATTAGACATGGCCTTTTCTTTCTGTTAAGTTTTTATTCCTGAATTCCATTCTTTTCTCGTTCTCTTGTGTACTCCATTGATTCGTTCTTGAGGATACTTTTTTTTCAGTTTTTTCCCTAGTTTGCTCCCCACCCATGGTGTCTTTTTTACTTGATTTTATATTTTTTCTGTGTTTATCTTCGCCCACCCCGAGGAAGCCTCCCGTCTTTCTTTTGGGCGTTTTGTTCGCCCTGTTCGAGATCCACACTTACAGGCAGTTTAGGAGGAAGATGGCGGCCGGCTAGGAAGCTCGGTCGGGAGCTCCACACTTACAGATGAGATTGAGAAGCACGAATATTAAACCTATCCTAAAATAATGATATCGGCAATTGACAATAGTAATTGAGCAGCGACATACCTCAGGAGGAGGAGAAATACCAGGGAAAGGCATTTTTCGAGCCGCGGAACGGAACGGAACGGACACAGCTCCTGGCTCCTGGCGGAATTGACGGGGGTAGCGAGGTATTGACGCGGCCCGTCTCTGATCCTGGTTTCGCATCAACCTTGACCCTGGGGATTCCGAGCTGGGCAGTGCAGATTAAACGCCACGACGGACGTCCCACACAGATGGGCAGCAGCCTCGGGGGCCCAGCGCAACTGCCGGAGAGCGCAGGGAAGAGTGAGCTTCCACTTCCGGGGCAAAGACGGCAGCGGTAGCAGCAGTAGCGGCACCAGCGCTAACAAACAGGATTACCCAAAACATTTGCCGAGGTGTTGGAGGCACAGAGGGGAGGACTGCCGGGGAAGTCAAGGGAGCGTCAGCAGGCAAGATAGCAGGAAATCCCACAGGAGAAGAGGCGGCCCGTGTCTGGAAAATACTTGGCGTTCTCGTCCAGAGAGTGAGAAGCTTGAGCTGTGGAGCGAGAGAAGCAAGGAAGACAAGTCAGGTTTCTGCCTCTACTGCAGCCACATGAGCCAGGTACGAGGGGATGAAAATAGCCAGGGGAGGATTGCACTGGATTTAATAGAAGGGTGTAAGGAAGGTGAACAGCAGGTTGAACATAAGATAGAGGCTGAAAAAGATAACTGCTTAGAGGGCAGTGGAGCAGGAGTGTTTGATTTATTTTCAAAGACAAAATTTGAGGCAGAAGGGAAAGATCGGGGGAAGAAAACGGAACTTGAAAAAGGAGTGATATCAAGCTACTGCCTTAGAAATAGGCAGTTTTCTAAAAGAAGTTATACACAACCTCCTAAACAAGTAACCCTGCCTATTCAGAAAAAATACAAGAAAAGCTCTACTAATAGGGAGCCAGAGCGTCAACCCAAACCAAGACCAGACAAAGCAGGAGCCCTCTCTGAACACAAACTTAAGATCACACCCTCACTGAGATCATTCTTTAAAGTGCAACAACCCTTGCAAATAGTGGGGAAAAGCCCTCGCATTCTGCTACCCCCCCAAATTGAAGAATCTCCCAAAAACCTGATTGATAAAGATTCGAAAATGAGTACGGAATTAAATAGTGATATAAATATACAAAGTGAAAATACGGAAACTCCTGAGAATGTACCTAACCGTCCCGGAACCACCGTAATTGAATCTGCCGCAAGTACATCCAATTGTCCCCCAGACTATCCTCCTCCTCAATCTTTCCTAGAGCAAACTGGAAAACTCATGGAGAGTTTCATGGAGAAAGTTCTAGGAGAGATGAAAGAAAGATTCTTGGTATCCGAGTCTAATCAGGCCAAGATCCAGGAAGTATGCGAGACCTTAGAACAAAAGCTGAATTCACTGGGAGATAGAGTGGCTGCAATAGAATCAGAGGTGGTGTCACTCAATAAAAGAGTTGAATCTAACCAGTCAGAGATAAGAAAATTAAGGGGCTCGGATAAAGCCACCAAAGAAAAACTGGAATCCCTTGAAAACCAGGCAAGAAAAAATAACCTTAGGATTTTAAATGTACCAGAAAATCTAGAAGGGCAGGACATAAAAAACTTCTCTATCTCTCTGCTTGAAGAATTCTTTCCATGGACAAAGGATTTGAACTTGAGTGACGATATTCAAAGAGTACACCGAGACCCGTTCAGAAAGAGTAGAGACAGAAAGACGCCTAGAAGGATTTTAATAAATTTCAAAACATACACTCTAAAAGAGAGAATCCTAAGTGAAGGTTTAAAAAGCAGCTCCCTAAAGAAAGACAACTGGACCTTTAGGATACGTTCAGATATGTCAAAAGCCACACAAGATAGACAATGGGAGTTAGGTCAATATATGGCCGAATTGAAAACTCTAGGAGCAACGGTCCAAATGAGATTCCCCGCCGCACTGCGAATCATGTGGCAGAACAAAATGCATAACATCAGAGAACCAAGTGAGGTGGAGGAACTCATTGAACAGATTAAGACTAAGCTACGCACTGAAACATAAATATAAGGATAGGTAACGTTTTAAAAAAAGCCACTGTGCTACTTCAGAGAATTTGTGGATGTGGGTATTCGCCACAGGTACCCACAAAGCCAGAAAGTAAATAACCGGACCAAACTGAGAGAAACAGAGGTCTGAGCGGGTTAGGCAGGACGGAGAGCTTTTTCTTAGCTCGCCCCATCTCAGAGAGCAGCGTCTCAGCCAGGCGAAAGTAGTTGAATGCTGACCTTATGTTGTGAGATGCGAGGTCTCAATGTACACTAGCTTTTTTAAGGGCATGGAAGTGGAAGAGCCAGGCAGTGGAGAGCAACGTAGGCTGAGAGATGTGCATGAGGAATGCAGCTCAATATCAAATGCACTCTACTTTAGTCCTAAATGGAGAGGATGTGGCGTAACATAAAGAGCTGCCGACCTAGGACCGGGGGAACCATGTTCGAGTTGCGGCGTTGGCTCTCCTGTGCCTACCATAAAAAAAAAATAGATATAAATAACAATGGTGATTTGAAACACATAAGGAACGGAAACAAAATTACAAATGCCGATCAATACTACTGGAGTAGTTGAACTCCCTTCTAGTGAACATGTACAGGAACGGGTGAACGTGTATATGAAGAAAAGCCCACATTTTAATAAAACTGCCAGAAACAAATTAAAGCTTGCATTAGATTTCACAGGATTAACTAAAACAAAAGAATCGCACTGAAAGAGGAGGAGGCAGCAGGGGGAGGGGAGAGAGGAGGGGGGCCTGCGCCTGTTTCCCTTGCGGGTGCGAGCAGGAACCATATGTTAATTAAAACTGGATGGTTTTAAAGCTTGCTCCCGCTAGGTAATCACCAAACGTGCACGCGTTGCTATTCAAAGCAATACAATGTGTGCACGTTTTTGCCTGCAAAACTGAACGATGTCAAAAGGTCTTTCCTATGCAGCGATGCGTAGGCGAGACCAGTAAGTACTAGCCTCTTGATGTGAACAGAAATAAACTCCATGAATGAAACAGAAGAAACCCAACAGAAAGAGCAGAACGTCTTTCAAATCCCCAGGAGACTCGTCAGGAACATCCAGGAGTCTGCCCTGGGAGACAGGGTGAGGTGGGCGTTTGTTGGGACAGAAAGAAACATGCACCTTTTCCAAGGATTAGCAAAAAAAGTTTTCTTTGAAGTCATTTTGCACATTTTTCAGCAGCATCTCATACTGTGCATATTCTATACATTTTATAAGTTATTAATACATTTTAAAATAAATTACTTATATATTCACAGTGCTATAATTGGATGGGACACAATGGCACAAACAATACACCATTGATTTTCCCCAGTGCACCAGACAGGATTCAAGTCAATGATCCTCCATTTACACTGAGGTTTATAGTGATCAATCTGCTCTGTGCTACCAACATTATATTTCCAGATATTAGTTTAATCACTTCCGTGCTCATACCAGCTCCACACCGTCATGAGCCACGGGCGGTGTGTGCTCATGGCGGGGTGAAGCCATCGCCCAACTGCAGCTCCGCCCACATGGCAGTAATTCACCGCCTGTGCAGGCGAATTAGTGAGTGGGCGGGCACATGACGGGTCCACGCCGTCATGAGCACACACCGCCTGTGACTCATAACGGCGTGGAGCCGTCATGAGAAAGGGAGCGTTGCGCATGCACACCCCACCCTCTGTGCCGCGGCCGAATTCGCGCCACAGTGAAGGGGTTAACTTGCATTGATATTTAATTTGATTTGTGTGCATTACAATTGATATGCAGTTACCAGTAGGTTAAAGACTAAGAAAATGTTTACAGAACAGTTTGTTCTTTTTTTAGCTACCTGCCGGCCACCACCCCACACTCACTAACCCTGTCCGGTTCATAGTCCCATGCTTTTCCTATGCCCTTAAAGTTTGCTCCCGCTAGGTAATCGCCAAACGTGCACGCGTTGCTATTCAAAGCAATACAATGTGTGCACGTTTTTGCCTGCAAAACTGAACGATGTCAAAAGGTCTTTCCTATGCAGCGATGCGTAGGCGAGACCTAAAAAGCTACACTTGCCAGCAGACACCGCGTCACATACTACAGGTTATAGGGAAGTGAAGCCATCAATCAGTCATGAGCTCAGTCTATATATACAAGTCACCAGTAAGTACTAGCCTCTTGATGTGAACAGAAATAAACTCCATGAATGAAACAGAAGAAACCCAACAGAAAGAGCAGAACGTCTTTCAAATCCCCAGGAGACTCGTCAGGAATATACAGGAGTCTGCCCTGGGAGACAGGGTGAGGTGGGCGTTTGTTGGGACAGAAAGAAACATGCACCTTTTCCAAGGATTAGCAAAAAAAGTTTTCTTTGAAGTCATTTTGCACATTTTTCAGCAGCATCTCATACTGTGCATATTCTATACGTTTTTATAAGTTATTAATACATTTTATAATAAATTACTTATATATTCACAGTGCTATCATTGGATGGGACACGATGGCACAAACAATACACCATTGATTTTCCCCAGTGCAACAGACAGGATTCAAGTCAATGATCCTCCATTTACACTGAGGTTTATAGTGATCAATCTGCTCTGTGCTACCAAGCATTATATTTCCAGATATTAGTTTAACCACTTCCGTGCCCATACCAGCTCCACACCGTCATGAGCCACGGGCGGTGTGTGCTCATGGCGGGGTGAATCCATCACCCAACTGCAGCTCCGCCCACACGGCAGTAATTCCCCGCCTGTGCAGGCGAATTAGTGAGTGGGCGGGGACATGACGGGTCCACGCCGTCATGAGCACACACCGCCTGTGACTCATAACGGCGTGGAGCCGTCATGAGAAAGGGAGCGTTGCGCATGCACACCCCAACCTCTGTGCCGCGGCCGAATTCGCGCCACAGTGAAGGGGTTAATTTGCATTGATATTTAATTTGATTTGTGTGCATTACAATTGATATGCAGTTACCAGTAGGTTAAAGACTAAGAAAATGTTTACAGAACAGTTTGTTCTTTTTTTAGCTACCTGCTGACCACCACCCCACACTCACTAACCCTGTCCGGTTCATAGTCCCATGCTTTTCCTATGCCCTTAAAGTCTGCTCAGCTAAGATGTTACCTATGAGAAGGGTTGCCTTGCTGATAGTACAAGCTGAACTAAATGTAGAAACAAAGCCCATAGCCTCAAGACCACAAATAATGTACCCTTGTTACATCGTTTTCTTTCATATCTGATTATGGGTCTTGTTTCTATAGTAATTTGAGCTTGTTCTATGACCAGGGCAACTCAGCTCATAAAACAACCTCAACTGATTACACAAGAAAAACCCAGAGTCACCATATTATGTTGCTTGATTAGGAGCAACAGAATAAAAACGGAATAGAACAGCTTGCTTTATTTCTGTGTTGCAGATTGCTGACGGGAAGGTCTGCAGGGCCACAATATAAGGTCTGCCGGGCCGCCAGCGGCCTATGGGCCGTAATTTGAGTACAACTTATATAGACAATGGAGAGACAATATTTGTTTCAGTGTCATTAATAAAACAAGACTTTCTTTTACTATTCTAGATAAGGAAATGGGCATTTAATGACAAGACTGGGGGCTCATAAAACAAGCTCTACTTACTACATAAGAAAAGCCCAGAATCACCATACTATGTTGCTGGATTAAGCAACAGAACAAAAATGGAATTGAGCAGATTGCTTTATTTGTCTGCTGTAGTTTGCCATGTTTCCAGACAGGAAGGTCTGCAGACCATAAGGTTAGGTCTGATGGGCGGGCTGTACTTTGTGTACCACTGATATAGACAATGGAGGGACAATATTCGTTTCAGTGATTTTTAATAAAAGCAAGACTTCTTTCATTATTCTAGCTAATACAATGTGCATTTTGTTACAAGACTGGGGGCTCATTACATGCTTGTTTACAGCACGGTTGCTACTACTAAATAGGCAGGTGCCACTGGTTCACAATAAAACATCCTAAATGTTGATACTGTGGACCAATCAGCAGATGTAAGATTGTACTCTAATGCTGTTTCATCTCAAAATGCTCTGACAACCAGTGTTTAGAAACATACTGGATGAATTCTCCTCAGATGTAGGTGCTTGGAGTGCCAATTTGCCATGATGTGAATGCTAGGAAGAATTTGTGCACCAACTGAACTTTTGTAATGGGTTTGAACAAAAAAATGTCTCTGCCAGACCTTCTTGGGATTTACACTTGGTGCCTCCCAGTTGGTGTTGTATTGGATCGCCGATATGTTGTCCATCGGCAAAAGTGCATTGAAATATGGCTAGTCCCAGGTCCTATGGACATCGTTATGCGGTGGGTGGGTTATCCTTCATGTTTGCGATGGAGTATTCCATCTGCCAGTATCTAGATAAGGCCCTTTGTGTCTTTCCAGTGAATATCCACAATGGTATTACCAGGAAACCACAAAGCTCATTGAACTTGTTCTGACAGGACACCTGGACACTCTCAATATTATTCTTTGTATCAAGGCCATTTTTGGTGAAAAAAGTAACCATTCTAGGATATAATGCAGGTGTAGCTGTGAAATAGGGGTACTTTACCATTGGCATCTGGACTGAGTGACACTAATTCTGGGATATCCGTATCTTTAGGGATAGGGGTAATGGACGTCTTGTGTTTTTGACATATCAGGACTAAAACAGTATTTGAATCATTCCTTCATCATTGCTAAATCACTAGCACTATAATAATCATAATCATAATTTTGTGCATTCTTCAGAACATAATTTGGTTATTGGTTTGTCTTGCATTCCGCCTAAAGATGTGAAGATCAGATGATTGACTAAGTGCCATTATCTGTGGGTGGTTGACAGTCACTAATCACTATACTGAAAATAGTGAAATCATCTCCGTTGTGTAAATCAGTAGTATCATATTTATCATTATTACCTTTGTGCCTTCTCCAAATTACCATAAGGTATTTTCTTATCTTGCATTCTACCGCCAGATGTGAGGGTCAATTAATTGACTTTGAGCCAGATGTACGACCCATGAAAATTGCGCCTCGCATTTTCGCTCGATTGCGAGGTGGAATTAACAATGCACTACAGTGTCAGAGACACTGATTGCGATTCCCAATGGGGTCGCAAAATGCGAGGCTTATTAATATTAATAATCCACTCGCAATTTGCCACCTCATTGGAAATGGCTAGCCTTACAGTGTAAGAGACTCTTAACAAAAGTAAAAATGTCAAATTAAAAAATGTTATGGAATTTTAAGCAAAACGTGTATTTAGTTAGTTATGTTGCCCCCTTCTATTTTGGAATCCTTTAGAGTAATGAAAAACAAGACCTTTTTAGAGACGAATGAAGAAGAATAACCAACCAGAACTGAAGATGCTCTCTGTTTATCCCATTCCCCTTTCCTCGTGTTGCCTAGTTATTGACCACGTATATTGTGTTGCCTGAGTCAAATGAGGGTTTGATCCATCAAGTTTCTGCAGCAAAATGTAAGGTCAGAGATTACCACATCCATGGTAATTACATTTGCCAGAAAGTGATCTTTTCTTTGTCTCAGAAGACTACACTACTAAGCTGTTGAGAACAACAACGTTGTAACTATTTTTTGAAATGGATGACTTTTATCACCAGACATTAATTATACATTTATATTCAGATTTAGAGATTTGGGAATGGTTCAAATGTGATTTATCTGGTAACACCATACCACCCTGTCACATACATCTATTGTCCACTGACTGAGCAGCTAGTGCCTTTTGGAACTCTTTCCTACAAACCTTTCTGACCCAGGACAAAGCTTTACAAACTGAGAAGAAGTGTGTTGTAATCATCAGGTTAGGTTCTTATGTGACCCTCATTGTGGTTTGTGGAGAAGCAAGCCAATAACATTATAGTATGCACATCTTCCCTTGATGACCATGCTCCATCTGCGTAGATCGGTCTCAACAACCCATTCAGAAGCCATAGGATCAATAGTCATTCAAGCAGCTAAATAAATGAGGATGCAAACTGACATGGTGCATGGTGGATTCAAGAATGTAAAAAAATAAAGATGCAAATGTATGTGGTGCACAGTGGTTTTATAGCATGCAAAAGAGCAGGGTGGCACAATTAGCAAAAGCAGATGCTATAGGGGCCTGGATTACGCAATTATGGGATCCCAGTTAGTCGTCCCAGTTTAATATCTGTTACTCTGCTTAAGAAATACTGCATTTATCTATTCAATATGCAATCCCATTCATACTTAATGAACTAATGATGCAGTTTACAAAGTTATAAATTATGTTTGAAACTTTATATAACGGAATGGATGATGAAAGCACCGTTATGCAGAAAGAAAGAAGTGCTTCTTGGGTCTGGCATGGTGCATACCAACATCATAGAGGGACCTAAGTGCAGAGGGAGGGCATTATGTGGTTTCTGCTATTACACAAATGAGACACTCCAGAAGTTGAAGGCCAGAGGGAACGTTTAATGAACCTCATCCATCAGCTTCTCATCTCGCCTGCTGCCACCCTCAGAACTTCCACCCAATACATTCCAGACAGAGCGGAGTACTCAAAGTGAAATGTCCCAACTAGGAACACCACTATGTCATTATCCCATACATTCGATACACTAGCGCCGGCCCTTTAGAGGTAGAGCTGAAAGTGAGAAAGAGCATGTCATTGAATGTAGAAGAAAGTAGAAGCCAGCAAAAGAAATGACATCACATTTGGGATACTGGCTGCCACCTTAGCAGGGAAGCCATAGGCTGTCATGTAAACTAACCTTCCCAATCAGTCAGGAGCAGGCCGTGCAGGTAAGAGCGGTGGGGCCCGGTTGGGGTGGATTCAACAGACGACCACGAGGGAAAATTAAATAAATAATTAATTTACCCACGTCGTCATCTGTCGAGATTCCCACCCACCCGGCCCCACCGCTCTTACCTGCACAAGTCACAGCTGCCATCAGTCTCCTAAGCATGTTTGACAAAAGAAATACACGTGGACACAGTGAAAACGACTTGTATGCTTGCAGGGTGAGGACCTGCCACTGGTGGGCAGTTGGTGGAATTTGCACAGGAGGGCTTTGTGAAGAGCCTATACTGTTAATATTTGAAAATGGTGGGTGATATGCGGAGTTGGGACTGACACAGTGTGAGGAGCCTCCATTGATAGGCACTGAGAAGCGAGCACTGGTGGGGGGGGGGTGTGGAGCAGGCCCTCAGCAGCATTGTGAGTAGCAGACACTGCTGGACACTGTGAGGAGCTTGGGCAGTATGGGGAGCCACCAGTGAATAGTCTTAGAAGCACTCATTAGTGGGCATGGTGACTCAGTGATGGGTAGTGATGGAGCAAGGTTTTGCACGTAAAGTGACTTGTTCGAATTCAATGCACATGCTAATGCTTATGTTGCTGTTTGTACCAAACATTGTTAGTTCTGATTACCTATTAATGCTATAGTTAGAATAAAATAATGGGAATAGAGTAGAGATAAGTGGTATACAGTGCATTCATTTATTCTTTGTTCTAAAACTGTTTCTCTTTTACTTTGCTGCTAGCTCGTATTTGAGCCTGATGTAACATTGCTGTACTCCATATTGAAAAAGCTGTGTCTGCGCAGAAGAACTAAAAATCCTTGAAGCCTTGCCATTGAATCCCAGCCAAACCCTGACTTACCCACAATTCTCATGAGAACATAACCTTCCGACCTTTCGAAAGGAAGCTGAATTCAACAAATGTAATACATTGTATTTATTATTGAAACATTAATTTCTTGGTGGAATAAAAGTGCATGGGGAAATAAAATTATGGGCGGGAATGATAATTTGCACTATTGCATGAAATGATCTCATACTGGTATGGTGTGATAACCTCTCCTCGCCTTTTGCCCAATGAAATTGAGGTAACACACCAATTCGCAACACTGGGGGGTGGTAAATTGCCCTGGAAAATATTATAACTAAGGTAGGCATAGCTAGTTAGATTGTCCCACTTTTCCGAATAGCTGACCTGGCACTGACCCAACGCACTCAATAGGAGATTGAGAGCAAAGGTGCTGGCGGAGCACTCTGTCAGAAAAATCAATAACCTAATCGGAGTTCTGAGGGAGAAGAATCGATATCCCAATCGGGGTCTGACTGTTAGCTGCAGAGAGTGGTGTGACGCTGGCGTTGCACTTTAGCTGAGGGTACCAGTCCTGACCTGCATCTGTCCTGTCCTGATCCATATTGGTCCGCATCTGTCTTGGTTCTGGTCTGCACCTGTTTAACCTGAGTGTTTGATTGGTTCAGATGCTCCGTCCATTACCACCCCCCTTTTGTACTGTTAAACCTGTTGGCATCTGAACTTTCGGGAGTCCTGTCCTTTTTCCCAGCCCGTGGCCAGGGTTGGTCTTCACACCATCCTAGGTAAATATAAAATCTGTGTGGGTATGTCATTGTATTGTCTCTCTTTCTCATCCTTCCTAAGTTTCAATGCCTAAAAGAAGTCTAGGAATATTATATTTCTACATATGATTACTTTAATCATTATTTTTCAAATTGAAAAGCCTTTAATTGCTTCTATATGGACTGCGACATTTAAGACTTTGCATAGATAAAGTGTTTAAACTTTTACTGAGTCTGTGGTTATTTCATGACGGTAAATGAAATGTTATTTTTCTACCTATTATTCTAACAACATTGATCCCTTAGGACTTAAATACAGGTGACAAGGATTGGTAAGTCAAAGTGTATAGGTACAAGTCCTAAAGTCTAAAATAAACCTGATTGGGAAATTGGGTAGAAACCCGGATTTACCTGTTTAATGTGTGTATGTTTATGGGCCCAGGTGAGTATGGTAATTGAGCAGGTAACTGCGCGCCATCAGTATTGTGAAAGAATGTACTGGTCAGTAGTGTGAGAAGGTCACATTGGTGGGCTATGTGAGAATCAGGCACTTGTGGTCATCTTGGAGCACAGATATTGGCAGCTAGTGTTGGTGTCTGGCACCGCGGGGCAGAACAAAAATTGGACATTGAAAAGAAATCAATAGAGCAGGCGCAAGTGGAAAATGTAAGTCACTGGCATTGGAGATCAGTGTGTAGCATACTCACTGGTAGGCATCATTAGGGCTAAGCACTGGGGAGCAGTGTGAGGATCTTTCCCTTCTGAGTAGTAGGAAAAGCCAGCACAGGTGCATAAGATGAGGAGTAGCACTAGTTAACAACACAAGGAGCTGGTTCTGGTCAGCATTGTGAAAATGTGACATTGATACTGTGGAAAGCGTGCCAGTCCTAGTGAGTGACATGAGGAGCTGGCACTCATGAGCAATGTTAGGAGGCGCCATTGGCGGGTGGTTTGGCTGAATGCACTGGTGCCCAGCATGTGTTTGTGTGGTGGAAATGCTGAGAGGCTATTTAAGGAGATAACACTGGTCTGCAGTGTATCTGGAACTGGAGCCCTGTGAGATGTATCCCCTGGTGGGAGGTTGGAGGGGCCTTTGCTGGTGACCAGTGTGAGGTATTCACATTGGTGTGCACTGTGATGAATTAGCTCTGGTTGGCATCGTGAGATGGTGGCATTGGTAGGATTTATTTTTTGCCAGCACTAGGGGGCCGTGTAAGAAGCTGGTACAGGTGCGTAGTGTAATGAAAAGACACTGGTTTGCAGTGTGTGCAGCTGACATTGATAGGCAATGCGGGGAAATTGTGCTGGTGGGTAATAGTTGAGGGATGGTTGTTCTCACGGATAGGCAAAGTGAAACTATTGAACTTTGGCCAAGACTTGAAACGTGATATTTGTGGAAGAACTGCTTTATTTGGAATAAGCAGAGCTCACAGTATATCAACCTATGGGTTAGCTGTACATCCTAAATGATTCTAATGTGATCCTAACAATAAACTCTATTCCATTCCCATCTCCCCTAAATACTATCCATACCTTAAGGCTCTAAGGGCCAGATGTAGGAGGCCATTTACCGACCGGTAACGGCCGATATCGGCCGTTACTGACCGGTAAATGGGTATTTGTGATGTAGGGGGCCAATTTTACCGATTCGGTAAATTTACCGAATCAGTAAATTTACCGAATCGGTAAAATACAGAATCAGTATTTTTACCGATTCGGTAACTGCCAGATGTAGGTGGGACTCTTCTGAGTCCCAAAGGCCTTACAGATTTGGTATATTACCACCCAATCCAATTGGGTGGTAAAATACCGAATCCAGGTGTGCATGCACATGTGTGCATGCAAACCTATGCCATGTGACAGACAGACATGCCCTTAGGGCATGTCTGTGTGCCACATGACACACATGCCTAGAAGGTGTCAAAGTGACACCCCCTGCACCCTTGCAGTAAATACCGATTCGGTAATGCCCATTGATTCCTATGGGCTTCAAGGTCCAAAGGAATCAATGGGCATTACCGAATCTGTATTTACCGATTCGGTAAATACCGATTTTTACAAATTCGGTAAATCAATTACCGAATTTACCTAAATCTCCCTCCTTCAATTTTACCGATTCATAAATACCGAATCGGTAAAATTCGGTATTTATTAGTCTGTAAAATATACTTACCTACATCTGGCCCTAAAGCCCCATCCCCCTGATTTAAATCCAAACATTACAAACAGGTCTTCCTATTAACTTCCTATTTCTTACTCCTGAATCTCAGTCGACTCTCTGTCCAGCCATCCTGACTAGGTCCAAGATGTCTCCAAATTCCCTCATTGTTATGTTGTTTTGTCCTCCTTCTCCGCTCCTAACCTCCCATGCTTTACCCCTGCCTTAACCTGAGCTCTCTCTTTCCTCTTAATAATGTTCCTGACCTTCCTGCTTCCAAACAGTCATATATTGAGTGCTAGGTTGAGAGGTTGGATCTTCACTGTCACGAGTCATTGAACAATCCCTCCTACAGATGTGCAGGTGTGCGCATGTGTCACATCATTGTTGCCTTCACCAATGCTCCAGGCGAAGATATGGTGGTCCTCTCCCCATCGCATGGGGTCTGCCTTTTACTTGAAGAAGCAATAGCCCTTATTGACAATAGCAGAAAACGCATTTTAATAATTTGGTTAAATGAGGGTAAGGCAACTATTTTTAGCAAGATAGTAATGAGGCAGAATCAGCCTGTTTCATTATTCAACTAACAGGGTGGAAAGCAGTTTATTTTCATATTTGATTTCCACCCTTCATGAAATGTCTCCTTCCCACCAGCGTGACATGCCTATGGCCTTCCCTGATCACATAGCTGATGGTTCGCATTTCCTACATCTAAGCTACCTGTCTTTCAATGCCCTAGCATCCCTCAGGAGCTGGTGGATGCAGTGCATGCATGCACATTTACACGGCCATATTTTTGGTATACATAATCGATGGACCTAGGGCAAGGACTAATGAAAATACACTCATATATTTACAGAATGTAAATATTTGAATGCATTTTCATTTGGAAATAGAATAGTAAAGTATCCTAGCATATTTGGTTATATCTCTGTATGCCCCCTTTATTTTCTAGTGGAAACATCGAAATATGGATGCTTCTGTGAGGCATTGAAATTGGGCGAATGGAAATTGTTTGAACACTGCTCCTGAAAAGCAGTTAAGTCATAAGCCATTCTGACTGCCTGGCCTGTGATTAGTCAGATTCAAACGAATGCTAAGCCCGGGCGTTATTTTAATTTCACTGGAGTAATTGGAGTAAACTCGGTAATTCCGTATTACTCTTTCACACGAAATTGCCAATAATCATGTGATTACTCCTGCTCGCATAATTACGAGTAATTTGGATGGAGAATAATCCTAATGCGACATGCACATTTACCACTAGGACACTAGGGCTCACTATTTTGTTCTGCTGCAGTTAGTGCTATTTCAAGCACAAAATGCATCCACTTGTCCATTTTGGGCGCAAGGGGGTATTTTGCGCAAAGAAAATTACTGGGAGTAATTTTGGGGGAAATGCTACCTCACGAGCACCGTTAGCGACCGTGAACGCCTGCTCGCGATTCCTATTTTGTTGCATTTAGCACTGTTTCTTAAGGCAAAATGAATTCATACACCCATTTTGGATGTGAGGAGGCATTTTTGCATTAAGAAATAGTGCCAAACACAGCATTACCCTTCTTCTGTAATTTTACTGCATTTTAGGTAACTCGTGTGATTATGCTACACTGAAATACGCGAGTTACGCCCATCGCTAATAAATGCATTAGCCAATTCAAACTGGTTGAATAGCAGCCAATCACACTCTCTAAATTTCCAGGGTGTTTCAATCATTCTGATGGCGTCCTGGGGAAGAATAGGATTGGCCCTTGTCTTTAGACCACCATCATTGGCCATAGGTCAAATGACTGAATCTCTTGATACCTTTGTGATTCAGGAGAACGATAGGGGATCCTGTGTGGAAATAGACCCCGTGGTGTAACACACCCTTTCCACACCACCCTTTCCACACCACCCTCTCCATTTGTCCCGTCAGAAACAGATGTCTCGTAAATGGTATATCACACGGGCATCCCCTTTACAGTGCAGTATGTAGGTTAACCACCATTACTCAAAAGAACAATTATGTCGTACACACTGGTCGTTAGAAAGCGAGCGTTAAGGGGGCGTGGCTTGGATGCCGCGCAAGATGGCCGGCTAGGTACGGAGCTCCGCCGCATCGATCACTTCACGGCGTATTTTTCCCGATGTAAACGGGACCGCTACTGAGCACCGTCGCTGGATTTGGCTGGCGGAATATAAACGGAATCAGCGGAGCAGCTTTTCACCGCTTGTGGAGCCTTTTTCACCCCTCTCCGCGATGAAATCCCTGCACCTCACGGAGCCGCCATTTTGAAGCTCTTCCGAACATCGGAGCCTCGGCTGACAGGAGCTGTCACTACATGACGTGTCACTGGACACCAACGAACTTTCAGACACCGACTTCACTTCAGGGGTGAGATTTATATATATTGTGCATGACGCCTTTACTGCATTTTTTCTCTCCTCTTCCACATTAGAGGACACGTCCAAATACGCAGTTTTACGGCGCTTCACCCCTGACAACTGCATGTTTCCCGCCCTAACATGCTCACAACTCTGAAATACTTTTTATCCTAAATTTCTTCCTCATGGCGCTATGACAACAACATTTTCTGAGACTTTCTGTCCGTTTCTCCTGCGCCACAGCTACTTCAGGATGCTCCTTCCTGTGCTTCCATATTAGTCATCCTCCTCTTTTTTGTACTCGTTATTTATCACACTCTAATTTTCCACTGAGTTACGTCTGGGCGCTTCACCCTCTCTTTGGAGATATTTCTGGAACATTTCACATGCACCTTTAGTCGTCTCACAGGGAATTGAGAATATATTGTCGCACGTTCATTTCCTTCTATGGTCAACTTACGCAAACCTAAATTTGTCTTCACATCATCGGGGAGTACTTCAGGAGCATCTTCATCTGGTACAAATAGAGCCACTACATCTGCGAACATGACGACTCCAAAATCATCATTGGCTCATACTAATACCAGTAAGTCTTCCCCACCCGCTCCGGCGGGCAAACGCCTCAAGCAAAATTCTCCTACACCAGAAGACAATCCTTCACATTCTTCTACTGACCAAATTTTAGAGGAACTGCGTGCGCTGCGCCCATTTATTGAAAAAACGAGTACAGATATGCAGCTTTTAAAGGATAAATGGGAAAATATGGATGCCCGTCTTTCTACTGTTGAACAGCAACTTCCTGAAGTTCAGTCCAACACACAACGTATAGACTCTTTAGAAAAAACGGTCCTCTCACTCCAAAAGCATACAGAGGATTTGGAAAATCGAAATAGGAGGAATAACCTCCGTATTTACAATTTGCCGGAAAATCTTGAGGGGGATAATCCAGTGACTTTCTTCACCACTTTCTTGCCGAAACTTCTGGACCTACCACCTTCCACCTCCATTAGTATACAAAGAGCCCATAGACTAGGTGCCAGAACGGGCTCCTCCTCAAAACCTCGTGGAGTCATCATTTTATTTCTGAAATATACAGATCTTTTATTGATTCTCTCAGCTGCGAGGAGTAAAAAACAAGTGTCTTGGCAAGGTCAACGTGTATATCTATCTCAGGATGTCTCTAGCGTCACAGCCTCCAGACGTAAAGAATTTCTGGCTATGCGTCCCTCTTTGCGAGCCTTGGGAGCAAGATATGGCTTGTTTCATCCTTGTACTCTCCGAGTCACCTATCGAGAAAAGTCTTGGTCATTTCAGGAACCTGGAGAATTAAGGAACTTTCTTCTTCTACACAGTGAAGAAGGGATGGACGCCTCCTCTTCTGCTTCGACCAGTGGCTGAAATTGGACTTTTATTGTTTAACTTGTTTGTCGTCCTAATGGCTTGTCTTTGACTTCATGTATTCTCCTTACTCCTCATCTCAGTTCTTACACTCTTTTTTCGTATCTTTCTTCCCTTTATCTATTTCTGGCATCTCCTTTATATCCCTCTATTTTCTTTCTCTAATTTATGGACTTCTGCTTTTTCGTCTACATGTTATGTATGTTAACACCTTTTTTCCCTTTTTTTCCCTCCCCAGACGGATATGTATCGGATTCCTCTCAACACCTTGTCCCATTCCACGTTCCTTTGTGCGGTCTCGATGTGGTTCTCCTCCTGATCCTGGTCCGTACGTCTTGTAAAGCATCACCACCTCCCCACCTTCCCTATGTGTATTTTTTCTCTTTCAGGTATGTTTAATGCAGTCATCCTTTTGGATTTGTACTGTCTTCTATGCATTCTCTCTTTTCTTCCTTCTTCCTTCCCCACTGATCTCCCTTCCCTTTTCCCATCCCTCTCCTCCTCCCTTTTCCTTTTTCATCTTCCTTTTCTACCTGTTCTTCCTTCTTCCTTTTTGAAGAGTTTTATAGTTAATACTTCTATACAGCTTGAATTATTACATGTACAGTATGTTTTTGCAATTCTTGATTTAGATCAGTTTAGTAAGTTTTCACCTTCAAAGTTGTTTCATGGAATGTGAAAGGATTTAATCACCCTATCAAAAGGCAAAGAGTACTCTCCCACCTTTCCTCTTACAATCCAGATATCGTCCTTATCCAAGAAACTCACCTATCTGACATCGAATCTTTAAAGCTAAAGCGACTATGGGTTGGAACTGTTTTATTTTCTCCTGCTTCCCAAAAAAAGAATGGAGTAGCCATTTTGATTCACAAGCGACTCCAGTGTAAAGTAGTTCTAGAAGAAAAAGATGACGAGGGACGCTGGGTCTTAGCTAAACTACTAATTAACAATGTCCCACTTACGATATTCAATGTTTATGGTCCTACATGTTTTGACTCCTCTTTTTGGCCCTCCATTACAGCAAAATGTATTCAACGTAAAGATGATGCTTTTCTATTGGGTGGAGATTGTAACCAGATCATTGACCCTTTTTTAGACCGAAGATCCTCTGTTCGTTTTTCCCCTCATAAACCACATAAACAATTCCTTGACACTATTACCCAAACTCATCTTGTAGACTCATGGAGACTCACTCACCCAGACGTCATGGATTTCTCCTTCTTCTCTCCTCCTCATGCTTCCTTCTCCCGCTTAGACTATATCTTTCTCTCTTCATCTCTTTCTCAACACCTTATTTCTTCTTCTATAGAACCGATTGTTATCTCTGACCATGCTCCTGTTATTACTGTTTTTGACCTTCTTCCTCCTACCCCTAAATCTTCTCGCTGGCGCTTCAACCCTTCTCTTCTTACTGACCCTCTTTTTTCCTCCTCTTTTCGTTCTTTTGCTGCTGAATTTTTTCATCTTAACTCTACACCTGATACCCCACCTCATATTCTTTGGGATTCCTTCAAGGCCACAGCACGAGGTTTTATTATTGATTTTGTCTCTAAAAAGAAGAAAAAATTCCTTCAAAAACGTAAAATCACCCTTGCACATATTAAGTCTCTGGAACATCAATTCTATACTTCCTCTGATAAGATTATGTCTCCTGAACTGCTTAAGGCTAAGATTGCCTTTAACAAGCTTACCACAGACTCTGCCTCCTCT
Source organism: Lissotriton vulgaris (assembly GCF_964263255.1). Taxonomy (NCBI): domain Eukaryota; kingdom Metazoa; phylum Chordata; class Amphibia; order Caudata; family Salamandridae; genus Lissotriton; species Lissotriton vulgaris. The sequence continues at coordinate 481,728,057 of NC_141699.1, read as the reverse complement.
TTTCTTCTCCGGACCAGCGCGCGATTTTATGGAGGTCGAAATAAATCAGGTAAACTGTTAGCTAACTATTTAAAATCTCGTAAAGAACGTACTAATATTGATTCTATCTATTCCCCCTCTAATGTACTTCTTCATACCAATGCAGAAATTTTGCAACAATTCCACTCTTTTTATGAGACTTTATATACTCCCGAAAACCCTCCCACCCCAGAGCTTATTCAATCCTACTTTGACAACATACCTCAACCAGATACTTCCCACCTTAATATTTCGGCCGTTGACTCTGATCTTACGATTTCGGAACTGTCCTCTGCTCTATCCTCCCTCACTAAAGGGAAAACCCCAGGACCTGACGGCTTCCCAGTTGAATTTTACCTACATTTCTCAGACCTTCTTTTACCTCACCTTCTATCTCTATTTCAGTCTTTTTGTTCTACTGGATCAGCCCAAGGCTCTTTTCAAGACGCTACCATATGCCTTATCCCTAAAGAGGGTAGAGACCCTAAGTTCTGTAAAAATTATCGACCTATATCTCTAGTTAATGTTGACTATAAAATCTTTGCGAAACTATTAGCCCTTCGCCTTGACCCGCTCCTACCACATCTTATAGGGAAAGAACAATGCGGCTTTGTTAAAGGCCGCTTGACCTCGGATAATTCTAGACTCTTCCTTAATGTTTTAAGTAAAGCCCCCTCGCTATCGATTCCCCTTGCAGCCATTTCAGTAGATGCTGAGAAAGCCTTTGACCGAGTCGACTGGTCTTTTCTTCTGGCCTCCTTAAAATGGCACGGCTTTAACCCCAAATTCATATCTTATATTTCTTTGATATATTCTATGCCCAAAGCATCTGTTCTCGTTAACGGTCAACTCACTTCCCCATTTACACTCCAACGTGGTGTTCGCCAGGGCTGTCCTTTATCACCTCTTTTATTTATTTTAGCGCTTGAACCTTTCCTTACCTCCATACGCAATAATCCGTCCATTTCTGGCTTCCCGTACGGTGACCGTCATCTTAAATTGTCTGCATATGCTGACGATATTCTTTTATTTATTTCTGACCCACCTACCTCAGTCCCCGCATTACTAGACGAATTTCAGAAATTCTCCTTGGTCTCCGGTTACAAAATAAACTCGGACAAAACAGAGATTCTTCCTTTAACCAAATTTTGTCTCCCCCACTTTTTCACGGCCACTGGCTTTGCTTGGAATTCTACAAAAATTAAATATCTCGGTGTTCTTTTTTCTAGCTCTATATCCTCCTCCATTCAACTCAACATGAATGCAGTCATATCTAGGATAGACTAATTACTCACCTCTTGGAATCCACTATTTCTTTCCTGGTGGGGCCGTCTTGACTCCATCAGAATGATGATTGCCCCTATTTTAATTTACTTATTATCCATGCTCCCACTTCGTATTCCAAACTCTTATTTCCGTTGCATTGATTCTGCGTTGTCCAAATTTCTTTGGAAGCAGAAAAAAGCCCGCATATCGCTCTTCAACTTACGTAAATCTAAACTTAATGGTGGTACCAACTTTCCAGACTTTCGCCTCTATCATAAGTCCTTTTCCCTTCGACAGGCTTCCCGCTGGTTATCTCAGGAACCCTCCCCTTTTTCTCCCCTCTGGCTTTCTGTTGAACAGGAACTACTGCTTCCGTACTCTTTCCAAGAAGTAATTCGTTTTACCTCTAAAGCCCCATGCCTTAATCCCCTTTTATTCAAGCATACTTCTTCTCTTCTGCGCCCTTTAGTTTCACCTTCCTCAGTAACGCAGGAATCCTTCCTACTAATGCCTATATGGTACAATTCCCTTCTATTAATTAACAACCGACCTATTGCATGGCCCTCATGGAGAGCGAAAGGTATCATTTGGATACGTCATCTTTTTGATGGGTCCTCTCCTTGCTCATTTCCTGCATTTCGGTCTCAATTCCACTGCCCTCCATCTTTTGCAAAGAAATTCCCTATCCTTATGGAAACCATTCTAGATCGTTATTACTCTCTCCCCTCTGAAGAACTACCCACCTCATCTTCCTCCTTACTCACTGTCCTTTCTACAACTCCTAAAGCTTCCATCATTTACCGGTACTTTTCAGCCCCCAATCCAGATCGTCTCAAATCAAAATTAGAATTGTCCTGGGAGACAGACTTACATTCTTCATGGCCGACTTCTCTCTGGGACAAAATATGGGCTCGATCCTTGAAGACTTCCCGTACTGCCTCTCTCACTCAATCCCTATTTTTCTTTTACCACAGACTATACCTCTCTCCTCTTTCTATCTCTCGCTTTCAACCTGATGCTGTATCTAATTGTTGGACCTGTAATGCCCCTTCTGCGGATCTTTTCCACCTCTTCTTTTTCTGTCCTTCAACTCGTCTTTTCTGGTCTCAGCTATTCTCTCGCCTTTCTCGCATTTTCAACCTCTCTATTCAATTTTCTCCTTCTTTGGTATTTCTTGGTAGCCTTTCAGAAGATTTAGACCTCCCCCCACATTCTCGCGGTCTTTTTGACCTTATGCTGGCTCTGGCATTACAGCATATTGTCTCTAATTGGAAATCTCTGAACAAATTGTCTCTCAATTGTTGGTGGAATCTTGTATGTCACTCACACAGACTTGATGTAGCCTTTGCTTCCTCCTGTAAACCCTCCCGAAATGTTGAATTTTACTGGCTACCTCTTACTCTATACCTTGATCAATCCGCCAAAAAGAGTTACTCTCCACTATCTTCGGGTAATTTCAAGCCCCCCTGAGCACATGTACTCTTGCCTGCAGTCTTTCATGATATTTTTCAGTCTCAATATTATAATTATTTAGCTTTATATTGACCTTTTTCATACTTCTTTTTCATACATACAATTACTCATATGATGGTTTTTACTGTACTTTTTGATTACCATTTACTGTATTTCCTATTATTGCTTATCCATCTTCTACGATAAATACCATGTTTTTGTTTTCTTCTCTCCTCCCTTCCCCCCCCTCCTTCCCTCCCCATAACTTAAAATGCTTTGTTTTTCATTGTGATATTAGCTGCTTATATTTTCTTTGTCCCATCTTATGCCTTTTTTCTCATATTTGCTGATGTCACCTTATTGTAATACTAATTTTTCTCTAATAAAGCTTTCAAACTTAAAAAAAAAAAAAGAAAGCGAGCGTTAAATCTTTTGGAACAGTGAGAAGCCGAACATCTATCAAGCCAATCTTTCAAAGCTTCGCAATGTGCTGCCAGTTCTGCAACATTCAAAGGCACCCTCATTCAGACTGACTTGATGGATGCCCACTTTCAATTGATTTGTTCACTGTGCATCTGGTATTATAGACTTGTGATTACCTCTAAGTCCCTCGTCCTCGACCCAGTCATCACACAAGAGGTATTCCACACGACAGGAAACAAAACAGGAAATGCTTTTAAACTCCACCCACCCTCCTATCAGGTGCTATAACACACCTCAGCATCAGAAGTTTTGTTTCCTGTCGGTGGTTTACTTGATGGGAGACGCTGGGGTGAGTGCCGGGCGCTTACCTGCTTCGTTTGTCCTATGGATCCTCCTCTGCTGGGCTCTGGGGGGCTCCCATGGACCGTTGTGGGATTACTTAGAGTGGGGCTGCTGGGCTTCCCTTTCTCCTCCTGGGCTCAGGTGACCCATACTGCTGAGCTTTGTGGGTCTTCCTTTTTCGTTTCCTGCCCTGGTCTCTGTTCGCGCTGATGGCTGTGCTGTGGATCTTCCTCCTGCTGCTTGCTGCTTTCCTGCTGAATCCTCGACCGTGGACATGGTAGGGGTTTGGAGCTGTGAGCGCTGGGCTGTTCTGGGGCGCGCTCCTCCCCTTTGGATTCCCCGATGTCTCCATTGCCTCTTTGCCTTGAGGGGGCCCTGGTGACGGTTCCTGCGTGTGCCTCTGGGACTCGCTGTTATCCCTGTTGCACTGGGCCGGCCGGCTGTCTCGGCGGCGTCTTCCTGATTTTGCGCGCATGCGCTTTGCCCCCTGTTACACCCATCGGCCGTGTTCGGTGCCGGGTGCTGGTGTGGGCGGGCGTCCGGGTGGACTCCGGGCGCTCCGGTTCTTGGAGCGGAGTCGTGCCTGATCCGTGTTTGTACACGGTTGCGTGTCTCGGATATTGGGCGTTCTGAGGTTGGAACCTGAGCCTGAGCCTGCGAAATGTGACTCCTGGAGCTACCTGGGATTGCACCCGGGGCCTCTTCAGTGGGATTCCTGCGCTCTTCCGGGGTGTGGATGTGGACCTTCTGTTGCTGCTGCCGACTTTGGTGCTGGGTTTCACGGTTCGCGACTTGCCTGTCCCGCATCCGCATTGGCCCTTGCTGGTATGTGTGCTCCAGTGGCACAATCGGTTAGTGCGCGGTACTTATACAGCAGTACTTGCGCTGAGCCATGCCGTGGTTGTGAGTTTGAGCCTCACCTGGAGCTGCTGATTGGTTTTCATACACCATTGAAGTGGTCTTTGCTGCACTTCCTCTGCATTGTGAGTTCTAAGTTGCCCGGTGGTCGAGAGGGCTGTGGACAGGACACTGACCTTCTGCTTGCAACTTGGCGTCCAGGCATGGCGTCTGGTGGGAGTCTGCTTATGGTACGTGCTCAGAAATGTTGTTCTTTCATCACTTTATTATTGAAGGTGTATATTACACTGTTCTACGTCCCCTCTCCTACCCTCTACTATTTTACTGGGGTAGTTGCACGGATGTCTGGAGTTCGGCTTGGAGTGTTGGTCATGTGCTACCTCCGTCGTGTGGGGAGGTCTTCCTCTCCTGTGCCTGCATCTTCCCCTTTTTCTGGTGGGGCCTCCTCCCCTCTCCTGTGATGCCTGGAATTGTGCTGATGCCCGGTTTGGGCGCCTTCTTCTGGATCATCTGTTGCTTGCTGTTGGGATTTCTGCTTTCTTCGGATTTTCTTTATCCTCTTCTCTGCCAGTGCCTCTTTTGTGTCCATGGTTCTGTTGTGGGTGTGGATGGTGCCGGATCTTTCTCCATACCCTGGTTTGTGTCCTTGCTTTCTCCGTTATGGGATGTGGCTGACTCTTTGCCTGTCTTCGTTCCTGTGGACTCTGAGGTGGCCAGTCTTGTGGTTCGTCCTTCCATGGCTGCTGGTCACGTTCTGATGGACGGTGTGTGCGTGTGGGTGGATTCTGCCCTGAAGATGTCTTCTGCCGCTCCTCATCTGGCTGTTCGTTCTGGCTTTTCTGAGGAGTGCATTGTCCCGTCTTTGCTGACCGATTTGGAGTCCCTGTTTTCGTCCACGCAGGAGGGTGCCAGTTGTCCGGTGTTGCTGGAGTCTATGGCCCGCCTGGAGGAGAATGTATGTCGGACGTCGCCTTTGCTTCTGTGAGGGCTTCTGCTGTGTCCTGTGGTTCCTCTGTTGCTGCCCGCAGTATCCTAATTTATGCGGGATTGGAGGACGGACGCGGCCCAGCGTTCCGTGGCTTTGCGGCTGCCTTTCGCTGGTGCCTGTCTGTTTGGTGACTCGCTGGAAGAGTAGCTACTCTGGGTCTTCCAGGAGCGCAAGCATTCTTTATCTTTTTGTGACCTTCCGACCGGGTGGGGGGTCCTTCCTTTCGGGTGCCTGGACTTTCCGCCAACCTTCCAAGTTTCAGCAGTCCTCCTTTGGATTCGTCATTGCTCTGATCTTCTTTCCTCCGGACATTTTTGAAGATGTCCCGGAGGGGTGCCAGGTCTGGTCCGCAGCATTCCTGACTGGGCCACCCTTGGGGTCGTTTTCGCTGGTGTTCCTCCTCTAGTTGGTGGGAGACTTCGCAGGTTCCTTCCTGCTTGGCGCCTGACGACCTCAGACAGATGGGTGCTGGATGTCTTGTCGAGGAGCTACCGGATCGAATTCTTGTCCCCCCCTCCCCTCTCCGGGGTGGTGGTGACCCCTTCTCCTCGGGATGCTTCCCGCCGTCTGGCCTTGTTGGACGGGGTTCGTTCTTTGGTCGGCAACCTGGCGGTTGTCCCGGTTCCCCTGGCGGAGCAGGGGTTTGGCGTTTATTCATTCTTCTTCGTGGTGCCTAAACTCACGGGGGTTTCCGAGTGGTCATCAACCTTCGGGGTCTGTACTTGTTCGTACGGAAGATCCCCTTCAAGATGGAGACCCTCCGGAAGGTTCTTCCGTTGATCCAGTCGGGTTGGGTGTTCTCCGCGTCGACCTCCAAGATGCGTATCTGCACGTCCCAGTGGCTGTGACGGATCGGCGTTTCCTGCGATTCTGCCTGGAGGGTCGACACTGGCTGTTCTGCGTCCTCCCTTTTTGGTCTTCGGTCCGCCCCCCGGGTGTTCACCAAGGAGGCTGCTCCCTTGGTGGCTCATCTCCATCTCCTGGGGGTGTCCGTGTTTCCGTACCTGGACGATTGGCTGCTGCAGGCTCCGTCTCCGGAGGTCATGTCCCGCCAAATTTCCTTGACCATGCGTACGCTCGAGGATCATGGCTTCCTTGTCAATCTACCGAGGAGTCACCTGGACCCTGGTACTCGGAGGACCTTCCTTGGGGTGGTGTTCGGCAAGGTCTTTCTCCCGGAGTCCCGGATTCTGCGTCTTCAGTCTTTGCTGAGGAAGTTGCTTCCAGGGTTTCGGCTCCTCTCCTGCAGTGGCTGGTGGTTCAGGGCCACATGTCTGCCACTTTGTTCATGGTGCCCTGGGCCAGGGTTCATCTTCGGCATCTGTTGTGGCATATTCAGCGTTGGGTGCGCTTTCCTGTCCAGGACTTCTCGATTCCTGTGCCTATGTCTCCAGAGTTGGTGTCTGCTCTCCAGTGGTGGCTGGATTCTTCGAATCTGTCGCGGGGCATGTGGTTCCTTCCTCCGCCCCCCTTGGTGTTGACGACGGATGCCAGCGCTTCCGGATGGGGTGCGACTCTAGGCCCATGGGCGGTGCAGGCGCGTTGGCTTCTTTTGGAGTCGCAACGTTCTTCGAATTAGAGGGAGCTGTCTGCGGTGGAGAGGGTTCTTCGCCTTTTCAAGGATCGTCTTCTGGGGTGCAACGTGTTGGTGAGGTCGGACAACACTGTGACCGTGGCCTACTTCAACCACCAGGGCAGTACCCGCTGCCTTTCCCTGAACTTGGTGGCGTGTGTAATTGCGAGTTGGGCCGAGTGCCATCTGGTGGCCCTCTCTGCTCAGCACATTCGGGGTGTGGACGATGTGGTGGCAGACTCTCTGAGCCGGAGGTTTCCCTCGTCCCTGTCCCTGTGTCTGGCTCCCGGGACCTTTCGGGTACTTTGCCTGAGATTCGGGACTCTGGCTCTGGACTTGTTTGCCTCGGGGTCCAATGCCCTGGTGCCCCTGTTCTGCTCCAGGTCTCCAGAGGTGGGCGCAGGGGGGGTGGATGTCATGTATCTCCTTTGGCCTTCCTGGCTTCTCTATGCCTTTCCTCCCTTTCGTTTGGTTCCTGCGTTTCTGCTGAGGGTTCGGTGAGAGGGGGCTCAGGCGGTGGCAGTGCTGCCTTAATGGCCGAGGAGGTCCTGGTTTCCTCTGCTGCTGGGCCTGGCTGTGGGGCCTCCTTGGCTTCTGCCCCGTCACCCCTCTCCTCTGAGATCTCCATCTCCCTTTCTGGTTCCCCTCTCCTTGGCAGTTTGGGGGTTGAAGCTGTGTCTCTTGGGACCCGTGGTCTGCCCGACCACTTGTTTTGGGAGCTGCGGGCTTCTCGTAGGTTGTCTGCCTTGTCTTTCTATTCGGAACGATGGTCTTATTTTTCGAGGTGGTGTTCCTCCTCTGGTTTCCTTGCTGGGCCTTTAGGCTGCTATCTGTGCCTTCCGGGTCCCGGATTCCTTTCTTCCTTCTGATGGCTTGCTGGGTTTCTCGCCTTTTTCGGAGTTTCTCTCTTCTTCTTCTGTTTGATGCCCCCTTGGGGTCTCTCCTTGGTGTTGGGGGTTTTGCAGTCTTCCCCTTTTGTACCTTTGGAGTCTGTGGCCCTTGACATTCTGTCGTGCCTGGTGGATTTCTGTTCTTTCTTTTGGCCTCGAACGTGCCTTGTCCTTTCTGTGGCTTGTTCTGGGGTGTTTCGCTCTTCTGACTCTCTCTCCGTGTCCTTTGGCTTGGCTGGTTTGGCTACGGCTGCTTCATGGCTCTCTTTGGGTCGCTGGTTTCTGGCGGTCTTTGCTCTTGCCTATCTTGGTGCGGGTTTGCCCTGTCCGGCGGGTGTCCTGGCGCGTTCCGCTCGGGCGTGTCTGCCTCCTGGGCTGCTTCCCTGGGTGTGTCTCTTGGTGGATTTGTCGGGCTGGGTCCTGGGCCTCCGAGTCCGCGTTCGTGCGGCACTGATGGTGGGGTTGTGCCTTGTATGACCGGACCAGTTTTTGGTCGTGGGGTGTTGCTGGCTGTGGGGGGTTTTTCCCCTCCGCTGTGATTCTGTTGTTTCTTGCAACTTTGTCTTGCTGCACTCCTTTGTGTCTGGTCTGTGTTTTGTTGTGTGTGGGTTGCCAAAGGCCTGTTTGGGCGTTGCTTTGGTATGCCTCTTGTGTGATGACTGGGTCGAGGACGAGGGACGTAGAGGTAATGCTATGATTACGTATGGTAATCCCCATTACTCTTAGTTCTACTCGTCCTCGACCCAGTCATACAACCCGCCCGCCCTCCCTTTCCAGGCCTTTGGTGCTTGGTACATCAGGATTTGCTTCTGGTGGTGAAGTGTGTTATAGCACCTGACAGGAGGGTGGGTGGAGTCTAAAAGCGTTTCCTGTTTTGTTTCCTGTTGTGTGGAATACCTCTTGTGTGATGACTGGGTCGAGGACGAGTAGGACTAAGAGTAATGGGGATTACCGTACGTAATCATAGCAATAGTGTCACTTTCACTCTGTGGTGGAAATTCGATGTACTGTTAATCCCATGCAGTGTATTATCACTGGAGCCTCTTGTTTTCACTGGTAACCAATGGACCACCGATAATCTCTTCTCACTCAAGGCTCTTCAATGTAAGTCCAGCAGGTTGAGATCCATTCCAGATTTTCAGGCTAACAGCATAATATAAATGTAACTACAATTGATCTAAATTAAAATTATTTATGCAGTCAGAGGATGTCCTGAAAACATGACTCAAATACAGACCTCCTGGACTTCTGTTTGACACTTGAGCGCTACAAGTGCAAAACCACGTATTTAAAAAAAATGTGTATCTTATCTTTCTATCCCAAAGTGCAAAGTCTGTTCAAAAAGGTAGACCGCCAGGCAAAGTTAAACCTATAACAAGACTCTCCCAACAAAGGTCGTAAGAACGCTATTCTACTCTGCAATTGCCACACTGCAAGGGAACTATACTCCACACAGACCTTTAAGTCATGTCAGTGGAAGAAAAAGATTGCAGTATGTTTAGTTCCGCAAGGTGGCAGTACAGACCGGCTTTGCTTTAGTTTGTCTCCCTGAATAAAGCAGTGACTTTAATAGGAATAATATTATTATAGGCGTCAGATACATTTAAAAATTTGTGGCGGTGTCAAATGAGGTTTGACTTTAACAATTTTTCTTTGATGGCGAAGGTGGGTAAAAATATAGGAAATGCTTTCACAGTCTGTACATGTCAGCAGCGTCGAACATCACCATCGAAGAGTGACCTCTGATAAGATGCCTCGCAAAAACTAAAGGCATGGGACAGAACTAACCCAAGGACTGGTCATTCTGCTACTCAGGCATTTTCCCGATGGTTTGAAGTCTGGAGGTAAGCTTTCAGAGCTAACCATTAAAGCCCCCATGGCCACATTCGTGCTGCGGCCCCGTCTTGCCACAGCATGAGGTGGTTTGAATATTTTTGCCATGGCTGATTTTGGTTTTCAGTTCGTCCCAGAACTCACCTGGACAAAGTTGGGACTTACCTTTGCAGAAGTTGAAACAATTATACACCTAAGTGACCAGAAAGAACTAGGAATTTTTAGGGTACTAAGAACCTCATTCTGGGGGAATGTATTTTTGGGCAAAAAATTAGTTTTTGCACCCTAATAGCGGAAATCGCTACACATCCAGGAGCTTATTTATGAGAGGTTTGCTGCACAGGAGCATCACTTTTTTTTAACCTTCCAGCAGCGCAAGTCTCTCAATCATATCTATGAGGCCAAGCAAAACCACTTGGGGCCTCATTTATGAGAAATGACGCACCGCTGCGTGAAAGCAGCGATGCGTCACTTCTCAGTGAGCACTCCTTGGGACATTCCTGATGCGTCATATTTAACGTATGACGCATCATGTCGCAAGGAGTTACAGATACATCAGTATTTCTGACGTATCTGTATGCGCAAAAGGGACGCATTGCTGGAGTGTGTCACAAAAGTGACGCAACTCCAGCAATGCGTCCTTTCACATGGGGCAAGCCCCATGTCAAAGGGTCTGCATCAGTCTTACGCCTGCTGTGAGGCAGGCGCAACATTTTGATGCAACAGCGTGCTAAAAGTGACGCAGTGAAATCTCATAGATTTCACTGCGTCACTTCCATGACCCTTTCTTGCGTCAATACACCCCCCTTGCATACATTATACCTGGCGCAGGTATAATATGGCGCAGGGGTTTACAAAGTGACGCATCTACCTAGATGCGTCACTTTGTAAATATGGCGCAACAAGGCGCATTTTTTATGCCACTGGTGCGTCACAAAAAGTGACGCACCAGCGACGTAAAAGTGACGCAGAGCCTCATAAATGAGGCCCTTGGTGTGGCTTAGCATAGCCTCATGGATATGGAGTAAGGCAACGCAGCGCCAGGCGCTGTGTTAACTTACTATGCACCAGGGAGGTGTTCGGCGGGCATTGCTGTGGGTTTTCCCACGCAACACCCATGGGTTTTGATGCTGCCCCAGATTTACTTAATATTTCAAAGCGAACCATTCAACAGCCCCTATGATTATGATAGGAGGCTGCTCTTATTACTTATCGTTTCATGGTCGTTTTTACCTTTTATTGTTCATGTCACTATATGTCACTTTTGCTGTAGTTTCCATTTTTCTCACTGGGGACACTTCTGTGTATGAATTTATGAATTATTTTTATTGTGTTTTACATATAGAAATATTGATTATAGAGTACCTAATATTGAGTGATATAGTGTTTCTTCAGCTTTGGATATCGACTTAACCCTTATTCATTGCAATTGTGCTTACAATTGCCAATATTACTGTATTAGTCAACAGGAGCCATTGTTTCTGTTTATAAACCAGATTTACTTAATGACGTAAAGCTGGGGAAGGACCAAAATCTTACGCCTCTCCAGAGCAGGCATAACGAGGAGGAATATTTATATTTTTCCTCGTTTATTCTGCAGCACACATATAAAGAAGAAAACGCCTATCTGGAATGTTTTTGTGCAGGAAGGTGCCACCAAAACAATCCCATTTGCAACGGAGGTAGCTTTGCACCATGGTGCAAGAGTGCCTACGTTGGCTTTAGGCTGCAAATTGCTCACCAGCACTGGGGGAAAGGACAAGAATACACATTATTCCACAAGTACGACGCATTTCTGCCCTTTCACATTGGCGGAGGGCAACGTCGCAAGAAGCCTTGCATCGCTTCCCTACACCAATTCCCCATGAATGAGACCCCTGGTTTTCCCCATTCACATTTTTCCATGAAAAAAAGACTTAATGTTTCAGGGGAAAAGTGGCCTAAAAGAGGCAGCACATAAGGTATATGTGTGTGCAAATTCTTATACTATGGGCCATATTTATTAAGGTGTTGCATCAGTTTGGCATCACGCAACTGTGTGTATGCCCAATGCAACCCTCAAGTGCGATTTATCAAGCCACGCAAGGCCACCTTTCAAGACCCTGAGTGGCTTGATAAATCCAGAGTAATGCAGAGCAGCACAAATCGCTACATTGCGCTACTCTGCCCCAGGGTGGCATTCCATGGGTGGTGCTAGGATGTTCCCTTGCAAAAACCCATGGATTTTGACGGATTCCCAGATTTGCCTTAAGTGGTAGACCTAGGAATGCACCAAAACTGCTATGACTCCCCAGGTGAGGTTTGATAAGGAAAAATGTGTTTGTTTCTCCTCGTTCTTCCCTCTTTCTGTGTGTGCTGCATTCTACAGCACACACAGAAAGAGAAAAATGCCTCAGGGGATTGTTTTTGTGCAGGAAGGTGTTCCTTAGCCTCCCCGTGACATGAATGCACGAGTACACTTTGCATGTCCTGCGTCATAATCCTCCATTCTGTTGACACCAAACCATATCGGTTTTCGTACATACACAAAAAGAAAATGATAAAGCTCTTACACAAGTATGTCATTTACTTGCGGAAGCAAATTTGACTTTGAATGAAGAAAAGTGTGAGTTCCATAAGACAAAGCTAACATTCTTTGGCCATATCTTTTCTGAGGGGGGTATGGCACCAGACCCTGCTAATTTACAAGCACTGTAAAATGGTGATTCCCCCAAGATGTTTCTATGGTGGTGTTCATTTCTTAGAAATGCTTGTTACTGTTCCCGATACATACAAAATTTTGCCACTGTAAGTGCTCATTTGAAAGACTTGACTAAGAACAATGCTTCATTTCATTGGTCACATGAATGCGAGGAAAGCTTTAAAATAATTAAACATGCCGCTGAGAAGGCTACAGAAATGGCACATGTTGGGCATAACCCTTCTTATGGGGATTTCCCTAATACATTTAGCTTTTTTCCCTGATTCTCTTTTTGTGGCCAGGACCCCAGTCTATCTTCTTTATCCCTAAAATGTTATGCCATATACATAGGTACACTCCAGATTGGATACTGGGCTGCCCTTGTCAGACCCTAGTATATGGTATACATGTACCCAGGGCATAGGTACCCCAGAGGCCTCCCATGGGCTGAAGCATGCATTATGCCACCCATGAGAGGCCATTCAAAATGGAACTACAGGCCTGCGAGCCTGTGTAAGCTGCTGCTTGCACCACTTACGAAAGATATAGGTTTACTATATCTATAGGTCACTAAACTTAAAACCTCACCCCTCTAGCAGGTCTTGACAATACTGAAGGCAGGGTGCTGGGTTTTACATGGGAGGGGGGTGCCCCTACATGAGCAGAGCACCCCTGCAGCCTTCAAAGACCATTCTCCCGGGTTGTCAGTGACGCAGCCAGACATATAGGTAGAGGTGCATTATATGCTCGCGTAAAATGCTATCTTTAAAACGGCAGCAACAAAACATGTCGTGTTTGGTATCAAAAACCTTGGAATCATACCTCCACACCGGTAACTGGTGTGGGAGGTATGATTCTACCCTTCTGACGTGAGCTTTGTGGGGTCCCTGCCTTCTCGACCAGGGCAGCACAAAATGGTGGCTGCCAACCAGAAACACATTTCTGCCATCCTGCTACTGAGCCAAGCTCGAGCAGGAGAAGGCAAGACAATCGGAATCCTGTCACAGGGAGGTGTGACCACCTCCCAGACAGGATTTAGTGTATTGGGGCTGGGAGGGTGCACTTTCAAAGTGACTGAAAGTCTGCACGAGGGGCATTGGTGTCCCCGTGCATAGGCCAGTTCAAAGTAGTCCTATGAGCCATTGGCTCCTGCTCTGGCACGAAAATGGATAAAGGAAAGGGGAGTATCCTCCCCACTGTCCTGACCCTCCTCTGGGAGGGTCCCCTAAATCTGTCCAAACCTCTCCCATGGGTACTTAAGGGCTTATCAGGCTGTAGGACCTTAGATTCGCTGTGGACAAGATTCTGAACAAGAAATCACTGACCTTCAACCGTCTGGACACTCTGGACTTCGCTGGGCTTCAACCGGGACCGACTTCATCTCCCTCTCTGTCCAAAGCATTATCTGTGCCTGTGCACCATACAGGTTCTGTGCAGGACCTGTGGAGCATTAAGGACAACTGAAGTTATCCCCCTTGGGGTGAAGGAGTCACTCCCCTGCATTTGCAGGCACCATAATGCAACTGACCAGCCACTGATCCTGAGATACTGCGGAATCTCAAGGCTCCAGCAACACAGGAGGTGTGTTCATATGTTCCTTGAGGTCATGCTGCCCTCTCACCAAGTCTGAAGCCAATATCCCTTGTCGGGACTGCATATCCCGAAACCCTTTGTACCGCGTACTTTTACAAGGGCAAATGCTTGTTGGCATTCCCCAACTAAGTTTATAGGAATATCGATAGCCCCAACCTCGGCACACATTTCTTACAAAGGACTTTTGCCTCCTCGCACTCTGAGCTCTGCAAGCTGTTACTTTGTGACACTGCTAGAGGTCCCCTTGCGACTCCTGTGCCTGTGGGTCCATTTGAGGGACAACACTGCTTTTCTTGAGCTCTTCTGGTTGCTCCAGGCTTGCCCTGACTCCCTTTGCTTTAGTGAGTCTTCTGGTCCTTGCTGACCAGACCGTAACCATACATGACCTTCTTTGTGGGTTGCAGCTGCCAAGGCTTGTTGGTGCTCCCGCCGGACACGACCCCTCAGTACTCAACATCCTTTGTGGGACAGCTCATATCCAGCTCCTGGTCATCCTCAATGTCTCCTGGTCCCCGTGGCTGCAGAATCAAGGTCTCCATCATCACACCTGAAGCACCTGACATCGGTGGGCGTTCGTCCACCGAGCCCCTGGTCACTACTGAGTGACCCAGACTCTGTCTCCTCTGCTTTCAGGTTCCTTCCATCAAGAATCTACCTGTGGGTTACTCCGGACACTTTTCCTCTTTCCAGCAGTGGCATTTCTTTGAAGACTCCCATTGAGATTGACAACGGTTTCCGACGCCATTTCATCCCTGTGCACCCGGCTTCCCTGGGATAGGTAACGCTGGTGCTTTGGTATCCACGGGTGGGTTGGCTCTTCAACCTTCTATGTTCTAAAGGTTTCTTCATAATCCACTGGGAAGGGTCCTTACACTTTAAAACTGCAACCGCGACTCTCCCATTGAATAGTACGTAGCACACAGTCGTGTTCTCACACTGCACCCGTCCTCCAAGGGGTCCCTCCTTACTCACCTTGGATGGTTCCTTGGGGTCCCAGCAATTCTCCAACCTCTAGACACTGTCTTGACTTGAGTCATGGTTTTTTATACCACTATTTTAGTATATGGTTTGGTCTCCCCCTGGAGCCCACTGTGTATTAGTGCTACTTACTATTGTTTATGTGCTACAGTATTGTGTACTTTGTGTTTATCTGCATGTAGCAGATACTGTAAGGTATTTAAGGTGTGTTATAATAATAAATACATACTTTTGTAACTACTGTGTGGTTCTCCTTTCATTTAACCAATACAATAAGGGTGCATTTTGGAAAAACAAGCTGCTTAACATTCCTTCAAGACTAAGCCTGAAGGCTGCTCTCCACATCTACCACTTGGATAGATTTCTAAGGTTATCTTTGACCCCTTAACACCTTAGCTGCGGCAGCTATTCCGCCGCAGCGCTAAGGGAGCGGGGGGCCGTGCGGCGCGCACATGCTGGTGACGGAACCGCTCCGTCACCAGCCGCGGTTGAGCTGTGCTGATGACGGAGCGGTTCCGTCATGGCCCTGCCCGCTCAATAGAACGCCCAGCGCAGGTGCGGAATCTGCGCTGCGCAGGCGCGTCGGGCGGGCCATGATGGAACCGCTTCGTCATCAGCACAGTGCCACCGCGGCTGATGACAGAGCGGTTCCGTCATCAGCACGGAAAGAGTTAAAACACCATAAGGGCTGTTCGGACTGGTGCAAGGTGCCCACTTTAATTAGTGGACATCATATACCAGGCCAACTTCTCACAGCATGTAAAAAGGTACACCACATACCCAGGGCAGGTCCTGCACTGGCTAATGGTGGGACGCAGCACTAATTGTGCCACCCACCAGAATAGCCTTTCAAAAATGTATCAAGCTTGCCATTGCAGGCCTGTGGGTGCAAAGTTGTGCCTATGCTCAGATTGGCATTTCTACCTCATTAGCCAACCCTGAGTGGGCCTTCCACTACCACGAGAGCACCCCTTGGGTACACCCTTAGGGGTGGAGAAAGTAGTAGGAGAAAGGCACACCTGAGTGTTCCCTGCCCAGATAGTGAAAAACTCCCATCTGAGTCTTCACTAACAAGGAGGTTGACTCTTCTCATAGGACAAAACTGGGGTTTGCTGGTTCCCTCTTAGTGGCCTTAGAGCTCTAGCAACTTTCCCGCTGTAAATGCACTGTAAAAGTGTGCATGCCCTTCCTACACACAACAGGAAGGGGTGCTTACCTGAGGTTTTTAAACCTGCCTCAAGCCTGTCATTGCAGGCTGTGGATGCGCACTTGCACCTATTAGGTTTTTGAACATGTGTCATGCCTGCCATTGCTGGCCTGTGTGTGCACAATTGCACTTATGCTCAGGATAGCATCTCTAAACCACAGGCCAATCCTGAGGGGACCTTTCAATACCACTAGGGCACCCCTGGGGAAAGTCTTAAGGGGTGAAGCAAGTGACGGGTTAAAAGCAGGGCAGGTGCTCATGTGTGGTTCCTGTCCAGTTAGTGAACAATACACATGTGTGTTTTCACGACCTATGAGGTTTGCTCTTCCCATAGGTTAACATTGGGGAATGGTTGAAATTACTTGAAGCCGCAGTGGAGCAGCCTCATAATTGGATTCACAATGACAACCCCTCTCCTGGGATAAAATGGATTTGTCATTAATAGCTTAGGAATGCCACTTCTAGAAAATGTGAATTTCTCTGTTCTAAAACTCTTTGTGTGACTATTAGTTTGACTCTAGTCCACACTAGAGGCTGGGGGTGCACATCTGTGTATTCCCCAGAGGCAGCTATAAACCTTGGGTATGCAACTGGAATGACCTCTGCTATTTGAAGGCCTGGCTGGATAGACTGGAGGGAGGGGTTTTGACACTTGTTCTCTGGGAAGCCAGATCGTGGCCTCACTAAAGATTAAGATCTGCATTCCATGGCCCATGGCAGACAGGACTGAAATTTAGGGGAGACATCTGTGGTTCAAAGGGAAACCATCTGAACCACCCCAACTTCAGTCACACTACATAATAACTACTGGTGCCATACTTAAGCAGGGTGGAGATACACTTGTGGGGATCTGGGGACGGAGACTGAGATCCTAGGATTGCATGGTGCATGCTGCCAGAGAATCTGTGTGCACAAGGAGGACTACTGCCATTGGAAGTGACCGTGCTCCCTTTCTGAATAGGGACTGGCCTCTGCTGACGTCCTGTTCCTATGTCGCACCCTGAAGTATGCTATTCAACAGCTTGTTGGCTTGGCCCCTGCTTTCTTGTGGAGGTCTCAGGTACATCAAAGTCCTGCAGCGAGTAACTCACACTATCTATTTATGACACCTGGAGAGCAGTGCCCCTTTAAGTGCCCACATGGTCTGTTGGATCCCAGCTGGTAAAACAGCTTGAGCTTGGAACTAAGCATTGTGCCTGGAGACCGGATTGCCTTGTGGGGAGCCCCGAAAGTATTGCCCGCATCTAAAGAGTGTGGCCCCTTCATGGTGGGACCTTAACACACATAATTGTCTTGGTGGTGAGGGGATTCACCAATTGCGAAACCCCGCGTAGCCCGTTTATCGATCATGCTGCATGTTTCTTGTGTGACATGCTGACTGCATTCACATTGTGTGCAGTGTTTGATTCACAGGTTGTATCAACACGTGCCAGGCATTGTGCCTCATTTCCAGGGAGGGATGGAAGTTGCAACTCTTCTTTGTGTGTGACCGGAATTGTCTGGTGCGACTCAGATCAACACTCACCAGACATTGTACCTCATTTCCAGCGTGGTACTGAGTCTGTAACTCTTCATTGTGTGTGACTGGAACTGTCTGGTGTGACTTGTATCAACGTGCACCAGACGTTGCGCCTCATTTCCAGGGAGGTGCAAAGGAGCGTATTTGTGTTCCATGATGCTCAGATTGCCTGGGTGCTACTTTGACCAGACCCCCCAGGATATAGCGGCATGGATTCGGAAATTTAGCGGCACAAATATGGAAATTTAGCGGCACAAATAGGGAAATTTAGCTGCATTTTTGCGGCACTTTATTTTACTCATAATCATTCATTTTCAGCCTTAAATCAATGAACACTGTTTTAGCAGAGTATTCCACTTTGAATAGGCAACCTGGAATATGGAACAGAGGAAGCAGCCCACAGGTGAAGGCGGTTATCCCATGGAAATGCAATTCTCCATTTGCTTTAGCTCCCGGAGCTTGCCCCCCCCACCCACTGCGGATGGGGCTGTGTTACCCCACTCTGTCGAATTTGTAAGTGGATTAAAAATGGCAAGAACACGTAAAGGGTTAGAAAGAATAGTGGTATTAAAGAATTAAATAAAAATATAATAATTTGTAAGTGTTTTTTAAATTGTTGTGTAATTAATCATACAGAGCCCCCTCATTTTGTGTATGGAGGTAACTATTCCACTTCTACACATGATGGTACCCAACTTTCTATTTCAAAAAAATATACCTCAATTGGTTTTTAACAACACAGTAGAAACTGTTTTCCATCACTTGATAGTCTTATAATAAATGCACATGCCTGGCTTGATAGCTTACTGTTTGAAGGTGTTTCTTGGAAAACGCCCTCAGGAGTCGAAGGAGAATGAACGGCTCTCAGTAAGCCTTACATATTCTGCACAACTTCATTAAGTTGCCCAAATGCAGTTTGATACAGTACTCACAGGCTCACTGTGTATATTTACCTCAAAAGTTAACAGAGGTAGCTCGTCCATTTTATGCAAGGGCACTGGAATTATTTGCGAGGTAGGCACAAATTAAGCAGGTGCATTGTCTAAATTATTCATCAACAAAAGCAAATTATGTGGCGTAATGTGTGACATTTTGTGGCAGTAGTTTTGTAATTTTTACATTTTAAACACTCTCCGGGCAAAGGTGTCATCTTAATACTATCAGTTCGGCACCTAAATACTGCACTCAGCGATTAAAAAGGCCCGGAGTGACTGTATCTGAAGCACAGGCTGTGCCTCTCACGCCCAGCAGTAGAAAGCCTCTCCTGGTGACCTTTCCCTTTACTAGGCTCATCTACCTGCCAGACCTTCTACCTGCCCCGTCTCCTCCGTCACCCTGGGCACTACCTCCACTTCCTCCTCTGCCATCACCTTCGCTCCACCTCAGCTCCCCACCTGTCCCCACTCACTACCTCAACCCTCCTGTAGAAGCAGCACCTCTCTCTTTCACAGTCCCTTTTATTGCATCTCTCCTTCTCACTCGCCTCCTTATCTACTGGTTCCCTTCTCACACCAGGCCCTGTCTTCACAGCTCCCCTCACCAGCTCTCCTCTCCAGCACCTCCCTTCACAGCTCCCCCGCCTCTCAAGGTCGCCTCTCCTCTCCAGCACCTCCATTCACAGCTCCCATCTCCTCTCCAGCTCTCCTCTCCTGCACCTCCCTTCACAGCTCCACTCGCCTCTCCAGCACCTCCCTTCACAGCTCCCCTCTCCTCTACAGCACCTCCATTCACAGCTCCCCTCTCCTCTCCAGCTCTCCTCTCCTGCACCTCCCTTCACAGCTCCACTCGCCTCTCCAGCACCTCCCTTCACAGCTCCTCTCTCCTCTACAGCACCTCCATTCACAGCTCCCCTCACCTCTCCAGCACCTCCCTTCACAGCTCCCCTCTCCTCTACAGCACCTCCCTTCACAGCTCCCCTCGCCTCTCCTACACCTCCCTTCACAGCTTCCCTCGCCGCTCCTGCACCTCCCTTCACAGCTCCCCTCGCCTCTCCTACACCTCCCTTCACAGCTCCCCTCTCCTCTACAGCACCTCCCTTCACAGCTCCCCTCGCCTCTCCTACACCTCCCTTCACAGCTTCCCTCGCCGCTCCTGCACCTCCCTTCACAGCTCCCCTCGCCTCTCCTACACCTCCCTTCACAGCTCCCCTCGCCTCTCCTACACCTCCCTTCACAGTTCCCCTCTCCTCTACAGCACCTCCATTCACAGCTCCCCTCGCCTCTACAGCACCTCCCTTCACAGCTCCCCTCTCCTTTCCAGCTCTCCTCTCCTGCACCTCCCTTCACAGCTCCCCTCGCCTCTCCTACACCTCCCTTCACAGCTCCCCTCGCCTCTCCTACACCTCCATTCACAGCTCCCCTCTCCTATACAGCACCTCCATTCACAGCTCCCCTCTCCTCTCCAGCTCTCCTCTCCTGCACCTCCCTTCACAGCTCCCCTCGCCTCTCCTGCACCTCCCTTCACAGCTCCCCTCGCCTCTACAGCACCTCCCTTCACAGCTCCCCTCTCCTTTCCAGCTCTCCTCTCCTGCACCTCCCTTCACAGCTCCCCTCGCCTCTCCTGCACCTCCCTTCACAGCTCCCCTCGCCTCTCCTGCACCTCCCTTCACAGCTCCCCTCGCCTCTACAGCACCTCCCTTCACAGCTCCCCTCTCCTTTCCAGCTCACCTCTCCTGCACCTCCCTTCACAGCTCCCCTCTCCTCTACAGCATCTCCATTCACAGCTCCCCTCGCCTCTACAGCACCTCCCTTCACAGCTCCCCTCTCCTTTCCAGCTCTCCTCTCCTGCACCTCCCTTCACAGCTCCCCTCGCCTCTCCTACACCTCCCTTCACAGCTCCCCTCGCCTCTACAGCACCTCCCTTCACAGCTCCCCTCTCCTTTCCAGCTCTCCTCTCCTGCACCTCCCTTCACAGCTCCCCTCGCCTCTCCTACACCTCCCTTCACAGCTCCCCTCGCCTCTCCTACACCTCCATTCACAGCTCCCCTCTCCTCTACAGCACCTCCATTCACAGCTCCCCTCTCCTCTCCAGCTCGCCTCTCCTGCACCTCCCTTCACAGCTCCCCTCGCCTCTACAGCACCTCCCTTCACAGCTCCCCTCTCCTTTCCAGCTCTCCTCTCCTGCACCTCCCTTCACAGCTCCCCTCGCCTCTCCTGCACCTCCCTTCACAGCTCCCCTCGCCTCTCCTGCACCTCCCTTCACAGCTCCCCTCGCCTCTACAGCACCTCCCTTCACAGCTCCCCTCTCCTTTCCAGCTCTCCTCTCCTGCACCTCCCTTCACAGCTCACCTCTCCTCCACAGCATCTCCATTCACAGCTCCCCTCGCCTCTCCTGCACCTCCCTTCACAGCTCCCCTCGCCTCTCCAGCACCTCTCCTCACTGGCCCCTCTACCTACAGAAAAGGAGCAGAGGATGAGAGGGGACCTGGGATTTCAAAGGTCACTTAAGTGAAAGCCAAAGTGACATGCCTAAAATGTTTGACCTGCCTGCTAATTGATTAGCAGGATTGCCACAGGCACGGCCTGTGATCAGTTGCAGAGGGCAAAAGAAACGATAATTATGCAACTTTTATTTTTCAATAAAATCTTTTAAATCAGTAAAAAAAAAATAAAAAAAATTCAAAACAGCAAAAAGTGCTACCTTTCACTTCATTCTCGCAGTCACTGAGTCAAAAGTAAAGTATAGAAGGGTTTCCGCTGGCATCGATTGCACACAGTTATAATATGCTGGACAACATATACTGAACAGCATTTGAATTCACCAATTCAGAGTTCGCTAATGAAGGCACAGCAAATTGCTGATATAGTTTACAATGGTAAAAAAAAAATAACTGACATGAATTTACATTTTGTAACTGTTGAATTAAAAGATATGTTAACCTTTGCAAAAGTTGAAGAAAATATGCACCCGCTCACACAATTGTGCCATTCCAATATCTGTCGCTTTTCCCAGGAAAACCATTGTAATCTAACGCCGGAGACATAGTTATGATCGAGTTGCACTCACAGGGGACCTGTGGCCCTCAGCCACTAATCGGATGTTTTTCACCACACAGGTAGGCAGTGAATTTACAGCCGAGCCGGGTTTCTACAACGAGACAGTAATTCAGGAAATGCTTTTTCTCCGAAGACACGCTCACAGCGCGCGCCGTGTTGTTTTCAGTCTGTGCAGGACTACACTTCCCCTCCTTTCTCCATTGATGTTTGTAGACCCCATGTGCCAAATCGCCTGCTACTCTTGTGTACCTTTCACTCTGCCCATATCTCAATGCGGTACGGAAACACGTAGTGACGTGTTTGCGTACATCCAATGAGAAGCCATCATTTTTTGAAAATTGCAGCTGGGAAACCTTTTTCGCGGCCGAAATGATAAATATCGCGGCCATCGCGCTTCTCAGCTAATTTCGCGATTTTTTCGTAAATCGCGAAATCGCGAAAAGCTGGAGGGTCTGTTTGACCGATGTGTGTCTGACATGGTGCCTCTTCCTTCTGAGAGGCTCTCCTGCTTCATGCCTCATTCATTGATTGTTCCTTTTGTGCCCTCAGTGCAGCAACCAACTGCTCTCTCTGCACCTGACCCCAATAACTTAGTGTTTCCTGGTAGTATTGCCCAAACCGAGCATGAGTGGTGAGTATTATTGACTGGGCTAAGGAACGCTTCTGAGAGTGATTGGAAGTGGGTCAAGAGACTGCCTAATTAAGGCCCTTGACTTTCTCAGTCCACTCAACAATGGACACCACCTCTGGTGATTAAGGATGAATATTCAAGATTTCCATTAATTGAAGATCTTTCATCTGCTACCCAA
Organism: Lissotriton vulgaris; assembly: GCF_964263255.1. Taxonomy (NCBI): domain Eukaryota; kingdom Metazoa; phylum Chordata; class Amphibia; order Caudata; family Salamandridae; genus Lissotriton; species Lissotriton vulgaris. The sequence continues at coordinate 481,705,633 of NC_141699.1, read as the reverse complement.
GAACGAGTCACTGAAAGACTAGATGGCATCTTTGCAACCTGGGGCGTTTCAGCCATAGTTAAGCCTGAAAATTGCTCTGCGTAACTCGGCAGAATTATTTTTGCACTTTGCGGTGTTCCGTGTAGTGGAACTACGCAAACTCAACCTAGGCTTACTACTGACCTTTCTCATGTAATGTTCCATTTTATGTGAACTTGACACCTCGTGCTATCACTCTATCAGTGTGTCAAGTGTGTGTGTGTGCAGCGAGTGTGTACCAGATGTATGGTAGTAGAACTCTGTGTTTAATAAGAGTCTACTTCCTGGATCAGTGGGATCCATTTTGGATCACTCCTGGTTTAGCATCGCAGAAGATGGAGGGTGGCTATAGCTTCCCCAAACATTTAAAAATATTTACTGCATTCCTCTTGCTGGAGGAAAGAGACCAAGAAACTATTGTGAGGGAAGTCAAGTCAAGTCAAGTCAGAGATTTATATAGCGCGCTACATACCCGGAGGGTCTCAAGGCGCTTGAAGAGGGGTGGGGAGTTACTTGTCGAATATCCAAGTTTTAAGTTGTTTTCTGAATGCTAGATGGTTCTGAGTGAGACGAAGGTGAGTGGGGAGTGAATTTCAGGTTTTAGCTGCGAGGTAGGAGAAGGATCTACCTCCCATGGTGGTTTTATTGATGCGAGGTACGGTAGCAAGGGCTTGGTTAGAGGATCGTAGCTGGCGGGAGGGGGTGTAGAAGGAAAGTCGTGTGTTGAGGCATTCGGGTCCAAGTTCGTAAAGTGCTTTGTGTGCGTGGGTTAGGAGGCGGAAAGTAATCCTCTTATTGACGGGGAGCCAGTGGAGGTTTTTCAGGTGACTAGAGATGTGGTCTTTACGCGGGATGTCTAGTATGAGTCTGGCTGATGCGTTCTGGATGCGTTGGAGTTTTTTCTGGAGTTTTGCGGTGATACCGGCGTATAGGGTGTTTCCGTAGTCCAGGCGGCTTGTAACTAGAGCATGGGTGACCGTTTTTCTAGTGTCGTTGGGGATCCAGCGAAATGTTTTTTTGAGCATGCGAAGAATATTGAAGCAGGATGATGAAACGGCGTTGACTTGTCTGTTCATAGAGAGTGAGGAGTCCAGGATGACGCCCAGGTTCCGTGCGTGGTCCGTCGGGATGGGTGCTTTTCCGAGGGCCTCTGGCCACCAAGAGTCATCCCAGGCGGAGGGGGAGGTACCTAAGATAAGGACTTCTGTTTTGTCTGAGTTCAGTTTCAGACGGCTGTGCTTCATCCACTCGGCTACTTCTTTCATTCCTTCATGTAGGTTGGTTTTGGCGGTGTTAGGGTCTTTGGTGAGTGATAGGATCAGTTGAGCGTCATCCGCGTAGGAGATGATGTTGAGGTTGTGTTGGCGTACGATGGCCGCGAGGGGGCTCATGTATACGTTGAAGAGGGTGGGACTGAGTGAGGACCCTTGGGGTACGCCGCAGATGACTTCAGTGGCCTCTGAGTTGAATGGTGGGAGGCGGACTCTCTGGGTTCTTCCGGTGAGGAACGAGGTGATCCATTCCAGTGCTTTTCCTTGGATTCCGATGTTTCTGAGGCGCTGTAGAAGGGTGCTATGGCAGACTGTGTCGAAGGCTGCGGAGAGGTCGAGGAGGATGAGGGCGACTGTGTCTCCATTGTCCAATAGAGTTCGAATGTCGTCTGTTGCTGCGATGAGGGCGGTCTCCGTGCTGTGTTTGGCTCGGAAGCCGGACTGTGAGGAGTCGAGGGAATTGTTGGTTTCGAGGAAGGTGGCGAGCTGGTTGTTGACGGCTTTCTCGATGACTTTGGCCGAGAATGGAAGGAGCGAGATGGGGCTGTAGTTTTTGAGTTCGGTGGGGTCCGCTGTGGGTTTTTTCAGAAGGGCGCTAAGTTCTGCATGTTTCAGCTTTCTGGGAAGGTGGCGGAGGTGAGGCAGCAGTTGATGACGTCTCGGAGGTGTGGTGCTATGATGGAGTCTGCTTTGTTGAAGATGTGGTGGGGGCAGGGGTCTCTGGGTGATCCTGAGTGGATGGAGTTCATCAGGCGGGTGGTGTCCTCAGTGGAGATTGGGTTCCAGTCATTAAGGATATTCAAGGGGGGTGAAGGTCCTGCAGAAGGTTGGGTGGGTTGGTCTCCGGGTCGGTTGTCGAAGCTGTTGTGGATGTCTGTGATTTTGTTGTGGAAGAACGAAGCTAGGGAGTCGCAAAGGGTTTGAGAGGGTGTGATGTCGTTGGAGTTGGCTGAGGGGTTGGTAAATTCTTTGACGTTGTTGAATAATTCCTTGCTGTTGTGGGCGTTGTTGTCTAGTCGGTCTTTGAATGCGGCTTTCTTAGCAGATCGGATTAGTTGGTGGTGTATGCGGGTGGCGTTTTTGAAGGCGTCCCTGGTGCTGGTGTTTGGGTCTTTATTCCAGGCCTTCTCGAGGGAGCGGCAGAGTTTCTTCGATTTCTTAAGATCAACGTTGAACCAGGAGGCGTTTTTGCTGCATAGTTTGATTTGACGTTTTTTCAGCGGTGCTAGGATGTCGGCGCTGTTGGATAGCCATTGGGTGAGGTTAATGGCTGCTTGGTCGGGGTTTGAGGAGTGGGCCGGGGGGTTTTGAAGAAGCGATGAGGAGATCTGGTCGATGGTGATTTTGTTCCAGTTTCTTCGCAGAGTAGGTTGAGGATGGTTGTGAGTTGTGGTCTTATTGTAGATAAAGTGTACGCAGCTGTGGTCCGTCCAGTGGAGAGTAGTGGTGTGACTGAAGGAGACATGCTTGCTGGAGGTGAAGATAGGGTCGAGTGTGTGACCTGCGATGTGGATGGGCGTAGTGACGAGTTGTTTGAGTCCGAGGTTGGCGAGATTGTCCAGGAGGGAGGTGGCGTTGCTGTCATTGCTCTTTTCCAGGTGAAAGTTGAGGTCTCCCAGCAGAATGTATTCCTCGGAGGGGAGGGCGTGTGGGGTGATAAAGTCAGTGATAATGTCGCTGAATTGTGCACGGGGTCCTGGAGGTCGGTAGAGGAGTGTGCCTCTAAGTGTGGTCTTGTGGTCGGTGAGGATCTGGAAGTGAAGGTGTTCGGCGTTGGTAAGGTTGACGTCTGAGCTGGTTGAGATGCGGATGGAGTTCTTATGGACGATGGCGATGCCTCCTCCTGTATGGTCGGTGCGGTCCTTACGGATGATCTTGTATCCTTCCGGGATGGCAATGAAGATGTCTGGGGCTGATGAGGCGTTCATCCATGTTTCTGTTAGGAAGGCGACGTCAGGAGAAATGGTGTCTAGTAGGTTCCAGAGGTCGATGGCGTGTCTGTGGACTGAGCGGGTGTTGAGCAGGATGCATTTTAGGTGGTTGGAGTCAGATATCTGTTGTGTGATCGTGGATGAGGAGTTTTTCTTGGTACCGTCGAACTTGCAAGAGTAGCATGAGAAGGGTCCATGGGTGTGTCCAGGAGCGGCTTGGACGCAGTTGGAGAGTCGGCCAGGGTAAAGGGCTAGGAGGGTGGAGGTGTCGTAAGTAATGCGGGAGGGCTGGGCATTGCGTGGACCAGGGGGTCTGGCGCTGGGCGCGGTCCTGGCGCGGACGGGCGTAGACAGGCTTACCTTTGGCGCACCTTCGGAGCGGCTGGGGCGCGACCGCTGCGCGTGAACGCTGCACGCAAATGCATCTGTCATTAATGGATGGTGGAGGGGGAGGGGCGAGGGAGGGGCAGCAGGGAGGCGGGTGCGTGCTGGGGAGCCTCGCTACGAGGCACAACAAACAAAATGGCCGGGAGTTAGTAAACAAATGTTTCAACAGGCGTCCAGTCAAAGCAGTCTCTAGTATAGCCAAACACTAAGCATATGCGAGCGCACAAACAATGAAGGCAATCAACAAAGCAGATGGGCAAATGCGAGCACACACACAATTAAAGCATTCAGCTATTCAAATGGGCAAAAACGAGCGCACAGTAATATTTAGATAATCGGCTATGCAAATGAGTTGAGAGCGAGCGCGCAATTAAAGGATCTGAAATAAGGTAAATGCGAGGCAGAAACTCAAATACCAGGCAGCCAGAGCGAGCGCTGTGATTTGTGTTCTGGGAGCGTGAGGGAGCGACCTCTTCTCACGAGGATAGGGACAGGACCATCTTTAAAAAACAGTGAGAAGTTTGTTAGCAAGGACCTTTTTTGAAAGTTCTCCCTGGAATTGCCATCTGGTAGATGGTAGGGATGAGAAGTTAGACTACAGTTTATGTTGTTCAAGGTGAAGAAGTTCCAAGATAGGGCTTGTTTTATCTGACTCTGGTTACTGCTTCAGGAAGGCTGATGACAGCCATGTGCAAATATCTCAAACTTAATTATGCCCTTGTTTGGGATACTTCTCCAGGGAGCACACACCATTCTGATGTACTATGTGAGACATCACCTTGCAGAAAAGCTGTGTCTGAGGACCAGGCAGAAAATGCAGAAATGGTGGCAGCAATAGTACACTATCCAGTGGTGTACATTTGATCCATATACATTTGTAGGAGAGTAGGGTTTGCTTTTTGCTTCACTGGTTTTCGACTTAATGTGGCTGTGAGCCTGCTAATCAGACCCACAGCCTGCTGTTCTCTCTCTAAATTCACATCCATGTACTTTAGGTACATAACCAATTGGACATTGGGTCACCTTATCAGCCCCTGTACAGTGTACTATAGGTACCCAGGGCATAGGTGCATCCAAGGCCTACCAGGGGCTGCAGCATATCTTTTGCCACCCCTGGCTGGCTATCCAAACTGACACAACTGGCTGATCACTCAGCTGGAGCAAGTTCGTGTAATCACCCCTTGCTTAGATATAGTATACCTATATATAAACCTATATCTGGACACATATACACCTATAAGTCACTCCTATGGCAGGCCTTATCAATCCTGTAGGCAGAGTGCTTGGTTTTATGTGAGATGGCAGAACGGCCTCCTCGACTCCGGTCTCCGCAACCTACTCAACTCCTGCGAAAGCCTTGGACTCTCCCAGTTGGTCACAGGAGCAACCCACAGGGGCGGACACCTTTTAGATCAATTGTTCGCAGGCCCCCAGTTAGTAGCAATGGGAGAAACTCTACCCATGGATTGGACAGACCATTCACTCATTAAGTTCTTTTTAGACCTTAAAAGTGACTATTCCAAAGCTCTTGGGTTGACCAACAAAACCAAGTGCAGAGATTGGCAAGCCCTTACTCGTCTCTATTCTTTAGGGGAAGTGTTTCAATTAGATCAATTCTTTGACGAGAAAAAACAGGTTGATGACAACTACTCCTCTCTTTGTTCAAGGATGACTACTATCCTGGATGTTCATGCCCCTCTAAAAATACGCAACTGCAAGGACTCCAATTCGGCGCCCTGATTTAATGATAGCCTAAAAGATCTGAAGCAGAGCTGTAAACAGGCTGAGAGAAGGTGGAGACGAAATTACACTGAAACCACCAAAGAACTTTGGAAAAATAAAGTGCGAGAATATAAGAACTTGATTAAAAAATCTAAAGCCTACTACTACTCCTCCATGATCTGCAACTCCCCTAACAGCTCTAGAAACATCTTTAATATATTGAATAGTGTCACCGACCCGGAATGTGTCAAAAACACCATTGTCCCGTCTCAAGATCTCTGTGACAATCTTGCTGCGTTTTTTAAAGATAACATTTAACTTATCATTAAGGACCTAGATGCCTCTCCTGACTCTATCCCTCCCCCCGATCTTAGTCCCAGACCCCCTGCGAACCAGCCAGTAGTGCCTCACTGGTAGTGTGGCTCACTGGTTAGAGGCGGCAGACCCGAGAGCAGAGGACGGCCCGGGACCAGGGTTCGACTCCCGGCGCGGCAGGTTTCTGGACCAGGGTCAGCGGACTCGATAATTCTCTCGCCTCGGTGCCCACTCTGATCAGCGATCACACTCGGCAACTCTGGGCATTAGCTTGCCTCATCCTCACTAACGGCCCCACCAGACCGCCGGGGATGCCTGGTCTCACCCTGGAGATACCCATTCAGGGACCATCTCTCAGGGAAGCCAGGAAGGGTTTCGCAGCGGTCGAAGCGCCTTAGGACCCTACGGGTAAGTAGTGCGCTATATAAATGCCTATACATTTACATACATTTACATTTACACTGGCCTTAAATGACCTTCTACTTGAGTTTCCATCTATCACGTATGAGGCCTTCGTTAAACTAGCCAGTAAGATCTCCTCTGGGTCTCCTTTAGACCCTGTCCCTCCCAAAGTATGGAAGGAATTTGATCTGGAACTTCTTCCTTCCCTGCACATAATTTGCAACCAATCACTTGCAACTGGAATTGTTCCTGCTCAGTGGAAGCGGGCAATAGTATCCCCTCTGTTAAAAAAGCCCTCTCTTCACCCAGACTGCTCTAAGAACTACTGTCCCATATCTCTGTTGCCCTTCCCAGCCAAAATTGTCGAAAGTTGGGTTAGTAACACCCTCTCTAACCATCTGGAATGTCACCATCTTCTTGACGCGGATCAATTTGGTTTCAGGCCCACCCACGGAACCGAGACCGCCTTAATCACCGCTATGGACGAGCTTCAGAGGCATGCAGACAGAAGGCAGGCAGCGTTCCTTATCCTGCTTGACATGTCTGCCGCCTTTGACACTGTGAACCATGATATTCTGTTGAAGCGGCTGTCCGAGGCAGGAATAAGAGGTTCGACAGTACAGTGGTTCCACTCGTTCCTGCAGGATAGACAGCAAGCGGTGTCCATTCCCCCTTTTCAGTCGGCGTTCACTTTGGTCTCACATGGGGTCCACCAGGGCTCTGCAATTAGTCCAATTCTTTTTAATCTGTACCTAAGACCTCTGATCTCGTTAATTAAAAGCTACAATATCAAAATTATCAACTACGCCGACGACACGCAGTTGATCCTCTCCCTGGAGGGAGAAGATTCTATCTCTATTGAGACTTTTCACAACTGTCTGCGTGATATCTCTCGCTGGCTAAAAAACAACTCTCTCCAATTCAACGCAGGGAAAACTGAGGTACTTTTGTAGCATTGGTACTAAGATTCCTCAGCCTTTTCCAGACAACTTTTGGCCACCTGAATCCAGGACCACAGTTCGTCCAGTAGCTACAATTCGCAACCCTGGGGTTGTGCTGAATCAGGAACTCAGTATGGAGACGCACATTCAAAAGACTACTGCTTGTTGCTTCGCTATCCTCCGCTCCCTAAGGAAGGTATTGCCTCTCCTCCCCATTCATGCACGTGCCCAAGTGGTAAGCTGTACCATTCTTAGTCGTCTAGACTATTGTAACGCCCTGTTTCTGGAATCCCATGGGTTCCTGTTAGACAGACTCCAAAGAGTCCAATCAGCAGCTGCAAAACTGGCACTGGGGCTTCCTAGAAGAGCAAGTGGAGCTTCCTCACTGAGCAAACTCCATTGGCTACCGGTGAGGCAAAGGGTACAATTTAAAGCCCTTTGTATAGTGTTTAGGGCGCTACATGCAATAGGTCCTGCCTCCCTCCAATCTAAATTTGCTTGGTACACCCCAGCTAGGCAGCTTCGCTCTTCTGAAGCCAAGCTGGCAGTGGTTCCAAGATTCAAAAAGATCAGATCCGGAGGCAGATCCTTCGACGTGGCAGCTGCCAAGCTTTGGAACACGCTTCCAGCAGAAATTAGACACATCTCTGAATTTCTGCCTTTCAGGAAAAGAATTAAAACCTGGCTTTTTCCCACGTCAACTGTCCACTAATCTTTCGTCCCCGATGCTTTCTGACTTCCCCGCCCCATCAGTTTCAGTCAGCGCCAGGATGCCTGCCATGGTGACAGTGCGCTTAACAAATCCTTAAAATAAATAAATAAATAAATAAATAAATGGTGCTCTAGCATGAGCTGAGCTTGTCTGCAGCTTTCGGGACCAACTTCCTTAGCTGTTCTGGGATATTGCCATACCATATACTCTTTAGTGCATTATAATCCTCGCGGTTACTTGCTAACTTTGGTTTGGCTTTATCAAAACATGTCGTGTAAGGTGTCATACGCTTTAGAATACTACCCCCTCGCCAGTTCTGGCGACGGGGGTAGCATTCCACCCTTCTAGAGGGAGAAGACATGTTACTTTGCTTAAACCCGTTAAATTTAACCAGAGCCCCAGCATCACAAAATGGATGCTGCTGCCACAGACACAAGTCTGGCCTCCTGCTGCTGACTGAAACTGCGGCAGAGGAGGCCTAGACAAATGGTATCCTGTCACACGGAGGTGTTACACCACCCCAGACAGGAGATAGTGGATTGTAGCAGGGATGGTTGAATGAAACTAGACACTGCCTGGGGCACAAAAGGTGTCCCATGCATAGTCCAGTTCAAACCGGTGCTGGGGCACTCCAGCCCCAGCTCTGGCGCGAAACTAGACAAAGGGAAAGGGGTGTAACCACCCCCTTCCTGGGTCCCACCCATAGGAGGGACCTAGCAGGAGATCCAGCCCCTTAATTTGGAATAAAGGTAGGAGCTTTGCCAATGCAACATAGATCATCCTGACTGAAACTTTGAAGCAAAACTCTGGACCCTTCGACATCCTACTCAACGTAGAAGACTGAAGAATCTCCCTTGTGGTCAAGGAGTGGCCACCCTGTGCAAGCAGGCACCATCAGCACAATGAGACTTTCTTTGCCGATGCTCCCGCTGGAGCTCGAACGACAGAGACCAACAAGATCCAGAATCCCAGACATCCAACAGCCCGATCCACAGTCCTGGCAAAGCTGAGGTCCGTGGAGGCGACGTGAGACGTGGGACCGGCCATCTTGAAAAGTCGACAAGTGCTTCCTGTGCAGCTCCCGAGGCTCCCTCGATGCTGTACTTTGAAATTTGAGAAGCCCTAGCCCCGAGCAGCCTGTGCTCCAAAGATCACCTCTCCACACTCTCGGAATGCTGGGTGGGGCTCTTTTGCACTTTTCCTGCTCGACGCGTTGTCCGGTCGCTTGCCCTTTGGCTAGTGGCCTCTGTGATGACGAAACATCAAAACTACACTGCTGGTCTGGTTGCTCCAGACTGGCCCCAGCTCCCCTGAAAAGGAGCTATCGATCTGACCTTCCCGGTCTGATCAAGAAGACATCTTTGAATCCTGTGTGGGTTGCCTTTGCCAAGGCTGGGTGACTCCGAATCGAGTACTGACACCGCCGACAGCAAGAACCTTTGTGGGACAGCTCGTGTTCACCAGCTGGTTGTCCTCGATCCTTCCTGGTCCACGTGGCAGCGGAAACAAACACCTCGACATCCCCTGATTGCAACCCGACATCACCTGGTTCCTTCCTGGTTCCTCGCTGGTCACTGGCTAGTGACCTGAACTCTGTACCCTCTGCTTTCAGGTACTCTACATCTTTGATCCACCCTTGGATCCAACCGGACTCTTCTCTCCTGGCCACCTGCAGCATCTTCATCTCCAGGCTCCATAGAAATTCACGACGAAACCTGACACACTTTGGCACCTATGCACCCACTTCCTGTGGGTGAGGTAACGATCTAACTCCGGTGCTCCTACAGTGGATTACACCTCTAGTGTCCTAGTATTAAGTGGCTAAGTTCTAGTCCAGTCTGAAGTCTCCGAAACCTATAACTTTCTGATTTTTACGCACCATTGACTTGTATGGTAAACGCGGTTCCCTATAGACTCTGCACCCGTATCCTGTGGGCCTCTCCCGACCTAACCTTCGTTAGTCCAGTGTAGGCCCAGCGATTCCCAAGGACCTAGGCCTGTTCATTGTTCATGACGTGGTACTTATACCACTTTCTTAATATATGGTTTGAGTGGCCACCCGGCCTATCCATAATTGTGCAGTTTATTGTATGTTATACTGTGTTCTTTGTTTAACGCTTGTGCTCCAGTGCTCATAAAGAGTTAAGGGGATTATTCTAGAAATAAATACATATATTTTGGAATATATAACTTGTGTAGTGTCCTTTCATTTGGTATTTAAAGGAATTGCATATGGTAAAACAGCTGGCTTCACATGCCCTCTTGAGTTTAGCCTAAGACTGCTTTGTCCACGCTACCATTAGGATAGCTGGTCTATAAGGTTGACTTACAACCAATCACCATAAGAGTCGTTTGGACTGGTGCAAGGTGCTCACTAGAATAGTGAACACCATATACCAGGCCAACTTCTCACACCATTGACTTGGTGCCTATCTTCAAGGAGGGGATGACATAGGCAGGTGGTTTGAGGCATATAGGCTTACTCTAGAGGTGCACAGGGTCCCTGAGGAGGACTGAGGAGCTGTCCTAAGAAGGCATATACCTGGTTATGGTAGGGATGCCCTACTGGCCCTAGAGAAGTGGGGCCAGGTGAGGTATCTCACTATGAACGAGACCCTTCATGTCAGGAAGTATGGATTCACCCCAGAAGAGTGCAGGTTGAGATTCCGGGGCAGTCAGAAACTGTCTTACCCGTCCTGGGAGGATTTTGTGGGTTACTTTTGCAAGGCACTGGGTGGTTGGGTGAAGGGTAGTATGGTAAACACGTTTGAAAGGCTTTACAATTTGATTGCTAGAGAGCACATGTTCAGTCACTGTTTCAAGCGCTACACCAACACCTGGTTGATTCCAAGTTCACTTATCAGACGGAACTTGCAAAGGAAGCAGACCTCTGGGCGAGAACTAGAGTGTCTGGGAAGGCTTTGGGGAGGGATCCTAAGGAGGGTGGCTCAGGTTTTACCCATCAGATTGAGGGGGAGGTACACAGTGACCCAGATAGGTCCCAGTTGTGAGAAGTTAGCCTGGTATATGATGTCCACTATTCTAGTGGGCACCTTGCACCAGTCTAAACGACCCTTATGGTGGTGGTTGTAAAGTCAACCTTATAGATCAGCTATCCTAGTGGTAGCATGGACCAGCAGTCTTAGGCTAAAACTTCATAGAGCATGTGAAGCAGGCTGTTTTACCAATTATAATCCCTTAAATACCAAATGAAAGGACCCCACACAAGGTATATATCAAAATATATATGTATTTATTACTAACACAACCCCTCTGAACTCTTTATTAGGTCAGAGATAGAGATACAGTATAAGCATACTTTAAGTTGCACAAATACAATTCTGCCCTAGGAGCCTCACGAACCATATACTAAATAAGTGGTATAAGAACCACTTCAGGAATAGTAAATAGGCCTAGAGCCTTGGGAATCGCTGGAGATACACTGTACAACTAAGGGATTGGAAGTAGGAGGCCCACGGAGATGTGTGCAGTGTCTAAACACACACGTGGGTTACCTTAGAGTTATAATGGGAATGTAAAAATTACAAAGTAGTAGATTAGGACACTTCCGGATGGACTACGGTAAAACCCTTTTAAACTAGAACACTTGAAGAGTCAACACCCACGGGAGCACTGGAGTACTCGAGTTACCTCACCCAGGGAAGCCGGGTGCATAATTGTTCTTTTGTGTCGGGTTTCGTCACTGTTTCCAATGGAGAGCTGCAAAGAAGTGCTGCAGGCGACCAGGAGAAAAGTGTCGGGGATGATCCAAGGGTGGATAGAAGATGTGAAGAACCTGAAAGCAGAGGGGACAGAGTCTGGGTCACTAGCCAGTTACCAGGAAGGAACCAGGCGATGTTGAGTGTTTCAGGTGAAGAAAGTGAAGCTTGTCTCTGCAGCCACGAGGACCAGGAGGCGTCGACGACAACCAGGAGCTGGATTCAAGCTGTCCCACAAAGGATCTAGTTGACTGCGGGATTGGTATCTGGATTGGACCCAACAAGCCTCGGCAAATGCAATCCATGCAGGATGGGAAGATTGGCTTCAGGTGAGACCATCAAGGTCTGGGGAGTTTCTCCTTTGCAGGGAAGCTGGAGCAAGCCTGGAGGAACCAGGCAAGTGGTGTAGTTTTACAAAGAAGTCTTCGGAGCGCTCACTACCCAACGGGCTAGCAACCAGGAAGACGCATTGAGCTGAAATGCAGGCACAGGCCCCACACAGCACTCGTGGAGTGCGGAGGGCTGAGCTTCGGTGCAAATGCTGCTCGGGTCTGGGGCTTCTCAAACCCCAATGCACAACTTCAAGGATACCTCAGAAGCTGCACAGTTAGCAAAGAGCAGGTAGTCCAGGGTGTCCGTTCCCACGTCTCTCGTGTCCGCCACGGGTCTCAGCTTTGCTGTGGATATGGATCTGAGTCGGAGAAGTCTGGAAGTACAGTTCTTGAGTCGCTGAGTCTTCGGGTTCTAGCGGGAGTATCATCAAAGCAAACTGGCAAGTTACTGGTGGTGCCTGTTTGCAAAGGGTGGTCACTCATTGACCACAAGGGAGATGTCTTCAGTCTTCCAGTCAATATGGAACGTCGAAGGTCCAAGAGTTTAATTTCAGAGTTTCAGTCCAGGATAATCTAGTGTCTCTAGACACAGCTCCTATCTTTATACTAATATAAGGGACAGGATTACCTGTGAGGTCCCTCCTAAGGGTAGTACCTGGTTAGGGGGTGGTTACACCCCTTTCCCTTTGTCCAGTTTCGCACCAAAGCTGGGGCTGGAGTGCCCCAGCAACTGGTTTGAACCGGGCTATGCATGGAGCACCTTGTGTGCCCCAGACAGTGTCTGGAAAAGCATCTTTCCATTGAACCCACCCTGCCCCAATACACTACAGGCTGTCTGGGGAGGTGCTAGCACCCCCCTCGATAGAACACCTATTGTCCAGGCCTCCCTTGCTGGAGTTACGTCCAGCTGCAGGAGGTCAGACTTGTGTCTGTGGCAGCAGCATCCATTTTGTGATGCTGAGGCTCTGTTTAACTTTAACCGGGTAAAGCAGTAACTACATGTCTTCTCCCTCTAGAAGGGTGGAATGCTACTCCCGCTGCCAGAACTGGCAGGGCGGTAGTATTCCAAAGTGTTTGACACCTTACACAACATGTTTTGATAAAGCCAAACCAAAGTTAGCATTAACCGCGAGGATTATAATGCACTTGAGAGTGAGTATATGGTATGGCTATATCATAGAACAGCTATAAGGATATGGTTCCGAAAGCTGCAGAAGGGCTCAGCTCATGCTAGAGCACCCTCCCACATAAAACCAAGCACTCTGCCTTCAGGATTGTTAAGGCCTGCCATAGGAGTGACTTATAGGTATATATGTGTCTATATATAAGGTTAGATATGGGTATACTATATCTAAGCAAGGGGTGATTACACCACCTTGCCCAAGCTGAGTGATCAGCCTGTGGTGTCAGTTTGGATGGCCAGCCAGGGGTGGCATAATACATGCTGCAGCCCCTGGTAGGCCTTGGATGCACCTATGCCCTGGGTACCTATGGTACACTATACAGGGGCTCACAAAGGTTACCCAATTCCCAATAAGGTATGTACCTAAAGTAGATGGAGAGAGAACAGCTGGGCTGTGGATCTGATTAGCAGGCCCACAGTCACACTAAAGTCGAAAAACCAGAATATCACAGCAAAAAGTGGGGGTGACCATAGGAAGCAGACCCTACTCTCCAACATAACACCCCCACCGCAGGGACATTAAACTAACCTTGACCAGTTGAGTCTTCATGTTCTAAGTGGAAATATCTGGAGAGTCCATCTGCATTGCCATGGTCAGTTCCAGGTCTATGTTCCACTGTAAAGTCCATCCCCTGTAGGGAAATGGACCACCTGAGCAGTTTGGAATTTTCACCCTTCATCTGATTTAGCCACAGGAGGCGCTTGTGGTCTGTATGAATCTTGAAGTGAGTACCAAACAAGTATGGCCTCAGCTTCTTCAGGGCTCAAACCACAGCAAAGGCCTCCCTCTCAATAGCTGACCTACGTTTCTCTCTAGGGGTCAGCCTTCTGCTAATAAAAGCAATGGGCTGGTCTTGACCATCTTTATTCAATTGTGAAAGAACAGCTCCCACACCCAACTCAGAAGCATCTGTTTGGACAATGAATTCTTTGGAGTAATCTGGACTTTTCATAATAGGTGCAGAGCACATGGCCTGCTTCAGGTCATCAAATGCCTTTTGACAGCTTACTGTCCACTGAACTTCCTTTGGCATTTTCTTTGAGGTTAAGTCATTAAGTGATGTCACAATGGACCCATAATTCTTAACAAACTTCTTGTAGTAACCAGACAGACCCAAGAAAGCTCTGACCTGTGTCTGGGTGGTTGGAGGAGTCCAGTCCTTTATGGTCTGGATCTTGCTCTCCAGTGGTTGAACCTGATCTCCACCTACAAGGTGGCCCAGGTACACAACTTTACTCTGCCCTATCTGGCACTTAGTAGCCTAGTTTTCAAGGCCTGCCTTTTGCAGGGCCTCCAAAACATTCTTCAGATGGATCAGGTGATCCTCCCAAGTGGAGCTAAAGCCAGCAATATCATCAAGATAAGCTGCACAATAGTCATCCAGTCCTGAGAGGACTTGGTTCACCAACCTTTGGAAAGTGGCAGGTGCATTCTTCAAGCCAAAGGGCATCACCACAAAGTGGTAATGACCTCCTGGGGTCGAAAATGCTGTTTTGGCTTTTGCATCATCAGCTAGTCTGATCTGCCAGTAGCCAGCTGTCAAGTCAAATGTGCTAAAAAACTTGGCAGAAGCCAATCTGTCAATGAGCTCATCTGCCCTTGGTATTGGGTGGGCATCTGTCCTAGTGACAGCATTTAGACCTCTGTAGTCCACACAAAACCTCATCTCTCTCTTACCATCTTGTTATGTTATATAGAGTTTTATTAAGCGCTCAGCTACTCGGACCGAGTGTCCCGGCGTTATCAGACCCAACACAACACAACCATCACGGCCGAGGGGAGTTAATTGCAGAACAACCACGTCTTCAGCTCCTTCCTAAAGGACAAAAGGGTCACGCATTTCCTAAGTGACAGTGGTAGTGGAGAAGTGTGCCTCAGGGGTTAGAGGCGGCAGACCCGGAAGCTGAGATCGGCCCTGGACCAGGGTTCAATTCCCCGCCTTGACGGGGGTTGGGCTCAATAATTCCACGGACTCGATAATTCTCGCTCCGGTGCCTACTTGACTCATGGGTTCACACTCTGCAACTCTGGGCAATAGCTTGCTTAATCTCCACAACGGCCCCTCGCGGCGGGATGCCTGGCTTTCACCTTGTGGATACCCTGCTGGGGTTATCTCACAGGGGAATATCAGGACGGGTTCCCTAAGCAAGCGCATAGATGCCTGCGATGTGGGCGATTTGCGCTATATAAATACATGTACATTTACATTTTCCAGGCTCGGGGAGCAAGGTATCCAGAAGAGCGGCCCCCGATGCGGGTGCGCCTGACTGCCGGGACAGAAGCCAGTGAAGACGCAGAGCGAAGTGCTCTGGATGGAATGTGAAATCCCAACCGCTTCGTTAGGTAACCTGCACCAGAGCCATGGAGTGCCTTAAATGCCAAGGTCAGCGTCTTGAACTCGATGCATTTCCATATCGGAAGCCAGTGAAGGGATTTCAGCAGGCCCGCAGCGTGAGACATCCGGCCAAGGCCGAAGATGGCACGAGCTGCCGAGTTCTGCACCACCTGCAGACGTGAGAGAAGATAATCAGGGAGGCCAAGGTAGAGTACGTTAGCGTAGTCAAGCCTGTATCCTACCAAAGCCTGCACTATGCTTTTCCTGTGGGCAATGGATAGAAGTGGAAGACATTTCCTGAGCATTCTCAGTATCCTGAAGCATTGACCTACCAGGCCCAGGATCTGTGGTTTAAGGGACAGACCGGTGTCCAACTTGACTCCCAGATTCTTTGCCATCCCCGTCTCTGCAGAAGGGGGGTGAATATCAGCCGGCCACCAGGACTTCCAACAAAGGTCAGGAGGACACCCAAAAAAGAGGACCTCAGATTTATCTGGGTTGCATTTCAGCTGGTTTATATGAAACCAGCCGAACACAGCACCCAAGTAGTTCTTAATAAGCTCTCCATCAAAGTCCCTATTCTTGCCACAGGTGAAGAGAAGCTGGGTGTCATCGGCGTAAGAGACAATCTGGGCACCACAAGCCTCGGCCAGCACCGCTAAAGGGGACATATAGATGTTAAAGAGGATGGGACTTAGAATCGACCCCTGGGGGACTCCAACCTCCAATGGCGGTACTGCGGCCGAGTAAGGCGGGGCCCAGACTGTCTGTTGTCGGTTCGAAAGAAAGGACTCAAACCATCTGAACACCGTTCCCCTTAACCCAATCTCCAAGAGTCTAGCCAAGAGGTGGCCATAAGGAACGGTGTCAAAGGCCGCTGACAGGTCTAATAACACCAGCAGTGCCTTTCCTCCCTTATCCTGGACCTCTTTGATCGCTTCCGACACCTCAAGCAGTGCCATCTCCGTGCTCATGTTAGAACAAAAACCGGACTGGGTTGAATGGAGGATGCCATGAGATTCCACAAAATCCACCAGGACCGCCTGTACATGCTTCTCAGTCACCTTAGCCAAAACCGGAAGCAACGAGATAGGACGGTAGTTGACATGGGTGGCTGGATCTAATGTCGGCTTCTTTAAAAGGGGAAGGACCAAGGCTTCCTTCCACGATGGAGGCACAACTCCTGTCTCAAGGGAGAGATTCAAAATTGGATTGACCATAGGGTTAATCACGTGTGCCAATTTGGCGAGATGCTTGGTCGGACAGGGATCAAGAGGTGATCCCGATTGCATCTTGGATAGAATCTCGAGTGAGTCTTGTAGAGCAAAAGGGGGGAAATTAGCAAGCATGGGCTGCCCCGACACAGGTTGGGGGCGGGTAGAGCCATGATGGAAGATGCTGCCCCAGCAACTAGAGGGAAAGTTGCCTGGATACTGATGATCTTATTAGCAAAAAAGCTTGCCAATTGAGTAACCCAGGACTTTGAAAAGGAACGTTTAGGAGTGATAGAGGCTGGAGAGGTAAATTCTTTTACAATCAGGAAAATCTCTTTGCTGGTATTAGATGCCTCCTCAATCCTCCTAGCAAAGTACGATTTCTTTTCCACAAAAATTGCCTCATGGTAGCCCTTAACGCACTGCCTATAAGCCTCCTTAAGGGGCTTGTCATAATTTAAGCACCAAGCTCATTCGGCCTTCTTACAAAGCCTACGACTAGCATTAAGCATGGGCGTGAACTAAGGTGCCGAGGCGCGCTGAGAGTTCCTAAGCTTCCGCTGGGGAGGGGCCAGCTCCTTAAGGCACTGCGCTAACCATGTTTCAAAGAAATCCAGGTCCTGTTCCAAGTCGCCAGTGAACTGGCACGGATGGGACAGTAGATACTGCGCGACCATATCAGGGGAAACATGGTGAAAGGCACACGAAGGCGGGGGGATAAGACCAGTCCCTCTGGACGAAAAGCTTGATTTAAATTGAATATCGAAATTGACCAAGAAATGGTCAGACCACAGTACAGGTCGAGGAAGCGCAACTGTGATGGAAGTTATGGAAAAGATCTGATCAAGCATATGCCCCTTGTTGTGAGTAGGGGAAGCCACATAAGGTAGCAAGCCAAGAGGTTTGGTGGTGTCTAGCAACTTGATGGTGTCGGGTGCGTCTGGCAAGTCCATATGGATATTAAAATCACCTAGAAGTATGCAGTGCTTAAACTGCACACTCATAGCCGATATCACAGCGTATAGCCCCTCGTGAAAGGACCCAATAGGCCCAGGGGGCCTGTACACTAACAAGCCTGCGCAGGATTGGGCTGGTGAAATGGTCAAGCAGAAACCCAGAGTTTCGGCCCCAGGGATGTCATCTGTGGGGACAATAGAGCACTCGAAGCGACGGTCTATCACCAGAGCCACACCCCCCCTTTGCCCGAGCCCCGATCCTTCCGCAGCATTAAGGAATCAGGGGGCAGAGCATTGGAGATATCCGGACCGGATATCTCGCCCAACCATGTTTCCGTTAGGAAAAGACAAGCAGGTTTAGAGTCCGAAAGAAGGTCAAAAAGGTCCTGCGCATGTTTGCTTACAGATCTCGTATTCAGAAGAGCACAGGAAAAGTTACACACAGGCGAACCCTGACCCAACCTGGGTATACTCGAGTCTCCAACGTTTTCCGTGGCCCGCCCACCCCGGGCCTCATGCAGACACCATCCACACCCCTTGCAGAGAAAATGCCCTCTAAAGCCACGGCCCTGCACCGAACAGCCGCAATTTCTACCCCCTCTCAAACTCAACAACTGCAATGCAGAATACCTAAGTAACTGTAGCTGACAGTTGACCCCCCTGCCGCCTCCGGGACGCTGACGGGCGCAGACGGACTCTCCTTAGGCGCTCCTTTGGCGCGGGACAGGCGCATCCGCTGCACGCGTCCACTGCGCGGAGCCATCCCCGTCTAGATTTATAGTCCCGCCCGTGAGGCAGCAAGCCTAGTCAGCCAACTTGCAAGCCTGCCTCACCCAAGATGGCCGCCGGACCAATGCACAGCCTCCCCATCCCACCGTGCCCCTCAGCTCGTAATCAGCTGAGTAGGGGGTGCCCAGATCTTAGGACGGCGAGAGGGAGACAGGGGAGATCAGCGCGAATCAAGGGCGACAGGAAGATTCTCGACTGCCCCCAAGGTAAGGATGTGACACGCAGTCCCCCAATCTGAAAGTAGTCAGAGCAGAGAGAGATCTCCCGGCTTTCCGCCTCAGGAGACAAAAGGAGCAAAGAGTAGTGCAATTAAAATAGTTGTGGGAGCCAAACAGAAATATAACAGATTAAAATACAGCCAATTTTAAAATATCGGTAAAATTCTTTTAAAACTCAATGCATGCAGCGTGCTTCACCAGCATCCGCTGCGGAAGTCGCGCTATATCAGGTCTGCTTGGGTGTGAGGTTTAGGCACTAGGGCTACAGGACTGGCCCAAGGGCTCTCTTAGGGCTGCATAACTCCTGACTCCAACATCTTTTGGACCTCTGTCCTGATACAGTCCCTGACATGATCAGGTTGCTTGTAGATTTTACTCTTCACAGGCAGACTGTCACCAGTGTACACCTAATGGGTGCACCAGTTTGTCTGACTTGGAATCAGTGAAAACATGTGTCTATAGGACTGGAGAACTTGTCTACAGTCCTGCTGCTGTTGGTCAGTGAGGCTGCCTGCCAAGGCTACACAATCAACTGAACCATCATCAGGGTTCTGAGAAAGCAAGTCTGGGAGAGGGTCACTCTCCTCCTCATGTCCCTCATCTGTAGCCATGAGCAAGCCCATGTCTATGTCTGCCCTGTCTGAAACTAGAGATCAGCAACAACAAAAACAACTTGTGAATACTTTTTCAGAAACCTCAGATTCAGAAAATGAAAATAATGAGGGCTACTACGAACCAGATTTGATTTATAACCAAACCCCCAATAGAGGAAACCATAGACAGCCTTTTTTAGGGAACCGCGGGGGGGACGGGGACGCCCGAGAGTTCACTTCCAGGGCCAACCGAGAGGGAATTACCAACCCCAACACCACCACCAACAGGAGGAACCACAATTCATTTGCGAGACCAGGAGTCGACAATATTGGAAGCAGGGCATGTGATTCCAATTTTTAATTTATCCAAACTAGAACTAGATAAAAGCAGTACCAACTTATTATCTAAAGGACTATCTTATGTCCCCCACTCTACAGTTAATCTGTTCGAACTATATTGTGATATAATCTCATTTTTTCGCAAAATTCGTTTGAAAAAATTCTTTGGATCAAATACCATCTTAGAGGAAGAACATCCATCTATAAAACCCCTATGTCTCCCATCAACCTTTTGCCCAGGCCTTGAACAATTAGGACCTGAGGTAGCAACCTTTGAACTAGTTGTCCTCAAAAAATTAGACCTGGCATTAAGATTTATTCCTAAACCGATCTATAACTTAGATAAGGAAGAACATCAAGCCCTAATATCTCTTTCAAACAACAAAGATCTCACCTTCAAAGGATGTGATAAAGGAGGAGGTATAGTGATTGTCGACACCACACAATATGAAGTTAATATGCTCAAAATGCTAGATGATCCAACTTTTTATGTCCCCCTAAGATCACATTCCATAACAAATCTGTCTAAGAAAATCATGTCCCTAACTAAATCTGCCTTAGATGATGGATTTATTAACGCCAAAGAATTTGACTTCCTAAATCACCATCAAGGGAAAATTGCTTGTATATATGGTCTTCCCAAAATTCACAAACATGCGAATAATCCCCCATATCGACCCATAGTGTCTACAATAGGAACGCCAACTGAACCACTTTCTAAATATGTGGACAATTATTTGCGTCCATTTATTCCCAAAATAACTTCCTACATACGCGATACAGGCAACATGATACAAAAAATTGAAGGACTCTCTTTTAATTCCAATAATGAACTGTTAGTCACAATGGACGTTGAATCGTTATATAGTAACATCCCATTAACTGACGCAATGAAAACCACCAGTTGGTTCATTGACCTACATCAGATTCCATGCCCGAAAGAATTCTTACTTGCCTGTCTGGAAATTGTACTCACGGAAAATGTTTTTGAATTTGGCACTCATCTGTACCGCCAAATCAAAGGTGTTAGTATGGGGGCTTCCGTGGCCCCTTCAATAGCCAACATATTTATGGCAGCTTTTGAAAAAGAATTTATCTACAATGAGATTGCCCCCTTTTTTGAGTCTATCTCCCATTGGTCCAGATACATTGACGACATCTTCTTTGTCTGGACTGATGGGAGAGAGACTCTAGCAGAATTCCTTCAATGGATAAACGGAGCGAACCCCAATTTGCGTTTTACTTCCCACGTCAGCAACGAGATGGTAGAATTCTTAGACATAGAAATTACTAATGACGCAGGAAACCTAAAAGTTGATCTCCACACAAAACCCACTGCAAGGAATACGTTACTGCACTATCGCAGTTTTCACCCCAGAACTCAAAAAAACAGTATACCTTTTTCCCAGTTCCTACGAGTCAGGCGTAATTGTACAAACTTGAATGACTTTGACAAACAGGCTGCAAAAATGAGAACTAAATTTATCGATAGGGGTTATCCCCACCGTTTAGTAAGAGATTCTTACAAACGAGCACAATACTATGATCGGGATTGTCTACTAAGAACAAAATCCCCTAAATCTAACGATCAGATAGTTTGCATAACAAAACACTCTACCCTAAATGAAAAAGTAAAACAAGTTATAAATTCCAACTGGCACATTTTAAACAGCAATTGTCAGACTGACCAAAAATTAATGAAACCACTCTATGCCCACAAAAGAAACAAAAATATTAAAGAATTCATTGTTCATTCGCGCTTCAAAAAAGATGCAAATGAGGAAGCCTTGAACCAGAGATCCATTTTAACAAATAACCCACTGAAAGGAACATTTCCTTGTTCCTCATGTAATTCATGTGGAAGTATTTTACGAGGAGAGGAATTCGAACACAACGGACACAAAACCAAAGCCAGGGAAATGTGGAATTGTAAATCAAGTAATGTGATTTACTTTATACTGTGTCCTTGTCACCAAGGATACATAGGTGAAACTTCACGTAATGTGCAGACACGCCTCAACGAACATCGTTCAGCTATTAGAACTAAGAAAACTGCATGTCCCATGGTAAAGCACTTTATAGAAAAGGGACACAGTGCTGACGATTTTAAATGGAGGATTTTAGAGAAAATCCACACTACTGACTCTAGAGGAGGCACAACCATCCGAAAGAAGAGAGAGGTCTTCTGGATTTTCGTTTTTAATACCTTTCGTCAAGGTTTAAATAATGAAATACCGTGGGAGCACGCTATTTGCTGAGAAATACATAATGTACATACTATATGTATGCACACACCATTTGTGAAATAACTATTAGACCTCTGAATTAAGAATCCCGAACTGTCTATTAAAACCTCCAGGTAATGATCATGTACATATAAGAACACACCCAGAAGATAGAAAAAACTGAGCCCTTGAGAACAATGATGAATTCTGTCCTTTACATCTTTCGTTAAAATTAAAATAATGAAAAGAATATCGAAACGTCGACCAAACTTCTAAATAATGGCCCCAAGGATATAAAAATAGATCCAGAAGTAAGATAAAAATGAGTTTTTTAGAATAATGATGAAATAATTTATGAATATACTAGGACTATAATACCTGTTACTCAGAATCTATAGAATACTAAAGAGATTTTCTGCACCCCATTGTCTCATAGTAAGGGCTGAGACAATAAGCGTTAATAGTAATAAATGAAAAGTCCCTCCCTTTCTATATATAAAAATATACAATTTCCTTAACTTTTCCTATAATATTGAACTTACAGAACACTGAAACTACACAATGGTAGTCTTTTCTCTCTTTCTTCTGTAAGTGTTGAGTCTCCAATCATTGGAGCTCACACAATATCCCAGGAGTAAAGATCTCCTATCCTGAAACCCGATTTAAAGTTCCATTAATAGGTTTTTGAACATCATTGCAAGAGAATACGCTATTTTCATAAAATACAAACATCAGGTCAAAGATTGCGGCCTATTATTAAGTATAAAGTTCGGCGAATGTGTTTTACCCAATCGCAAGAGTCCATACAAAACTCCGCACACGATATCCGCCAATCAGTGAAGTCGACTCAAAACTTTGCGATCCAAAACAATCAGTGAAATCGACCCAAAACTTCGCGACCATAGTGAAAACTATGCAGTGATATTACCACCCCTCTAATATTAGGAAAAGATGTAAATACGCTACTAAATAAAATGTGAATACCATGTTTAATATACGGTCAGTTTCTAAATATAAAAATCGGCAAAGGATCGAAACTATCCGATCACTAAAGCAAAAACAAAACTGTAGATACATAATCCATCAAACAGTGAGTGAATGCTTTGACAAGTGCGAATACCACGTTTAAAATACGAACCATTTTTATATATAGAAATGGAGGAGCAGATGTCAACCAATCGTTAGACTACAGACAAAACTTTGCAAATACAATTCACCAATCAACGAGGTCGACAAAAAACTCTGTGAAAACACTGACAACTACGCGAGGATATTGCCGCCCCTCTAGCAACAGGACGCAACACAGGTGATAATAATCCAAACCAATTAAGTCGTATATATATACCAGAGTTTCAAACAGGCGTCTGTTCATCATTTTCCCGCGTTTGCAGTTGCCAGTTTGAGCTGCCCGCCACCGGACATACGGAGCCCTGCCGACTATCCTCAGGTAAGTTTCAGGACTGAATCAAGCCTCGAGAAACCAAATCTAATGCAATGCTTAATAAGAGATAATATATTCTTCTACTCTATTTCCCTATTCTCTTACAGGCAGGGAGATCTTTTAAATATCATCCATTTGTCCAGCATTTTAGAATCCCTTACATCTTTCATCTCCATCCCTGAAGCAAAAGAATTTGTGCCTCTAGGTAAGATGGCTAAATAATATATTTAGAGAATTAGACCCGACGAAATAGGAGATAGTTAATTAATCCTTGTATTAACTCTTCTTCTATAGGCGAATAGGAAGTGTCCTAAAACAATACCTTGCCAACTTTTTACCCTCTATAACTGAAGAATACATCCAAAAGATTACAAGAACAGTATAATTTTAATAGGTAAGACTAAACTCGACTACAAATAATGGAATCTGATCCCATTTTCATTTGCTTATGAGTAACCTTATCTCTATTACCATCATTGAAAATAGAAAAAAGGAATATCTTCTTATCTTCCCTTTATATGTATTTTTTGAAAACTAGACTCCAAGGATAATTCGAGAAGAGCCAAATTGGGGACCCCACAGAGCACAAATCCACATTTAAGGGTTCCGGTGGCGGACGTTGATTATCTATCCTTCACATTATCTAGGTAAAGTTACCTGAAAATGATCCCCTCAAATACTGATGATACCTACATTACTCAAAAATTAACAGTCAATACCACCTCTTCTCCTCTTTTAAGCTTCGGCAACCCCTGATGCTAAAGAAGTCATAATAAGAAGCAGACATCTTAACTTGGTCGTTTCTTTAAAAGAGAAAAAAAATTCTAGCAGTAAGTATCTATTCAAGAAGAAATGAGACACTATAAGTACTTCAAGATTGACCAACTTAGAATAGATGAAGGATAATAATGTTAATTTTATACATATTCTTTTATTTTGTATCCATTTCTGTATTTCTTAAACCAATACAGAAATTCTTTTTTGGATCTGAAGGAACAATTGCCTGCATCTGACCCCGTAATAGTATATATTGAACATATGAACCTTAGAGAATTTCATTGGTCATAGTGGAATTGACAGATATCTATGTCAACTTTCCCACCCATCATTTATGAATTATTCCATCCCCCATCTGGGACAGTACAAGGAAATGACAAGAATAGAGGAAAATGTAAATTAGATTGCTTCTTAAAATCATGTATGTTTTTTTAAACTATAGCTACTAAAAGACAAAGTTTTAGATGTTAGATCTCTTCTTTATTGAATTGTTTATATGTGTGAAATTGAAATGATAAGCATCTCTATTTTTATAGATATTACGTGGCTACTCCAGGAAGAAGGCGCTGGCCGCCGAAACGCGCGTAGAGTCATATAATTTCGCCACTCATCTATTATAGATAAAGAATTTACTGTCTACTGTTCACTAATTTTTAACTGTTGATACCTTTGTGATTTTTAACTTTGTGTTATGTGAATGAAATGTTTACTGTTTTAACTATTAAATTAAAAATTATGTCTTTTAGTCAGTTGTAGCTGTTTGTTTATTACCCTTTATTAATAGGGTTTTTGTAAATTTTGATTGCCTAGGTTGTTACTTTGCATATATATGTCTGCCCTGTCAACATATGGTTTCAGCCTGTTGGCATGAAGCACCCTGTGGGGGCTCCTGGGAGTTTCAAGGTCAACCAGGTTGGTTACCTCTCCCTTCTGTTCAACAACAGTGTGGGGTCCAGACTATTTGGAGTGCTGCTGGGGCCACTGGATCCAACACCCACACTTTCTGTCCTGGCTGGTAAACAGTCAGCACAGCCTTTTGGTCATGCCAGGCTTTCTGAAGTTCCTGGTTAGCCTCAAGGTTTTTAGATGCCTTTTTCATGTACACAGCCATCCTGGAGCAGAGACCAAGTACATAGTCCACAATGTCTTGTTTAGGCTTTTTGAGAGATAACTCTCATACTTCCTTCACCAGACAAAGGGGTCCTCTTACAGGATGCCCAAACAGAAGTTCAAAAGGGCAATAGCCAACCCCCTTCTGTGGGACCTCTCTGTAAGCAAACAAAAGGCAGGGCAGAAGGATGTCCCATCTTCGCCTAAGCTTGTCAGGTAAACCCTTGATCATGCCTTTTAAGGTCTTGTTAAATCTTTCAACCAGACCATTGCACTGTGGATGGTAGGGCATGGTGAACTTGTAGTTCAATCCACACTCTTTCCACATAGCAGTTAGGTACCCAGACATAAAGTTTGCACCTCTATCTGGAGACAACCTCCTTCGGAAAACCCACTCTTGAGAAAACTCACAGGAGGCCTCTTGCCACAACAGGGGCTGTTGTGGTCCTTAGGGGAATAGTTTCTGGGTATCTGGTGGCATGATCCACTACCACCAGAATAAACCTGTGCCCAGATGCTGTTTGGGGATCCATTGGTCCAACAATGACTGACTGACTGACGGTATTTGTAGAGCGCACTACTGCCATGGCGTCTTGGCGCTGTGGTAGAGATGAGCTAAGACATATAACACATACTTTAGTGTTGGCAAAAGAACCATGTTTTAATTTCTTTCCTGAATGCCAATCTGTTAGGTAATCTTCTCAAATGTACTGGTAGCGTGTTCCAAAGTCTGGAAGCTAGAAAGGAAAATTGTTTTCCTCCACAACGAGCTCTTTTTATCTTCGGGATTTGTACAAGGACAAGAGTGGATGACCTTAGAGTCCGGGGAGGAGAGTAATGGGAGAACAGAGCTTGCACACCCGCGGCCCCTGCTCCAAACAGAGCTTTGTGCACCAGGCAGAGTGATTTGAATTCAATACGTTTTCGTACCGGAAGCCAGTGGAGATTCTTTATCGCTTTTGATGTCGGCTGATGCTTAGGCAGTCCGAGCAAAACTCTTGCTGCCGCATTCTGGATAGATTGAAGCTGTCCAATTGAGCAGCACCCATCCCCAGTTAGAGGGTGTTACAATAATCGATTCTAGATAAAATGGTGGCTACAACCACCGTTTTCCTCAGAGAGAAAGGAATATAAGGGAGAATCTTTCTCAAGCCCCTAAAGTAAAGAAACATGCAGACATGACCTGATTAATCTGCGACGCCCAGGTGAGATTTTTATCAAACATAACTCCCAAGTTCCTGGCCTTTGTGAATGGCACTGGGCAAGTGCCAGCTGTACTAGGCCACCACAGCTGATTCCAGATTGGGTCTTTCGTGCCAAACTTCAAGACTTCCGTTTTCATGGCGTTCAGCTTCAGGAAGTTCAAACTCATCCAGGTCATTAAAGCTGAGGTACATTTACAGAAATCAGCTGCCCTAACATCTGCAGACTCAGTTGCAGAGACTATAAGCTAAGTATCATCGGTGTAAGACACCAATGAAAAGCCATAGTTCTTTACCTACCAGTCTGGCCAGAGGGGCTACGTAAATATTAAAGAGAGTTGGTGATAAGGCCGAACCTTGCGGGACTCCCCCCGGCAGGGAGAATTCCTCCGGTCGATATCCATCCCAAGAGATCATTTGTTTTCTAGATGATAAAAAGGGTGATAGGAGGGAAAGAGCTGTGCCGCTGATACCTGCATCCTGTAACCTTTGAATTAATACCATATGATTTACAGTATCAAAGGCTGCTGTTAGGTTGAGCAGGACCAGCACCGCCCTTCCCCCTTCATCCATCACCTTACGTATCTCCACAGTTGCCATGATCAAAGCTGTCTCCGTAGAGTGTTTTGAACGGAAACCGTGTTGCGAGGTATCTAAGATGTTATTAGTCTCCAAGAATTATGTTAGTTTAGGTTTATTACTTTCTCCAACACTTTGGCAGCAAAAGGTAAACAGGAGATAGGACTATAGTTCTTTTCATCAAGTGGATCCAGCTTTGGCTTTTTAAAAATTGACGAATACAAGCTTTTTTCCATGCTTTGGTAAAGACTCCTAAGGACAAAATTCTATTTATGACTGGGATAAGGATATACTGATCTCCTGTGTGGCCAAATGCAGTATATATGGTGGACAAGGGTCCAGTGGGGAGCCAGACTTAATGTTTACCACCAATTCCGCTACCTTTCCTTCTGTGGTTAATGGAAAGGATAACAGACCTTCATGGCCTACCCTACATTCAGATTGAACTAGGGCTTCTGTTCCTATGTTGTTTGTTGATTTTTCCAAACTGTTGTACACGGATTGCACCTTGCTTTGGAAAAAAGCCGCTAATTTGTCTACAAATTTTTGATCAGGTGTAAAGATTACATCACGCGGGTATTTCAGCAGGGCAGTGATAGTTAGAAATAATTATTTTGAGGAGTTAGCGGCGTCTTGGATTTTGGTAGTGTAATAGGTAGCTTTAGCCTGTATAATTGCGGCTTTGTATTCTTCCAAGGCTGCGCAATATCCTTTCTTATGTGCATCATCATATTGGGATCTCCAAACTCGATCTTTTTGTCTGCACTTGATCTTTATTCGTTTGAGATTGGACGAATACCAGGGAGACTAGACCTTTTTAAGTCGAGGTTTCTTAGCCATCTCAGGTGCAACCTTATCAGCCACTGTGTTTAGCCAATTATAGAAATCAGTGACGGCTTGATTTATGTCATTGGATGTTACTGGCCTATTACTAAGTGCCGACACAAAATCTGATTTGCTTACTGATTTCCATGCCCAGTATTTATCGGCCAGAGGACGAAAACTCCGTCCTCTAATTGATGTTACAGGCATGGTGTCAAAATGCACTGCATAATGATCGGTCCACGGCAAAGGGCAGACCCTCTTAATCTCTATACGGGAATTGTTGGTACATATCCCATCTAACGTGTGTCTAACAATGTTTATCCTAACTCTTTCAAAGGGAACCACCACCACTGGTAGTGGTATTAGGGGGGCATTTGTGGTGCCACCTGATTTGCCACTGGCTTGGCAGGTGACACAGGAGCGACAAAACTCCTTGGTATCTTCTGACATGTGGGGCCATTGAAAGTGAGGGACAAGCCTGCCCCAAGTCTTATTCTGGCCAAGATGTCCTGCTAAGAGAATATCATGAGCTAAGGTAAGAAGGAAGCCCCTGAATGTCAAAGGTATGACCAACCTCCTGGAAGCACCAGGCTTGGGGTCTCTAGCCTCTGAATAAAAGAGCCCTTCATCCCAATAAGTTCTATGGGTACCTGTAGCATTCCCAGCAGCCTCAGCAGCTGCTTGCTGTCTGAGAGGTTCAAGAGAGGGGGAGTCTAATTGCGCTTGCCTCAGGTCTGCCCTTGAAGGTCCCCCTGTCCCAAGAAAGTCAAACTGATCAGGCTCAAGCTCTTCTAGGACAGTTCCATCTGGGGTCTCACTGTCAGCTTCCTGGGAAGACTGATCCTCATCCTGAGGCAAGGGGGAAGGCACTGCCTTAACCCTACTGCTCTTTCTCGTGGTAGGCAGCTGGTCCATAGTTTCAGGATCCTGGGCCTGTTCAGTTTTGCACCTTTTGGCCTGTGACCTGGTCACAGCAAGGACATGTGCTTATAGGACTAACATCTCTGCATGAGTCCTATACTTCACTTCAGACCAGACTGAAGATTCCAGATCATTGCCCAACAGACATTCTACAGGGAAGTCTGAATAAACAACAACTCTTTTGAGGCCAGTTACCCCTCCCCAGGAGAAATTAACAATTGCCATACTATGGGTGGTAGTGGCATTGCTTGCATTGGTCACTAGGTAATTGTCACCTAGTATTATCTGTCCAGGGTCCACAAAGTTAGGCGTCACCATGCTGACACTGGCACATGTGTCCCTGTAGGCCTGAGCCACTTTATTATTAATCAAAGGAGTCTGTCTGTACTTGCCCAGGTTAGTGGGTCTCACAGTAGAGGACATAACCATGGCCACATCACAGACAAGAGCAGCTTGAGTTGGTATTCTGACTAGGCCAGAATCCATCTCAGTTCCCAGGGTTAACCCTACTACACCCTTCTGTTGAGAACCACCACTATTAGCTGTACTAGAGGGAACAGTTGCCTTAGGGGCAACGGTGGCTGGAGCTGTCTCCTTCTTGGTGCAATCACTGGTCCAGTGAGTATTACTTTTAAAAAAATTGCACCAGGGTTTCTTTGGACCTTCTTTTTCCTTGGATTTCTTGGAACCCCCTTCATTAGAAGCTTTTTGGGGACCTGAATAAGACTTCTGGTCATTTGCTTTCTCCCCACCCTTTTGGTCTTCCTTCTGATCACCACCTTGGTTCTGTACCTCCTGCTTCACCCTGGTTCTGACCTATTTGTCTGCCTTCTTTCCCAATTCTTGGGGAGAGGTCAGATCAGAGTCAATCAGGTGTTGATGCAATAACTGGTTCTGACAGTTGTTAAGTATTTGTTCTCTCATGATCAAATTATACAATCCTGTATAGTCATTAACCGTACTGCCCAGTAACCAGCCTTCCAGAGTCTTAGTGGCACAATCAACAAAGTCAGTCCAGTCCTGAGTCTGTGTCTTCTGGGTGTCTCTGAACAGCAACCTATACTGCTCAGTGGTGAAGCCAACCCCATCTATCAGAACATTCTTCAGGACTTTGTAGTTATCAGCATCCTTATCACTAACTGTGAGGAGCTTATCTCTGCCTTTATCTGAAAAGGAGAGCCAAAGTATAGCTGCCCACTGACTCTGGGGTACCTGCTGTACTTTGCAGGCCCTTTCCAAAGCAGTTATCAATTTGTGGATGCCATCCCCACTCTTGTAGGGAGGGACAATCTTACTTAGGTTTCTATGGTCATATGACCCTTCCCTATGTCTAGGGATATTGCTGCCACCAGTGGACTCTAGTCCACACAATTTTCTCTCTCTCTCTCTCAAGAGCCAGGGTCTCTTTCTCAAGGGCAATTTCTTGCCTCTTGATTCTAAGCTTGGTTTCTCTCATCCTCGCCTCATGCTCTCTTCTCTCAGGGGAAGTCATTCTCCTGAGAGCTGAGCATCTGACCCTATTGAGTCACCAGAATGGTAGGATTCCCTGGAAAAGGATCTCCTCCTTCTGTGCTCAGAGTTAAGACTGCTTGGGAGCCTGGATGAGATTCTGCCCTCTCCAGCACCATGTAGGCTTAGGTTGATCTGGTTAAGTTCTCCTACTTGGACCTGATCAGCATCCACTTCATCATCATCATTCCCTAGATTGCCATCTGGGAATCTTCTGTTGAGGGATGTCCCCCCCTCACTACCTGTCTGATCTGGGGTTGCTGCTTTCTCAGCATCATACTCCACTAAAAGATCTATCAGGTGTCTCAGAGTTGAACTCTGTCCTTGTCTCAGTTTCCTGAGTGAACATAAACTTCTAAGTTCATTAAAAGTAAATGTATCATAGGGAGAAGGTGCCCTGGGAGGGTCAACTTCTACAGGGAGAGATCCACTAGGCTCTCCTCTTAAGGACATTTTCTAGTGACGTGTGGTGCGTGCACCTACCTATAGTAAGTGTTATCTACTAAACCTCTCTAGGAGTTGTAGTCAGGGTGTGCTCGGGCCTTTGCTCTACAACAACTAAGTTCAGTAGAACTTAAGTATTCTAAGACTTGATTTATATGTACCTCTAGGTACCTTAATGTGATCTTTCAAATGATATTTTAAGATTATATGGTAAAACAACAGCAAGCTCTTATCCCAACCGCTGCACCCCAATGTGAGAAGTTAGCCTGGTATATGATGTACACTATTCTAGTGGACACCTTGCACCAGTCTAATTGACCCTTATGGTGGTGGTTGTAAAGTCAACCTTATAGATCAGCTATCTTAGTGGTAGCATGGACCAGCAGTCTTAGGCTAAAACTTCAGGGAGCATGTGAAGCAAGCTGTTTTACCAATTATAATCCCTTGAATACCAAATGAAAGGACACAACACAAGGTATATATTAAAATATATATGTATTTATTACTAACACAACCCTTCTGAACTCTTTATGAGGTCAGAGATCGAGATACAGTACAAGTTACTCAATAAGCTTACTTTAAGTTGCAAAAATACAATTCTGCCCTAGGGGCCTCACAAACCATAAACTAAGTAAGTGGTATAAGAACCTCTTCAGGAAGAGTGAATAGGCCTAGAGCCTAGGGAATCGCTGGGGATACACGGAACATCCAAGGGATTGGAAGTAGGAGGCCCACG
Organism: Lissotriton vulgaris; assembly: GCF_964263255.1. Taxonomy (NCBI): domain Eukaryota; kingdom Metazoa; phylum Chordata; class Amphibia; order Caudata; family Salamandridae; genus Lissotriton; species Lissotriton vulgaris. Next base: position 481,674,486 of record NC_141699.1, on the reverse strand, counting down.
TGAGACGTGTGCAGTGTCTAAACACACACGCAAGTTACCTTAGAGTTATAATGGGAACGTAAAAGTTACAGAGTAGTAGATTAAGGACACTTACTGATGGACTACGGTAAAACCCTTTTAAACTAGGACACTTCGAGAGTCAACACCCACGGGAGTACCAGAGTACTTGAGTTACCTCACCCAGGGAAAGCCGGGTGCATAGGTGTTCTTTTGTGTCGGGTTTCGTCGCTGTTTCCAATGGAGAGCTGCAAAGAAGTGCTGCAGGCGACCAGGAGAAAAGTATCCGGGTGGATCCAAGGGTGGATCGAAGATGTGAGGAACCTGAAAGCAGAGGGGACAGAGTCTGGGTCACTAGCCAGTGACCAGGAAGGAACCAGGCAATGTTGAGTGCTTCAGGTGAAGAAGGTGAAGTTTGTCTCTGCAGCCACGAGGACCAGAAGGCGTCGACGACAACCAGGAGCTGGATTCGAGCTGTCTCACAAAAGATCTAGTTGATTGCAGTGTCGGTATCCGAATTGGACCCAACAAGCCTTAGCAAATGCAATCCATGCAGGATAGAAAGATTGGCTTCAGTTCAGACCAGCAAGGTCTGGGGAGCTTCTCCTTTGCAGGGAAACTGGAGCAAGCCCAGAGCAATCGGGCAAACAGTGTAGTTTTACAAAGAAGTCTTCAGAGGGCTCACTAGCCAATGGGCTAGCAACTGGGAAGACACATTGAGCTGAAATGCAGGCACAGGCCCCACGTGGCACTCGTGTAGTGTGGAGGGCTGAACTTTGGTGCAAATGCTGCTCGGGTCTGGGGCTTCTCAAACCCCAATGCACAACTTCGAGGATACCTCAGAAGCTGCACGGTTAGCAAAGAGCAGGTAGTCCAGGGTGTCCGGTCCACGTCTCTCGTGTCCGCCACGGGTCTCAGCTTTGCTGTGGATGTGGATCGGAGTCGGAGAAGTCTGGAAGTCCAGTTCCTGAGTCGCTGAGTCTTTGGTTTCTGGCGGGAGCGCCGACAAAGCAAACTGGCAAGTTACTGGTGGTGCCTGTTTGCACAGGGTGGTCACTGCTTGACCACAAGGGAGATGTCTTCAGTCTTCCAGTCGATATGGTACGTCGAAGGTCCAAGAGTTTTGTTTCAGAGTTTCAGTCCAGGATAATCTAATGTCTCTAGACACAGCTCCTATCTTTATACTAATCTAAGGGGCTGGATTACCTGCTAGGTCCCTCCTCTGGGTGGAACCTGGGAAGGGGGGGTTACACCCCTTTCCCTTGTTCCAGTTTCATGCCAGAGCTGGGGCTGGAGTGCCCCAGCAACTTGTTTGAACCGGGCTATGCATAGAGCACCTTGTGTGCCCCAGACAGTGTCTGGAAACGCATCTTTCCATTGAACCCACCCTGCCCCAATACACTACGGCTGTCTGGCGAGGTGCTAGCACCTCCCTCGACAGGAAACCTATTGTCCAGGCCTCCCTTGCCGGAGTTTTGTCCAGCTGCAGGAGGTCAGACTCGTGTCTGTGGCAGCAGCATCCATTTTGTGATTCTGAGGCTCTGTTTAACTTTAAACGGGTAAAGTAGTAACTACATGTCTTCTCCCTCTAGAAGGGTGGAATCCTACCCCCGCCGCCAGAACTGGCGGGGGGGGGGTAGTATTCCAAAGTGTTTGACACCTTACAGGACATGTTTTGGTAAAGCCAAACCAAAGTTAGCAATAACCGCGAGGATTATAATGCACTTAAGAGTATATGGTATGGCTATATCATAGAACAGCTATAAGGACATGGTTCTGAAAGCTGCAGAAGGGCTCAGCTCATGCTGGAGTATCCTCTCACATAAAACCAAGCACTCTGCCTTCAGGATAGTCAAGGCCTGCCATAGGAGTGACTTATAGGTGTATATGTGTCTATATATAAGGTTAGATATAGGTATACTATATCTAAGCAAGGGGTGATTACACCACCTTGCCCAAGCCAAGTGATCAGCCTGTGGTGTCAGTTTGGATGGCCAACCAGGGGTGGCATAATACATGCTACAGCCCCTGGTAGTCCTTGGATGCACCTATGCCCTGGGTACCTATGGTACACTATACAGGGGCTCAAAAGGTGACCCAATTCCCAATTAGATATGTACCTAAAGTACATGGTATCAATTTAGAGAGCGAACAGCTGGGTTGTGGGTCTGATTAGCAGGACACACAGCCACACTAAAGTCGAAAAACCAGAGTATCACAGCAAAAAGTGGGGGTGACCATAGGAAGCAGACCCTGCTCTCTTACACCAGTGTAGTAGAGGGGGAACGGGGTCACATGTCCCTTCTAAAAGGATGAGAGGTGAGGGTGGGCAGAGGCCCAAAGTGCTATATTTTCACCCCTATAGCTTGGACTATTCCCAGAAGGAGCAAATCAGGGGGACCTGGTTATACCGAGAGACCATACACTGATGGGAGCTCCTCAGTGTCATGGGAGCTGATTGGGGCGGCAGCCACAGGCGTCATACCAGTTCTGTTTTCAGGGGGTAACACTCCACTGTGGAGGGTACAGAGGCCCAGATGGAGCGGCAAGAGGTGGAAAGAGTCCAAAGTGGGAGGACCTTTGGGTAAGGGGTTGCAAGCTCTGACACCAGAGCACCCCAAGACTGACCCTGATAAAGCCACTTCTGGCAGGGGGGGGCTCCATGCACTATCACAGCGACAGAGAGCTGGAGACCTGCACAAGGCAGACTCTTGCACAACACATGCAGAATGTGTTTCCCTTGGAGAGTGGTTATACTCCTCTGGCGCACATGTTCATCCTAAGGTTACAAACCCTGGGCTGGGTGACCAGTTTCAGGATACCAAACCTAAACTGGTGGGAAGTGGAGTGGAAAAAGTGTGCAAGGCACTTGGGGCTACTGCCCCCACTCTTAGAGGCTACAGATGAGAAAGGCCACTGGGTGGTCTACCTCTTGACACTGACAGTCATCAGTGGCCTCTGCTGGTTGCTCTCCTTGTGGAGCGAGTTTTCCTTGGGTTGGGAATAGAAGTCAAACCCAAGGGGTTGAATGGGTAACATCGCTTTGTTGGCCATGGTGGTACTGTCTACCTACTGGTATTCATCAGTGAGAAAGTTACAGTTAGGTGATACACAGATGGGGTCCACAGGTAAGGGAAGGATTCTGCATGGGTTAGCTCAGTGGCCCCAGATAGTATAGACAGATAGGCATAGAACTGGCAAGTGCCCCTGCAGTAGAGGGCCATTGTCCCTTTTTTTTTATCAACCTACGCAGGGAATTCCATTCAGGTATTGATTAGTCCACCCTAGCTTTAGACTGGAAGAGTTCGTGTTGGAAATGGCCCTCTCTAAAGGGTCACCCCAAACTTTTTGCCTTACTCTTTTTTTCTGAGCTTGTTTTTGTTGGCCTTAGAACTCTGAGCACCTTACCGGTGCTAGCGAGTGCCAAAGTGCATGTGCTCACCCCCATAAACATGGTTACATTTAATAGAGTCTACTACATGTGTCCAGGGCCTGTAAATAAAATGTTACTAGTATGCCCAAACGTGGGTCCCTTGCTCACTGTGCCACTGGATTCAAGCTAGCCTGGCTGATGAAGGGTGACATACCCTGAAACCGGTCCCAGGATGCTTGTTTCCAGTCCAGGGAGGACCTGGCTTGGCAGTTCGGTCTTGACTGTTCCCATGAGGCACAGGATCAAGACTGATTTGCATATGGCTGGGTCCAAAACCCCTTTTCTGAATCGTTTTTGGCCACTATAGGTGTGGCAGGGTATACTCAGACATGAGTCCCTTTCTCACTGCACCATCAGGATTCAAGCAAGCCGGGCCGAAGACGGCTGAAATGCCAGAAACCGGTCCCCGGTAGCTTGTCTCCTTTCTGGTGAAGAATTGGCTTGGTAATTTAGTCTGCCCTGTTCCCATGATGCACTGGGCCAGGGACAGACTGATTTGCATATAGCCAGGTTCTGAGCTGGGATGGTGCAGTGAGATAAATAACGGTGATGGATCAAGCCCTGATCTTTGGACTGGGTAAGAGTGGTCTGCTTAATTCAGACACTCTGTTCATCACCACCCCCTTTTCTGAATCGTTTTTGGCCACTATAGGTGTGGCAGGGTATACTCAGACATGAGTCCCTTTCTCACTGCACCATCAGGATTCAAGCAAGCCGGGCCGAAGACGGCTGAAATGCCAGAAACCGGTCCCCGGTAGCTTGTCTCCTTTCTGGTGAAGAATTGGCTTGGTAGTTTAGTCTGCCCTGTTCCCATGATGCACTGGGCCAGGGACAGACTGATTTGCATATAGCCAGGTTCTGAGCTGGGATGGTGCAGTGAGATAAATAACGGTGATGGATCAAGCCCTGATCTTTGGACTGGGTAAGAGTGGTCTGCTTAATTCAGACACTCTGTTCATCACCACCCCCTTTTCTGAATCGTTTTTGGCCACTATAGGTGTGGCAGGGTATACTCAGACATGAGTCCCTTTCTCACTGCACCATCAGGATTCAAGCAAGCCGGGCCGAAGACGGCTGAAATGCCAGAAACTGGTCCCCGGTAGCTTGTCTCCTTTCTGGTGAAGAATTGGCTTGGTAGTTTAGTCTGCCCTGTTCCCATGATGCACTGGGCCAGGGACAGACTGATTTGCATATAGCCAGGTTCTGAGCTGGGATGGCGCAGTGAGATAAATACCAGTGATGGCTCAACCCCTGATCTTTGGACTGGGTAAGAGTGGTCTGCTTAATTCAGACACTCTGTTCATCACCACCCCCTTTTCTGAATCGTTTTTGGCCACTATAGGTGTGGCAGGGTATACTCAGACATGAGTCCCTTTCTCACTGCACCATCAGGATTCAAGCAAGCTGGGCCGAAGACGGCTGAAATGCCAGAAACCGGTCCCCGGTAGCTTGTCTCCTTTCTGGTGAAGAATTGGCTTGGTAGTTTAGTCTGCCCTGTTCCCATGATGCACTGGGCCAGGGACAGACTGATTTGCATATAGCCAGGTTCTGAGCTGGGATGGTGCAGTGAGATCAATAACGGTGATGGATCAAGCCCTGATCTTTGGACTGGGTAAGAGTGGTCTGCTTAATTCAGACACTCTGTTCATCACCACCCCCTTTTCTGAATCGTTTTTGGCCACTATAGGTGTGGCAGGGTATACTCAGACATGAGTCCCTTTCTCACTGCACCATCAGGATTCAAGCAAGCCGGGCCGAAGACGGCTGAAATGCCATAAACCGGTCCCCGGTAGCTTGTCTCCTTTCTGGTGAAGAATTGGCTTGGTAGTTTAGTCTGCCCTGTTCCCATGATGCACTGGGCCAGGGACAGACTGATTTGCATATAGCCAGGTTCTGAGCTGGGATGGTGCAGTGAGATAAATAACGGTGATGGATCAAGCCCTGATCTTTGGACTGGGTAAGAGTGGTCTGCTTAATTCAGACACTCTGTTCATCACCACCCCCTTTTCTGAATCGTTTTTGGCCACTATAGGTGTGGCAGGGTATACTCAGACATGAGTCCCTTTCTCACTGCACCATCAGGATTCAAGCAAGCCGAGCCGAAGACGGCTGAAATGCCAGAAAGAGGTCCCCGGTAGCTTGTCTCCTTTCTGGTGAAGAATTGGCTTGGTAGTTTAGTCTGCCCTGTTCCCATGATGCACTGGGCCAGGGACAGACTGATTTGCATATAGCCAGGTTCTGAGCTGGGATGGTGCAGTGAGATAAATAACGGTGATGGATCAAGCCCTGATCTTTGGACTGGGTAAGAGTGGTCTGCTTAATTCAGACACTCTGTTCATCACCACCCCCTTTTCTGAATCGTTTTTGGCCACTATAGGTGTGGCAGGGTATACTCAGACATGAGTCCCTTTCTCACTGCACCATCAGGATTCAAGCAAGCCGGGCCGAAGACGGCTGAAATGCCAGAAACCGGTCCCCGGTAGCTTGTCTCCTTTCTGGTGAAGAATTGGCTTGGTAGTTTAGTCTGCCCTGTTCCCATGATGCACTGGGCCAGGGACAGACTGATTTGCATATAGCCAGGTTCTGAGCTGGGATGGTGCAGTAAGATAAATAACGGTGATGGATCAAGCCCTGATCTTTGGACTGGGTAAGAGTGGTCTGCTTAATTCAGACACTCTGTTCATCACCACCCCCTTTTCTGAATCGTTTTTGGCCACTATAGGTGTGGCAGGGTATACTCAGACATGAGTCCCTTTCTCACTGCACCATCAGGATTCAAGCAAGCCGGGCCGAAGACGGCTGAAATGCCAGAAACCGGTCCCCGGTAGCTTGTCTCCTTTCTGGTGAAGAATTGGCTTGGTAGTTTAGTCTGCCCTGTTCCCATGATGCACTGGGCCAGGGACAGACTGATTTGCATATAGCCAGGTTCTGAGCTGGGATGGTGCAGTGAGATAAATAACGGTGATGGATCAAGCCCTGATCTTTGGACTGGGTAAGAGTGGTCTGCTTAATTCAGACACTCTGTTCATCACCACCCCCTTTTCTGAATCGTTTTTGGCCACTATAGGTGTGGCAGGGTATACTCAGACATGAGTCCCTTTCTCACTGCACCATCAGGATTCAAGCAAGCCGGGCCGAAGACGGCTGAAATGCCAGAAACTGGTCCCCGGTAGCTTGTCTCCTTTCTGGTGAAGAATTGGCTTGGTAGTTTAGTCTGCCCTGTTCCCATGATGCACTGGGCCAGGGACAGACTGATTTGCATATAGCCAGGTTCTGAGCTGGGATGGTGCAGTGAGATAAATAACAGTGATGGCTCAAGCCCTGATCTTTGGACTGGGTAAGAGTGGTCTGCTTAATTCAGACACTCTGTTCATCCCCACCCCCTTTTCTGAATCGTTTTTGGCCACTATAGGTGTGGCAGGGTATACTCAGACATGAGTCCCTTTCTCACTGCACCATCAGGATTCAAGCAAGCCGGGCCGAAGACGGCTGAAATGCCATAAACCGGTCCCCGGTAGCTAGTCTCCTTTCTGGTGAAGAATTGGCTTGGTAGTTTAGTCTGCCCTGTTCCCATGATGCACTGGGCCAGGGACAGACTGATTTGCATATAGCCAGGTTCTGAGCTGGGATGGTGCAGTGAGATAAATAACGGTGATGGATCAAGCCCTGATCTTTGGACTGGGTAAGAGTGGTCTGCTTAATTCAGACACTCTGTTCATCACCACCCCCTTTTCTGAATCGTTTTTGGCCACTATAGGTGTGGCAGGGTATACTCAGACATGAGTCCCTTTCTCACTGCACCATCAGGATTCAAGCAAGCCGGGCCGAAGACGGCTGAAATGCCACAAACCGGTCCCCGGTAGCTTGTCTCCTTTCTGGTGAAGAATTGGCTTGGTAGTTTAGTCTGCCCTGTTCCCATGATGCACTGGGCCAGGGACAGACTGATTTGCATATAGCCAGGTTCTGAGCTGGGATGGTGCAGTGAGATAAATAATGGTGATGGATCAAGCCCTGATCTTTGGACTGGGTAAGAGTGGTCTGCTTAATTCAGACACTCTGTTCATCACCACCCCCTTTTCTGAATCGTTTTTGGCCACTATAGGTGTGGCAGGGTATACTCAGACATGAGTCCCTTTCTCACTGCACCATCAGGATTCAAGCAAGCCGGGCCGAAGACGGCTGAAATGCCAGAAACCGGTCCCCGGTAGCTTGTGTCCTTTCTGGTGAAGAATTGGCTTGGTAGTTTAGTCTGCCCTGTTCCCATGATGCACTGGGCCAGGGACAGACTGATTTGCATATAGCCAGGTTCTGAGCTGGGATGGTGCAGTGAGATAAATAACGGTGATGAATCAAGCCCTGATCTTTGGACTGGGTAAGAGTGGTCTGCTTAATTCAGACACTCTGTTCATCACCACCCCCTTTTCTGAATCGTTTTTGGCCACTATAGGTGTGGCAGGGTATACTCAGACATGAGTCCCTTTCTCACTGCACCATCAGGATTCAAGCAAGCCGGGCCGAAGACGGCTGAAATGCCAGAAACCGGTCCCCGGTAGCTTGTCTCCTTTCTGGTGAAGAATTGGCTTGGTAGTTTAGTCTGCCCTGTTCCCATGATGCACTGGGCCAGGGACAGACTGATTTGCATATAGCCAGGTTCTGAGCTGGGATGGTGCAGTGAGATAAATAACGGTGATGGATCAAGCCCTGATCTTTGGACTGGGTAAGAGTGGTCTGCTTAATTCAGACACTCTGTTCATCACCACCCCCTTTTCTGAATCGTTTTTGGCCACTATAGGTGTGGCAGGGTATACTCAGACATGAGTCCCTTTCTCACTGCACCATCAGGATTCAAGGAAGCCGGGCCGAAGACGGCTGAAATGCCAGAAACTGGTCCCCGGTAGCTTGTCTCCTTTCTGGTGAAGAATTGGCTTGGTAGTTTAGTCTGCCCTGTTCCCATGATGCACTGGGCCAGGGACAGACTGATTTGCATATAGCCAGGTTCTGAGCTGGGATGGTGCAGTGAGATAAATAACGGTGATGGATCAAGCCCTGATCTTTGGACTGGGTAAGAGTGGTCTGCTTAATTCAGACACTCTGTTCATCACCACCCCCTTTTCTGAATCGTTTTTGGCCACTATAGGTGTGGCAGGGTATACTCAGACATGAGTCCCTTTCTCACTGCACCATCAGGATTCAAGCAAGCCGGGCCGAAGACGGCTGAAATGCCAGAAACCGGTCCCCGGTAGCTTGTCTCCTTTCTGGTGAAGAATTGGCTTGGTAGTTTAGTCTGCCCTGTTCCCATGATGCACTGGGCCAGGGACAGACTGATTTGCATATAGCCAGGTTCTGAGATGGGATGGTGCAGTGAGATAAATAACGGTGATGGATCAAGCCCTGATCTTTGGACTGGGTAAGAGTGGTCTGCTTAATTCAGACACTCTGTTCATCACCACCCCCCTTTTCTGAATGGGTCCAAACTGGGGCCACATGGTGGCAAAAGAACACTGATTTTAACCCTGATCTCTTGACTGAAGGAGAATGTTTAAATCATTCAACATTCCGTCCATCATTTGTTGCAGTTACACTAGTAGGTCTGCAGCACCGATTGTGCCACCCACATGAGTAGCTTTTAAATGTATCTCATGCCTGCTATTGCGGAGCCTCTGTGTGCAGTTTTACTGCCATGTCAGCTTGGCATCTAAACCCCTTGCCAAGCCTTAAACCCCCCTTTTAATATGTCATCTCTAAGGTAGGCCCTGGGTAACCCATAGGGCATGGTGCTGTGTAAGTAAAAGGCAGGACATATACTTTTAAGTTTTGCATGTCCTGGTTGTGAAAAACACCTACATTTGTTTTTCAATACTGTGAGGCCCACTCCTCTCATAGATTAACATTGAAAATTCCTTATTACACTTGAAAACTGTAATTCCTGGTTGAGAAGGAGTAGCTCTGTCATGTTTCATACCATTGGAATGGTAATGATAAATCCTCTTAACTGGTAAAGTTGGGTTTAACATTACTATTATGGAAAGGCCACTTTTAGAAAGTTGGTATTTCTCTGCGTTTAAAGCTCTGTGTTCTTGCAGGCTGTCTCCAGTGCACCTCATTGTTGGTGACAACTTGACTTTGTGCATTCCCTCTAGACAGCCAGACACCAAGGAAGGTTATGTGTGTATGAATGCCCACCTGCCTCCTGATGGCTCACCCTGGGCAGGACGGGAGGGAGGAACAGGCATTTACACCTGACAAGACAGTATTCTGTCCCCACTCAAAGGGTTGATTACCCCCTGTAGATAGTCTGGAGCCAAATCTAGGAAAAACAGACCTTTGTGGACTTCAAAGACCCCAGGCAAACGGGGTATAAGTACTGGGTCTCTAACCCTATCAACTAAAACACTTCTGGACCTGTAAAGAAAATCTGCCAGGAGGAAGGACTACCGTGCTGCTATACGGACAGTCACTCTGCTGAACTACTGTTCTAGAAGAACTGCTTTTCTGCTTAGCTGCCCTGCTGCCTGCTACCCTTTGAATCTGATGAGGAAGAACTGGACTCTGGTTGAACCCAGGGTGATCTCCAAGGGCTTGTTGGCTTGCCCCCTGTTTCTGAGGCTAAGGGATATTAAAGTCTCAACACCAGTTCCAGGGGTTGTGATCACTAAGAAACTCCAATAGTAGGTAGAAGGTGTTGAAGTGGAGTCGCCTCTCACTACGACCACAAAACAGATTACAACCCTGTACCAGCACCTCTAATTGTGCTGCATAATATTTAGTGTAATTTTGTTGTGTGATTAAAGTCTATTTTTCCCTTAAAGATAAGCACTTGATAGACAATACATTATTCTGTTGGTTGGTTGACTGCTGAGTTCTGATCTCTTGCTGTTTACTGTTCCTCCCTGGAAAGCCTTTAAATGCTCGCGGAGAGTCTTGTGTGAAACAGGTATACTTGGCCAATTAGGCACAGCCAGAGTAGGACATACCTTTGAACTCCTGTGATAAATTACCTCAAACAACACTGTCAGGCCTAATAGCCACTATCCAACATGTACCCCTCCTCCTCCAAACAGGTTATAAAATACCCTTAAATCAAAATTTCTTAAGGGAATTTCTTTGTTTTTTTAATGATTGTTTGTTGTCGTTTGAGTACCTAACTGAGGAGTTGGCCATTAGTTGGGTGGCCATTAGTTGTGTGGCCTGTACAAGTAATGATTCCAGATTCCCAGAGAGGCTCTTGGTGACCACTGCACTAAAACATTGAATTGCCAAACACTGTAATTGCCATCCTGCCATGTTCCCAAGTTAATGGTGCTGCCACTGCTGACATCAGAGGAGGAGGAGGTTCTCCTTCGCCAAAGATGCTTTGTTCGGCCTGCCACTTGCTGAAGACTGGTCCGAAGGCCGCAGTAGCCCAATCCAAGCATCCATTCTGTATCTTGTCTGGCAGGCAGCTACTACTGAAGACAAATGCTACTGTATGAGCCTGCTACATTGAACCCACCCAGCAGTCAAGCCTTGAGTGAGTTCACCACAGCAGCCTCCCCATATTATAAGAGCTGCAGCCACAGGAGGAGGATTGATGAATGTTCCTGTCTTGCCCCATCAAAGTCCAGATTCACCCTCAATTTGAAAACTCCAAACCCCATTGTAGCGCTTGACTCTTTCAGGGTAGCGAATCAGGGCAGTACAAGGCCTACTCAATGGGAGGTGGTGTGGGCTAATAATCACCATTCATTGGTGCGCAGTAATAGTACCCAATAAATAATTGTCAAGTCAGCGCTTTTTCTTTAGAAAGGAAAAGTACATTGATTACATACAAACAAAAGCTACTCAATACTATGGAGTAATTTCAAAATGTACATAAGACTGTTGGAAATACCTTTGACAACATTACATTTGACACCAAAAGTTCATGAGCATAAAATTCACAGTACACTTCCTTCATGTACAACGCAGCACCTAACCATATATGAGGATGTCAGTTTACATTAGAACAATATTGTCCCATTTCATAAATTGGAATCACATGCTCTGGTAATACCATCACTGACTTCAGTACCGAAAATCCCTGTGCACCTGTTATAAATAGCCAAGCATTGCAATTATGTGCCAGCATCAGCAATAATAAAGCATGACATCCCTGAATTATCAGTAGTAAAATATGAAATCTTCTTCTACACTTCTTATGAGTAATCAGGCATTGCAAGAAGGTGCTCACGTCAATATTAATAAAAGCCATTTGGAAAATGAATTACTGTCAGCATTAACAACCCTTTAACTAAAGCATTGTTGGCTTCTTTGGATAAAGCATTGTTTAGACTCATAGTGCATACTAGTTTGAAAGAAGTAGTGTCAAACTGTCATGTTGAACACTTTTCATTGAAACATTTTGAAAACCATCTTTAAATAATCCATCTGTAGGCCAGGGAACCTGTTGCAATAAGCTCAGCCCCTAGAGGGCGCTATACTCCCAGCTGTAGAGCATATACTCATTCCTCAAGGAGTGCTTGAACGTAACAGAAAATTCCAGCTTGATCCCTCTTTTGTAAACACTTCAAACCTAGGGTCAGAAGTTGCTATACAACTTCCTTGGAAGAGGTGCTGTGCTCCTGGAGTCCCCTCCCCCCGTCCCCCCGTCCCCCCGTCTCCCCGTCCCCCCATTGCATTGTTAGTGGCACTCGTGCCATCCTGGAGCCAGCACATTGCAGCGTATTTTAGGCTAAGCAAAGTCCTTTTTACTATATTTGTGCCTCCGGCCGATTTTTTTAAGTTGCACTGTGGGGTCTTGTGCTGTGTGGCCTGTCTTTTTTTTAAATTTAGGGGTGCCAGACCACCCAGGCCCCCATGCCTCCCTATGTTGGGGGCAGTTGAGGGAGCGCACCCTTGGCTGCCCAGCAGACTTCCTGGGTGGACAGCACTTCCTCCACTGCCCACGAAAGCCGGCAGCTCTTCTCCCTTGTCCGCTCCTGCAGGCAGGGCACTGCGTTTTGTGATGGTCGCCTGCTCCCCTAGACATGTGGACCAGGCAGTCCTACCACAGGTGGGAGGGTGCTGCAGCACTTCCTCGTCCTTCTGATTTCATTTGATTTGATTTGATTACAGATTTGTAAAGCCCGTAGCTACCCAAGGGCGTCCCAGCGCTGACATTCAACCTACATGATTCAGAGGGGAGTTTTTTTTATGGGAAGAGCCAGGTTTTCAGTAGCTTACGAAAGACCAGTAGGTTGATTTCCCTTCAAATGGGGAGCGGAAGGGTATTCCATAACTTTGGAGCATTATATGAGAAGAGACGTCCCCCTGAACGAGCTTTTCTTATTCTGGGGACACTGGCCAAGGAGAGGGAATCTGATCTCAACTGTCTGTTGGAATGATGGGGTTTGATGAGAGGTCTCCAAATAGGGGGGCCTCTGCCATGAAGTATTTTGTGTGAGATACAGAGAGTTTTAAAGGTGATCCTTTCCTGAATTGGGAGCCAGTGCAATGATTTGAGGGCGGGTTTGGCGGAGCATCTGGATTTTGTCCTGGTAAGGACCCTGGCAGCGGCATTCTGGGCACATTGTAGTCTCCGTTATGCTTTGGGGCCCAGAGTTGGGAACTCCTTCTCTCTCTCTCTCTCTCTTGGGGAAAGCCCGTCTACACCCGTCCGCACTAAGGACGCGCTCAGAGCCAGCCAAGCTGCCCCTTTTGCTGCTGGCTTGGGATCTGACAGGGGGCATCGTCCTTTAACTTACACCAGTGAAGAGCTTCATTTTATTGGTGAGTTGGGTAGGGATTAAGGGGCTCTCTGGTTTGCTGAGTCTGCCTCTCCGATGTCAGACTTTTTAGATAAAGGCCTTTTATCGTATGGGCTTTTAAATGTTAGATCTCTGCCTAAGCACAGTGTGGAAATTAAGCTGATGCTGGAATTTCATGAACTAGATGTTTTGTTTATGGCGGAGACCTGGACTCACTTAGAATGTGAGGTCGATCCCGGATGGGCCTGTCCGCCCGGTTTCAAAATTTATCATAAACCGAGATTGAGGGGGAGGGGGGGGTGGGGTTGGGGTGATTTATAAAGATACCTTGAATCTGGTCAGCATTGACATTGATGTGGTTGTAGGATTCGAGTTACTTGACTTTGCCATTAAGAATGCCCATGGCCATACTCTAACTGGGATTGTTTGTTATAGACTCCCTGGGGTTTTTAGTGTGCATCAGCAGGAATCCCTGCTGGAGATTCTCACTAGTATGGCCGCCACTCACTGCAGACTAGTGATCTTGGGCAATTTTAATCTGTGGTTGAATGGATCCCTTGACTCAGGCTATTTTAATGTTCTTCATTCATGTGAAGGCCTTGGCCTTTTTTAGCAGGAGCCCAAGGCCACTCATAAGGGTGGGCACCTTCTTGATTTAATTTTTTCAGAAGCCCATCATCTTAATATTGGGGAAATTTTGCCTATGGATTGGACTGACCATTTCCTGATCAAATTTCTTGTGAACGGGGGCGTGGCTAGCAGCCAACGATGGCGGCCGCAGCTTAGGGAGGCCCCCGCGGCAAGGCGGCTTCCCACACAAATCCGCTATACTTATCCGATAAAGTTCATTACCAGTCGGGGCGGACTGGGTCCGGAGTCCGTGCGGCGCCCACCGGAGCAATTTGAAGACAGCGGCGGCCAGACAACTGCCAGAAAGACGAGGAGAGAAGAGGGGCCTGCTGTCCTCCTCGCAGCAGCGGCGTAGTGGGCAGAACGAATCCGACCGGAAGCGGTGTCCTGGCGGGTGCTGCCGGCCGGAAGTGCCGGTCCTCTTGCTTAGCGGTGGGAAAACAGTCGAAGAGCCTCCATGGGTGGCAGAGGACCGGGCGGAGACCCGAAATAGTGAGCGCTGCAGGAGAAAGTGCACAGAACGCATCGTAGAGGACGCCGCGGCCCGGAAGGGCAGAACCGCCATCTTGGGCGGCGGACTCGCATCGTGGGCAGAGACCCCATGAAACAAAAGCGGGACCCATTGTAAAGGTACGCTTGGCATAATACGTTCGGGGTAACCCCGGGTGAGTGAGAGACGATCCGCATTATTTGCGTGAACATTTGGGGGTGCACCATCTGGGGACGCGGTGCAGACCGTACTGAGAGCCTGCAGGGAATCGGGTCACCTCACCCCCCCTCCTCTTACTGCTGGGACACGAGCGACGCTAGGCAGCGTGGAGATCGAGCGCCTGAATTCTAGAGAAGGGGCTCCGGATCAGTGACGTGCAGACGCGCTGGGCAGCGCAAAGGAAAAGCAACATATGCCCCGGCTAAACCGGCCACTGCACTGTTTGCTCTTGCAGGCTCAGTCGGCTGACTGAGCCGCGACGCTGCTCGGGGGTACTGGAGAAGAGTGCCGAGTCCTTTACACCTGGAAAGAGGCGGGGGGACACCCCAATTGTTCATTACTTACACAGGGCGCTGCCCGAACCTGCATTGTCAACAACGGTAGACCCAGAGGACGAGGGCTCACCAGGTGAGGCCAGTATCACACACTGCGGAGTGGCTGTCGCGACTACCACGCAGACATCAACCAGAAGGCACGTGGGAAACCCTCCTCTTGCTCAGGTACCGCGCCTCTGTGGGGGAATAGAACGCTCTTCGGTGGCGCAACATGGCAAACAGAGGCCCCAGACACAACTCTACACAGGCCAAGCTCGACAAATTCGCCTATGAGAAGCAGACTCCCCCCCAAGAACAACGCAAGCCCACGGGGAAAACGACGGAAGCCGAGGGGGCGAAGAAGGCTACACTGGAGGATGTTCTGGCGGCGTTGGCTCAGGTACAGGTGACAGTGGGGGCTACGGCAACTGAGGTTACCTTGATACGAGCGGACCTCCAGAAGATGAATGAGAGAGTTAAACAAGTTGAGGTGGTGACCAAATCCTTAGTCGAGGATGTGTCGGAACTACAAATTGAAATGGGTAAACTGCAAGCGGACAACAAAATGCTCAGAGAAAAACTTGACGATCAGGAAGGGCGCTCTCGGCGAAACAATGTCTGAATTTTAGGTGTACCGGAATCTGAAGATACGGGAGCGATGGACCTCTACGTGGAGGATATGATCAAAACTCGGCTCCAGCCTAAAGGCCTCTCACATTTCCTTTCTGTGGAAAGGGCCCACAGGGTGCCAGGGGGAAAACCAAAGACAGGAGGACCGCCGAGGCCAATACTAGCGAGACTATTTAACTTCAGGGACCGGGACGCCATTTTACAAGCGGCAAGAGTGGCACCAGCCCTTCAAATCCAGAACTCGAGGGTGTCCCTTTTCCCAGACTATACGGCGGAGGTCTCAAGGAGAAGGAGAACGTTTCTTGAGGTGAAAAAGACATTAAGAGAAAAAGAATTGCCTTACTCGATGCTCGTCCCAGCTGGCTCCGAGTGGTAGCGGATAAAAAGGTCTGGTTCTTCGACTCCCTAGATGCGGCCAGGGATTGGATCGAGGGTTGGCGCACTACGGACCAGCCGCGGAGAACTCATAGTTCAAACCACGGGCACAGAGAAGATAGCCGGACAGGGTCGCAAACATCAGGCAGAGGAGGAGCGGGAGGATCCCCGACTCATGGATTCACGGGGGCCGATGGAGAAGAATGACCTGGAACATAAGAGAATATAATGGATGCTATATTTGTTCATGGACATACTGGTTGACAGTTGGACGCTGGCCTGGTTAGCCCCGGATGTAAGCAGAGATGCTGCCTGCTCGGGTAGACGCTCTCCCCCTTACACGCAAGTACTCTGGTTGTGGTATGGATTAAGCACTCTGCTCAGTTGGGGAGGCGGGCAGTTGGAAGTCTTTTAAGCAGGGGTGCAGGGAGAGGGTGTGAGGGGGGGGGTTGTTTTGACACAGTTCGGAATACACATGTAAGGTCGAAGAATACTGTTATGCATACGGGTGGTTTGGCAAAGGTTTGGTATATGCAACACTGGTCTAGATCTTCCGTGAGGACCCTAAGCAGTTTATTGAACAGGTACAAAGCCAGCACCCATGACACGAATCATGTCAGACATACCACGGACCTCATAATTGCAAATGGTTGATGACCCAGCACCCAGAGCGGTAAGAGTAGACACAGAGTCACAGGGCTTGTCCCTACGATTACTGACTTGGAATGTGAGAGGGCTGGGTGATAAGGTAAAACGCGGACTGGTACTGACCGCACTGAAAAGACAGAAACCCACTATAGCACTACTACAGGAGACACATTTGACGGGGGGCAACCAAGGCCATGGATAGGAGAGGTTACAAGATGGTAGTCCACTCGGACTTCACGTCGGGGTCCAGGGGGACTGGTATCCTGATTCAGAAATCCTCACAGTTCATTCCATTACAAACTAAGACTGACGATCAAGGATGCTTCGCGGCACTGCAAGGACAATGGGAGGATAGGCTCCTTAACTTGGTTTCTGTATATATCCCACCGGCACTTCACTCGGTGCAGCTCCCGAAACTGGCAGACTTTATACTGACTCTTCCCGAGGGGGACGTTGTTCTTGGGGGGGACTTCAACGCCATTTTAGATACACAACTTGATAGGTTCCCAACGCCAGTTCCCACGGGGGGCCCCCCGCCTCCAACGTTTTTTGACAGCCATGGGTCTCACCGACGTATGGAGATACACCCACCCCAAGGCTAAACAATACACCTTCCACTCCGCAGTGCACGGCAGTATGTCAAGAATTGACCACTTCCTGGCCCTGGGCAATGGTATCCAACATATAGACACTGTAGAAATTGACCCTCGGGGAATCTCGGACCACTCCCCACTTACTCTTACGATCTCCACTCAGGAGAAGTCACGCAAACGCAAATACCCCATACATGCTGCATATCTTAAGATTCCCCAAGTTCGCAAGGCTCTTAAAAAAGTGACGACACAGTATTTCAACGAGAATGTAAACTCAGTACGCTCCTCAGAGGTCGTGTGGGAGGCGTATAAGACGTTTTTTGAGGGGGCAAGCCATAAACTCAATCACGGGCTACAAAAGAGAACAGGCTCAGGAACTAGCTAAATTGGAATTAACGTTGCAGGAAGTGACAACGGCACATGAACAACACCCCACTCCGGCCACATTACACGCACTTAACCTTCAACAGCAGCTTTACACTGACCGCTTACGTTTTCAGGTTAAGGGGCAAATGACTGACACACAGAACAGGATTTATGAGGTGGGAGACAAGGCAGGAAGGATGCTGGCATGGCTTGACAGGAGAGGAGGAAGTTCTAGAGGTATTCAACAAGTGAGGGACAATCTGGGGATGATGCACACTAACCCAGAACAAATAGTTGAGAAGCTTGCAGCCCACTTCGAGGGGTTCTACACCCCTGATCGCATGGTGACACCCGAGATGGCCAAGGAAGCACTAGAACAGATAGAGGTCCGGACGCTTTCTTCGGAGGTGGCAACTGAGTTAGATGCGGACATTACTGCTGAAGAAATCCAAATGGCTATTAATGCGTTGAATCCGGGTAAGGCGCTGGGACCAAACGGCATACCTATAGAATGGTATCAAGCGACGCCCGAGAGCCTAAGCAAACTTCTACTAGCGATGTTTAAGGAATGTTTAGAGAAAGGCTTACTTCCACCAGATCAGAGATTGGCAACTATAGTAGCCATCCCCAAGCCAGGGAAGCCACCTGAAGATTGCTCCTCATACCGCCCCATCTCGCTGCTTAATGCACAAGTTAAAATCCTCGCCAAACTCCTGGCTACCAGAATTTTGCCTCATCTGCCGTCCCTTATACACATAGAAATACGCCATTGAATCTGCGCAGACTACATGGAGTGCTGGCTAGGGCGGAATCGATCGCAACACAAGCAGTGATATTGACCCTTGATGCCAAGATGGCATTTGACCTTGTAGAATGGAACTACTTGTTTGAGGCTCTGTCACGTTTGGGATTCGGCCCCCGGTTTACCGCATGGATTAGACTGTTATACGCTGACCCGATTGCACAGATAGTGGCAAACGGCCATATCTCGCGAACGTTCCCACTGGGGAGTGGCACACGTCAAGGATGCCCCCTCTCGCCATTGCTATTTGCGATCTCATTGGAGCCCCTAGCCACTCTAATAAGGACCTCACCGCTCCTGACGGGCATACGCTGGGCGGAGGGCTGGGAGGACCGGCTTTCACTCTATGCAGACGATATGCTGGTATATCTAACGGACCCAGAACGCGGGTTGCGGCTCTATTGCATCTCTGTGATAGTCATGGTAGGGTATCAGGATATACGTTGAACTGGAGCAAATCGGAACTATATGTACTGAAGGGACCGGTCCCGACACTGAGTGCAGAATGCCCTCTGAAGATAGCAGGCTCGTCATTTAAATACTTGGGTATCCAGGTTACTAGGGAACCCTCGGAGTTTATCGACAAAAATCTAGGGCCCCACTTGGAAAGGCTCAAGCTGGACGTTAAGTTTTGGTCGGGGCTGCCTTTAACGCTACTAGGAAGGGCGGCACTGTATAAAATGATGGCCTTGCCCCGATTTTTGTACATACTTGAAAACACGCCATATCCGGTGGCTCCGAGATTTTTTCAGAAAGTGGTGGCAATCGTATCCAATCTTTTATGGGGGAACCTCCCGGCGTGCATCGCACAACCCAAATTGCATAGGGGATGGTCCGATGGCGGGATCGCGTTGCCTAATCTAAAATTGTAATATTGGGCAGCGCACCTGAAACCCATCAACTATTGGATACACACTCCACAAAACGAGCAAGCATTTCAGGCAGACAGGGCACAATTGGGCACAAATAGTTTATCGGCTCTGTTATATGACCAAAGCAAAATGCGCAAATTGGTGGGGCCCACCAGACTAACTGCAGCGCTGTGGCATACAGCGACAGCAGCACTGGGATGGAAGGGGAGAATAACCAAGCTTACCCCACTATGGGACTCTCGAGCCTTAGGTAACATGAGAAACAGCAGAGGGTTCTCACACTGGGATACTATAGGTATATCTACAGTGGGGGATCTCTGGGAGAGGGGAGGTGTGGTACCTTTCAGTAGATTGAGGGAGCTATACGACCTGGGTGAGCAGGAGTTATATAGATATATTCAGATACAACATGCGTTGCTCACTGCTGTGCCCTCGGACACGGATCTGCCAGAATCGTCCCCATTGGAAGACCGCATTCTCACTGAGAAACTACTTAACAACTTACCGGACCCACTGACCCCTTTGAAGGAGAAATGGGAGGGAGACACTAGTGAAATGGACGAACATGAATGGAATGAGGCGATAGCATCGCCTAAGGAAGTAGGCATCTCCTCACGACTGAGACTTGTACAACTGAAAGTGTTACATAGGGTGTACTACACGAGGACTATGTTACACCGCATTCACAGAACACAACACCCTTACTGCCTTCGTGGGTTCGGGGAGGAGGGCACGTTTTTTCACACCATATGGGACTGCCCCCGGGTCCAGGAGTTTTGGAGACAAATACTGCGAACAATATCACAGACATTGGAGATCTCACTGTTACCTGAACCAAAGAGGTGCCTCCTAAATATACAGGAACCTACTGATCTATCCAGGTATGGTCAACTTTAGGTCACAGTGGGCTTGATAGTGGCGAAACGTGATATCGCACAGCGATGGGGAGCGGCAGAAGTGCCAACAAAGACGCAATGGTGCCTGAACATGGATAGGGTGATGGTAACGGAAAGGGCGGTGTACTCTAACCGAGCCTGTCCGGGGAAATGGAACAAAATCTGGACCAAGTGGAACGTGTACAGAGGGGAGATATGTGATCCCTTGCCGGAAGATGACCAGGATGTGTCGGATGGGGAGGGGGAGGAGGAATGATAGTTCTCACAGAGTATGATGGGGAGGGAAGCCATAGACCATGGGTTCACCAGATTTTACAGGATAGTATAGTGGGACGAATGGGGGAGGCTACTAGGGAGTAGAGTTCAACGAAGCCGGTGTACTCACACCAACATGCATTTAAGGCAGTACTGGAGGGACCGGGTGGAGTTCTAATGGGGGAACATTTCACGACTCAGTTAAACACGACCGATACCAAACAATACATGACCACAATGTGATTCCTTGAGTTTCTTTTGTTTTGTTGTTTTTGTAAAAATTAGAAAATCAAGCACCAGTACTGATTGATATTATAATGACTACAAAGTACCTCTTCATCGGTGCAGTTACAATGATGTTTAAAATGACTGGCATTCTGACAATAACTCAATGCTACTGCATGATGATTACAAGATCGCTATAGCGGCCAGCCCATTGGGCTGTGGGCCTTCAGCTGTGTAAATTTGAAGGTGCAATAAAGGTTTTTGAACAAAAAAAAAAAATTCCTTGTGAACTTTGCTACTCATAATACTCTGGCAGCCTGCTCCGTGAGCAAATATGTCAGTAGAGATTGGAAGGCTCTCCTGCTTAGGAGGGGCCTTGTTCCTGTGTTCCAGGTAGAGGATTGCTTCTCTTTGGACAAGCAAGTGGAGGGGAATCGTGCCTCTCTCTGCTTGAAGATTACCTCGGTCTTGGATTCTTTTGCCCCCTTAAATAACATAATATTAATATAGAAAATTATACTGATGACACGCAGCTGATTCTCTCCTATGAGGGAGATCAGTTGACTTTACTGGAAGTGTTTCATAGCTGTCTGAGTGACACAGCCCGTTGGTTGAAGGAAAATTCGATGCAATTGAATGCAGGTAAGACCAAGGTGCTCTACTGCTCAGCACATAGGGTTCCTTCGGTGATGCCCAGTAATTTTGGCCCACGGACACCTCGACCGCTGTTCAGCCTGTTGAAACGGTTTGTAACCTGGGCGTTATGTTTGACAATAAACTTACTATGGAGGCTAAGGTTACGAAAAACGGTGGCTTGCTGTTTCACCATTATTAGATCACTGCGGTAAATCTTTCCTCTGCTGCCCCCTCAGGCACGTGCGTTAGTGGCACGTAGCACCATTCTTAGCAGACTAGATTATTGTAATGCCCTTCTGCTTGATTTCCCCTAATTTCTTCTGGATAGATTGCAGAGGATTCAGTCAATAGTAGCCAAGCTAGCCCTGGGGTGGCCCAGAAGGTCCTCTTCCTCCTCAGCCTTGTATATAGTTTATTCACATAAATCATTTTTTTCACTTTTAGATCACCTTATCACCGATTAGTTTGCCCTGCGTCAGTTATCAATATTCTTTTGGTTTTGTGATAGCCTGACTATGCTACAACCAGATGAAATTCTAAAAAGAAAAAATGGATTAAGTTGTTAATACAATTCCTTTTTATTACGTCAAACTAGGTGAGTTCTTCTTTCTTCATGCATAAATGTATATTATAGATTAAAGTCATTTTTCTGCACCCAACAGAACCTACATTAGTATATACTCTAGACACCCAGGTTCTGAGGGTCACTAGGTTATCCAATTATACTTGATGTATGACCCTGTACCAGCAGGGCGGATAAGATAGGCAGAACCCATCGCCTTACACTAACCATAACTCATAATAATAACTCATAATTCAGGGAAGTTTTCCGTTTTGTAATCTTATACATAATCCCCTTGACAAAGGCAAATATCAGCTGAGCTTCGGTCATGCACTATAAGGGTTTATCATAGAGCCTGATGTTTGGCTCAATTTTGCACGCAGTCACTATATAAACAAAACACCGTGTACATTGCCTTTAGGTGTGTGAGGTGCAGGGTAAGCATAGGAATTGGCCTTCGGCAAGACCATGTTCTTAGCTCCCTTGTAGACTTGACCCATTGTGCACAGTCTTTGGCCATGCACAGGTAGGATTTAATGCAGGGGTAGCCTTTTGACAAGTCCTGTGACAAGCTCCTGTATGGACACAAATCACTGCTCACAGCATTCACTCAGGCACAGCCGGGGTGGAGCACAGGTTTGTATGGAAATATTGTAGCAAACCTCTTCTCCCTTTAAATTTCCCCCTGAGCATTTTCATCGTCATTTATGGTAGGAAATGGCATTTCATGAAAAAAAGGAAACTATAGAACTAAAACAGCAAAGCCACTTTCTGTCTTAAACATATATATTGGATAGTATTTTTACTAATTTGTCTCATATTATTTGTGAAACTCCATGACCCAATAGCTGCTCAGACCATGCATTTATTGATTTTAAGATTCAGGGACCCTGAGGGCAGGAAAAGATGGGCTCTGATTCCAAACATTTGTTTAGACAGTGGCATAAAATCACTCCTGAGGCTTTTCAGCTACCTTCCCAGCATCATGGGAAGGGGACCATGAAAAGGTAAAGGAGGGGTTAGTCAGCTTCAATGCCTTGGCAAAAGCTGCGATTGACCAACTCGCACCTTTGAAAACTTCTATGGGTAAGCCAAGACAGGTTCAAGCAGCTTGGTTCACCACTGAACTAGGAATTGAGAAAGACCATTGCAAAAATCTTGAAAGGCGGTGGAGTCGGACCCATAATACAAGGGACAAAGAAAAATATAGGATATTCCTTGCCCAATATCATTTTTTTTTTTTTTAAATAATTTTTATTGTAGTCACACCAAAACAGGCCATTGCATAGATATTCAGCACCATAAATTTGAGCAGTTACATAATATGATTCGTTGTCTCATACACAGCCTTCGTGCCCACAACCCGGGGGTTGGGCGGCGATGATTTCACGGCTCTCCCACGCCTGATGTTAAAAATAAAGGAGTAGCCGGTTTCCGGATTGTGTGCATGACTACTTTTACAGCTTTGCCAAACAACGCGCTGAGCCCCAACTCCCATCCCCTGCGCTAAAACCTGAAACCCCCACCTGTCCCACCCCACCCCCCACCACCTGTCTATGGCCCTTGCAACGATCATTCCTCCGTTCCTGAAGTGCTTTCTTCGTCTCCCCTGTATGCCTGCCACCCCTAGGGCATCAGCTTGCTCCATCTACCCTTCCTGCCTCGGGGGCCTCCATTTCCTCGTCTGCCTCGCTATCTCTGAGTGCTTGTACCATCACTTCCCATGAGGTCGCAGTGTCATCCGCCCTCTGGCTAGGGGTCCTGCGCGCAAGCTGGTACCTGTGTGTGCTGTCAGCCGTCGCCCATTTCAGAAATTCCTGCCGCCACCTCCAGGGAGTCGGACCCACCCTCGCTTTCCAGTTCCTAGTGATCTCCCTCTTAGCCACCATCAACCCCATGTCAATAAACTTGCTCGTGAGTTTGTTTTTGGGGGTATGAGGGAACCAGTGTAAAAGACACTCCGCCGGTCCAAAGGCGATGGACCTTTCAGTTACTTCGTTGAGCACGTCGCCTACGTCCTGCCAATAGTCCCGAAGGGCCGGGCACGCCCACAGCATATGCACTAATTCGACCCCCTCTTCCGGGCACCGGGGACAGGTCGCTGTTACCGCGCCGAAATACCTCCTGATCCTCCCCGGGGTCATGTACGCCCTATGCAGTACATAGTAATGTATAAGTTGAAATCTAGCGTTTCTCGTGCTGTTGCGAGCCCTACGGACCAGCTGTGCCCACGTCGTGTCAGGTATGTCTTTACCCAGGTCCACCTCCCATTTGGCTTTCAGTGATGTAAGAGGAGGGAGATTCTCTCTCACCATTCTACTGTAGAGGCACGTCACCGCCTTGATTGTACCCGCTGACATCATGGTCTAGCCCAGTGCCCCAGTGGGCCTGCACTGCCCTGGTTACTGCCGCATGAAGTAAAACCCCCCCTCTCGGGATGTCGAAGCGCTCCAGTAGTTCTTGGAACGGAAGTAGCGTACCATTTTCATAAAGGTCCCCAATCACATGCACCCCCGCCTCCTCCCACCTCTGTAGATGCGACCAGTCGCCGCCATGCGGTAATGCTGTCAGCATGCCCAGAGGGATCTCCGGTGCATATGGGCGCCTAGTTCCCGCCCTCTTCTGTGCTCGATTCCAGCATTGGCGGTACGTGCGTTGTTCCAAAGACAAGTCCCGATTATCTATCCGCTGCTGGAGGGTAATATACGCCAAGACATGCCTGGGCGTCCCCCGCAACCTTTCGTCTTCCGGGCCCCTGAATACTCGTGCCACCTCCTGCGTGAAGACCTGCAGTTGGGCCGCTAAATAATAAAGCTCAAAGTCCGGCACCGCCAGTCCCCCTTCATCCTTCGGGCGAGAGAGCGTTGCCAGCGCCACCCTGCACCGCCCCGCTCCCCAGATGAACGTTGTGATCAAAGATCGGAGCTGCCTAAAGAAGGAGCTAGGTATCCAGATTGGGAGCGTCCAAAAGTAATACAACAATCTCGGCAGGGCAACCATCTTCAACAAGGAGATCCGGCCTGCCACCGAGAGCGGCAACATGGCCCAGAAGGCCATACAGCCCTTTAGTCCTCGCACGCACCGCCCCAGGTTGCCCTCAAGCAAGTCTTCCGCCTTGTGGTAAATATGGACCCCCAAGTATTTAATACAGGCAGGTTCCCAGGCTAACTCCGACCGGTGTTGCGGCCGAGCAGCCCCCTCCAGTAGCGGGAACAAACTTGTCTTGGGCCAATTAACCCTCAGGCCCGACATCGCGCCGAAGCGCTCTAGCAACGCCTCTGCGCCCTGCAGGTCCTCAGCCCCGTCGTGGAGGAATAGCAGTAAATCATCAGCATAAAGCGAGATGAACTGCTGCCCGTCTCGGGCCCGCACCCCGCGGAAGTGCCGCCCCGTCCGGGCCTCAGCCGCCAGTGGCTCGATAGCCAGTGCAAATAGAAGCAGCGAGAGGGAGCAACCCTGCCGAGTGCCCCTTTCTACCGAATAGCGGAGGGACACCATCGACCCAACTCTCACTCTTGCTATCGCTTCCGCGTAGAGGACCTTCGTCCATTGGATATAGCCAGCTCCCAGACCGAATCGCTCCATAACAGCATAGAGGTAGTCTCACTCTAGGCTGTCGAAAGCTTTTTCAATGTCTACCGAGAGAACCAATTCAGCCCCGACCCCCCCCTCCAGCTCGTCCATGAGGCGAACAAGCCTTCTGAAATTAATCGTGGTGTTTCGAGTCGGTATAAAACCGTTCTGGTCTTCGTGCACCAGTCCCGGCATGTGTGGAGCTCAAGATCTTGTAATCTGCGGTGAGCATAGAGAGCGGCCGATAAGACGCGGGGTCGCTACTCTCTCTGCCGGGCTTCAGCAGTGGTACTACCAATGCCTCCCGCATTGACTGCGGTAGACGGCCCGCTGCCTTGGCCTCCTTATAAACGGTCAGGAGTCGCGGCGCCAAAGTGTCTAAATATTTACTATAGAACTCTATGGGGAGCCCGTCTATCCCCGGCGATTTGTTACGTGCCATACTCCGCACCGCCTTCCTTATCTCCCCTAGTCCGATGTCCGATCCCAGTTCCTTCGCCTGCTCCGCCTCTAGCCGTCGTAGGGGTAAGCCGCCCAAGAAGGGCTCAGCCAGTCCCGTCCGATCTCCCGGGGTGCTCTTGTACAGGCCCTCATAATATTTCTGGAATCCGTCAACTATACCCAACTGAGTATGTTGCACCATGCCAGCTGCATCCCGCAGCTGAAGTATGGGTGAGCATCGCCTAGTGGGGTTCGAAAGCCAGGCCAGAAGGGTGCCCGCCTTATCTCCGTCTACGTGGGAGCGCAACACATAACGCTTATAGTCAAAGGCTCGGAGCCTCTCCACTTCAGTGGCCACCGCCTCCCTAGCCGAGCAAAGCGTCTCTTGGAGTTCCGGGCGCCCGGGCCGCTCCCTTTCCGCCTCCCTCAGCTTGTCATCCGCCTTAGTCAAATCGCTCAACAACACTTTCCGCACGCCTACATAATCCTTGATACAGATACCCCGCATCACCACCTTAAAGGCGTCCCATTCCGTTGCCCTGGAGGTCGCCGTCCCTTCATTCTCCGCGAAATATAAATCCACCCCCTCCGCCAGGGCCGCCCCGAATAGGGGGTCTTGCAGAGTCTCAGGCCTTAGTTTCCAGGTCGGGACCCTGGGCTTCTCCGCTACCCACGCTAGCCGGATCAGGAGTGGATTATGGTCCGAGATCGTTCTCGACAGGTATTCCGACCCTGTGACGTACGGCAACACCCCCGGGAGCATAGTATCGCATCCAATCGGACATGCAAATCATGTAGCCCAGAGAAAAAGGAGTAATCCCGGTCAGTCGGGTGTTGTCCGCGCCATACATCCGTCAACTCCCAACTCTCCTGCCACTCCCTCCTACCTCTAGATAGCCTGTGTACCGGGGAATCATGCAGTGGGGGGTGGGATCTATCCAATGAGGGGTCTGCAATGGAATTAAAGTCGCCCCCCAGCAGGACCGGGCCCGCCAGGGAGTGAGCCAGCGTCCCCGACAGTGTCGCAAAGAAAGCCAGCTGGTCAGTATTCGGGGCATATATACTAGCTAGTACTACATCTCTGCCTTCTAGCTTCCCCTCCACCACCACGTACCTCCCTTCCTGGTCTACCCACTGGCGCGTGAGTTGGAAAGGTGTGCCTGCTCTAATCCAAATTAGTACTCCCCTTGCATAGGCTAAGTAGCTGGTGTGAAAAATCTGGCCCCGCCATCTCCTCTGTAGCGCCGCCCCCTCCTGTTTTGTGAGATGCGTTTCCTGCAGCAGTGCAATATGCACCCCCCTCCGCACTAAAAAGGCATGCACTTTATGTCTACGCTGCATGGTGTGTAGGCCCCGCACATTCCAGGTTATGCAGTTCAAACGATTCGCATTAGCCATTGTCCCAATGATCCGGCTGAAACACTCTCTTCAGTTCCTGCCCTTCGACGGTGGTGGTGCCCCCCCTGAACAAAACAAAACCTCCCAACTGTCCTGCCCATGACATACCCAGGGCCAATGACTTCAAAGAGAGTAAACAAACCCCAACTGTGGACCCCCCCCCCACCCCCAGAACAGGCCCCAATATCGAAATATCAGTCCCCATCCAAACTCCCGCGCCTGATTGACCCAGGTCTCAACTACACAGCCGCAGCCGTCGGTGCCTTAAGGGCCTACGGAGCGCGGACTCTTACAGAGGGGGGCTGCGCTGCCCACCTCCCCCCTCCCTTCCCAATTCCCCATGATCTTCCTGCTCTGAGCCCCCCGGTGTGCCCCGACCCTCGAAGGCATCGAATTATGGGTCCCCTCCCAGCGCCCCAAACATTACCCATTGTCCTCTGCTGGCAGTTCAGATATTCAGGATCTCATCCGCCGTCTGCGGCGTCACCAGCGGCCCTTCGGTCCGATGAACCCCAGAAAGATCCGATTCCAAGCCCGATGCCGAGACATGAGTGTCCGAGCCCGTAGCACATTTAGAGCCGGGGCCCTCAGCCCGCCCCAGCTTCCCCACTTCCAACAACGCAGCCTGCCGTTCTGCTTCAGTCTGGGAGGCCGTCGGCCCAAGCTTCCCCTGCCTCCGTTTCCTCAACCTCTTCGATTTCCGCAGCCGGGTTGGCGAGCGCTCCCGCTCCTTTTCCCTCTCCTCTCGTACCTTGGCACCATCAGTTCCAGCCTTGTATGTCTCCCACCAGTCCCAGGCGTCCGCTGTTGTGCTAAAAAAGAGCGTCTTGTCGTCCACCACCACCCGGAGCCTGGCTGGGAAAAGCAAGGAGTAGGCGATCCCTTCAGCACGCAGTTCCTTTTTGATTGTGAGGAAGGAGGCCCGCTGCTTCTGCGTCTCAAAGGTAAAATCTGGGAAGAGTGTAACCCTGCTGTTCGCAATCTGGAATGGGCCATCCTCTCAGGCTTTTTGCAGGAGCAAATCTCTGTCCTTGTGGTGAAGCAACTTGGCTATGATCGGTCTGGGCGGGAGCCCGGGCTTGGGAGGCCCAGAAGGGACCCTGTGGGCACGCTCCAGAGTGAAGAATGGCGAAAGTCCTTCCGGTGCCACTACCGTTTTCAGCCATTCATCCATGTAGGCCACCATGTCTCTCGTCCCCTCTGTCTCTGGCACGCCCACGATCCGCACATTACTGCGCCGGCTCCTATTTTCTGCGTCCTCTGCACGCCTTTCCAGGGTGCGTATGCGGTCCAGGGCCTCCGTTAGTTTACCCTCCAGCACTTTGTGAACGGGCGCCAGGTCTTTAATCGCAGTCTCAGTGTCCTTGACCCTGTCCTTCAATTTATCGTGGTCCGCCAAGAGCAGGCCCAGCCCCGACGCCACCTGCGCTATATAATTGTGGAGCGCGCCACGTGTGGCCGTTATGGCGTCCAAAATGCGATCCTGCAATCGCTGTAGGTCCGTCTGCTCAATGGGGCCACCCTCCGCCACATCGGACGACGCCGCCTCCTCCGCCTTGGACCTCGGCTTCCCCATTGCGGCCGGCCTTGTCGCTTACGTCCGTTCAATGGCCTGCGCCCCCCCTGGGCCTCCGCAGCGTGTTCAGCTCCAAGGCTCAACGGCTTCCTGTTGCGCAGGTACTGCTCTTCTGATGCAGCGTCTGCCGTGGTAAAGGGGGGGGGAGGAGATCAGGGCCTCCGGTCAGTCCCCCTCGATGCGCGCCCCCTGGGACCTGCAACACCCTGTCCTTGTCCGCCTGGGCTACTACTTCCGTTCCGCCGCGCCTCAGGGAGCTTGGTACCGCCGAGGTCCCTCCGTGGCTCTATGGGCCACTCCACTTCGTCCCCGCAATCAGCGCAGGGGGGGGGGGGCTGGGCCCCTGGGGAAGTATTGCACAGTGTCTCCCCCTCCGTAGTCCACTCAGGTCTGCCCCCGCTCACCTCCTTGCATAGCTGGGGCTCGGTCCTGGGTTACATCTCGCCATTCCTCCTCCCGGCATCGGAAGCCGTCTGCCAGCCCCACTTGTAAGGGCGCACCCGGGCTGTCTCCTTTCCCAGCGCTCGTGGCCGCCGCGCACCGCAGCCGGGGGGTCAGAGAGTGTCTCCTGCACTGGGGGGGGGTTCACCGCTGGAAGCCTCGAAGTCGGCGGTCGCGCTCTCTCAGAGCGTCCCAGCAGTGTGATCAGCCGGGTAGCCCTCGGTCTTCTAGGGCTCCGCCGCGGCCGCCATCTTGTGCGCCGTTCTTCTTTCTTCGTCCCGGCGGCCGCTATGATCGGCGGCCGTGCTCCTCGAGGCCGTCCCGCCAGCTGCTCAGAATGTGCCCCGCCAGTCACCACTGTGTCCTCGTGCGGCGCCGGGGCACACGCGGGTTCTCCGCCACTTTTAGCAGGATTAATGAGGGGAAGAGGCACGGAACTCTAGGCTCACGCCGCCATCACCCTCGGCGCTCAAGCCACGCCCCCCCTTGCCCAATATCATAAGAATATTAAAATAGCCCGGAAAACTTTTATTGCTCAGCAGTTAACCCAGGCAGGGAATACTCCAAAAGCATTATACCATATCCTTAAATCCTTCTCGAACCCCAACGCGTTTAATCTGGAAGAACCTACATCTCAAGCTTTATGCGACACTATTGTGGAATATTTTGAGCAGAAAATCAATCCTAATAATAACAAGATCACTACAGCTGGTAACACGAAGTCGGTCATGACCTATGACCACCTTCCCTGCAAGAGGGGGAAAACCTTGATGAGTTTCCCCCTCTGACTTGTGAAGAGGTAGAAACCTTATTACACACTGCAAAATAAGGTTCCCCGCTCAATGGCATACCGGCCAAAATATCCACGGGCCTTGCAAAACAACTGTATGCTCCCATCTGCTAACTCTTGAATGCGTTATTAAAGGAAGGTCATTTACCATCTGAATGGAAGGTAGCACGGGTCATCCCACTACACAAAAAACACCATGGCCTCTATGAAAGATCTGTCAAATTTACGACCAATGTCCCTCCCACCGCTCCTGAGCAAAATCTTGGAAAAGCATACTAATAGACATCTGTCAGCTCATGTCGAAGCATCAAGTTGCCTGGATGTGTCGTAATCAGGCTTCAGGCCTAACCATAGTACAGAGACAGCCCTAGTGGCTGTCACGGACAACATCAGGCTAGCACTAGACAGAGGACAATCCACTCTACTGGTGTTGTTAGATCTTTCGGCAGCTTTCAACACGGTCGATCACCAGATTCTGCTCAGGAGACTAGAGTAATCTGGGATAAAGGGAGAGGCCTTGCGGTGGATGACTAGCTTCTTTTCTGATCGTTCCCAGACAGTCAACCTGGGACCTTATAGGTCAAAGTCCAAGAAGCTGACCAAGGGAGTACCTCAGGGATCTTGTCTAA
The DNA here is from genome assembly GCF_964263255.1 of Lissotriton vulgaris. Taxonomy (NCBI): domain Eukaryota; kingdom Metazoa; phylum Chordata; class Amphibia; order Caudata; family Salamandridae; genus Lissotriton; species Lissotriton vulgaris. Next base: position 481,643,970 of record NC_141699.1, on the reverse strand, counting down.
GCCCTACCCGTTTTTTATATATATGTTGCTCCCTTGGCCGATCTTCTGAGGACATATGGGTTTGTGCCAATATCATACGCGGATGATACCCAGCTTACCTTCTCTTTTGATAAATCTTCCACAACAGCCCGGACCATCTTCTCCGCGGGCATGCCAGCAATATCTCTTGGATGTATAACAACTTTCTCCAATTAAATGCCAGGAAGATGGAAAATATCCTCTTCGGAGAGGCCGCATTGTTGTGGACACCAGAGTGGTGGCCAGGTGAGCTGGGTGTCTCCCCCGCCCCAAAGGCATCAGTAAAAAAACCTAGGACTTCGCATTGAGCAGAGTCTGAACATGAAGGAGCAGGTGACCCATATTGTGAGCTCATATTTTCATATGCTGAGTTTGCTGAGACGAGTAATTCCTTTTCTCCCAGACCATACACGGAAGACTCTTATTCAGACGCTAGTGCTGAGTCGATTTGACTACTGTAATGCTTTATTGATTTCAGCTAACGAAGCCTCGTTAGACAGTTTACAGGTAGTCAAAAATACAGCGGCACGGTTGGTACTGAATGCCCCTACAGATCTTCTTTGAGTCCGCTGTTGCGGCTGCTTCACTGGCTTCAGGTGCACAAAAGAATAAAATTCAAGGTTTGCTGCATCATCCACAAGGCGGTGTTTGGCAATGGTCCAACATATCTTGCGGAGAAACATAGCCAATATACTCCCCTTAGAGACCTTCGATCTAGCTCCAAGTCCCTTCTTAAACCTCCCCGGATTAATAAGTCTAGGACTGAGGGAAAAGCTTTCTCATATCTTGCCCCCCAGAACTGGAATTCGCTCCCTATTACATTGAGGCAGTGCCCAGACCATCTTCATTTTAGAAAGTCCCTGAAAACATTTTTATTCTAGACGCCTCACATAGTGCCAGCACTTTCTTGTATGTCCATAAGCGCAGAGATACCCCTCTGATGGCGATTGAGGCACTATATAAATAAATAAATAAATAAATAAATAAAATAAATCTGTTTGAAATTGACTTCACAAAAGAATACTTAGCAGGTGTATATGCATTTTCCACTGTGTAGCTGAATACCATAAGTGCTCACAATTAAACAAATTTCAAAATTGAGGAATGTGCAGATCAATGTGTAGTTTGCCTTGAAAATCTGTGAATGCCCATAATCTTGTGAGCATATGAACATGCACAAACACCTCTCTAACCCTTTCAAAATCTGGGAATGGTCGAATATTTGCTCCAGTAAAATGTAAGAGTAAATGCACTTGGAGAGTGGGAAAGGAAAGAGGACTTCACCATACTTAATTGGGGTGTAAAGAAAGAGGTTTCTCTATGATGAAAATATGTTTCAACAAAGGATAATAAGAAAGAAAATGTGCACTGCACAGTAGAGCTGCCTTCTCCAATATCTAACTGTATGATGCGTGCAATTATGCACTGGGATTAAATCAACGCATAAAAATGTACACAATCTAGAAACCTGTGACTGTAGCAGCATTTTAAGTGTACTATTGACAATATGTGTGAGTAACAAAAAGAAGTAAATCTGTACGTTGGTAGTAGTGTTAGTTCAGATTTTTTTGTTAAATAAATGCAGTGCACTAATAAAAACAAACTCTAACTTCGCAATTGCAGGCCTCATACTCCATTTTGTTTGTAACTTTTGCTGCCAATGTTTTGTATCACGAGGACAAACTAATATTTCCATATGTTAGTTGAATAATGTTGTATGTGATTTTGCAGACAACACAACGACCTTCACAAGAATAGTCCAGTAGAAATGTGCATGTCCAAGGTAACATCTAGCTGTGTTAGCAACATCACACAAATGGTAGCAATAGTTGTTCTAGCACAGGTGGGGTCTGTGAGAAGATACATGTTGTAAAATTATGAGATTTTTTCAAAATGTATTTATCTGCAACTGTTTTGCACTATTTAATTCTGTTTGGTTTCTTTTGTGAGGTTAGTGTACAGCTGCGTTGAATGTATGAAATCCATTGTTTTGCTCAGATTCCTGAAAATGTGTGCTCTTTTCATATGTGTTAAAGCCCTCTTTAATACTGGGTTTAGGAGGCGAATCCATGCTGGATTGCTCTCTCCTTTTGCACTCTGTGTTTTGCTGACCTGGACTTTACTAAGTTCCCTAAATTATTCTGCACTTTAACCATGCTTTGTTCTCTGATGTATTGATTTATTGATTTTGACTTTGTTAATCGATTTCGGTATGACTTTAAATCTAGAAATAAGCCTGTAACATTTAAGCCTTCCCTGTCTGTTATTCTTGTTGGACCAAATGGGTTCTACATGTCTAATTTGACATTGCTATTTAGAATGCTTTAAAGAGACACAGGTCCCTCAAGGTGGACCAAAATCTGCTAGGGATTAACACCACTGCTGGTCCATAAGTCGTGCCAGGGAACAAGGTGGAGTACTAACGCAAGTGCAGATTTACTTTTATTTATGTGGGAATAGGGGCCTATCATTTCAACAGAGAGCCAGTAATGTTGTGGAGGGCAGACTTACCCTGTTTCATTATAATGGCAGGACTTGGAATGTATGTGATATGATGCGGGTGTTCATTTTTCAATCGTAGCACACTTGGTTTCTGAAACTTTAACTTTGAGCGTTGCAAAAGTGGGTTAATTAACTCTGCTATTGTCAGGTTTTGCAGCTACTTTCAACATCACACAAGAGTCCCCCATGATTCACCCACAACAACCAGCTTATGTTACGAAATGAGTATACACTATCACCCGCAAGTGTATCTTCGTGCTGAGCAGATGTGTGTGCTTATCCCTGCCTATTGTAAATTAGTTAATTGAAAAGCCAGGTCCTCAGCTTCTAGCAGGATTGAAGAAGAGAGGAGGAGGCCCTGATGTGCAATAGGAGATTGTTGAAGGCTTTAGGAGCAATGTAAGAGGACCCCGTCCTCCTGATCTGGATGTGCATGTGTGAGATGTGTACAAGTAGACGACTTGTGGAGTGGAGGAACCTGGGTGGCTGGTGGAAAGAGACTGTTCAGGCAGATGAGGCCTAAATTGTGTAGTGCCTGAATGCGTGCGTGGGGGGTTTGAAATAGATGCATTTATGTATGGGTAGCCAGTGGAGCTCCCTGGGGTGTGGCTGGTTTTGAGTTCTGTATTAGAATTTTGGGCCTGAATGTGCATCTCTAAAGGTGAGATACTGCTATGGAATGCATTGCTTGCATCATAAACCTGCTATTTTCCATTGTATTAGCTATTTATTGATTTAGATGTTCTACACAGCACCAACACTCTATCTTATTTTTAGGGACCATAAATTAGGAGAGAGAAGACAATAATAATGGAATTCATGGAAAATGTGCATGAGTAGTAAGTAGAGTACGCAGCATAAGTTTTTTAGACAATGAACATTGTTTCTTTGTTATCCCACACTTTTATTTATAGCAATCGAACACTTAACTAATATTTACGTTATTGTGTCATGTTAAACTATTCTTGTAGAAGTCTTGCATTGGCTTGCTGCTATTTTCCCACAAGCACTATGTTTGCAGTAGGTCAGAGTCTAATCAGCGCATTTTTAGGTGTCATTAGTAGTATAATACAGTTGCCTACTTGTTGGAGCTGTGGTGAAAGTATAACATATCGCTTCGTTTGCTGCCTGAGCGCATAGCTGGACCCGCGCTTGTCTGCTCACCTGCCGTGTCAGCTCCTCGAAGCTCGCCGCACCCGCTCCGCGGGTGCCGCTTCGTTGGGGGTCAGAGAGCTGACTGTTGCTTGTTGCTTGTGGGGGCACTCCTGATTGAACCTGGTGGCCTGCAACGCTACAGGGCTGCGAGCGGTCCGCTCTCCCTGTAGCTCCACCCCCCGCCCACTGGAGGACCATTGAAATCAGCTGGGTAGCCCTGGACCCTTGGGACACATCGCTTCGTTTGCTGCCTGAGCGCATAGCTGGACCCGCGCTTTTCTGCTCACCTGCCGTGTCAGCTCCTCGAAGCTCGCCGCACCCGCTCCGCGGGTGCCGCTTCGTTGGGGGTCAGAGAGCTGACTGTTGCTTGTTGCTTGTGGGGGTACTCCTGATTGAACCTGGTGGCCTGCAACGCTACAGGGCTGCGAGCGGTCCGCTCTCCCTGTAGCTCCACCCCCCGCCCACTGGAGGACCATTGAAATCAGCTGGGTAGCCCTGGACCCTTGGGACACATCGCTTCGTTTGCTGCCTGAGCGCATAACTGGACCCGCGCTTGTCTGCTCACCTGCCGTGTCAGCTCCCCGAAGCTCGCCGCACCAGCTCCGCAGGTGCCGCTTCGTTGGGGGTCAGAGAGCTGACTGTTGCTTGTTGCTTGTGGGGGCACTCCTGATTGAACCTGGTGGCCTGCAACGCTACAGGGCTGCGAGCGGTCCGCTCTCCCTGTAGCTCCACCCCCTGCCCCTCCGCAATTACTATAAACAGTGTTTGGTCTCCCGCAGCGCGGGACGCAGCTCGGGCGAAGACCGGGCCAAGAGCGGGCCCGTTTGTGCCCGTTCGTGACCGACAGTGACCGGACTGGGCTACTCCTCTTAATCTTCCTGCTGTCTGATATTGAGTGGATCATGGTCGGACGGGAAACCAGGAGTAAATCCCTGTTGGCTGGAGGATCTCATTCTGATGCGGGAGGTATGGAGAAGTTTCTTATTAGGGCTAATACCATTATTGACAAAGAAATTGTCACACTGGAGAAACGACTGTCCAAGGAACTAATGACTCTTAAACGTTCTAGTATGGGCCCCTTAGCCAACGCCAAAACTCCAGAAAGATCAACTGACTGCTTGCCTGTGGAGGATGCACAACTTTTACTCTCTGAATCAGCTCCTCCGCTTAGAGTAGATTCTGTTGTCATACCAAATCCCTCTATTATTGTAGCTGATTCTAGCCTTGTCTCTGATTGTGATAATGTTTCCTTTCCCTCTGTAAATGACGAAAGCACTATCCACCCAGGGGGAGAAAGAAGGGGCTATTAAGAAACGGAAGAGACAGTATATTAGAAAGGGTAAAAATACCGGGAGGGCATCCAAAACAGCCAAAATAGATGGAGAAACTATATTGTTGAATGCCAATCGTGAAGGGTGCCCACCCAGTGATGATATCTCCATGGATAAAATTGTTACCCTGCTTAAATCTATTATCTTTCCATTAGAGGCTAAATTAGATAGGCTTGACTTCAGAATGTCAAATATAGAGAAATCAACTGCTATTCTTTTAGCTAATTCCACCAAGCCTAATAGTCCCAGTCCCCCCCCTAGTATGCCCACTCCCCAAGTTACTCATCTAACTACTGTGTCCCAAATACCTGTTTCAACGGCCGTAAGTACCCAACTTGTTCCCCAAGTCTCTAATACAGCTAGTCTAGTTGCCCCACAACTTATTCCAGCCCCCCCCAGGTTTGCATATCCTACCTACACTTATGTCTAATGATACCCAAGGGCCCCCACCTAAGGATCTCAAAACCCCAAGAACTAGACGGCCTGATCTCCCCCCGGAGGCCAACCGGTTTATGGTAATCCTGGCAGGAGCACCTCCATTAGACAGGGATGAAATTGAAACCTTTAGTTCCCTTAAAAACCAAGTTATAAAATGGCTTAATTGGAACCGACCTTTACCGGCACACCTGCACAATGAAGTTATTATGGTGAGGAGGGTACCTTGGATTGGTAAGACTCCAAAATCCATTAATGGAGATTGTATCACTGTCAGTTTTAGAGATCCCCGTACTGTGTCTTACATATGTGCGGGTGTTAATAGGTCATCAGATTCTACTATCCAGACTCTCCCTGTTTCCTTTTTTTTCCCACCTATTAATCCCATGTATTATGACGGAGGTAACGACTGGACTAGGGTTGAACGTAGGGGAAGGTCATTTCATCCAAGACCCCCCAGATTTCAGACCCCGCAGAACACCTTCTGGAATCATAATCGATATAGTTGTCTAGATGGGCTTGAAGGAGTTGACTGACTACCCAGTGTGTATAACACTGCTCCCCCTCTATCCAAAGAGACTAATTTTTTTGATAACGGGGATATTGTGGAACATAACATCTTGCCGGTAATGGGAGGTAAGACAACTCCAGACTTACTCGATCTGATCCCCTTAACCCCAGATAAACTAACTGAAGCCCATCTTCCATCGCCAGCCGGGGTTATTGCTGATAGGGGATGTATAAGTATATTGCTTTCGCCCATGATTACTCCGCTAGAAGAGATATCTACTCCAAGTGATCAAGGGTATTCCATGGTGAGCTGGAATATAGCAGGGTGGCGTCAGAGAGTTTCAGCTCTAGGGTGGAGGGAACTTATCCTAGGGTATGATATTTTATGTTTACAGGAAACATGGTCTACTATAGACATTCACTTTGATGGTTTTGTTTCTTATAACTGTGTTGCCCAGGAATCTGTTATGGGGAGGGCAAAAGGGGGCTTGCTTGTTCTAATATCGGTAGATCTCCCGATAACCGTAAGATCCTGCTCTATTGTTGGCACACATTCACAAATTCTGGAACTACAAGTCAAAAAGGGTAGGAACACCTTACTGATTAATCATTATAATAATACATTTGACCCTACCAGTACCCTAGTCGTGGATGAACTGGAAGCCTATTTGAACAAAATTTGTAACAAATCCAACAAATCTTTTGACATCATATGGGGGGGTGATTTCAACATCAGAACGTGCCCGCACTCTCACACCCCAGTTTGTGGGTTTGATGGGGATTCGGGGGATAATTTAGCACACTTCCAACACTCCCCATATGGTACTTCCCTTAACAGTCTTCTGTTAAAATTTGACCTAGTTATCCACCAACCAGCTCTTGATAAAATGGGCAATATTGTCCCAACTTTCAAAGGGAGGGATACTGAGTCTGTTATTGATCATTTGGTGATCTCAACCCCTATGGCGCCATTTTGTACAGTGCCAATTATTAAGGACTACTGTTTGAGCGATCATAATGCTCTAACTATGTCTATTCTTACTTGGGGCCCCAGAAATACGCCAACAGGCAGGGTCATTGATGATATTGTCCCAAGTAGGCCAAATGGAACTCGGATTAAGTGGTGTACGGAAAAATCAGAGAAATTACATAGTACAGCTGTGGTAGCTGGTTCCAGACAGATACTTCGCTGTCTGGAAATCAATGCCCCCCCCTATGGGTATTATAGCGGATTTTGAGGAACTTGGTATTATTGTTAGTAAAATTTTTACTAACAATAAGATCAATACCAAACGGGATAATGTTGGCTGGTTTGACCAAGCTTGCACAATGGCGCTGAAAACCCTTAAGAAGGCGTTGTCTAATCTCCCAAGAGACAGGGAAGTAGTCAAAACTCTGAGGTCCAATTATAATATAGAATTAAAACGCAGGAAAAATGAACTTCGGGAACTAGCCTGGGACAATTTGGATAGAGCAGCAGCTCTGAAGGATTGTAAATTGTTCTGGAGTACAATTAACGCCCCATTCCTCCAGAAAGAAGATTTCCCAGTACTCACCGCACAAGTAAGCGAAGATAGCTGGGTCTGATATTTTACCGGAATTTTTGATCCTCATGGGGAGTCTTATGATAAAATCTGTACGAATCCCTTGTTGACTTCGCAGCCGTTGGGAATTACCACCCAAGAAGTAGTCACGGCAATTAATTCCAGTAAAGGAGGTAAAGCTCCAGGACCCGACGGGGTCCCCATAGATCTCTATAAACACGGTCTGGCCCTTTGAAGCCCATTGTTGACTCAGGTCTTTAATGCTGCCACCGATTACTCTACCCCGGCAACTTGGAGTGAATCAATTATTATCCCTATTTTTAAGAAGGGAGACAGAGGTGAGGCCAAAAACTACCGCCCTATCTCCCTTTTAGATTCCTCCCTCAAAATTATGAGCCGGGTTTTACTGCTACGCCTGGAGGAGTGGGCGGCCGATAATAATATCCTGGCACAATCCCAATATGGTTTTAGAAAGGGCTTGGGGACCATTGATCAGTGCATTAACCTTAACCTTTTAATAGGGAAATATACTAGGGTTAAATCCGGCTCCTTGTTCCTTTGGTTTGCGGACCTCTCTAGTGCCTTTGACCTGGTGAACCATTCCCTGCTGTGGACAACCCTTCTCGACATGGGAGCACCCTCAGCTATTATCCATTTCTTAGCTAGGTTATATTCCAATCTTTCAGCCCAGATTCGATATGGTCCAGCAGGAGAGTGTACCAAAAAGATCATTGTCAAATCAGGCATTAGGCAGGGGTGCGTATTGGCCCCCTTGCTTTTTTCTCTTTTTATTAATTCTATGGAACAGGAATTAAAACAGGTCCAAGCAGATGCACCGCAAGCAGGAGGCCTACCTATTCCAGTGTTGTTATATGCGGACGACACTGTTTTATTATCTAGAACCCCAATCAGCCTCCAGCGGCTAATGAATTGTTTTTATGATTTCATTCAGGGTAAGAAACTTAAAATCAACAACTCCAAAACATTCATAATGGTTTGTGGTAAAAAGGTGAACCATCTTAAGTCTTTTTATTTTAAAGATAACCGAATTGAGGTTGTAGATAATTTCTGTTATCTGGACATTATTTTTAATAGTCGGGGCTCATGGACACCAGAACAAATTAACATAAAAGCTAGGATGGGGAAGGCCTCGCTAGGTGTCTTCCGTTTTGCCAATAAACTGGGCAGTCGACGGATCCCAGCAATGTTAAATATTTATAGACACAGATGTTCATCAATAGCGCTTTATGGTTCAGGGGTATGGGGGTACTGGCCTAGCAGAGAACTACAAACTTTGGAAGATATGTTTTTGAAACGGTTACTTTGTTTACCACCATCGGCATCTACCTATCTGGTCCATGAGGAACTAAGGATGGACCATATAGCCGATTTAATCGAATTGAGACCTCTCCTGGTATGGAGATCTATTTGGCTGAAGGACAAAACAAGTTTCACAAAGAGCATTATCAAAGACTGTCTGCTTTTGGATAAATTCAAAAATATACCATGGTTAAAGTATGTGACCACTACCTATAAAGAACTCTTTGATTTGGATGTATGTAATGACCCCGAAATTGCAACTACTTTATCCAAAAAGGAGGTGAAAGAAGAATTTTTGAGGGTAAAATCCGATAAACGAAAAGCTGATACAAGTAATTACTCAACTCATGCTTTCTATTCCTCCAATGTAAATGAGGGCTCTGGTTTACCTGCCTATCTTAAAATCATCTACAGACAATCCCACCAATTTGTCCTATCTAGATTTAGACTAGGTATCGTCCACAATCTTGTGGCCTTTCCAAAGATGAAAAATTATTCTACCTGTGCATGTCCATGTGACGGATTGACCAAACAAAGTACCCTGCATTTTATGTTAATCTGCCCCCTTTATAAATCCCTACGTATTTTTTATCTGAAACCGTTATTTAAAAAATATTCTGTGTCTTCTACATCAAATGCCATGAAATTTTTATTTTCACTTGCTAACCCAGATTTGTGTTTTTTTATCGCAACCTTTATTCTGAAATCTGTTGCTGCAAGAAAAAGTATGGTTTTTTAGCTACTATTCTTTTCTATTGGTTGACATTTGTATGCTCTGAAACCAAACCATGATGATATGTACTTTCCTTGAGTAATGTTATATGTCTGATTTTATCTGTGTACTTTTATGACGTTTTTTTTAAACTGTCGAATAAAGTTTATAAACGAAACAAAACAAAAGTATAAATGTATGGGGTGGTGCTCTCCGTGGATTCTTGTGTTCTGAACTATGATTCAAGAATGCAGCCAATGGTATTTGGGTAATGATCTAGGACCCTACTTATATAACTGTCAATCAATCATTTTTTATGCTGGATTAATAAAAAATCATTACAATATAAAATTAGAAGTGGTCCACATGTACAAAATGGGATAATGTTAAAAATCTTTGTAAAAAATGATTTTAAAACTGTTTCTCGAGTCCACCCATAAGGAATGTTTGTAACTCTGTTAAACGGGGTCGTGCCGATGTGGGAGTTAAGATTCTTCACTAACTGTCCTGCAGCTTTTTTCCCACTTAAACCATGAATTTGAGGCTCCGACAGGTCAAAATTGGAGAAGATCCTCCCAGCCAGGTTATGACCGCCTCCCGACATGTTCTAATGTGCAGTTGGAGCAAGATGTCCCGTAAGAGCAGTCTTCTCGGTGCCATAAGAGCTGGGCACACACAAAACAAGTGGGTTAGGGTTTCGTTATGGTATACACACATTCTGCATTGTGGGCTTTCTTCTTGGTGTTTCCAGGACGGTCTTGGGTCCTTAGACTCGTGCAGACCCATTCGGTAATCTGTGTAGATTTTTTTTAGATATTGGCTAAAGTGGATGGCCAAATAAGCTTGTGGTTTTTGGAAGTTATAGGAGGAAATTACTGTCCAGGCGTGACATCGGTGGGTCAGAGTTTTTTTGTCCTGAAGTAGAGACTTCCTTTTAGCGGTTGTGTTGGCAATTTTGCTAACGTGTGCTAGTTCCGTTTTTTTGTTCCAGACTTCTTGTAGTTCGAGCTCAGAGAGGCAGGTTCTCAAGTAGGTTGCCCACGAGTTTCTCGCGGGCTGGGCGGCGTCGAAGTTTATTTCTTGCCAGCAGATGTTGTTTATAGTCTGGTTGAGCCGAACGAAGTTTGTGGCATAGTTTTGCGAATCTGGACTTGGAGCAAAATGTTTGATTTTGAAGTCCAAATTCAAGACGCACTTGAGCCGCTGATGCAGATTTGGGTAGTTTGAGTACAGCCTTGTATATTTTGTTCTGTAGATCATTTCGTATACCGGCCTCCCCTCCAAGCCATGTCACCAGTCCATATGATAATGTAGGCAGGATCTGAGCGGCCATTACTTTTAGGAGGTGGGTGTGGTTTGGGCCATCCATTTTTAGCAGGCAAGCGGGTGGACAGCAACCAAAGGAAAAGTGGCAGGCGGAAAAGCACACTACTGCGGTCATGACCGCAATGCTAATCGGACTGCCGGTTTTCAGGGTTTCGATGGCGGGCGGATGTCCGCTGCTGGTCCGGCAGTTGCTACCACCGGCCCGGCGGCGGCCATCCGCCCGCCATCCTTATAGACCCCATAGGCTTAGAACAGGCCAAGACTGATCATTAAATCAGGGGCGATCATTCTGCCAGAGGGCTCCGTAGGGCGTTAGGGTTGTGTCACGTTACTCTTTGCTTATATCCAAGGCTTAACCCCTAAAGAGTAGATTTATTTAATACATGATCTATTTTGCCGAAATGCAAGTATCCGTATTAGCCCCATTGTGTAAAGCATTGTCCCATTCTGTAAAGGACTATTCCCATGTCAGTGTTCACCTTGTGCCTTGAATGAAAACCACTAAGGCTGTGCAAGTATCCACAACATAGGTCCTCCCACCTCCAAAACTTAGAGGATTGCTGGGTACACCACTGGCACACCCCTCTTGGCTACTTCAATGTCTCAACCCTCACATAACATGTGTATTTGTAAAGTGCACATTTTCAACAAGGGGTATCTTGGCGCTGAAAAAAAAATGTTTATTATTACCCAATTCAATTATACTTATTTTATCGACCTCCAAAGGATGAAAGGCTGAGTAAACCCACCAGGATTTGAACCTGTGACCATGAGGTCAAACACAGACTCCTACAGTGGATGCATGTCTGCTAATCCACCAGACCCTCAGAAGCCCAAAATTCCCAACAGATTCCCCAAATAATACTAAAACTCAAACTCCGGAAAAGGGAATAAACCTTGCATCTCTGAAGCATTCATAAAACAGTTGAGTGTGTGACTGACAAGCTGGCCATGTTGTAATAGTGACCCCGGATCTAAGTTGGTCTGGCTTCTTCATGGCCTAAGAATGAGCATGATCACAGACAAGGGTGACTCTGCTGTTCTGATCTGCCTCGACCTTCCTTGACTTCCATGTATTCACTCACCAGACCTTCCTCGCCCTACTCATTGCCTTCAAATTAGAAGACCTACCATGGAAATGTAAAAGTTTCTTTAGATTAGTCTGCAATGCAAGCCTCTCTTCTACCATGCCACAGTGATTAGACCTCTCATGTATTCTCTGTTATGTCCACCTACGTGTCTACCTGATCACATCATTTGTATTAACATTTTATTGCATGAAGGCAAACCACATTCTAAATCTGAATTTGGAAGATGCTCATCCCACCTTACAATCACCATGTACAACCTCCTTGAAGCCACCGTCCGAGACATAAAAAGTTGCTCAAGTTGAATCAAGACAACACTATACCATCCCAAGTCTCAAACAAACCTCTGAAAGCCAATGCTTATGGCTATTAATTCCAGGCCCCTTATCAAAACCCCCAACCAGCACCACAAATTAGAACTCTGTTAGCCATCTAAATCAAACACACCCTTATTCTACAGATCTATGCAGTTTCTGCTACACATGCTCCATTAAAAGAACTTGGCATTCCAGGCATTTCTTTCCAGAGTATTATATGTGGACACTTTGATCTCATCCTTAATGGACTGTATTTGGTGTAGTTCCAGTCCATCAGTTGCAAATGGTTTCTGGTGGATCCGGTTGTGGACATGTACTTTTGAACCTTGAACTACATGTGTTCAGAGAAAAAGTAACAAAGAAGGTTATGTTGCTTAAGGAAAAAAATCATCTGAAACCAGCAGAAACAATGAGATGCCAGTGTCTAGTTCCAAGATGCAACTGTAGTCAACTGGGATTTTTTAATAGCAGTTCATAAAATCAAATATTATATAATTTCATAATCTGGTGATACATAATTAGTTTCATAAAGGTATCATCATTTACACAGTGTCCCCATCATTATTCAGACATCTTTTTGCACCCATATCAAACTGTTAGTGCCTCATTACGATGGTGGGGGAATCTCCACCAACAGGCTGTCTGTGGCGGTCCACCCAACATCCAGGCCATCAGCCCAACTGCTGGATTACAATACCGGCAGTCGAAGCACAGAGGTCACAGGGAAGACCGGATCCAATACCACGTAGGGGGCGGTGGTTGGACTCCAATCCCTACAATGGGGGCAGTGACTGTGCAAGCACCGCCTTAGAATTAGGTTGTCCATTTCCACCTGCCTTTTCATGTCGATTCCGCCACTACGAAAAGGCAGACGGAAGAAGACTTTGTAGGCCCCAAGCAGGGACCACATCCCACGCAACATGTAGTGGCCCCCACAGATGGTGCATGGATGTGCACAAACTGCTTTTTCTCTACTGCTGCTTGTGCGTCTGCCTTTGTCTTGGGCTGCAGTACAAGCCGCAGTGGAAAAAGGCACTTTCTGACTGCCTACATGGCGGTCTGATCATAATAGCCCGAGCGGGACTGCCGACATATTGTCGGACAGTCACTTGCCCGATACAATGCTGCTCAGCGGTCCAACCGACCGCTATCATAATGAGGGCCTAAATGTTGTCGATTTTAGTTTCTTGTTTAATTAACTTAACTTTGTGTTATTCAATGGACTATAAAGCCCTGGCTGCCTTATATTGATATACAAAGAAAATACAACAGTACATTTTCTTGTAAACAACATTATACCTATTTGAAGTAAAAAATATTTGGGACATAATGTATTCCTTGTTTTTTTTGTTAGTTATTTTTATTCTTTTATATGTTTATGTGTTTTTTTTTACATTTCCTATTGTTTTGTTTCCTTCTTGTTATGTGGTGCTCTAATTCTTTGTTTACATCTCCTACGAAATCCAAATAGGTATTATCATTTAACATCTTTACTTATTTCAGTATGTTTTAGCTCCTGAAATTACTGGATCTCTGATGTAAACTTACTGGCATACTAAAAAAAATGAGGTCTGGGAAATCGGCAGCATTTTTGTGGCGGAAAACAATTGCAGGACTCCCGCAGTTATGTAATACTCGGTTGCACCAACATTTTGCATTCTTATTGGTTTTAGCTTATCTACTTGGAAGCCTAAAAAACATGCCTTTATGTGGCGTAAGATTACAGCAGGAAATAGAGGAAGTTAATGGGCGACACAGGCATAAAACACCTGTGCACAGAGAACAAAGAACGAGGCCAACAAGCAGTAAATGATATGGCATAACGAATTCTCACTCCAGCTTCTTTACCCCTCGGACCAATCTACTTGTATGCGAGTATCTACGCGTCATCAGCTTTGGGTGTGATGTGCAAGAGCTGCTTTTTCATTGAAAAAAAAGTACGCACTGCTTTATCTACATTTTTTTTAAACATCTTTTTATTAACAAAAAGAAATGCTTTCCATTCAATGAGACAATATACTTAGCAGTGGGTCAGTCAAAACAGATATATAGCATTATTCATACTGCATAGATCTCTTAGTTCTCTAATAGCCCGCGGCACTTCCGATTTACCCCCAGAGCCCTCCCGCACCGAAGTGGGCAATACCACTCAATCGGTCGGTAAGTCATCCATGCCTCCCAGATCTTTTCACACTTGCGTGGGCACCCTCTGCTCTGGTACACAGCGTGCTCTGCCCGTTGACATATTGGCATATTTTTGTACTTCTTTTCTGGCATACATTAACAGCAGCTCTGACCAAGCGTTTCTTGGTCACCTGCTCCTCTCCCCTCCCCCACCCTGCTGCATTGTGTTCAGTCATCCTCGAGATAAGCAGACTGTGGCGTGCACCACTGGATAAGCCGGTGGAACAACATGTGCAGTGCCCTCGTGTGCTGTACATCATCGTCCGGTGTGCTGCTATCAGAAGGTCTCTCCACCCTACCACACCCAGTCTGCAAGAAATCCTACTTCGAGGCTGAGAAGTCTTTCTTTTGAGAGAAAGAAACAGCCACTGGTAGATGTACCCTATGTGGCTTTTAGAGGAACCTTTTACTATATTCTGCTGACATTTACCACCAGCCCACACTCCACCCGACACCCCAACTGCAAGTTAAATATAGTGGATTTCTTATTCGGCTAGTTTGCATTCGGGAGCTCGGATCCCTCTTCGACCCACTCTTACTGTTTTCAATTCATTATTGCAAAGTCCTGAGTTGGTTCTCACAGTGTGACTTTTATCTATGTCCCTATAGTGTGTAAAAGCAATCAAGCAATATAGTATTTAATCTCTTGTTGACACATTTCGCTGAGCCCTAACTGGCTCTGGTTAGAGCAGGTTCAAAATTTGAGATCAGAGCATTCACGTTAAAATATCTTTGTTTTAGTATTTTAAGAATACTAGGAGTGTCTTTGGGCCAGAAGTAGAAAGGACGTAATTAATGTAATACCTGTGGTTCGCAAAATCACAGGGTTTGGGCCCACAAAGAGATTTTAGCAATGTACAAAAAAATATTCTATGTGTTAAAATGTTATAAAGCGCAACAGCTGCTCCAGTTAGGAGGCGTCCTGGCGCTAAGCAACAAGAAAATAGCACACACATAAGGAACAGGGGGCTACAGAGAAGGAAAAATAAATGTTTTGATAGCTTTCCTAAAATGAAGATAATTGATGAGCCCTCGAAAGTGGGCCGGCAATGAATTCCACAGAATGGCAGCTCTATTACGAAAAGAGCGGCCACCGGCACAAACCCTACTCACACGAGGAATCACAACCAGGCATTGGCCCATCGATCAAAGCGATCACGTGGGAATATAAGGGAGGAGAAGATCAGTCAGAATTTGCGGGGAGGCCAATTTCAGATTTTTATAGGCTGTACACAGTGCCTTAAACTCAATTCGCCTGGCCACAGGCAGCCAGTGGAGAGGATGGATGGCACTAGTCACTGAACAGGTTCTACGCAGGCCCAGGAGAGAAATTGCGTCCGTGTTCTGAACTCTCTATAACCTCTGTATTTCGGACTTGTTAGCTCCCAAGTACAGAGAGCAGGCATAATCGAGCCTAGACAAGATCAAAGCCTGAATAATGATCTGCCTAATCGGGGCATCAAATAAGGCCAGGATAGATTTGAACCCTCCTAACAGACCGAAACAAGTTCCCGCCACATTTTTAGTCTGAGTCTGAGTCTGAAAATTGAGCGAGGTGTCAATCCAAACCCCCAGGTTCTTCACTACAGGCTTGCGGACCGGGGCCATACCTAGGTTCTCAGGTGACCAACGCTCGTTCTATCGATCATGGTTCCCTCCAACCAACAACACCTCCGACTTGTTGGCGTTCAGTTGGAGACAGTTGGCGGTCATCCACTCGGCAACTACCGAGAGGCCGCCCCGAAATTTCCTGGCGTCCTGCTCGGAGTAGCTCGAGAAAGCCACCACCAACTGAGTATCGTCGGCATAAGAGACCATGGTCAACCCTCTGCTCCTGGCTACACCAGCCAAAGGTTGGACATAGAGATGAAAGAGCAGAGGGCTCAGGGACGAGCCCTGTGGGACCCCCTGGCCTATAGGAAAATTACCCAAAGAGAAAGGGGGGCAATCACCTGAAACGTCCTATCAGCAAGAAGAGTGGACAGCCACTTAAGTGCTGAACCAGTAACACCAGCCTCTGACAGACGATTCAGCAGGATACCATGAGACACGCATCAAACGCGGCACTGAGATCCAAAAGGATCAGTGCCAACGTCTGCCCTGCATCCTCATCTACAACTTGGGAAAGTCTTTTTGATTCATAGAAACGCTTTTGTCACCCTTTCCTAATTGTTTATCAGAGGGGGTGTGAAAGGCGCTTCTCCCTTATGTTTGAGAGTTGCAGGTGGATGTACAGATGCTTTGGGATATTGGTCCCAAACCAAACCCATAACCATTGATCAGGTATTGACCCCCAACTTGGGGTGGTACCAGATTTGCATTATGAGGATCGTGTGGAGCGGCCACTTGGGCAGCCCACAGAGTTCCGGGCACCACTGCTTGTTCCACATAATCTCACTTTTATGTCAATACTTTAAAAAAAACTAGACAGGGACTACTTTAAAAATAAATATTGACATGTACTGAGCGTGAACTCAGTGATGGAGGTGTACTGTCTCACTCAGGCCTACCTACGCGCATTTGCAGCTGCTGGTAAACAGTCTCATATCCAGATTAGTTATTGTAATGTTTTTTTTTATAGAAATGTATGTCCTGCCTGAAAACCTGGATCTTTCCTAATTATTAGTCATTTGTTTTTCCATAGATGCAGTAACACTTATTAATGTCAATTAGATTCTAGTTCCAAGATACCTTTGGGTGAATGCAGAACTTTACAAAGATTAAAAAATAAAAAACATAAATGTGATTTGCAAAATGTAATAATGATGATGCTGGAGGATTTGCTCCCCCCTACAATTGTTTGTTCTGGTGCCTGATTAAATATTGAAAAGAAGCAAAAAGTCAGAGTGCAATTTGCACCCTCTATTAACTCCCAGCCCAAGAATACATCAGCTCATTTGTCCTTTGTGTCACAAACACTTAGGTCTCTCCATCTGATTGGTCTATGGAATCACAGGCCTTTACAACCATGTTGCATGCAAGTGCGCTAATCTGTAGAAGGGAGGTGTGGTCCACATAGGCAGTGATGTGGTGGTAGGTTGGTCATATAAGAGCGGGGTCAACAATCCCTTTGATCGCTGAGTAGTTGCCAGAACTATGACCTGAGGTGAAATTCAGCGCAGAATGATTTAAAAAAGTACTAAATTTGCCTTTCAAGGGTGGGCGTTCATTCCCATTAACAAACGAGTAAACCACTACCTTACATCGAGACCTTTGCGTTCCTCTAACGCTAATCTGGCCATTGTGCCCATAATTCGCCTTGTTCGCACCGGCAGTAGATCCTTCTGCTTTTTGGGTGCCAAACTTTGGAACAACATGCCAGAGCTCCTGAGACTTGACACAAATCTACTTTCTTTTAGAAAGAATCTAAAAACATAACCAATAATTGGGCTTCTTCCACTCCGTTTCTCTCCGCTGTCTATGACACTCTAGCTTGAGTAGCTGTGAGCTTTATTAAATACTGCATTTCATTTCATTGTTTTATAATTGAATAATTTATTTGTAAAATGCAAAATAAATCGAGCCGCGGCCAGTTCTTGCTTTTTTTAGCCTCTTCAGAACTATTCGTGCAGAGATGTAGAAATTCAAATACTTCAGCCCACAATTTGGCAAGATGCCTGACCAGAAGTAATATATAAATATACCCCAAGGGGGTTGGGAAACCACCAAATAGGTTGTAATCACCAGGCAGGCAAGTCACTGGCCCTTAAAAAAAATATGTGACGCCATTCACTGCGATATGACATGACAAAATTTAAAACACGTCTGCCGTTATTGCTTATAATTTTGAAACATATAACATTTTCTGTTTCCGCTCCTTCATGGGCAGGATGCTCTTGTGAAATTAAAAGGTTACCCAAGAATATAATGCCTCTGACAAAATGCTAGACGGCGGTTCAGACTGTGGCATTCTAAGTGCTTGGGAGAGCCAATGGCATGTCCGGTATGGCCATCACGTGACTCAATTTTCCCAATCTGTACTTCCTGCCAGTGGGATTAGACAGCAGGGGCATAGGTTGGCCAGTCAGGTCGTGGGTGTATGAGCTTCAGATTTCCCAACAATCACGCTGAAATATTGTGGTAAAATACATTATCTGAGAGGCTGAACATGAGAGGGTCTTAAGGGGCTATGGGAACAAGAGCAGTGTGGATAGTTAGCGATACTTAAAGCATAAGGTGGCATATTATCAAGAAAGGCGATAAAATTATCGCTGCTTTAGCGGCAGGAAACTGCCGCTAAAGCAGCGAAAATGGCCTTGATAATATGCCCTTGTGAATTCCCATAGCAGCCCAGGTTAACACCAGAACCTGGGCTGCTATGGGAATTCACAAGGGCATATTATCAAGGCCATTATCGCCGCTTTAGCGGCAGTTTCCTGCCGCTAAAGCGGCGATAATTTTATCGCCTTTCTTGATAATATGCCCCAAGGTTTTAGTACAGAATTCATTTATCAGGGAGGTGTAACACTCCAAACACCCCACCCCGGAAGCTGCGCTCAGTCAGACTGACGAGAGGCCCTGCAATCTCGGAATTTTGTCAAAACTGGCACAACACTTACATGAAAATGCAGCTAAAGCGTTTGTTTTTTTGCTGGTAAATTGCGTTGGAGCATGTGAACGTACTTTAATTTACTGACTGTCCTCTTTCACCGCATGTTTTGCAGCTAATCTTACCAATGCATTATTATTTCATGCAGCTATACTGCCTTTTTTACAGCTTCAGAGTAATAAAAATTAGCAGACATTCCTAGCATAAAATAAACACAATTGTGGATGACAAAAGTACTTCGAACGCAACCGACAAGACACAGGCAATACAAATTGTGACCTTGGAATACTAATTTTATAGGAGAGGCAATGTGGGCAAGTCCACACTTCCGGTTGCATTTGCAAGTTGTATAAAACATGGTGAAACAGCTGGCACCCTGCCCAATGGTGTGTGTCACGCTGTGCCAAGCAGGAGATCCGGGTGTTCTGTTCTCATTCTCATCTGACCCGCCCTTGGACTGCCAGTCACTAGGGGACAGGCACAGCTCATTCTGGAGAGAACAGCCCTTCTGATGCCTTCCCAAGCTCCACCCGCACCGAGACGGCATCTGTGACGAACTAGGGCAGCCGCTGGCATGACTCTGCAAACTGCACTGTGTAGTAAAGGAAGATCAGGAGTCCACTTGATAGGTTAAGATCCTTTATTCAGGTTCCTTCCAGGTTAGACAGATAGATTACTATATAATGTAGATAGATAGGAAACCCCACCAGGAGCTCGCTGTTGGTAGCTCAGCCTCAGGTGACCAACTGCCACAACAGGGAATAGAGAGGTACAACCAGCTAGAGAGATACTCTGGCATTCTATGATGTCATAAGTATTGTAGTATTGTCTAGCCAGAGAGGAACAGTGAAGATAGTGTTTACTACATATCCTGACACCTTACTATATCTCTAACGTAGAATATAGAGTTTTCATATGAGCACAACAGATTTGCTATATTAAAAACACACCACATTCCTGAAAAAAAAACAGTGTTAACTCTAATGCATTCATGAAATATCTGTAACACAAATATATTAATAAATAATGATATTATCTCCGGTGAGCGACCTCTCACCCGGGATCCAAATGCACAGACCATTTACTAAACAGGATATGCATGAAGTCAACTTGCTGTGTCCCAGTATAAGGCTTACTGATCGATGCAACGTTGAAAACGCTGTCCATGTAGTCATCACAGCTCCAGGAGCAAGGTCCTTGCCAGTGCTTAGATAGGGAACTATACGTGAACTCAGTCAGGAGCATGGTGAAAAGCAGCAAGTAAGACCTGGAAGACCGGACTAAGCACCTCAGTGAAAATGAAGACATGCTGCTAGTACAGTTCGAAGGCGTTACTCCGTGTGGTTATTTGCAACACTAAACAGACAAAATCTCGGCAGTTTGCGCGATGCGCGTTTACCACAGCCAAACTTCAAATTGGTATGCTAATGTCAAGTACCGATGACGGCACGCTGCCTCACGCCGCGCTGAGTGGCTCACGGCACGTCTGTGCGTGTGGAGAGGTGAGACAATAGAACAGAGGAGACGGAAGAATGACATCGTGGTACCATGGAAACTGCACAGAGAGTATTGGTAAGAGTGCGCTGAGACATTTTAGAATAGGACAGCTCGCGCGTGATTGAAATTTGAAACTGTCAAACTGCTCGGCAAAACTGTCTGTGTCCACGGTATATATACAAACGCACAAGAGGGGACAACAACACATTTACCTCATTGAAAGGTCTCCTCTTGTCTTGTCTTATTCCTCGCAAAGAGCTCTGTCAAACACAGACCAAGGGACGATACACCAACGCAGAGCATGCGAGAATAAAGACACATTTGGCTCCTGTTAATAAGTGTAATAAATCATGCAGACAGTTCCTTTGATGAAGATTATAAAAGTTCACCGTAATTGTCACTAAAGCTGTCAATAAACTATGCCAGTTGTTGCCAACACTTGACGCTTCCCAGACTGGATGAAGGCCAGTTGAAATAAAAACATACTGAAGGCCTCAGGGAAGAGTGTTGCTGGATAAACTTTTCCCAGACAAAAACAGCGTGAAAGCAGGCAAATTAGTTACAAACGCTCAGTTTGTAGGCTGTAGGTTGACTAAGTTCAAACAGACATTAAGGTAAAGACATGCACCCAGGGTGTAGGCTATCCGGGTGGAACAGGACACTGGTGGGGTTGGCTGGGGCATTACCTTTGGGTTTCAATTTGAGTTTGAGAGTCCACAAAGTCTTTAGTTCCTTATCCTTGAGTTCCTTAGTTGTCCTTTCTCCTTAGTGCACGCAGAGGTTCATCCTTCTTAAGAAACGTCGCCAAACTGTAGTAAAGGAAGATCAGGAGTCCACTTGATAGGTTAAGATCCTTTATTCAGGTTCCTTCCAGGTTAGACAGATAGATTACTATATAATGTGGATAGATAGGAAACCCCACCAGGAGCTCGCTGTTGGTAGCTCAGCCTCAGGTGACCAACTGCCACAACAGGGAATAGAGAGGTACAACCAGCTAGAGAGATACTCTGGCATTCTATGATGTCATAAGTATTGTAGTATTGTCTAGCCAGAGAGGAACAGTGAAGATAGTGTTTACTACACACTGCCCGGACAGGAGGCAGGGATCTCCGTAGGCATCTAAGGAAACTCCAGAGTTGTTTCTTCATTCAGGAAAACACTGTCTTCTACCTCAAAATACGCCACAAAACATGACTGAATGCAAGGCAAGGCCCACTGCTCTTGTAGGAGAGACTGTTGAAAAACCAGAAACTCCTCCCATCAGCTACTAACACAGGAGCGGAGGTTGCTTCTATATATATTTGTCACACAATCACCTTCAAATGAAAAACAAGGCATTATATTCCAGTGGGGGAGATTGCATGCTTGTGACTACAGAAAATCTCTAAATATTTCCTAAGGCTTGGTTTAGAAATGTTGACCCCATGACTAGCTGGATCAGTGATAGGGGCACTGGTTGAAGTGGGCGGGATCGGCAGGGCACGGCGTGCCCCAACTTTTTCAATTCAATATAATCCGTTCCCCTAATATATTTTTTTTTAAATACTTTCCAGGGCGGCAGAAATAGAGCAGGCCTATAGATAAGGCTCGGCCATTTGGGGACGGGCGGGGTGCCAGAGAAGGCAAGGACAGTGTCCACTTCTCCAGCTCTGCCTTGGGCAGCTGCCCTCCCCCTTCTTCTTATGTAAATGTAAATGTAAGGTGTTTTATAGCGCACTCAATTACTACCAGAGTATCCTGGCGCAAATGACCGCTGGGGAACCCGTCCTGGCTTTCCCTGTGAGATGGTCCCATGCTGGGTATCTCCAAGGTGAAGCCAGGCATCCCCGGCGTCTGTGGGGGGCCGTTGTAGAGATGAGGCAAGCTTAATGCCCAGAGTTACCGAGTGTGATCACTGCCCAAAGTGGGCACCGAGGCGAGAATTATCAGTCCGCTGACCCTGGTCCTCGACCTTGCCGCGTCGGGAATCGAACCCTGGTCCCGGGCCGTTCTCAGCCTCCGGGTCTGCCGCCTCTAACCAGTGAGCCACACCTCTCTACATATCCCCTCTCTTTCTGTCTCTGTCTCGCTCCTCCTCACTTGAATGAAAATCGTGACTTCAAGAAACGGCTCTTACCCTTTCCTCTCCTTCCCTTCATTCGTTCCCAAGTGAAATGGATCCAAAAAGAGGAAGAAACAGTTTTGCTGGAAATGCCTTCTTTTTCTGCCATTTTTCTATCCCAAAGTGCAGCCGCAGGACGAGAGAAAAAAGGTTCAGAATACGAAAAATAACTACATAAAGCAAAACAGAGTGGTCGCAAAGTGGCCAGAATGGTTTTATTCACACCCAAACAGATTAGCACCACTTTACACAGTTTGGCAGTGAAGGGCTTCTTTCGCTTTCTCTTCTTTCTTTGAACAACATTGTTTTCCCCAGGTGGTTAAGTGCACCATTCCCGAGGAACTGCAATATCTGGTTGAGGGGTGGAGTGGAAAACGGTAAGCTTTAATGTGATCCAAATGAGTTCTTTTCCTTATTTTAATTTATAAAATGTATACGGCGGCTCTGTGTTCAGGGATGTGATCTTTTTAAACCATACTTGTGAGAATCCGACCTCATATATGATGTCCACTAATGTAAGTGGGCACCTGGCAACAGTCCAGAGAACCCTTATGGTGATTTAAGAGGTCTTAGACAACCTTAGAAAGCTCTGTAAGTGATAGTTGTAGAGAGCAGCCTTCAGGCTTAGTCCAGAAGGAGTGAAAAGCAGCATGTTTTATCAAAATGCAATCTTATAGTATAAAAATATGTATTTATTATATAATACTCTCTAGCACGTTTAGATATCTCCTACCCAGAGATAAACACAATCCACAGTATACTCTGCATAGAAATACAGTAAATAACACAGAATACAAACGAGCCCCAGGGGGGGACCAAATCATATACTAAGAAAGTGGTATAAGAACCACGACTTTGGTCAAGACAATGTGAAGAGGGCATAGAAGTGCTGGGGACCCAAGGAACCGCCCACAGTGAGTGACTAGGAACCCCACGGAGCGTGTGTGCAGTGTGAGAACACCTCTGCATGCTCCATACAAGTCGCTGTTGAAATTTTAAAGATTAAAGACCCTTTATAGTGGACCTTGAAGAAACCCAGTTGAAGGCAGAAGGTTAGAGAGCCACCCCATCCGCCGATACCCTAGTTTCTATGTTACCTACACCAGGGAAGTCGGGTGCATAGGTGTGAAGTTGCATTGGAAACCGCAGTCAAACCCAGTGGAGGACTTCAGGAAAGTGCTGCTGCTGAAGAAGGACAAAGTGTCCGGTGGAATCTGAAGATGGATTCTAGTTGAGAGGTACCTGCAAGCAAAGGACAGTGTCTATGTCACTCAGGAGTAACCAGGAGATCTGTAAACAAATGCAGACCAATGTTGGGAGTTGCTAGAGACCTGGCAATGACCTTGACTCTGCAGCTATGAGGACCAGGCGACGCTGAGAAAGACCAGGATCTGTGCAAGAGCTGTCCCACGTCGAATGTCAAGTGGTGAGGGGTCGGTGTCCGGCGGGAGCACCAACAAGCCTTGGCAATAGCAACCCACGCAGAAGTTGATGAAGGTGCATTGTCAGGACCGGCACAGTCATTGAAACTCACCACAAGCAGGGAAGTCAGGGAAGGCCCGGAGAAATCAGTGGAGCCCAAAAGAAACAAAGGTGACCCTCAAGTGGACCCACAAGGCGGAGGCACTGGAGTCGCGAGAGGACCTCAAGCAGCTCACCAAAAGATGGAGGTCACGATAAACACAATGCAGTGTAGCCGAAGTTTCTGGTCACTGGAGATGTTCAAGGTTGGGCTTACTTGGAGCCCGAGATCTTCTTAAAAGGAAGTAAACAAACCGGTGCAGCTGCAAGTTGGCGCGGTGCACACAGGTTTAGTTATTGCAGCCCCCACGAGGGATACTGGCCTCAATCTTGGTGTTAGGGCAGGGCAGGCCTCAAAACTTTGGAGAACTACCACCTGTGTTGCAGAACCTTTCGGAGTCTGGAGGAGCTCAGGATCAGCTGACCGGTCGATTTAGATGCGGGCCGTCAAATGCAGGGAAGTGACTCTTTCACTTCAAGGGAGATTTCTTCATGTTTCTTCGATGCCCACAGGCCTTGGAAGGTTCCTGTGTGGTGCACAGGCACAGACGATGCAGCAGACTGGAAGGGAGATTAAGTCAACCCCAAACAAAGTCCAGCGAAGTCCAGAGTGCCCAGACTGCAGAAGAAGAAGTGGTGTCTGATCTGAATCTTGTCCCACAATGAATCTAGGGACCCACCCACAGGTAAGCGATTAAGTACCTTAAGGAAAGGGCTAGGACGATGTAGGGGACTCTGCCAGGGGAGGGTCTGGACAGGGGGAGGTTACTCCCATGTCCTTTGTCCAGTTTTGCACCAAAGCGGGAGCCAACGGCTCCCAGGACTGGTTTGAACTGGACGATGCACAGGGACACCACATGTGCGCCTAATGCAGACTTAGGGGCGCTGGTAGGCTCACCCACCCTTTCCCAATACACTAAATCCTGTTTGGGATGTGGTCACACCTCCCTGTGACAGGATGCCTATTGTTCTGCTATCCCCTGCTCGAGCTTGGTTCAGCAGCAGGAGGGCAGAATCATGTCTCTGGTCTGCAGCAATCATTTTGTGCTGTCCTGGTCTAGAAGGCTGGTACCTGGAACACTGAGAGCCTAACAGCGAGCTCTTCCAGTACTTGGAATCATACCCGCACACCATTTATGATGTGGGGGTATGATTCCAACATGTTTGATACCAAACATGATAGGATTCACTGCAGCCGTTTTCAGATGGTAATTGCGTAATCACGCTATGCCCCTCTCTATAGTATATGGCTGCTTCACTTACAACCTGGTAGAATGGACCCCATAGGCTGCAGGGGTGTCCTGCTCATGCAGAGGCATCCTCACACTTAGAAACAAGCACCCTGCCTTCAGGATTGCAAAGGCCTGCTGTACAGGTGGCATAAGTTTTAAGTGCAGTGACCCTAAATATAGGAAACCTATATCTTTAGTAAATGGTGCTGGCGCCATCTTACACAGGCTGCAATGCCGGCCTGCAGTTTAATTTTGAATGGTATCCCATGGGTGGCATATTGCATGCTTCAGCCCATGGGGGACCTCTGGGGTACCTATGCCCTGGGTACCTTAGTACTATATACTAGGGACTTAGAAGGGTATCCCAGTATCTAATCTGGGATGTACCTAAGTATTTGTCATAACAGTTTAAGGGAAAAAGCAGAGAGGCTGGGGTTTTGATTAGCAGGATCCCAGACGGACTGATCAAAAACAGCTTGGCACTAGGCAAAAAGTGAAGGAAACCATACAGAAGGATCCTACCTCCCTACAATACTGCTTTAGTTTTGTAAGGATATAAGAAATAGACATTGAAACTGATACCTTACGGGCCCTGTAGTCATGTCCTTAATTTTTCAGGCATAAACACTCATTGATTTCTGAATAATGAGTGTAAAAGCGTTAAGGTAACCATGTTGTTCCTGCTTACATTTTACATGGTTTACTTAATCTTGCATTCCCTATGAGTATTTGCTTTTTCCAGGATGTTATGACAATTATTTTTTCTAGGTATCATATTATTCTTGTCTATTGCATAATTTGAATTGAGTTGCATGCAGTTGTTTATAGCGGGCACATGTGGGTTGTAGCTGAAGGCAGTGCCAGCATCTCTCAGTAGGTCAGTATTGTGTTCAGTGGAGGAGAGGATGTGGCACTATGGCCAGAGCTGCCGAATTTGGAACAGGGGAACCAGATTCAGCATTCCTGACCAATCCAACAGACCGCTCTCCTGAGGGAGCACATTCCCATTTTAGACCTTAGAAGGCCCAGCTAGTCCTTAGTAGCCCTGGTGTCTTAGCACCAGCAGGTGGACCCTTGCTGTGGCAAGTATAGGTTAACCTTGAAGGCCCATACACCACAATCCATACTGAAGTTCACCTCCAGTCTAGCAGGCCTACAAAGCAGCACATCCTAGAGCGACAGTGACTCTGTCACTGAGGTCACAGGACCCTTGAGGCCAGTTTGTCTCACCCAATGGTACCTCCACTGGCCTTGTTTCAGCAGTAGTAATGCAACTCACCAGGGATCGGCAATGCAGGGTTTGCATACACACCAAACTAAGTTCGCAAACTTCACAGTCTCTCTGCTTCATGCACACGCACTTTTAACATGTCCTGCCTGCTTTAGGGCCTCTTGAATGATGTAGCAGTGGAGGACAACATTACTTAGCAGTGTTAACTAAACTAAATGCAAAAACTACAATTGATGGACGGAATGTTGCACAATGGCAAAACATTCAGCCCCAGTCACAGATCTTGGTTTAATCCATCATTATTTTACTCACCAAGCCACCCCAGTTCAGACATGGCCATACACAAATCAGTCTTGACCCTGTGCCTCATGGGAACAGTCCAGCCCGAACTGCCAAGCCATGTCTTCTCTGGACCGGAATCAAGCATTCTAGGACTGGTTTCTGGCTATCAGCCGTCTTCAGCCAGGATAGCTTGACTCCAGTGGCGTAGTGAGCAAGGGACCCACGTCTGGGCATACCCTTCATACATAGGGTGAACAGCAAAACAAACAAGATGATGGACGGAATGTTGCACAATGGCAAAACATTCACCCCCAGTCATAGATCTGGGTTTAATCCATCTTTATTTTGCTCAGCAAGCCACCCCAGTTCAGACATGTTCATTTTGCTCTCCAAGCCGGGGATATTCAGGGATCTTTGGGGGAAGCAGAGACTAGGGGACCAATAGGTGACTAACACATTCAGGCACCCAAAGTAAAGAAATGTATAGGCCTGGAAAACAGGTGAGGAGACCTGCGGGTGAGTTGGAGCGGAATAATGGTATGTTTAGTGGTACGTCTATTCTTGGCCAGTGCTACCGACCCAACAACACTAGGCAGTGTTCGATGAAAGGTCATTATCAACAAATGTGGGGCACTTTTTCTTTCATTGCCCTGGCCTAATTGTGTTCCTAATCTGACCCTGCTCACAGTCAAGCAAAGTCATGTTTTGTTTATTTCCATTGATGTTGTCTTGCTTGCAGAGAATGTTTTCCAGCATGGTCATAGTAAGGATTCTTTTTCAAGAACCTTCCAGTTACTCACTGTACCCTATTTATTGATAAGAGTTTGCTGTTGTTCATGTAAATAGTTTGTCCTGACATCTTCGGATTACATTAGTATAGAGTGGGGAGGAGGAATATTCAAATAGTGGAATAAGTGCTAAGGCAATATGATGTTTTATGAAAACTGTGCTCTGATGTGATTTGGAAATATATGTGGGACATAGATTTAAAACCCGGTTACAGACTTTTACAGACCCATCTAGAATTCCACTGAATTGGTCTAAATCCTGTTTCTTCTCAATTGATGTGGTGAGTCACAGTCATGCATACTCCCAAACGCATAGCTGAGATGCACTCAGCCTACATTTAGCAATCTTGCTATAAATATACATTTCATATTGACCATAATCTACATGTCAGGAATTTTCTGTGGGAATTTGTAGCATTGAGAGGTAGTTAGCCTTGTGGAACCAGCTTCAATTATCCATGATTGGCCGCCTGACATTGTCCAAACCGGCATTGCTTCCGCAATTATTATACTCAATTGCGAACCTTGTAATAGTACATCTTGAAAATATGTTTTGCATGTTGAGGTCAGTGCACCTCTAGGGTAGGGAAAACTTGTACTCCTGATGACTCAGAAAAGGGCCATGGAGTATCACATTTGATTACTTTCTTTTGGCCAATTAGTAGTGGCTAGCACCTTGATTTTACCCAGTACTAACAGAAGAGATAACATTTCTGACTGATGTTATGCTACTACTGTCCATAAACATTCTCATTTAAGATATTTGGATAGCAAGCAACGTCTTCCTAAGCTGCAGCACACCATACATTCGTATTGTCATTCAAGTATTGCCCTTGCTGGTGGTGGGGCCCTGTCTGACCTGGATCTCTAGGTATAGTGCATGGCAAGATTACGAACAGTGATCTAGCGTGCCCATGAATCCGTATGGCCCAAGACAGGAATTCTTACAGTTGGGTACTTATTTCAAGGGGTGGACTTTCACTCACATTCCAAGAGGTCAGATATTTATACCACCTCATGACAGGGCTGTTCTTGATGCATGCACATGTGACGAATATGCCACGTTACAATGCATGCGATACATTGCATGCCATTACAACTCGGTCGTTGCAACGAGCGAGTTGTTACATCACCTACCATTACAACCCACATCGTTACAACGACTTGCTGTAGGGGGTGCTGGATGTTGAAAAATTATAATTTACTATTCCAACTCCAGTCTGTGCAACAATAGGGAAAGAGTTAGATTTTAAATCAAACACTTTCTGCCCCCTACAGCAAGTCGTTGTAACAACTTGCATTGTAAGGGTTTGCGTTATAACAATGCAGTCGTAGTAACAACCCCGTTGTAATGGCATGTGATGTATCGCATGCGTTGTAAAGGATGTCTCCCCATGTGACACGCGCAATGCGCAGTACCTGGGGCTGCAAACATCCTGTACCTCCCACTCACCTCAGTGGTTTCATACATGGTTCTTCAAGTGTATGACATTTTGGCCAGATATATGGTTTAGCCTTTGCCAAGTTGAGAATTTAACTAGCTTCTCTCCTCTACATCTATTCTCCTCTAGTCACCATTCATCTCAAGTGCTTACCTTTTTTGCTATGTCACGCATAAAAGTTCTGGCAGTGTATTCGTACACAAGTTTGAAAGCCACAAACTCACTCCATGACTTAACAACTGCAATTCTTGAAGTTCCAGTGGCCATCATCTGAGCGCCTACCTATTAGCATGCTGCCTCTCGACAGATTCCTTGATCTCAAATGATATTCTGGAAAGAAAATCTGAGTGAAATCGTTCTTTACTAGAAAGTATTCCACTTTGTAAACAAACTTCTGGCACCTCAATAACATTCTTGTATTGCTAGCCGATGCAGTAAGCATTCCCTCTGTAGTCTATTATTTACTAACGGTTTGTGATCACCAAATAACACACACAGTTGGCCCCAAATTAATGATTTAAAATGTTCTTATGCCACCACACACAAGCATAGGCTCCTTTTCAATTACCAAATATTTTCTTCATCTGGACTCAAAGTATGTGATGCCAATGCTATAATTACCTCTTCTCCCTCCTCATCCTTCTGCATTAGGACTCCACCAAGATCCTTGTTGCTGGCATCTGTTGTCACAATACTTAAAATTCAGGATAAAACCCCTTTAAGGTTGAGGCACTAGCAATTTCTCTCTTAATTTCATTATAATTGTTCTGACATTCCTTGCCCCAAATGAAATGGTTTTTATTCTTTATTAACTGCCTGATTCCAAAGGTCTTGTGTGCGAGCCTCTTAACATATTTTGCATAATATTCAGCGAATCCCAGAAATGATTTATTTTCATTGAGGTGGTGGATTTTGGATGACTTCCACTAATGTTGGTTCTGGCTTAATACCGTCTTCACACAAAACATGACCCAAATATGTGACAGATTGCACAGCAAAATTATAGTTGTAATATTAGACAGGTAATACTTTTTTTGTAAAATATTTAATACAGTTTTGAAGATGCCATCATGCAAATTTGTGTCCCTACCATAAATTAAAATATCGTCCTAGAAACAATTCACGTTCTTCATCTTACCAAAAAGCTGATACAACTGGTGAAATATTGCAGGCACTGAGGCTAACCCAAACAGCATTCTTGTACACTGGTAGCACCTCAACTGCATAATAAAAGCCATGTAATACTTACTCACTTTATATAAAGAAATGTGGAGGTAAGTTGCGGACAGATCTATGGTTGAAAAACATTTAGCATTTCCGAAATCTTAGGAAGTCGAAATTTGTATGTTGTTATTTAATTATTATAGATCTATTCAAAGCCTGGTCTTAGCCTTACTGTGTTGCATTACAGCAACAGGGAAAATCCATTTGGATGATTCAACGGCTTATATTACATCAGCATTGACAAATATCTCCAATCCCTTCTCAACTTCATCCATTAAAAGGATGGGAATATTTATCAATTAATTAATTTTAGTGCACATGCTCTCCTTTAACACAATTTGGTGTTGGAAATCTGATAGGTTACCAATTTTACCACTAAATACATTTAGGAATTTCTTGAGCAGAATGTTCCCAATATTCTCTTCTTCGTCAGTGATCATAATGGGATCAGGCTTGTTAGGGTTTAAAATCATAACCCAATTCTGTGTACAAAGATATTCCTCTGAATCTCTTCACTGACAATAGAGCATGGGGATCCGAATCTGCATACATTTAAATGTCAACACCCCAATATGCATAGGAGACTATGGGGCCATTTACAATGTCATGTGGAAAGCCTCCGACCGACAGTCGGATTCTCCTAGACCGCGTCGGAACCCATCCACCCGACTCGATTGAAAAAAATTCCGTTAAGTCATTCCGAATCGGTTCCGACCAACACACAGAGAATTAGAGTTGGACGGAGTCGATTCGTACAGCTCTATGGACAGTGTTTCCGACCAACCGATTACGATGCTGGATTCTGAGAGCCTTTCTGATTTGGTCTGTCCGACATGAAAAGGTTGTCGGAAAGTGAATTTGGAGGCCCAATCAGGCCCCCATGATCCTAAGGCCTCTGGTTGGGGGCCGTGGGAGTACCCAAAGGACGCCCCTGTAAAACCATGCACTGTGTGGCAGGCACCATGGGGTGCCCGCGACAGGGTGCAAGATTTTCAGCAGACACCCATTTTCCCCATAGGAGGGTATGTTGTCTGATGGAACACAGGCTCCCATTAAATTCAATAGGAGTCCTTCCGAATGGTGTTCAGATGCATCATAACGGTCGTGCGGAACAAGAGAATGCGAGTCAGTCAGGACCGAATCCGACAAGGAGTCGGGCGGAAAGTTTCTGCATAACATTGTAATCGGCCCCTATTTTTTTTTTATCAATCAATCAGTGGGGCTTACAAAGCACAGCTTGTCACCCCGGGGGTCTCCAGGTGCTGGACAGATATGTGAGCCTCGGTCAGAGGGTGAATGATGGACAAACAACTATATTTTGCGCTGCTTCCTGAAGACTTTCAAAGATGGGGAGTTGGGCTGTTGGAGGTCATTCCAGGACTTGGGGGTAAGGTAGGAGAAGGAGAGACCTCTGTAGCGGCTGCTACGGATGTGCAGGATGTGGGCCAGGGTGAGGGTGGAGGATCAGAGCTCCCTGGTCCGTTGGTGGAATGTCAGGCTGTTGTTGATGTAGGTGGGTCCGCATCTGTGGAGGGCTTTGTAGGCATGTGTGAGGAGCTTGAAGAGACATCGTTCCTGGAG
The DNA here is from genome assembly GCF_964263255.1 of Lissotriton vulgaris. Classification (NCBI taxonomy): domain Eukaryota; kingdom Metazoa; phylum Chordata; class Amphibia; order Caudata; family Salamandridae; genus Lissotriton; species Lissotriton vulgaris. Next base: position 481,612,080 of record NC_141699.1, on the reverse strand, counting down.
GGGAGTGATTGGAGAGCTCTGAGTTGGGGGTGAAGATAGTTCCTCTGGGGAGGTCGAGGATGAACCTTGCTGCTGAGTTCTTGATGGTCTTGAGTCAGTTCAGGAGCTGTTTGAAGGTTCCGGCATAGAGTGCATTGCCGTAGCCGAGTCAACTGGAGATGAGAGCTTGGGAGACTATCTTCTTGGTTTAGATGAGGATCCAATGGAAGATCTTGCGGAGCATGCAGACGGTCTTGAAGCAGGCAGAGGATACAGAAATGATCTGTTGCTTCATGGTTAAGTGGGTGTCCAGGATGATTATGAGGTTGTGTGTGTGGTAGAAGAAGTGGGTGGGGTCCAAGAGCAGAGGGCCACCAGGTGTCATCCCAAGGAAAGGACTTGTTCCTGAAGATGATGATGTCCATTTTGTCTGAGTTGAGTTTGAAGCAGTTGGTCTTCATCCAGGTGGCAATATCCCTCAGGGTGTTTTGGAAGTTGGCTCTTGGAGTGTTGGCATTTTCTGTGAGGAATACGACGAGCCGTATGTCGTCGGCATAAGAGATGATGTTGAATTGGTGGGTGTGCGCCATGTCTGCCAGTGGAATCATGTAGGTGTTGAAGAGGGTGGAGCTGAGGGAGGAGCCCTGTGGGATGCCACATATTATGTCTCTGGGTGCCGAGGAGCAGCTTGGTAGGTGGATCCTCTGTGTTCGGCCAGTGAGGAAGGAGGAGATCCAGTTGAGTGTGTTGCCTTGGTTGCCCAATGTGGTGGAGGCTGGTGATGAGGGCTTGGTGGGAGGCAGTATCGAAAGCTGCCTATAGGTCAAGGAGGGTGAGGGCAGCTGTACCACCTAGGTCGATAAGGCATCTGATGGTGTCCGTTGCTGTTATCATGGTGGGTTCAGTGCTGTGATTGGGACAAAATCCGTATTGGGAGGGGTCGAGCAGGTTGTTTTCTTTAAAATAGCCCATGAGCTGATGGTTGATGTCTTTTTCCAGGACTTTAGTGGGGAATGGGAGAAGCAAGATAAGGCAGTAGTTTTGGAGTTTGTTGGTGTTGGCTGAGGGTTTCTTTAGTGGGGGATCACCTTGGCTAGCTTCCAAGCATCCGGGACGGAGGCTGTGGCGATGGAGGTGTTGAGGAGTTCTTAGAGGTAGCATCTGATTACTTTACTTCCTAGGTTGTAGATGTGGTGCAGGCAGGGATATGTTTGAAATCAAGAGTGGATGGAGTTCATGATGGAGATGGTATCTTCGGTTGAGAGCTGCTTCCAGTCGGCAAATCTGTATGGGTGGGAAGCTGTGGTTTGGGTGTGGAGGTGATTGAGGTCGGTGGATTGGGGTTCAAAGTTGCTGTAGATGTCAGAGATTGTGTGTTGAAAGTAGTCTACTAGAGTGTTGCAGAGGGGTTAGGAGGGGTGGATTATGTTCTCAGTGGCGGAGAGGCAGGAGAATCCTCTGATGATGGTTAAGAGTTCCTTGGTGTGGTTGGCGCTTGCCTCAATGCAGGTGTTCAGAGCTTCTTTCTTGGTCTCTCTGAGATGGTGGTGATTGCTATTGAGGGCGGATGTGAAGGAGTCGAGGTTGGCGGGGGTCTTGTTGCAGCCCCAGTGTCTCTCTAATTTCGTCCAGTGGCTCTTGAGGGTCAGTAGCTCTGGGGTGAACCCTCTGGCTTGCTTGGCAGGTCTGCTGCTGATGGTGTTCTTAAGGGGGGTGATGGTGTTGGTGGCTGTGGAGATCCCGTTGGAGAGGTTTTAGATGTAAAGTTCGAGGGAGTCATAGGGGACGGGTTTTGCTTCTTTGAGGGCAACATGCAAGTGGAATTCTGTGACTTTGCCCCAGTTGCGGCGAGGGTGGGTGGGGGGTCTCGTTTGGTCTTCTCGCGACCATCAATGGTTTAAAAATATTGTTATCATTTATGTTCAACATAAATGACCCTTTGGTGTCTGAGATATTTTTGATCTGGTTACAGTCACCTTCCTCTCTAGTGCTATCTTTGTCAACACATTTGACTGTAAACTTTTTCTACAGACCTTGTAGAAATGACCTATCACACCACATGATGTACATTTTTGCTTCAACTCTGGACATGCTGTATCGTAAGCTAAATGTGACTTGCTATATATATTTATTTATTTATACAGTGCAACATTCATCCATATGGAAATCACGGTGCAAAGAAGAGTACAACCTACGTGGGCATGGAGTACTGAGAGAAGGTCTCTAAGTTACTGATCAGATCCTAAAAAACAGATGAGTTTTCAATGTCTTCCTGAATACCAGGTAGTCATCAATAAGCCGAAGTTCTAGTGGCAATTCATTCGAGTGAGTTGCTTCTAGATGTGAAAATGAGCGACCCCATGCCTTGGCCTTTTTGATGCATTTAGTTTTTGCCCGTGCCTTGTAGCACGACCTCAGGTTCCATGTGGGTGCGTAGATTTCAACTCAATCTTGTAGACTTCTGGGGCCAAGGTGGTGTAAAACTTTGTGCGCATGGACTAGCAGTTTAAATCTAGCCCTTTGTCGCAAAGGAAGCCAAAGGAGCTCCCTCATGCATTCTGATGCCAAGCTGTACTTGCTCTTGTTGCACACCAGCTTGGCATCCGCATTCTGGACCACCTGCAGACGAGCAAAGAGGTAGCCCGCAATGATAGCATCTAGGATATTCTTTAGAATGTTCCTTACCACTAGGATTATTTTTTTTTTTTACTTTGAAGATTCAGTTCCTTTCGCATACTTTCTCCACTACTTCATCATGGACCTCCTTAGATCCAACATTCAGTGCTTTAGCACTACTTTTTGATAATTCTGCCTTCCTCGCTATTACAATCAATCAATCAATCAATCAATCGAATTTGTATAGCACGCTACTCACTCGTAAGGGTCTCAAGGCGCTGAGGGGGGGGGGGGGTCGCTACTGCTCGAACAGCCAGGTCTTGAGTTGTTTCCTGAAGGAGAGATGGTCCAGGGTCAGCCGTAGGTGAGTGGGGAGGGAGTTCCATGTCTTAGCTGCCAGGTAGGAGAAGGACCTTTCTCCGACGGTGGATTTCCGAAATCGTGGGACGGAGGCGAGGGCGAGGCTGGTGGATCGGAGCTGGCGGGTGGGTGTGTAGAATGTGAGGCGGCTGTTGAGGTACTTCAGGCCCTTGTGTGTGTGGGTGAGGAGTCTGAACGTGATCCTCTTGTTTACGGGGAGCCAGTGCAAGTTTTTCAGGTGGGCAGATATGTGGCTGCGGCGAGGGATGTCCAGGATGAGTCTTGCTGAGGCGTTCTGAATGCGCTGAGTCTTTTCTGGAGTTTGGCTGTGGTTCCAGCGTAGAGGGTGTTCCCGTAGTCCAGACGACTGGTGACGAGGGCCTGGGTGACCGTCTTCCTGGTTTTGGTGGGGATCCATTGGAAGATCTTTTGGAGCATGCACAGGGTGTTGAAGCAGGATGATGAGACGGCGTTCACTTGCTTGGTCATCGCGAGGGAGGAGTTCAGATGAAGCCCAGGTTGCGTGCGTGGTCCGTTGGTTTGGGTGCGATGCCCAGGGCGGGGGGCCACCAGGAGTCGTCCCAGGCGGAGGGAGATGGTCCGAGGATGAGGACTTCCGTCTTGTTTGAGTTCAGTTTCAGACGGCTGATCTTCATCCATTCTGTGACGTCTCTCATTCCTTCCTGGAGGTTGGCTTTGGCGGTGGCGGGGTCGTTGGTGAGGGAGAGGATCAGCTGGGTGTTGTCGGCGTAGGAGATGATGTTGAGGTTGTGTTGGCGGACGATGGCTGCGAGGGGGCTCATCTAGACGTTGAAGAGGGTGGGGCTGAGTGAGGATCCTTGGGGGATGCCGCAGAGGACTTTGGTGGCCGCGGATCAGAACGGGGGGAGGCGGAGTCTCTGGGTTCTTCCGGCGAGGAACGAGATGATCCACTCCAGTGCCGATCCTTGGATTCCGGTGTTGCTGAGGCGCTGTATCAGGGTGCGGTTGCATTCGGTGTCAAAAGCTGCTGAGAGGTCCAGGAGGATGAGGGCAGCCGTTTCCTTGTTGACGAGCAGGGACCTGATGTCGTCGGTGGCTGCGATGAGGGTGGTCTCGGTGCTGTGGTTTGCTTGGAAGCTGGACTGTGAGGAGTTGAGGGATCCGTTGGTCTTGAGGAAGGCGGAGAGTTGTCTGTTGATGGTCTTCTCGATGACTTTGGCTGGAAACGGGAGGAGCGAGATGGGGCGAAGTTCTTGAGGTCCGTGGGGTCCGCGGTGGGTTTCTTCAGGAGGGCGCTCAGCTCGGCATGTATCCAGCTCTCCGGAAAGGTGGCGGATGCGAAGGAGCTGTTGATGATGTTCCAGAGTTGGGGTGCGATGATGGAGTCGGCTTTGTTGAAGATGTGGTGTGGGCAGGGGTCGTGGGGGAGCCGGAGTGGATGGTGTTCATCAGGCGGGTGGTGTTTTCGGTGCTGACTAGGGTCCAGGTGCGGAGGGTGGTGGTGGGGGGCGCTGTTTCAGTGGTTGGGTGCGTGGTTTGTGCGCCAAAGCTGTTGTGTATGTCGACGATCTTGCGGTGGAAGAACGAGGCGAGTGAGTCGCAGAGGTCTTGCGAGGGTGTGACATCGTTGTTGCAGGCGCTGGGGTTGGAGAGCTCTTTCACGATGCTGAAGAGTTCCTTGCTGTTGTGAGTGCTGTTGTCCAGTCGTTCTTTGAATGTTGTCCTTTTGGTGGTGCGGATCAGCTGGTGGTGTTTGTGGGTGGCGTTCTTGAGGGCGGTCATGTGTTCTGCTGTCTGGTCGTGGCGCCAGGCTTTCTCGAGGGTGCGGCATGTTTTCTTGGAGTTTTTGAGGTCGTTGGTAAACCAAGAGGCTTTCCTGCTGTTGGGTCTGCTGGGAGGGTTCTTCAGTGGTGCGAGTTCGTCTGCGCAGTCGGTGAGCCACTGTGTGAGGTTGCGGGCTGCTTTGTCGGGGTCCGTCGTGTTGTTGGGCGGGTTCTAGCTGAGGGAGGTGGTGAGCTGGTCGGAGGTGATTGCTCCAGCTTCTGCGGGGAACCTGTTGCGGGTGGTGGTGGGTCGTGGTTCTCCTGAAGTTGAAGTGGACGCAGCTGTGGTCTGTCCAGTGTAGTCCTGTTGAGTGGCTGAAGGAGATGTGCTTGCTGGAGGAGAAGACGGGGTCAAGCGTGTTGCCAGTGTAGTGGGTGGGGGTGTTCACCAGTTGCTTGAGTCCAAGGTTGGCGAGGTTGTCCAGCAGGGCGGCAGTGTTGCAGTCCTTTTTGTTCTCCAGGTGGAAGTTGAGGTCCCCTAGGAGGATGTAGTCTGTGGAGGTGATGGCGTGTGGACTGACGAAGTCTGCGATGGCTTCGCTGAATTGTGTGCATGGTCCCGGGGGTCTGTAGATGAGGGTGCCACTGAGGGTGGTCTTGGGTCTGTGTGGATCTGGAAGTGAAGGTGTTCGGCAGTGGTGAGGGTGTCGTCGGAGTTGGTTGTGATGCGGATGGTGTTTCTGTGGACGATGGCGATGCCTCCTCCGGTTTGGTTGACGCGGTCCCTCAGGGTGATCTTGTAGCCATCCGGGATGGCTATGGCGATGTCGGGGACTGAAGAGGCTTTCATCTAGGTTTCTGTGAGGAAGGCGACGTCTGGTGATGTTGTGTCGAGGAGGTTCCAGAGTTCCACGGCGTGCCTGTGGATGGAGCGGGTGTTGAGCAGGATGCACTTGAGGTGGTTGTTGCTGGTGCTCAGCTTGGTGTGTGCGGTGCAGGTCCAGAGGCAGGTGAATTGGCAGGCTTGGCAGGTGAAGGGTCCGTGTGTGAGCCTCGGGGTGGCTTGGAAGCAGGCGGTGTTTCGTCCGGCGTTGAGTGCGTGGAGGGTGGTGGTGGCATAAGTTTGTCGGGTGCGCTGGCATCATTGAGGGCCAGGGGTCCTGGCACTGGGCATGGTCCAGGCACGGACGGGCGTAGACGGGCTTGCCTTAGGCACGCCTTCGGCGCACAATCGGTGCGCCCGCTGCGCATACCCGCGGGCTCCATATGAGGCAAAGTGGGAGGGAGGAGCAGCTGGGAGGCGGGAGCGGGGCGGCCAATGGGGTTTACAGAAAGGAAAAGGGTGCGGGACCGCGAGGGAGCAGCGGCAGGAAGCGGGGAGCGGGGGGCACACAACAGAGGGTACAATCCTAACAAAAGGCACAAAATAAATTTAAACAGAAGAAAAATTACAAGTTAAGACAAACTGGTGAAACAAAACTACAATTTAAGACAAGCTGGCGAAATAAGCGGGGAACTACGAGGGAGGAAGAACGAGCGGCAGCGAGGGGGCACCAAGGTCAGGGACAAACCTGTGGCGCAGGGCAGGGGCGCGCCAACAGCTGGAGGGCCGTGCGGCGTGGGGGTGTCCTGGGGTCAGGTCACACTCGCCTACGCCGCGCAGGCTATATATGAGGCCAAGTGGGAGGGAGGAGCAGCTGGGAGGCTGGAGCGGGGCGGCCAATGGGATTTACAGAAAGGAAAAGGGGGCGGGCCGGTGAGGGAGCAGCAGGGGGAAGCAGGGTGCAGGGGGGGCACACAACAGAGGGTGCAATGCTAACAAAAGGCACAAAATGAATTTAAACAGAAGAAAAATTACAAGTTAAGACAAACTGGCGAAACAAAAGTACAAGTTAAGACAAGCTGGCGAAAAATGCGGAGAACTACGAGGGAGGAAGAACGAGCGGCAGCAAAGGGGGCACCAAGGTCAGGGACGAACCTGTGGCGCAGGGCAGGGGCGCGCCAACAGCTGGAGGGCCGTGCGGCGTGGCGGTGTCCTGGGGTCAGGACAACAATCTCTTTGAGGCCCAAATATAAACTTTCCCAAAGCCTTTCTTGTACAGTTTCATCCCTAGTAAGTGTGACCACCTGATTTCTAACACATTCTTGAAAAAACTCCAAACTTACAAACTTGGACCATTTATTAAGAGCAGCAATGTGTTTGTCAATGATTTCACTAGCTTACTGCTTCCTTAGGAAAAATGTATCTTTTATAATCCCTATACATATGTTAGGAGTGAAATCAATATCAAAAGCAGTAATAGCTTTTTCAAACACATTAGCATCACTCCCCAACATTCTTAGATATATGTTAATAGACTTATAAGCCCTTTGGACCCACAGAGTGTAAGAATATTATTTTCTTTAGTTCCAGAGATGTTTTTCAATCTTTGTCGATGTAGTCAGGTGGATTCGTTCAGTGTTCATTTTTCAACCATAGGGACTAGTTCATTGTTTGAACTTTACAGCTGGTTACCAAGTAATCCAACAGATTTTAATGAAAAGTCATCTACACTGTGGTTTAAATATTGTCTGTTCACTGTGTAATAGAGAATATTATTATAATGTGTACTTTCAACAATTATAAATTGAATTCACCTTGATATTCTTGTAAACCCCACATTTGAATTGCCCAGCAACCGTTTGTACATTGAGTATTGTTAATTGATAATTAATTATGTTATTTGTATATTTTTTTTATATGTGGGTTGGGTAAAGGGCAAACAGTAATTTATTTTTAATGAATTAATAATTAATCATTAATTAATAATAATTAATATTTATGTTAATTGTTTACCCTTTTTTTAGCTTTTAGGAACAGGTTGTGGGGTTCATAGAGGTAAAGGATGGAGAGAAAATGTATTTAAATTAATTATTAATTAGGTGTTAAATACTGGTAATTATTTCATTTACAATTCATTATTTTAATTGTGTAACTATTTTTATTTAAAGTTTAATGTTAGGTGCGAGTTGTGGGGTTTATAGGGGTAAAGGGCAACAAGTTCATTAATTTTAATGAATTAATATTTAGATTTTAATTAATATTTGTGTAATTAATAATTAATTATTGTAATTGTGCAATTAATGTTGTTTTAGGATTTTAGATGTAGGTAGTGGAAAATTAATATTAATGATCAAATTGATAATTAATTCTTGTACTGTATTGAAATTACATTTATATCGGGTTTACTATCCCTAACGAGGCGTGAATTGTGTAAATCATTTTCTGCTAAATTTTATGAGTGTGTTGTTGGTTTTGTAGGGGTATATTGTGGGAATTGAATTCATTATAATTAATTATTAATTCATATTTAATTAATGAAAATTAATTTGCTGATCAATATTTGTATTAATAGTGTCAACATTATGCTTTTTAAAGTTAAGTTTAGGTGCAGGTTGTAAGTTTTGTGGGGTTATAGGGTAGGATACTAAATTAAATGAATGTATTAAATATTTGTTTGTTAAATAATTTCTAAATAAAAAATGTATTTGTATGAAAATTATTTTTGTATTTTATTTATAATATTATTCGTATTATGTGTGTTATGTATGTAACTTTATAATATGTTTTTTCATTAAATATATTTGTAGATTTTTTGTATATATTTATATTTTTCTTTATTTACTTTGTTTTTTAGTATTTTATTTTGTTCAAGATATTTTGTTTGTTTTTAATGTTGCACTTACTGGTGTGTGAATAGTAGATTTTACCCCTCCGCAATCTAACACTTTCCCTAATGTTGTCCTGACTGGAGTGGGAATAGTAAATTTGACCCATCAGCTATTCAATACTTTCCCTACTGTTGTAGTGATTGGAGTGGGAATAGCAAATTGCAGCCCTCTGCAATCCAACACTTTCCCTATTGTTGCACTCATTGGAGTGGGAATAGTGAACCCACTCACATTGCTAGAGCCCACCCTGAGGGGTGGCGTTCCCCAGGGTCATATACGGCTCCAGGAGGGGGGGCCACAGCCCCCCTCTCATTTTGAAAATAGCCCTGGGGAGATTGTGGTCCCCGGAGGAGTGGGGTGTGCGTGGCCCCCTGCATTTTTGTATAATAGCCCCAGAGATATGGCGGTCCCTGGGGCTGAGGAGGGTGCATGGCCCCCTGCATTTCACAAAATTAGCCCTGGGGAGGTGGCGCTCCCCTGGGCTGCCTGGAGGGGATGGAGCCCCCCACACATTATAATAAAATATAGCCCCGGGGAGGTGGTGGTCCCTGGGGCTGCGGGGGGCCGTGTGCACTTCAAAAAATTAGCCCTGGAGAGGTGGCGGTCCCTGTGGCTGCGGGGACCCGCACAGGCGCACGCATCTTTATTTTTAATTGCCCTCAGGACCTGGCCCACCTGGTGGCCTAAAGTAACAAAAGTCAGGGAGCACATACTTAGTTTTTGCAAAAATAATTCCGCTGAATTCACGGATCCACCTCAAATCCTGCCAAAATTGCTTTTTTAAATGCTTTTTTTTATTTAGCCCTGGGGTTCCCTGTGGGACCCCCAGAACAGGCCTAGGAGCTCAGGGTGTTTTACATTGCCCCCTTTTCTTTTTGTAACTTTTTTGCTTATGACTGGGTTCAACTGAGTCACAAGATGGCTGCCAACACTTCCTGGTTTGAAGTGTTGGCAGCCAATCAGATGTCAGGTACGAGATCAGTAGGGTTGGCGGATCCACCGAGGCCACACTTGTATATCTGAAAAATCTTTTAATTTCTCAGGAACTACTGAACGGATTTACACCATTAAACAGAAAGAGTGCTTTCTGGACCTTTCTATCAAATTTGGTGTAATTCCGTTCAACAGTTCAAGCTGTAGCCGTGTCTAAAGTTTCCTATAGAAATTAACATGGAGAAACTACTTTTTAGGACCCCCATTTTTCTCGGCCCCTGGTTGACAGATCACCCCGAAACTTTCAACACAACAGCTGAAGTGAGTGGCCCATTAGTTTTGAAACTTTCGTGAAGATTTGTCAAACGGTCCCAAAGTTATTGGCAAATCAAAAAATTCTGTTCCTACGGAAATTAGATCCTAACTATAACTACCTACTTGCGACTGCCAGTAGGTAATATATATATATGAGAAGATCTAGAGTGTCGCTAGTATTGAGAGTGCTCTAACAGGGGCTGCTTTCCGCCTAAATTTGAGAACTACCCAGAGTTTTTTCCTTCTTTTTTCTATATATATATATATATATATATATATATTCACTGAAAAAACCATAGGTTTTAGCCCATATATAGTTAGGGATTAGCATTTACAAAACCTTAATTTACTCGCACAAAACCATAGAAATTCGCATATATAGTTAGATGCAATAACTATATATCGCGCACCCACAATCCACTGCTGATCATGTCACATATTACATCATTCACGACATGGTCAGTGACATCACTGATGACATCACTGATGACATCTCAAATGACATCACTGATGACATCACTGATGACAACATCCAGTGACTGTATGTTTCTGTAAAGTTAAAATATGTCTTACATATTGAAGAATGAGTGGATGTATAAGTGTCTGGATGAAGGATTTAGTAGGTGCATGACTGACTGTATGAGTGAGTGATTAAATGTGTCTCACTGAGTGCATGGGTTAGTGACTAAACTGTCTTAATTTGTGCACCATTATGTCTGTTGTTCTGTAAACTGCTGCATGTGTTGATCAGTAGCTATATGAGTAACTATATGGGTTATTGATTGGTTGCCCAAGTATTTGTATGGGAGACTGAGTGTGTGTGTAGGTGGCTGGGAGGTGTATGACTCTGTGCATAGATGTGTGAGCAGTTGATTCACTAGATGTATGGGTTCAAAAGTGCATGTGGAAACAGCTGTATGGGCGGTTGACTGTGTGCATGAGTGTATTGGTGAGTGAATGGATATCTCAGTGCTACATGTCAAAGTAAGTACATATGTAAAACACAGTACATGTGAGAGTTGACATAAATAAATAACTGTGCATAAGAGCCAGTGAATGTGTGAGTGGCTGTATGGATCATTGTGAATTTGTATCAGGGATTGTATAAGAGAGTAAATATGTGTTAGTATATGTTTGAATAAGTAAGGTGTGTATAACTGTATAGTTGAAGAAATGGAGGTGTGATTGATTCTTTGCATGACTGACTAGGTGTGTGAGTAACTCCATGGATGAGTGACAGTCTTTGAGTGTCTGTTTACATTGAGTGTATCTAAGGTTATATTAGAGTCTGAAGAGGTTCATCGTATTATCACATGAATGATGTCATCAGTGATGTGATCAGTAATGTCAAATGAGATGTCATCAGTGATGTCATCAGTGATGTCATCAGTGATGTCACTGACCATGTCATGAATGATGTAATATGTGACATGATCAGCAGTGGATTGCGGGTGCGCGATATATAGTTATTGCATCTAACTATATATGCGAATTTCTATGGTTTTGTGCGAGTAAATTAAGGTTTTGTAAATGCTAATCCCTAACTATATATGGGCTAAAACCTATGGTTTTTTCAGTGAATTTCAATGTTTTTTTAATAGCAAATATCAAAAGCTGTCAAATGTCAAGTACGTGATAGGTAAAAACATTTTCGTGTTTATGCACGCTGATGTGCTTTGAACGCTGCCCCCCCCTCTTTTCTCTTAGAAGTACTCTCTCTTTGCAGATAGTGAAGTGTAGTTAACGCAGGCCTTTGCCCCCGTTGTAATCTGTTGTGCCTGCTTGTCTCTCCATTTGATTGATTGTTATTCAAGCATTTACTATTTTAGAATTGATTCTCTTTGGTTCCTTCTCTATTTACTAACAAGCACAAAGTCGCAATACTCTGTTTAGTCTTTGCAGATAGTGAAAAATCGTGTAAAAAAAAAAATAATAATCGAGCAAAATCAGTAGGCCACTAATGGGATCTCTTTTTGACCTCGCTAAAATAGAAACATTAGGAACAACCCTTCATGAGTAATACGAAACTAGTGAGATGAACTGAGCTCCACACCATGATGGCTGCAAGACAGCTCGGCTCCGCCACCCACCCCGCCCAAAAATAACGATAAACTCTATGCAAATATTATAAATATATACAACACACCAGCAAAGTAACAGGGTAAAACATTTTATTAAATAACTATCTACATAACTATTTTATACTTTTTGTTGCCTGATCCGGCTAGCTCAATCGATCGAGCATGAAACTCATGCACTCTAATAGCAAGCGTTGCTGCTGATGCTATGCAAACAAAAACTGTTTTTCAGTTTGTACATTCTTCAAGATTTTTCATCCAAGGCTGGTTGAGAGTTTGTAGAACGATGGCTTCAGATTTTCAACATACGGTGTGGTGGCGCGGACTGGGAGGGTGCGCTTGACTCCTGCCCCCTCCCCAAGTCGTGTTGCCCTAGCGTGGCCTAAGATCGCCCCCGACATAGGCGGCCGGGTCCCGGAGTCCGGCGGAACTTTTTGCCTTTTGATGACTCTTCCATTCTGGACCTTATCCCACAATCCGTTTGACCTGAAGACACGCTGTAGTGGGGCGCCCCTTTACCGTTTCAGTTGCCATTCCGCCCGCTTTTGCTACACTGTGCCTCTTCCGCCATTCAGCTGTTTACCGCCCGCTCTTGCGACTACAGCGTCTCGCTCACCATGTAGTTGAGTTGCTCCCGCTCTTGCGATGCAGCTATAGGCGGCTGCCACAGGACTCTCAAAATGGCGGCCGGCTCTTCAGATTTGGGCGTGGTCCACTAAAATGGCCATGGGACACCTTGGAACTCGGACGCTTGTCTGCTAGGGCTTGGGACCCATTTTTGAAAGCGTCCACTGAGCCTTGAAGATTCTACAAAAGTCTTGGGGGCCCCCGACTCCCGCAGGCTTCTGGTGGGGAGCGGCTGCAATGATTGCTCGTGGAATGGCCACGACTGAGATACGAGATGTTGGTGCTCTCATGCTAACGCCAGCTTCAGTCTGAAACATCCAGAAACACTGTAGACTACCAATTCGATCAGTTCCGGTAGCGCCCCAACGTGACCCTCCCCTCTTTGACTGATGGTTCTTGTTGCCTGTCCCTTCTGTTGTCATTTTACAGAACTTTTTGGACTACTGAAAGGGGTTGTGTTCAGACCGCTGGTTGGTGGAGACATTTTGACTATATTCTGGACCTACGTTGTCGCGTAATGCGTTATATGACACGCCGCGTTAGCGAACCCGGAAGTGCTCCGGTGCGCGAAGCGCAGCTTCCCGGAAGCGATCCTGGGGCGCGGCGCGCAGCGCGTAACGTAAGCATAACAGGTCATGTGACTTGTTAATAAAACTTTTCATTGGTTCATTTTACTTTTGTTACTCTAATGATGAAAGGCTTGGTCATATGACCTAAAAATTACGCTTTTTATTGCTTTCGAACATTATTTTTTCTTAAACATATATGTTATAATGTTCCAGGCTAATGTACTTTCCCGGAAAATTTACAACTGTCCTGCAAGTAAAATATATTCCTTTTTCTAGAAAAAGGGCGTTTCTTCGTCCCATGACGGAGCCGTTGAGCATAAGATGCTCGGCCTGCTGTCTTAGTCGCTGATACGCCTGAATATCAGATTCTTATCGATCACTTTATGTTGCAGGAGTAAAAAACACAACAGCCCTTGACCATTTATCTTTACTGCGTTCCTGCGTATTATACCTTTTATCCGTCATGTAATTGGACTGCTTTATTTCACTTGCCTTTTACTGATTCGAAAACAGTGACTAAAATTAAAAACTTTACCAATGTAAATACTACTACCATGTTTTGTTTTAAAAACCTTTATTGTGAAAATGTCAGTATACAAATACGGGCCTATAACCACGTGGGCCGGCCACGGAGCAAACTGGAATCGTATATGATGAGGAGACATTTACACTGTAGAGGAACGCAACGAGCGGGCCATTAGGTTGCAAGAACTAAGGTGTCTAACAGTTGCGGAATCGGTGGACGTACATTTTGTAATTGAAATACGACAGGGCCACTTACAATAAAAGTATCTAGATATACATTTGCGGGCAAGTACCATGGGTGACGTTAATTCGAACTTTCAATAGTACAGTAATCAATAACACATCAGAACTTAATATCAATAGGGATGTCGAAATATTCAATCCATTCTCGTCCCCGCCCGCCATGTGCTTCAAAACTGCATACGTACCTCGTGATATCAAGGTTGTGCAACCAATACACAACAAGGAGTTACGAGTCCCATTTATACCGGCGCCATTTTGGGCGAGGCCGGGCAGGTCCAGGATAAAGTCAAAATGTCTCCACCAACCAGCGGTCGGACCAGAACCCCTTTCGGCAGTCAAAAAAGGTTCAGTTAAATGACAACAGAAGAGATAGGCAACAAGAACCAACAGTCAAAAGAGGGGAGGGCAAGATCTGAAGCCATTGTTCTACAAACTCTCAACCAGCCTTGGATGGAAAAATCCTGAAGAATGTACAAACTGAAAACCAGTTTTTGTCTGTATAGCATCAACAGCAACACTTGAGTCAGCTTTGTGTGAAGCCGCCATTTTGATTCAATCAATAGCGTCCCCCTGCACACATTCAGGGACCTGGTCGTGTCTTCAGGTCAAACGGATTGTCGGACAAGATGCAGAAAGGAAAAGGAAAAAAGTTCCGCAATAGTGAAGCTGCAGCAGGTGCAAATAAGCTTCAGACAGTGTTACAAGCGCTGCTCAGAATTCTCAACTATGACACCACCTCCGTGCCATCCGAATCTTGGCGCCTTGTGCTGGTTCCGACCTATTCACACATTGGTCCGCTACTGACACCACCTCATAGGCCAACGGGACACCCCACGCCGACTTTCGGCGCAGCATTGTAGGATGGCCACACCAGTGCGGCAACTTGCTAGACACCACCTCGGTGCCATCCAGATCTCGGCGCGTTGTGCTTCCTTCGGCCTACTGTAGCCGCAAGTGCGGACGCAACTCAGCTGGATAGCGAGTGAAACACCAAGGGGCGCCCACCTGCAGCCGAGGAGCCTCCATCTTGGGGGCGACGCACAGCATCACATTGCTTTCCAATGCAGTCAGATCCTCAAACAGCCCCCACTGACTGACGCGACCTCACTGGTAAACGGGGCGCCCCACGCCGACTTTCGGTGCAGCATTGTAGGATGGCCACACCAGTGCGGCAACTTGCTGGACACCACCTCGGTGCCATCCGGATCTTGGCGCGTTGTGCTGCCTTCGGCCTATTCGCACATCGGTCCGCTACTGACGCCGCCTCACGTGCCAACGGATTTTCTACGCTTTTTATAGCAGCGCGTAACGTAAGCATAACAGGTCATGTGACTTCTTTATAAAACTTTTCATTGGTTCATTTTACTTTTGGTTTCCTAATGATGGAAGGCTTGATCATATGACCTAAAAATAACACTTTTCATTGGATTAAAACATTTTTTTTCCCAAACGATGAAAGCCCCACCTTGTTTCTAGATGTTTCAGACTGAAGCTGGCGTCAGCCTGAGAGCACCACCATCTCGTGGCTCCGTCGTGGTCATTCCGCGAGCAATCATGGCAGCCGCTCCCCACCGGAAGCCTGCAGGAGTCGGGGCCCCCAAGACTTTTGTAAAATCTTCAAGGCTCAGGGGACGTCCGAGTTCCAAGGTGTCCCAGTGCCATTTTAGTGGACCAGGCCCAAATCCGAAGAGCCGTCCGCCATTTTAAGAGTCCTGTGGCAGCCGCCTATTGCTGCACCGCAAGAGTGGGCGCAACTCAACTACATGGTGAGCGAGACGCTGTAGCCGTAAGAGCGGGCGATAAACAGCTGAATGGAGGATGAGGCACAGTGTAGCAAAAGCGGGCTGAATGGCAACTGAAACGGTAAAGGGGCGCCCCAGTACAGCAGACGAGCCTCCACCTGGGGAGGCCCATTCATGCCGCCTCCCCCCCCCCCCCGGGGCGCTCCACGCCGTTTTTCGGAGCAGCATTGTAGGATGCCAAAACCAGTGCGACAACTTACTGGACATCACCTGGGTGCCATCCACATCTCAGCGCGTTCTGCTGCCTTGGGACTATTCGCACAACAGACCGCTACTGACGAGGCCTCCCCGCGCACCCCCCGGGACGACCCACGCCGTTTTTCGGAGCTGCATTGTAGGATACCAAAAACCAGTGCGGCACCCAGGTAACATCACCTGGGTGCCGTCCAGAACTCAGCACGTTGTGCTGCCTTGGGACTATTCGCACAAAACACAGCTACTGACCATTGTTGCTTCTTTTTTCAAAAAAAATGTTTAAATGTATTTACTGTTTTTGTTGCGTTCTATATATTTATAAGTTATTAAAGTGTTAAAATCCTACTACTTTGTTGGAGTGCTATTTTTTTTTAATGTGACACATAATTGTAAAAACTTTCATGTACAAAGAGGCATCCCTGGAATCTTCCGCTTCAGGCTCAGTCCCACACACCCTCACAGTGAGAATCCCCTTCCCAAGCACAATACAGGATGGTTATCAGATAGTAGGAACGCGTGTGGTGTGACGGATCTCATCGGGTGGGGGCCTTGATCTACTGTAACTCCTTTGAAGAGGGGTGATTCTCTACAGCTGGGGCCATAAACTACATCTGCAGGGCTAGGTAATAGCCTGGGACCGGCCTGGACAATCGGACACAGAGGAAGAGGAGTGTCAGAGGGTGCGGTAGTGAATAGGGTGAAAGGGTGGTGTCGGGCGGGCACAGGGTGTGATTCTCAGGGAAGAGCAGCGCACATGGGAGGAGGTTTCTGGCCCATTCATGAGAGAGAGAGCGGGGGTGACCAGTGCGTGGGGGAGATGCTTGCGAGGGTGAGGAGCCATGCTGAGGATCGGCGGCGTGCAGAGAGTGGGTCTGGTCAAGGCATCTAAAATGGCTGCCGTGCTCAACAAAAGTGTGGCATTGCAAAAAAGACAAGTTGGCGCAGACAATGTTTATCAATAAGGATTAATTTATAACAATTATTTTTTACAAAATATTTACTCGCAGTGACAAAATGGCGGTCAACAGTTCCTGATTTCCATCGAATCAAACGTTAACAGACGTCACGCAGCAAAAAAAAAAAACGCTCACGCACAGCCGCTGGAAGACATGTATCAACATATATGAGCCTCCTCAGCCACCCTCAGAAAACATAAGGGGTCAGAATACGTCTCCCGTACCCCCTTATACCTAGAGGAGTATCAGAGGGTGCGGTAGTGAAGAGGGTGAAAGGGAGGTGTCGGCCGGGCACAGGGTGTGATTCTCAGAGAAGAACAGCGCACATGGGAGGAGGTTTCTGGCCCATGCATGAGAGAGAGAGCGGGGGTGACCAGTGCGTGGGGGAGATGCTTGCGAGGGTGGGGAGCCATGCTGAGGATCGGCGGCGTGCAGAGAGTGGGTCTGGTCAAGGCATCTAAAATGGCTGCCGTGCTCAACAAAAGTGTAGCATTGCAAAAAAGGCAAGATGGCGCAGACAATATTTATCAATAAGGATTGATTTATAACAATTATTTTTAATAAAATATTCAATTGCAGTGACAAAATAGCGGTCAACAGTTCCTGATTTCCATCGAATCGAACGTTAACAGACGTCACGCAGCAAAAAAAAAAACGCTCACGCACAGCCGCTGGAAGACATGTATCAACATTTGAGCCACCCTCAGAAAACATAAGGGGTCAGGATACGTCTCCCGTACCCCCTTATACCTAGTAATTTAATTAAATCGAAACACAAAATGGCGAATTCACGTTTCTCTACCAGTTTGCGACCCGGTTCGTTAACTGAGAAGCGTTTCTACCGCGAAAAATCTATTTTTTTTATTTGCCCCACGGGACCCTTTATTAACCCCAACATCATTCCTAGGGGGTCAAGAGGGGTCTACCTAGCCCCCTTTCATTAAATTCCCCCTTTGTTTTTCTCCTCCTCTTGTCTCTCGATCCTACCGAGAGACAAGATGGCGGCCGCACCGGACTGTTTAGAATGTTGACAGACACCGGAGAGCCAATCAGCTTCGCTTTGCAAAGCTCCGTTACGCGAAAAGTATGCGATCTGGAGCGCTATCTAGGACGCTGTCACAGATATATCTGTTTTTTAAAACGCTAATTTCTCAAAATCCACTGGAGCACATATATTGAGACCCAGCAAAGGCACATCGGGCTAACAGTCCCTACAATTTTGCCAAGTTTCGTGCAAATCCATTCAGCCGTTCGAGCTAAAAGTGAGGCCAAAGGCCCTATGGAAAAATGAATGGGAAAAACGCGTTTTGGGACCCCCCCTTTTTTCTCGGCCCCCCCTTGACGGAACCCCCCCAAATTTTTAGGGGCTGCTCAGAAACAAAATGTGCCATTTTCCTGACAATTTCAGCCGATTCCGTCCACAAACACCAAAGTTATTAGACATAGAATTTTCAAAAGTTCTATAGAGAAAAAATCCTAACTATATATACCTACTGGCTATCGCCAGTAGGTAATATATTCCAAAGTTCAGCAAATAACAAATGCGCACTCAGAAGGAAAGTGAAAATCACCAGGTTTTAATCCATGATACCGCTACGCGTCTTGATCACACAATACATTACGTATACACGGACGTGCATAAATACAAATCATAAACACAAAGGAGGCACTTCCTATCTGCACGCTATGTCAGGTTAAACAGTCGCCATCTTGGAAGATGTTCGGTCAGGAAGAAAACATGCATATTGAGAAGTTCTCTAAACCGTTACTATGCTATGCAAATGGATAGATAAAACATTGTAACGCATTTGCATCATTAAGATTGCAGTATTATATATATTACCAATGCTTGGCTGTGATTTAATAAACTATTGAAATATATGAGATATATAAATTGAAATAATTTAATACCCCAACTTCCTCTTATGTGTGATAGCATCAACCCACTGCGTCAGGAGGAGGTGTTGTGAAGCGGACGCTCGTGTGCCCGAGCGTGTAGGCGTGAAATACTAGGTAAACATCAATTACAATGCTTTTGGTCTAGTGCCGATTTCATGTTTACTGCCCTTTATTAAATCAGAGGACTAGTGCCCAATTACCATCTTCATGGCCTTGGTCTGACGCATGCAGTATATACTCGCCACTTGGCCTTGTGTAGCGGAGCCCCCCAATGTTGTCGTGATCAACAGAACAACACAGTTACAAGTAGTTATAGAATCAAAAAATATATAAAAAAGTGCCCATTCCCTAATGAAGAATCTCTTATCTTGTGAAGGTGAAATTTCTATCCAATGAAGAAAAGGTTAGGGAACCCGGGAATATTCAAAAGTGAAGGTGAATAGGTCCTTCCTTCCCTCCTGCAACAAATAAACAGAAAGAAAAAGAGTATTCTAAAATCAAATTTGCTAAAAACATGTACAGCATATTAACAGTATTTTAGAAAATAAAACACAATTTCTGGCAGTATGTCTATCCTAAGTAAGCATTAGTTTTCATGGAGGTGGGTGGTTAATTCTTCGTCTAAATTGTGCCCACCCGGGAATCTGGCCTCGAGCTCCATAATCCACTTGGATTCTTTCTTCCTCAGAGCCAGCTCTCTGTTGCCGCCTCTCTTGCCCACATATACCTGCTCGATGGCATATTATTTCAAGAGGGCATTGTTGGATTCATGCTCAGTGTGGAAGTGGTGTGTAATTGGGTAGTATAAGTCTACATTGGTTATGGCCCGGAGATGTTCCTGTACCCGTTTCTTGACCATTTGAGAATTTGAAGGGCTTGCAGTTCCGAAAGGGCACTACGATGCACATAAATTGGATCTGGCAATAAAGAAAGCTAATAAAAATGGCAGATCGACATTACTAAATGTAGTCCCCAAACTATCAATAGCTGGAAGCACAATAAATATCTGATTCCATTTAGTTGGAAAATGATACTTCTAATTCTCAATGTAGATTTATTTCTACTTACAACAAGCAGTCTCAGACCATAAGAAGAATTATAAATTCACAATGGCCTATAGTCTTAACAGATGGAGTTCTTAAAGACGTTTTACCATCAAAACCCAATTTTACATACCGGAAAGCTCATTCCATACAGAGTTACTTGGTCAAAAACAGCCCTGAGCTTTTTAATAAGGATACTTGGCTCTCTTCTAAAAAAGGTTTTTTTACGTGCAGTACATTCAGAGCGTGTAGATTTGGGGTTAATACCAACTCTTATAAAAATGCATTTTCAGACGAGTTGATCAAGATAGGAGGCAACTATAACTGCAAAAAAGATCATGCGGTGTATGTTCTATCTTGTGTATGTGGTATCCAGTATGTTGGGAGCACAAAACTCCAGGTCCATGCACGTATTTTACAGAACTTGAGAGCAACCGTTAATTCGGACTCTTCATTCCGAGTTGCCCGACACGTCAAATCCGAACATAATAACAATCTGAACGTTCTAACTTACTTTGTGATAGACAGTGTCCCTATAAGCAAAAGAGGGGGCAACACAAAAAGTCCGAGAGGTCTGAATATGTGTGACGATTTACATCATTATCTGTAAATCCTTGTCAATATCCTCCAACACCGCATAGGAGAGAAACAAGAGCATGGTAGGGTAGGGTACATAATTTCGGTTTAATTTTCTTTTTAGATCTAGACTATTCATGTATAGTTTTGAATAGAGTGGTTTTAGCTATTTATTATGGATATGATTTTTTATATCTCCATCTGTTGTCCGTTAGGTGTGTGTTTTATCATGAATTTATGTATATGAATTTATGGTTTTATACTATTTATTGGCGGCATTTGCACAGATATGATTCCTGTACTATCCAAATGTATAATAATTTACAACGCACTAGCCACTTTAGCCCTGGATTTTATCTCTTGTCTTAAGCATGGATCCACATTCTGAGAGAGTTTTCAGTAAATTATGTTTCTGAGATGAATCTTAGAACTTCTATATGTAAGGAAATGTTCGTACTGCTGCCTTCTCCAGTAAATGATTCCCGGCTGGGAATTTCTGTTTAGTACTTTAGAAAAATTAGTTTTTGGCACTTTACACTTATGCACTTTATGGATTGACTAAACTTTTTATAAAAAGGTACATGTGACTATGTTTTAAAATTGAATATCGGTATTTAGAGGTGTTTTTCAAAGGCAAATGGATTAAGTTGAGCAATTTGCATGTCAAGGGCTATAAAGATATTCTGTATTATGCAGGGAGAAGCAAAGTTTAATTATACTTTTTTGGCTCTTGTACAAACATACCACATTATATTTGAGAATAGCGTTTAATTAATTTTTATCGTGATATGTGGGAAAGAAATATTCCGATTGCTCATCGGCTGTTCAATTTCTGTATTTGTATTTGTACATTAATATCACCTTTGGAGAAGTGTGGCTCAATGGTTAGAAGCAGCAGACCCGGAAGCTGAGATCGGCCGGGGACCAGGGTTCGATTCACAACGCGGCAGGGTCTTGGGTCAAAATGTCCGCGGGCCTGATAATTCTCGCCTCGGCGCCTACTCTAACCTTGGGCTCCACTCTGCAACTCTGGGCAATAGCTTGCTTAATCTTCACAATGGCCCCTTCAACGCAAGGGATGCCTGGTCTCACCTTGGAGATGCCCAGAAGGGACCATCTCACAGGGAAAGCCAGGACGGATTCCCCAGCGGTATACAGCCCTGGGACGCCCGCGGTGCGGGCAGCTGTGCGCTTTACAAGTCTACAACATTTACATTTACAACATTTACCTTTAAATTAACAAAAGATTAACAAAACAAAAGATAACGCAACATTTGTAATTTCAATTCAATGTTAAAATTGGTTAAAACACTAGTCTGTTGGTTGTAAATATGACCAAGGGTAAAAGTCTTTCATCCATAGACACTAATGGTCACATGACAATCTGTAAACCTGACAATCTGTAAACCGTTTTTCATTGGTGGTTTCTATTTTAAAAATGTGTTTGGTTTCAACCACTTTCATCTGGTGAGCAAGGCGACGAGTTCGCCGAAACGCGTCGGATCATGGCACTCTAGATTCACTTAAAAAATAAATGAAATAAAATTCTTCTGCAAATCGCATACCGGATTCAAGTGTCCATTTCTCCTGGAAGGTGCTGTGTTAAGCGGCGAGCTTTTGGAGCGTTGATCTATATATATATATATATATATATATTCACTGAAAAAAACATAGGTTATAGACCATATATAGTTAGGAATTCGCATTTACAAAACCTTATTTTACTCACACAAAACCATTGAAATTCCATATATAGTTAGTTGCACTAACTATATATCGCGCACCCGCAATCCACTGCTGATGATGTCACATATTACATCATTCATGACATGGTCAGTGACATCACTGATGACATCTCAAATGACATCACTGATGACATCTCAAATGACATCACTGATGACATCACTGATGACATCTCATTTGACATTACTGATCACATCACTGATGATATCATTCATGTGATAATACGATGAACCTCTTCAGACTCTAATATAACCTTAGATACAATCAGTGTAAACAGACACTCACAGACTGTCACTCATCCATGGAGTTACTCACACACCTAGTCAGTCATGCAAAGAATCAATCACACCTCCATTTCCTCAACTATACAGTTATTCAAACTTTACTTATTCAAACATATACTAATACATATTTACTCTCTTATACAATCCCTGATACAAGTTCACAATGATCCATACAGCCACTCACACATTCACTGGCTCTTATGCACAGTTATTTATATATGTCAACTCTCCCATGTACTGTGGTTTACATATGTACTTACTTTGACATGTAGCACTGAGATATCCATTCACTCACCAATACACTCATGCACACAGTCAACCGCCCATACAGCTGTTTCCACATGCACTTTTGAAACCATACATCTAGTGAATCAACTGCTCACACATCTATGCACAGAGTCATACACCTCCCAGCCACCCACACACACACTCAGTCTCCCATACAAATACTAGGGCAACCAATCAATAACCCATATAGTTACTCATATAGCTACTTATCAACACATGCAACAGTTTACAGAACAACAGACATAATGATGCACAAATTAAGACAGTTTAGTCACTAACCCATGCACTCAGTGAGACACATTTAATCACTCACTCATACAGTCAGTCATGCACCTACTAAATCCTTCATCCAGACACTTATACATCCACTCATTCTTCAATATGTAAGACATATTTTAACTTTACAGAAACATACAGTCACTGGATGTTGTCATCAGTGATGTCATCAGTGATGTCATTTGAGATGTCATCAGTGATGTCATCGGTGATGTCACTGACCATGTCATGAATGATGTAATATGTGACATCATCAGCAGTGGATTGCGGGTGCGCGATATATAGTTAGTGCAACTAACTATATATGGAATTTCAATGGTTTTGTGTGAGTAAAATAAGGTTTTGTAAATGCGAATTCCTAACTATATATGGTCTATAACCTATGGTTTTTTCAGTGAATTTTCAAGGTTTTGTAAATGCTAATTCCTAACTATATATGGTCTATAACCTATGGTTTTTTCAGTGAATTTTCAAGGTTTTGTAAATGCTAATTCCTAACTATATATGGTCTATAGCCTATGGTTTTTTCAGTGAATATATATATATATACATACATATATAAACATATATCATCTGTATATCTATATAAATACAAACATAAATGCATGCATACATATACTTATATGCATACAGATGCATGTTATTTACATGAAAGTTGAAAAAACACTAATAAAAGCAAAGCTAAAAAGCCACCTCATTACAAACAGAATGGCTTTAACTTAAACGAGGGCGAGATCTATTGCATTTTCAATGCTTGTTTACTTTAGTTCCATCAAGAAGGCATTCAGATGTGTCACACATTTGCCATAAATTCTGAATGTTAGCACTCTAGTTGCACATTAGATCACTGTAGTAAAGCTACTGCTCACCAGGGACGTCTGCTGCTGGTATTCAAAGTGCATGTTTCAGTCTGCATGTCAGAATTTTTTTAATGAAATAGAAGAGGATTTGAGAAGTCACTCAAAATGATCCCTAATTTTTCTTTCTGAAGCACTAATCATACTTTCTATGGCAAAATTAGCCCCCTCATGTTGTTCCTTTTTAAATTGAGTGTTTTCAGACTTACCACTTCATTCCAATCAAGATGGCTTCTGGTGTGCCATACTTTTGTCATAAGTAAGACTGTTAGCGCTCTAGTTGTTCTTTAGAACACTCTGGGACATTCTGTCATTGGGCTATACTTGGGGTACATCTGGGTGATATTTGGGCTCCATTTAGGCTCTTTTGTCTCTGGTGGCCATCTTGGGAGACTGTATGTCAGAATTGTTTAATGAAATTGAAGAGGGTTTGAGAAGTCACTCAAAATGTGCCCTAATTTTTCTTTCTGCAGCACTAATCATAATTCATATGGCAAAATATACCCCCTCATTTTGTTCCTTTTTAAATTAAATGTTTTAAGAGTTACCACTTTATTCCAATCAAGATGGCTTCAGGTGTGCCATACCTTTGTAATAAGTAGAACTGTTAGCGCTCTAGTTGTTCTTTAGAACACTCTGGTACATTCTGTCATTGGGCTATACTTGGGCTACATCTGGGTGATATTTGGGCTACATTTGGGCTCTTTTGTCTCTGGTGGCCATCTTGGGAGACTGCATGTCAGAATTTTTTAATGAAATAGAAGAGGATTTGAGAAGTCACTCAAAATGTGCCCTAATTTTTCTTTCTGCAGCACTAATATTACCTTCTATTGCATAATATACCCCCTCATTTTGTTCCTTTTTAAATTAAATGTTTTAAGAGTTACCACTTTATTCCCATCATGATGGCTCCAGGTGTGCTATACCTTTGTAATAAGTAGGACTGTTAGCGCTCTAGTTGTTCTTTAGAACACTCTGGGACATTCTGTCATTGGGCTATACTTGGGCTACATCTGGGTGATATTTCGGCTACATTTGGGCTCTTTTGTCTCTGGTGGCCATTTTGGGAGACTGCATGTCAGAATGTTTTAATGAAATAGAAAAGGATTTGAGAAGTCACTCAAAATGTGCCCTAATTTTTCATTCTGCAGCACTAATCATACTTTCTATGGCAAAATATACCCCCTCATGTTGTTTCTTTTTAAATTAAATGTTTTAAGAGTTACCACTTTATTCCAATCAAGATGGCTTCAGGTGTGCCATACCTTTGTAATAAGTAGGACTGTTAGCGCTCTAGTTGTTCTTTAGAACACTCTGGGACATTCTGTCATTGGGCTATACTTGGGCTACATCTGGGTGATATTTGGGCTACATTTGGGCTCTTTTGTCTCTGGTGGCCATTTTGGGAGACTGCATGTCAGAATGTTTTAATGAAATAGAAAAGGATTTGAGAAGTCACTCAAAATGTGCCCTAATTTTTCATTCTGCAGCACTAATCATACTTTCTATGGCAAAATATACCCCCTCATGTTGTTTCTTTTTAAATTAAATGTTTTAAGAGTTACCACTTTATTCCAATCAAGATGGCTTCAGGTGTGCCATACCTTTGTAATAAGTAGGACTGTTAGCGCTCTAGTTGTTCTTTAGAACACTCTAGGAGGCTGCAGTAGAACACAAAGGAATCAACTGACAGTCTCTGTCCTTGTTGGATGTACATGTTTTACTGAGAATGTCAGACTTCATTTTCACATGACTGAGAAAGATAATGTGAATTTACAGAAAATATGCTTTCAGTTTAGCTTATAGATCCCCTTCCAAACCACTGTGGGAAAATCATGAGATATTAATTTTCTTTCAAACAATATTCATGATATCACAGCAGAAGGTTTTTTCACATGGTAAAATCACCTTAGAACCCACCACAATTCCTAAAACGAGTATGGTACCATCAACAAATGATTTATAATGTAACTAAAGTCCTAAAACCCTCTATTAACTACAATGCTTTTTAATGAGGTGCTATCATGTATATTGGTCCCAAGATGGCTGCCAACACTTCTTGGATGAAGTGCTGACAGCCAATCAGATCAGATGTGTGGTTAGGCTCCGCCCAGATATATATCTTTTTTTGAACCTAAATTACTCAAAATCCACTGGAGCACATATATTGAGACCTAGCAAAGGCACATCGGGCTAACAGTCCCTACAATTTTGCCAAGTTTCGTGCAAATCCATTCAGCCGTTCGAGCTAAAAGTGAGGCCAACCGCCCTATGGAAATTAACATGGGAAAAAAGCGTTTTGGGACCCCCCTTTTTTCTCGGCCCCCCCTTGATGAACCCCCCCCCCAAATTGTCAGGGGCTGCTCAGAAACAAAATGTGCCATTTTCCTGAAAATTCCAGCCAATTCCGTCCACAAACGCCAAAGTTATTAGACATAGAATTTTCAAAAGTTCCATAGAGAAAAAATCCTAACTATATATACCTACTGGCTATCGCCAGTAGGTAATATATATATATATATATATATATATATATACTAGCAGCCCGCCCCAGCGTGGCCCGGGGCAGAAGAAGGCTGGGGGCAGCATCGCAGCAGGAGAGGCGCAGCACAGCGGACGGGAGTAGCAGAGCGTACTTACAGTGTTTCCTTGCTCCGGTTTTGTTGCTCCAGGCCGCTTCTGCCGCTCGTGTCCGCTGTTTCCCCCGACATCCCGATTTTGAGGAAAATGCTTCCGAGCACTTATGGCCTCCGCCCGTCCCTCTGCCGGTCCCTCGGTGCGCACCCGCGGCTCTTGTCCGCTTTTTCCCCCCGACTTCCCGACTTTGAGTAAAAGGCTTGCGAGCACTCATGGCCCCCGCCCGTCCCTCTGCCCATCCCTCTGTGCACACCCGCGGCTGCTTCACTTACCTCAGCTGCCGCTCCTCCCGGCGCTGCTGAGTTTACCGCTCCACTGCTCCTCTGCTTCTCGCCGCTCCTCACCGCTTGTCCGCCACTCGCCGCTCCTCCCCGCCTGTCCCCAGCTCCTCCCCGCGCTCATGTCCGCCGCTCTTCCTCTTGCCCCTGAACGCTGCTCCTCCCCGCGCTCCCGATGTCATCACGCACATCACGGCCGGCATTACTTGCAAGGGACTACTTTTTTTTTATTCCTACATTTTTTAAAGAACGCATATATATATTTTTTTATATAGCCTATGTCATTCTGCTTGCCCAGAGTTTTTCAAAGATATCTTGGGTGTTTGGATTGGTGGTGTACTTTTCGAGTTTACCTGGCTCAAAGGACACAGTTCTCTCTTTATAATAGTAGTATAGATATCCATACTAATAATATAAAGAGACAGCCTAAACCTTTGAGGTGGGTAAACTCAAAAAGTACAGCACCAATCACAACACCCAATACAGACTTGGAAAGGGCAGTTGCAGCAGAAGGACATAGGCTATGCAGACGCCCCACCATATACATTTAAAAGGTAAAAGAACCGTGCCAGCAAAGTAGTCCCTTGTGGGTGTGTCTGCGTTGTGCTGTGGGCATGTGCTGGGGGCGTGACAAACGCTGGGGGCGTGTGGTACGTTCCGCCCTTCATGCCATATCTTTTATCGTGTGCTAATCCCACCCTGCTCCCTTTAAATACTCCTGCACCCCATAATCATAACCCACCCGTACTTCTTAAAATACCTCAACACCCTTAAACCCTGACCCATCTTAACCCTATAAATATACCCTGTACCCCAAAACCCAAACCTATCCCTAAACCCTAAAAATACCCCTGTACCCCAAAACCCAAACCTAGCCTTGAACCCTATAAATACCCCTGTACCTCAAAACCCAAACCTAACCCTGAACCCTAAGAATACCCCTGTACCCCAAAACCCAAACCTAGCCCTGAACACTAAAAATACCCCTGTACCCCAAAACCTAAACCTACCCCTGAACCCTAAAATACCCCAGTACCCCAAAACTCAAACCTAGCCCTGAACCCTTAAAATACCCTTGTACCCCAAAACCCAAACCTACCTCTGAACCCTAAAAATACCCCTGTACCCCAAAACCCAAACCTAGCCTGAACCCTTAAAATACCCCTGTACTCCAAAACCCAAACCTACCTCTGAACCCTAAAAATACGCCTGTACCCAAAACCCAAACCTAGCCCTGAACCATTAAAATAACCCTGTTCCCCAAAACCCAAACCTACCCCTGAACCCTAAAATACCCCTGTACCCCAAAACCCAAACCTAGCCCTGAACCCTAAAAATACCCCTGTACCCCAAAACCCAAACCTAGCCCTGAACCCTTAAAATACCCCTGTACCTGAAAGCCCAAACCTACCGCTGAACCCTAAAAATACTCCTATACCCCAAAAAAATACTCCTATACCCCAAATCCAAACCTAGCCCTGAACCCTAAAAATACCCCTGTACCCCACAACCCATACCTATCCCTAAACCCTAAAACTACCCCTTTAACCCATAACTCAAAACTATATCTGAACTCTTAAAATACCCAAACACCCCAAAACATATACCTCAGTACCCCAAAACATATACCCCTATACCCATACTTACCTTATCCAAACATTTTAAAAAATACATGCTTTTACCATTCATGCATTTACAACGAATTTCGTAGTAAATGTATGCGTGGTAAAAGCATATAAAATGTAATGCCATGTGTTATAATGGGATTGCGGAGTCATGGTACTTTCGTAATGAAAGTATGCGGAGTGATGGTATGCGGAAAGAAAGTTGTGGAATAATGGGTGTTTACCCTCACCCGGTAAGTACATTGGTGGCACGGCGGCCCACATCTCCAGCAACATACTCGTATTTTTTCACCACCGATTTGAAAAATGCACAGGTCTCTCTCATTGATGGCCAGCACCGACATACACTTTAAGACACACCTCCCGCCACAAGTTCTAGAATTGCGAACTTTAGAGCTGGGGAGCTACGTTCGAATCTCGGCATCAGCTCAACATCCTGTGATTCCAGGCAAATCGCTTAGTCTCCCCGTGCCTACCACAAATGAATGTGACCTTCTGTAATGTAAATTGTGCTCATGCCATGCTGTCGAGTTCGCGCTACATAATATTGAAAGGAAAAATAAAGTAGGGAAACTCGAGTTCACACACTACTGAACGCGCACTCTTAAGTGCATCAGCAGTGCACTGTGAATCGGAGCGTTTCACAGGCCTGTCACAGATAAGAAATGCAAATTGTGCTCATGCCATGCTGTCGAGTTCGCTCTATATAATATTGCAAGGAAAAATAAAGTAGGGAAACTCGAGTTCACACACTACTGAACGCGCACTCTTAAGTGCATCAGCAGTGCACTGTGAATCGGAGCGTTTCACAGGCCTGTCACAGATAAGAAATGCTATCAAAACGAAATACTAGAAAACAATATACTACTGGCCGGCAGCAATTCATACCCGGACAACGTCGGGACGGGCTGCTAGTATATATACATATATATATATATATATAAAATGTGGAAATTATGATATAAATTAAAATGTTTAGTTTAATAATTGTTTTTTGTTTTTAGGTAGATATATGTAATTGTACATATTAATTATTATATATGTGTTTAACTATTTTTAATTAAGATATTTAATACAAAAATATTTATTGCAACAATATTTTTTGCCCGATATTTTTCTACTTACAATTACAAGTATAGGATGAGGATATTTTTGTCATCAACATTTTGGTCATGGTATTTTGGTAGGGGGATAAGCGGCGTGCTTTTGGAGCGTTGATATATATATATATATATATATATATATATATATATATATATATAATGTGGAAATTATGATATAAATTTAAATGTTTAGTTAAATAATTGTTTTTAAGTAGATATATGTAATTGTATATATTAATTATTATATATGTGTGTTTAACTATTTTTAATTAAGATATTTAATACAAAAATATTTATTGCAACAATATTTTTTGCCCGATATTTTTCTACTCACATTTACAAGTATAGGATGAGGATATTTTTGTTATCAACATTTTGGTCATGGTATTTTGGTAGGGGGATATTTGGGGGGTCGATATTCTGTCACTTAACCTTTGTAGCCTCCTTTAGCGTGCTCCATGCCTACACTATGGGGCACTGGATAGAGGACTTGAGTCTCAATACATCACATCATTTCATGTGTCACATTATGCCTGGGCTCGTTACTGTGTTGCAGAATTAATAATTGCTTTACTTGTCAGAGCTCAGAGGACTGTAGAGACTTTGGACAAGGTTTCCTTCACAGAGCGCAATTAGTTGCTACCAGACACCATGCAAGGCTGACAGATCACAAAACAGTCTTCAGGCTGAAAATGTGTAGGGTTACGAGGGAGTGCTTGGCTGTCAGTGAAGAAGGCTATGAAACACATGGCTGCTTCAGGAAATGAGCTGAGAAGTGCTGTCAGAAAAAGTGCAGGCTGGCAGAGTGAAGGACTGGTATATGGCTTTCCGTGGACATGTCCCCCAAGCATAAGACTTACACTGCCTTCTACACTCCCACCAGACATCTCCTCTCTGTCCAACTGGCCCTGGCCACCAACCCACGGATCTGCCAGACTACAACTGGAGGAAGTTCCTTCTCCTACCTTGCTGCGAAGACCTGAAACTCCCTGCCTCTACACCTCAGGCAATCACCATCACTGCTGCAATTCAGGAAGGACCTCAAGTCCTGGCTCCTTGACTGAACCGCAGACCCCCCCTCCCCACCCCTCAGCGCCTTGAGACCTTCATGGGTGAGTAGTATGTACTTTATAAGATTCTTGTTGACACTGCAAGAGTCTGTGTGTGCATAAACACAGGTTTGACTCTGTGCAAAGCTGCCATTAACCAGGATACTTAGAAGGGCTGTGGAGCTGGCACCTATGCCTATGCAGTGTGCATAGGTCTACTTCAGGATGTGGGACCATATATATGCCTTTGTTGAGTGCTGCCAATGTATGCTAAACTGCTACTGCACAGGGCAGCTTGGAACATACGTAGGCTTCGAACATGTGCATGGTCTGCAGATTTACAAAAGGCAAATGACATCCTGCAACACAAAATCCTTCCTAAAATTCAGTGGAAGGATCGAGGGTTTACTACATAACCAAATCAATATTTTCACGATCAAATTTCGGGTAAAATGAGCATTACAAAGTCAGAGAGCTTAAATGGAAACAAGGACTGACACAAGGAATACTTCCTAAGCCCAGCTATATTTAACCTGTACAGAAGAAAACTACCAAACACTTTGGAATACTCTCAGATTACTATCAAAAGATACCAAGATTTGCTATCTGCTATAGGAAGAGGATGAAATCCTTCTCTTCCCAAAATAATAAATTCCATCACAAAGTCTCAGCATGCTACAAAACTACTGCAACTTAAGCAGTTTGAAAATAAGGCAAAAACTAAAGTCATGATCTTCTAGAACAAAACTAAAATTAGACAGAACCGATAGATGTTTTTGAAATATAGGAGGCGGCTGAACACAGCCAAATACACCTGTTTAGGAATAGCATCTAATAGATGTGGCTATTTCAACCAAATCATGAAATGCTCCAAATAGACAGCCATGCAATTGTTCTATCCTATAAAGGTCATGCTCAAAACTATGAATCACTGATTTAAGTTTTGAGCGAAACCAGTTGTCAGGGTTGTCTAAGCAAAACCCCTATACGGCATTTAAGTTTGGGGTCACACATATACTGTGAATACACCAAATGGGAATCTACCCCAACTGAAAACATGCACCTCCTCTTCTAAAAATATGTACTTATTAAACAGCATTTCATTGGGAGAACTACGTGTAAACTCACTATACGAAAATGCTCCTAACAGTGGACCAGAATTAGACCGACCAGATGTAGTCTCATCTGTCAGGGTGGTGGGGGCAGTCATCTCTGTATGCTCAAAGGATCCACTGTCAAAGCAGTTCCCCTCAAGGTCCAAGAGATTTGGTGGATGGATGCTGTTGTTTTTGATGGCCGTCCACTAAACTTTTCAAACGTTTTAATAAAAATAAAAAACTCCCAAAGTAAGAGTTTGGTATTTAAAAGCAAAAAACAAATGAACCGGACACCCTGGGATTTTTTGCTCAGAGTGCGGGGTTATTATTTTTTTTCTGTCACTCCCTGCTTGGTAGTAACAAACAGAAAAAAACATATTAGACCACCCAGTCTAAATAGTGTGAGTGGCTTGGTGGCTTTACTGTTGATGGCTCTGACTTTGTCGCTCCAACAGAGGCAGCTTTCAGTTTTCAGAGCCAACAGTGGCTCCCTTGACAGATATCTGACAGTCTTCCCAACTCAAAAGAGGGCGGCTAGACCGTTAGTTTAGCAGACTGAGTACTCCATTGCATTCGAGACAGAGAACCCTCTCTACCAAAACTCTAAATCACACCTAACGTCTGCTGCTAAGCAGAACTTTGTATTTATTCACAAAAGCTGGACATTTAATATCAGAAAGATTTATTCCAGATCCACATGAAGAGGGGAAAAAAACAAATGTTTAGAGGACAAAGCCCTCTAGAGCACTGGACAACAAATCTCCATATTGCAAGACACATCATGAGAGACAATTTGATGCATGGCTGCCAAACAACCAGGAAAAGTTGAGAAACATGTGTAACATGCTGGGGAAACTCAAACACAGAATAAAAGGAAGTGCTATGATCGATTGAAGACAAACTGCATCCCAGCTAGCTGTGAAGTATTGCAAAAACAGGAAACCAATTACAAAAGTCAGCGACCACATGAAAGCAGAATGACAATCAAATATGTCGAAAATTCAGTCTTGGTCTCATAGAAAACAAGAAACACTGAGTCATACACTGCTCCAAATATAAGAAAACAAGGGAATACAGTGATCATGGGGAATTCACTGACCTCACAAAGCTGAAAGACAAGTAAAAGTTTTGCATCATCTTTGGAGAACCAGATATGGCAATAAAAGCAGCACAGGACCTTAGAATGCCTGCTAGTTTGTTCTCAGTGGTACAATCAATCACATACCCAAAGAAGTATATTCAAACTACGCAGCAATAATTACACATCTACCATTTTCTTGCAATAATTCAAAATCAGAAGCCATCAACATAGCATTATTGAATTAAGTAGAATTTTTACAAAGAGACAGAGAAATAACAGAATAAGTGGAGAAATGTAGTGAAATAAAAACGAACAGAATTAAAATACAACTGTAGATACTGCATATAGATATGCGCAAATTACAGAGAAAAGAAGAACCAGTAGTAGTTTGGGAATGCCCAGAGAGTAGAGTGGACTAAGCCGACTGAGACTTCATAAAGAGTCCGAAAAGTGAGATACGGGGAATGCAGAGAGTTATAAGGTAGTGCAAAAGAGTCAGGGTAATTCTGAAAAATGATAACCAAATGTTGCAGAGAGAGAGAGAGAGAACAACCAAACTCTGGTGGAGGGAATAATAGGGCAGAAAAGGCACAAGAGAGAACTAAGCAACACAGACTGTGAATTCAAGGAGCAAACAGGATTACGACTGAGATACAAATTTAGCATGCAGAGAGAATCAATCACAAAAACAGGGGAGAATGTTGTTTATGGAACATAAAGAGGGGAGAGGTGTTGGGGAGAAAGGAAAGAGAAAGAAGAGAGAGATGAGATAGAGGGGACAGAGTAGTGACAAAGCAGAGAATGCAGAGAAAGAGGTAGGCACGGAGAGGAAGGAAACAGTGTTAGAATGAGAGAAAGATGGTTAAGGATACAAGGAGTAGAGAGAGTAAATGAGAGAGTGGTGTGTCAAGAAGGGAGAATGTTAGAGAGGGAAGATTAACAGAAAGTGAAGACATAAGGGTCAGGAATGGTGAAAGAGAAGAGCGAAAAAGATCAAGAGACAAAAAAAAGAGAGAGAGAGAAAACATGGGTAGACCTAGTGAGGAGAAAAAAATAGTCACCAACATGTGTGTTTTGGAAGCATGACTGACTCTTAAAACAGAACCTGTGTGAGAGAGAGGTAAGAGGGGGAGGAGGTGAATGCTTAATGAGCTTCATATAATATGGCAAATGTCCTCGATATGAGACATGTCAGACTAATAAGCATCTATCAATGAGTGTGACAGTGAGGACTACATGTGCTGGACGTTGGTATAGCACACAAGACGTGGTTGTATGAGGGGAAAGCACATGTCTGCTTGCACTCCAGCATTGCCTCAAATCTTTTAAGTTATAAGGGGAGGAGCTCTGACATTGGAATAGTTGTGTAAAACAGAACAATGACGGCACACTGAAAGCATTAATTCCTCAGAGGGTGAACTAGGCCGTGATAGCAATGTTGTTAAAAGTTGTTTTTTCAGCCATAGATTTTTTACTACGCATCCAAACACAACACCATAGTGCTTAAAGTAACACTGCATGCAACAATCATGCTCACTGAATGCCAAAATGTATATATGTCAATGACTGGCAGCTAATTGTAGCAGTTGCTTTGCCTTACTTGCCCTCTTTTATACCACTGGTGCTGCTCTTGCTACCCCTTGTTTCATTGGGACAGGAAGGCAGGGACAGGGAGAGATGTGTTCCTACCCTAGACCCTCAGAAGTAAATAGGAGGCCAAGGCTTGGATGCAGTCTTTAAAGGGTGCATGAGATCCACTTCCATTCGCCTCAGGTATTTTGGTGAACAGATCCCATGGCCAAATGTCCTCTTATGCAAGTTGTGTGTCCTTGCAGTAGCAGTTGACTCGTGTTGACTGTTGATTTTCTGTTCTTTGTCTGCCGAGGTATTGCTGTATCTCACTTCCACACTAAAGAGTAGCCAGAGTGACATGGGACCTAGTGCAAGGAAAGAAACTGTGCCCAGTGCTTTTGTTTGAACAGTAAAATACATCAATAATCAGGGGGAGCTGAATGCCATAGTCCCCTAAGGACGCTAGGCACCGGCGATACTTCCGCCTCTGCAACCATCAATGAGGCTCCTGCTTCCGCATTCCAAAGCTTCGGCTGCAACTGAAGCGCAGCACCCTCGGCCGGGCGGGGGCGAAAGCATGATCCCCCGCCCTCCCACGGCCAATTTGTGAAAGAAGTTTAAGATTAGTTAAGAAAGGGCCCGTGGTATCGTGCGCCTCCTGCCGTGTGGGGTGAATGAGCCCCACCTGCGTAGGGCGGGCTGTGTGACTGCGCGTGATAAGATAACGTGGCAGCCTGCAGGGCTCCCCTCCGAGGACACGCCACTAGAAGCTAGCAGGGTAGAGTATCTCCCGAAGCAGGCTCGCCCGCCCCACGCCCCTCCCCGCTGCTCGCTGCATGTTCTTGACTAAACTGGTATTTGTTAGATCATCCTGCGGCCTAGGAGAACAAGACCGAGCCACATGCTGCTGCCGGAAGCTGAAGCTGGCGAAATTACTTAAAATCACAAATACACTTTTTAGCTTTATCTAATTACTCGCTCTAAGGGGCTGCGGATTAGGGCGAAGCCGGCTGATTACAGCTTCATGAAAGACAGGCATTTGAAATGTATTATAGTAGAGCGGCGAAAAACCAGCTCTGTTTCGTGCAGGATGAGCCGATGAATCTTCAAATCCCGAGTTTAACGCCTCTGTCTTTTGAAGACTGCAGAACAGGGAAGCTCCGGGCCAGGGTGTCTTCCTCTGTCTGGTGTTCTCCTACTCTGCAGGGGCCGAGCTGCATTGTCGTGTCTGTCCCAGCCATAAATGGCAATAACTTTAATCCACAAGTCAAAAAATAATAATTCCCTTTGGGCGAATTACCATAGACACATAGGTTCTTACAGACAAACAAATAGACTTACCAATATCAAATAGTAACAAGGAAGCAATGAGAACAATTAAAAAATCAATACAAGTGAAAACACTATAATAAAAGTAAATCTTTGGACAATGTATTAACATATTTTATATTTTGTTAAAAATTGGGAAACACATACAGGACGAAACAATAATAAATAAATTCATCATTCTGATAAAAAAGGAGCTACGGGAAAGGACTAAATTCAAACAAAACGGTTATTTTGAATTTTCCTTAATTTCTTATTCCAGTTTCGCTCCTTGAGCATCGACGCGTTTCAGCGGTATAGTTAGTATATGACCGCCTTCATCAGGGCAATTGTAATAATGTTTCCCAATGATTCTCAGACAATAAGCATCACTCAATGTATGATAAGGGGTGTTCTGCCTCCTTCTCACTTGCAGGCGATATTCGTCCAGCGAACTATCTTCTCAACGTATACACACACAATATTCTCGCTAAAATGGCTTAGGAGGACACAGCGAGATCATATCATGGTTTCATAAGTGACATTGCTTCAAGCGTGATAGCTGTAATAAAAAGTTAGGAATTATATAGACCCAACACGCGGTAAAATTGTGGTCATAGACATACAGAGGGTGTCGATTCACAGATAAATTTAAAACGTTATGCGGTCCCGGGATGCGGGAATCACCAATTACACGAGGTTCTAATCTCCGTGCCTTTCCTTTTGGCTGATAATAAAAAGCGGCCCGTGTGATATACTATGGTCCTTGTAGCGACCCTGTGTATGTCTATGACCACAATTTTACCGCGTGTTGGGTCTATATAATACCTAACTTTTTATTACAGCTATCACGCTTGAAGCAATGTCACTTATGAAACCATGATATGATCTCGCTGTGTCCTCCTAAGCCATTTTAGCGAGAATATTGTGTGTGTATACGTTGAGAAGATAGTTCGCTGGACGAATATCTCCTGCAAGTGAGAAGGAGGCAGAACACCCCTTATCATACATTGAGTGATGCTTATTGTCTGAGAATCATTGGGAAACATTATTACAATTGCCCTGATGAAGGCGGTCATATACTAACTATACCGCTGAAACGCGTTGATGCTCAAGGAGCGAAACTGGAATAAGAAATTAAGGAAAATTCAAAATAACCGTTTTGTTTGAATTTAGTCCTTTCCCGTAGCTCCTTTTTATTGGAATGTTGAATTTATTTATTATTGTTTCGTCCTGTATGTGTTTCCCAATTTTTAACAAAATATAAAATATGTTAATACATTGTCCAAAGATTTACTTTTATTATAGTGTTTTCACTTGTAAAACTAGTCTGTAATCTCTACTAACGAAGGTTAATGAACCTGAAACACCGGTGTCTAGAGATCAGCACATTTGCGCCAACCTTGGCGGAACACTCGATAACACCACTACGAGGCAAACTACCAGAGACTGCATTACCCAGAATGCCAGGGGCGACCCTTGCTTGATAGGTCAGCGGTGTGCTCCCAGACCTGCTGTTTTCTACAGTATTTAGTGTATTTGGACCAGGTGGGTGCACTTGCCAGTGCCAAAAAGTCTGCATGAGGGGCACACTTGGTGTCCCTGCGCATAGTCAAGTTCAAACTCATTCTGGGACCGTTGGCTCCCTCTCTGGTGTGAAACTATACAAAGGACATGAGAGTAACCTCCCCCCTGTCCAGACCCTTCCCTGGGAGGTTTTCCTGAATCTTCCCAACCCTTTTCCCTAGGGTACTTAAGGGCTTACCTGGGTGTAGGCCCTAGATTTGTCGTGGGATAAGACTTGGATCAGACACCTCTGCACTTCTACCGTCTGGGCATTCTGGACTTTGCTGGACATAGTTTGGGCCCTACTTCATCTCCCTTCCAGTCTGCTGCATCGTCTGTGCCTGTGCATCAATCAGGAACCTTCCAAGGCCTGTGAAGCATCAAAGACACTTGAACTAATCTCCCATGGAGTGAAGGAGTTACTCCCCTGCATTTGCAGGCACCGCAACTAAGTGACCGATCTGCACATCCTGAGCTCCTCCAGACTCCATGGGTTCCGCAACTCAGGTGGTAGTTTTCCACAGATCCCAAGGCATGCCCTGACCTCTCACTAAGTTTGAGGCGAGAGTATCCCTTGTGAGGGTTGCAATAACCGAACTCCTGCCAGATACAGTGAACTTTCGTTCCAAGAACTGAAAGCACTTTGTGCCTCTAGAAAGTTAAAGACAGGGAAAGGAGCCGCTACTCAATCCCTCTTAGAGGTGTCACTGTTAGAAGAGCTAAGGAAAACCTCAGGGTCAGATGAACAGGAAAGAGTGGGTGCGGCATGGACATGAGATAGGCCAGGAGGGGGACCCCTCTTTGACCTAGAATCTAACCCTGACCAGGTGGAGCCTGATGACTCCCACCTGGACAATTCAGACCTCCCTCAGGAGAACACAGAGGGCTTAGAGGAGGCCCCCTTTGATCCTCATGGGAAGGTGCAGAGTAGGACAAGGAGGTCTAGATCCGGCTGTTCTAGTCTGTGATGGTGGCATAGTTCTTGCCACTTTACTTGTCAATCCGAATAACCTGGTCAAGTGCAGACAACAACCTTTAATCAATGGACAAGAGGCCATGGCCTACAGGGACACAGGGGCCACTATCGCAATCGTAACAGAGAAAAAAACAAGTTACTTACCTGTACACTATGGTTCTACAGTATTGATATCTTTTATAGATTCACATGCTTGAATCTTCCTCGTCGTCATGGTGGGAGTCTCACGGTATTAGAAATATAGCAGTACAAAAGTAAAAACTCAATGAAAAATCCATACAAATGCATTATACTTTGGTAACCCATCACCATCATTATATGGTCCAAAAGTCAACCAATGAGACGCCAGCCCAGAGATCACAATTTCCTGCAGAGCCACCATACCTCAGATTTCCAGCACCAGTGTGAGCCAAGGAAGTAATCGTGAGGTAAAAGTGGTCTACCTTACAAACAGGGAGGTGGGCGGGCCGCATGTGAATCTATGAAAGATATCAACAATGGAGAACCACAGTGTACAGGTAAGTAACTTGTTTTTTCTCCAGCATTGAATCTTTCATAGATTCACGTGCTTGAATCAGGACAGAAAACTATATTTCCTCTAAAAGGCATTTAAAGGTAAGACCTCTTTTTCCTTAGTTTTCCAATATTGCACTTTCAAAAACTGCAATATCTTCAAACTTACAATTGGATTGTGTGTCTCAGATTCTATGCAGGGTAAAAAAAGTTTTTTTTTAAAAAGCAGCAGGTTTAACCACCAAACAAAGTGCAGGGCAAGATATTTGCCATAAATCTGCCAGCTCCGCTTCTGGCAAGAATCCATCCCATACACTATGTGGTGAATTAATTTCCGCCAGTTCAGCTTTGAGAAGGAGTTGGTACCACAGTGCCAACTCTTTTTTTCTCGCCGTTGTTATCTGAAGTTCCAGCTCCATTTGTGTTTAGTCTCTGTTTAACCCCTTCTGACTCTGGAGCCAGAAGTTGATCTTGTAGATTTTAAATCAAGATATTGACTCTTTTGTCTTAGCATGCCAGTAACTCCCGGTTAGCTTTTGCCCGTCATCTAATATTTGACCCCATTACCTAACATCCAACTTTTTTAATGGTTTTGCAGCGTCTATTGTGACAATTGCGAGGGGGACATTATGCGTTATGGCTAAACCTATGGAGCCTATCAAGGTATAATTAAGCTCGTCCACATAGCTCCAGAGAAGAAAACCCTTTTGGT
Organism: Lissotriton vulgaris; assembly: GCF_964263255.1. Classification (NCBI taxonomy): domain Eukaryota; kingdom Metazoa; phylum Chordata; class Amphibia; order Caudata; family Salamandridae; genus Lissotriton; species Lissotriton vulgaris. The sequence continues at coordinate 481,572,946 of NC_141699.1, read as the reverse complement.
TTTGATGAATCAGCAGCCCCATGAAAATTTTCAAATGTGCTAAAAGAACCCCAGAAAAGATCCTATAGTCATTAATAAGTAATGATATTGGGAGAAATGATTGACAATGTATCGGATTCTTGCCTGGCTTCAGAAGTAAAGAGATTATTGCTTCATTCCATGTCATCGGGATTGGGCCTCCATCTATTAGGATGGAATTGAAAAGTGTAACCCACACCGGTATAATCTCTTCCCGTAATACAGAGTACATTTCGTTGGGAATCCCGTTTGGACCTGAAGATTTCCCATTTTTTTGTTTTTTCAAAAGGTCCAGGATTTCACTACCATCTATTTCTCGTCCTAACATGAGGGCTTGAGCTTCTGTGAGTTTAGGAAGTTGCTTGCTTACAAGCCAACCTTGTATTTTTTGGTTTAGTTACCTTACGGTCTTCTGTGTATAGCCCCTGGAAGAAGTTAGTAAATGCAGCTCTGATTTTTTTTTGCTCTCCTCAACTATGAGCCCGGACTGCTCTTTTAGAATCTTCCCTATAAAGTTTTGGCCTCTGTACAACCTTGATTTCCAAGCTTAACTCTTTCCACAGCATTCCACTTGTATAATGTCTCTAGATCTGCTCAACTCCCACTGTTGAGTTATTTTCTCCTCCAATTTGATTCTAAACTTCAACCGCAGATCTTCCAACTTATCTGCCCTCTTGTTTCTTTCTCTTTCCAAGCCTTTGTTATCTTTTAATAGATTTTCAATTTTGCCTATCTCCTCCTCTATTTTATTAAGGCATTACCCTTCCCTGACCCAGTATACTGTTAGATGTTTAACAATACCTCTTAACCAAGCCTTATAGGAGTCCCATACTGTGTGAACAGGGGCTGATCCCAGGTTCCAGGAAAAAAAATCCTCAGTATTGCAACGGACCTTCTCTATTATCTCGGGCTGTAAAATAATCCTTCTGTTCATTGTCCACCTACCGATTATATGAGTATCTCTTCTCTTAATTTTTAAAGACAAAACTGCATGATCTGAGAGATGTATAGGCAGATGGTCTATCCCAACTCTAATTCTTTCTTGTCCATGAACAGGTAATCTATTCTTGAAAAATGCCCGTTCTTCTTACTATGGAAGGAATAACCCCTGCATTTTCCCTCAACTCTGCAGAAGATATCACGCAGATTAGAATTCTCTCTCATATCTAGTACGTATGGCCTCAGCTTAGGGAGGGTAATTTGAGTCCTAGCTGACGACCTATCAAGATCATTATTCAATAGGAAGTTAAAATCTTCACCGAGGATAATAGGAGATTGAAAATCAACAAAATTAGAAAAAAGCTTGGTCAGAGGTGTCACATCATCTATATTTGGGCCGTAATAACTCGCTAATGTATATGTTATGGTGGATATTTTAATTGCGGCTGTTATCCAACGTCCGGCCTCATCTGCTCTATATCTGCAGCAGTTCGGAAACATGGCGGCTGGCTGAGACGCCGGTCAGGAGCTTAGTGAGGGGTAGCATTATAATTGTGTAGCCGTACTCACCACCTGCCTTTCATCTCTCGCCACCGCCACTGCGGTAATCCCTGATTCAAACATGATCTGCCCGGGACAGTTTCTGAGTGGCTCTGGGGTCCTGAGGTGAATGGTTGCGCCGGGATCTCCTCCCTGGCTTGCGGCAGCAGGAGCGCTACGAACGCTCCGCTTGGCACTGCAGCTCTGTAAGTGGGAGGAGAAGAGAGCTGGCAGAGTCAGCACAAGTGGTTTGTACTCCATAGGGGATTTTGCAGTTTCTGCAACATTGGCAACACAGGCTGAACAGACAAACAAAGGAAAGGCGGTAGGTGACCTTCAAGTGACCGTGGTTAAATTGGTGAATAATGTTGAGAAAAGTAACAGCGTTGGGCAGATGGACACAATTGGTACAAATGACTATATTGGATATATAGTCCTAAGGGTAGAACCACAGTAGAAGCAACTAGGACGACAGCAAACCAGCCCCAAGAGTAAAGATAGAGCAGAGATTTTGCCGGATAGACGCTACACAATAAGAGCACGTATTTGCACCCCGTGGGTACTGGAAGAGGGTGGGGGCCGAAAAAACTCCCTCTCAACCTATGGTGAAATTACAGGTTAGTCGGAGGAAAGGTAGAACAAATACTGGTCACAAAGACCTGCATCCCCCCCAAAGATTCTTGCCCTTGAATGTGGAGGGACCACCTTTTCAGGCTGGGAGCGAAGGAAATGATACCCTAGTACAACACCTTGGAGCCGAGGGGCTATCAACCCCAGAGGGAATAGGGGAGAGTTCCAGTTGCTCGGATAGTAAGATCGCATTGCAGGAGATGCTGTGCTGTCTCTCTCTCGAAATTAAAGAATGTTTCGATATTTCAGAGGCAAACCAGAAAGAAATACAGGGCACTTGCTTGAGCTTAGAAGGAAAGATTGAAGATCTCGCTATTCGAACACTAGAACTGGAGATGGACTTTCAGGACCTACATGCTAAAACTCAAACAGATATACAAGAGGTGAGGCGTCTAAAACAAAGAGAGAGAGTCCTTTCAGAAAGACTCGAAAGGTTAGAAAATAATGCCAGGAGAAACAATATTAGAATCCTGGGGGCGGTGGAGGGGTTGGAAGGATCAGACATAAAATCATTTGTGATAAACTTGCTGAAAAGTTAATTCCCACAGGAGGTCCCTCCGTTAAACTTAGAAGCAGAAATTCAGTGAGTGCACAGAGATCCCTTCAAACTACATCCAGGCCGAAAAAACCCACAAAAGATTCTGGTAAACTTCCTTTCGTACTCGGTAAAAGAAAAAATCTTGGGGTTAACTCTAAAAGAAAAATCACTACAAGCAATGGGCACTTCCTATAGAGTTAGGTCGGATATCTCAAAGGAGACTGCCGATAGACAGTGGGAACTGGGCAACAGAATGGATGACTTAAAGAAACTGGGGGCATCCGTTCAATTGAGGTTTCCGGCTTTTCTTAAAGTGATGTGGCAAATTAAAATACACAATTTCTCAGACCTTACTGAGGTGGACAAATTTATTCAGGAAGTGAAATTAAGGGATTCAAGTAGCAGAAAAAAGGTAGGCAGCGGGAGGTGGCAAAGGTAATATAGATAAAACTGTTCCCCCGCAGCATAAGTTCAATAGGCAGCAAGGATGCCTACAAAATATTTTTTTGGGGGTAGGGTTTCCACGGGAGGGTGCACTAATGGTAGGGAACATAGGGAAAAAATTAAAAAAAAGTTTTTTGTCCTCAAGTCAGTAAAAGAGTCCCTGTTATAATTTATAAAAAAAAAACCAAAGCTCGTAGGGACAATAATAGATGCAGCCGTAGGAGTATGAATAAGGAAGATCTGACGATTCTCTGTTGGAACGTGAATGGGTTACGGGTCAAAAAAAGCCAGAGGATGATTGAACAATATTTAAAAGACCAGAATGCTCAAATAATTATGCTTCAGGAGGCGCATCTTTTCAGACAAGAATGTAGGGAATTTTTCTCTAAACAAAGATGGATTGGAGAGTGGGTATCTACTGAGCAAGCCCTTTGTACTAAAGTGATAGTGATAATATTAAAGGCGAACTCAGGGATTGAGCTTCTTAGATATTGGGAAGGAGGAAGGTGTGACCTCCGTCCTGCCCAAGCCTTTGTTCCTGACAACTGGGTTGATCACACTACAAGGTAGGAGGCCAGAATGATGTCTTGACAGCAGCTGGTGCAGAAGGCACTGGCTGGTCAGCAAAAACACAGTGAAGCTGGGGCAACCAGGTAGGCAACCTCTAAGGTCGCTCCCTGGGTGCATACCTTGTCACCCAGGGCACGAGATACGTGTCAGGGGTGAGAAGGCATGTTGTGTAATACCAAACATGACATATTTCAGCAGTACCAAAATGGAGTTACCAACCTTTGGAATATACACAGGTGGCAACCAATGTTAACCTATGGACCACCAACACTTATAGTAGTTTCCAATGGGGAGCCTCACATCAGGGACTTATAGACTTAGACTTATATGTCCTCACCTTTATTATACTGCAACCTGTCTCCTAGGCTGCGAAGGCTACCTTAGGGGTGCCTGACATATATTAAAGATAGTGCATTTGACTGTGCCACACATGGAGTGGGCACAGTCGAGTTCGAGCAGTTTGCACTACTCCTGCAGTCTACAATGGCAAGCCTGCTTTCAGTAGTTCATTTGGGTCACCCAGGGTGGCACAAACATGTGCTGCAGCCTTGGGGGCCCCTTTACCACCTATGCCCTGGATACCACTGGTACCATAAAGTAGGGACTTATAAGGGGGTAAAGTCCATGTCATTTGGCTTTGCCAATGCACACATTACAGTTTTAGGGATAGAGCACTGGCACTAGAGCCTGCAGGCTTCAGTGCACTGTCAGAGTCAGAAGCCACAATCTAGCAGTCCAAATGGGGGCAAAAAGTGAGGGGCATCTGCAAAGAGCCCTGCATACTTTCCTGGTCAATAATTGTGATTGGTGAACTGGAGTTTACCATGCAATTAATACTGCTATTATGTATAGTCAAAGTACACTATTCACCATAAGAAACCGATAATCCATATTCTTAATAATATCATCTGTCTCACCCACCATCAGCATCCTCGCCAGGGAAAGACACAAAAATTGACCACAATTTGACCCCTACTCCAGCTCTTCATTTTGAAATATGATTGACTGCTCTACAACACAAATCATGTACTTTATATATTATGGAGAAATATATATCTGCAAAGCAATTTAATCTTATGTATTGCAAAGTAAGTCATTTATTTTTGTGTGCATTTATTAATTGCTTCATTAACAGGTGCATTTCTTAGCTGTAGAGACTCTTTGGATTGCCTTTGGAAACTCTAGGAAATCTGGTCCCTTCTATTGCCATTTTTTAGGGAATTTTAGAGGGACTATCTGGAAGAGGACAGGAAAAGTTATATTCAGAGACTTGTGTTTGAAAGTATAAATCGTCATCGATTGATTTACCTAGGATGGAGAGAATATGTCATGTGTTTAGGAAAGAAATCGGTCTATTGCCATTTGTGTTGAGACCGAGAAGTATTATATAGGAACTACGAAAGTTCGTAGTTAACATTGGTAAGCAGTGTTGTTGGTTTCCGACAGAAATGTTTGACTATGCACTTAATCTGAAAGAATGCTCAATATTGCCTGGTGCATTAGATTGCAAATATGAGAAACTGTGGGCAGATTTACAAGCCCCTTGCGCCTCTTTTACGCCGCCGTAGCGTCACTTTTGTGATGCAGCGGCGGCGCAAAAGATCAGCCATGGTGCGGGGTATTTACAACGTGACGCATCTGGGAGATACGTCACGTTGTAAAGCCCTGCGCCATAAGGAGGCGTTCCAGCGCAGGGGGGGCGATCCTGCGCAGGAACGTCTCCTAAAAGTGGCTGAGTGAAATCTACAAGATTTCACTCAGTCACTTTTAGGCCAATGCTGCGTCAAAACCCTGCGCCTGCTTGAAGCAGGCGTAAGGCTTGACGCAGCATTGGACAGATAGGGCACCCCCGAGCCACGCTGGAGCTGCGTCGTGCTTGTGACGCAAATCCAGCAATGCGCCGCCTTTATGGCACAGATGCGTCACGCATCTGTGTTGTTTTTGCCCCATGGTGCGCCTCATTGTAAATGCGGCGCACCATGGGTGGCGGAACTGCGGCACACAAAGACTGGCGCATCCCTGGGGATGCGCCAGTTATTGTAAATTCTCCCCTGTATTTCTAGATTTTGCAATGATTTAGAGGTCCAGAATTGAAATATGGTGGTTCTGACCCATTGACAATGTGCTGTCTGTGCTGCCTGGCGTATTGTTCCACAGTTCTATTCTCCATTAGATAAGACTTTGGGGGGTGGGAGGGCGGGGGGCGGTTCGGGTGAGTCATTTATTGGGTTATTGGTATTTTCAGGTGGACAAAAAGTCACTGGGTACCCATAATCTGACATATCAAATGCGGCTTTCTAGTTAATGGCTTAGACTGTGCACGTGCTTGGAGCTGCAAGTCGCAGGTATGGATACTAGAAGTCCCAGTCCAGTAATTCATCACTGTCACGCAACAATAAACTGGGTAACAGTACACGTAATAAATCTATCACTTAGAAATGGCAAGAATTGCAGTTTTAGGTGCTGTGTATAACCTATACTCTGCAAATTAGTCAAAATATTTTATTTTAGATAATTTTCATATACAAATACACCCTAATTTACCATCCTTATAATGAAATCATAATTCACAAATATTCCAATTAAGTTCGACAACAGACATACTGAAGTTTACAAATAGCGTAAAGATATAAAAAAAGCATCCTCAGTAGCAAAAATAATTTCATGAGAGGAAAGCGAATTGAATGGGAATAATTCATCTGTATATTAAAAAAATCTGGTATATATTTACAGTAGGCCATTGATGGAAAAAACAATTATCAAAAGAAGAAGTGAATGCAAGACGGGAAGAAGTCCCATCATGAGGCATAGGGCATGCCACTGTCTGACACTCTCTTCCAAGAAAATCTTATATTTCCTGAAAAATTACCAGATCTAACGTGCAAGAAGATTCTCTCCTAAGGGATATTCACCCAGTCTTCATCCTGTTCAGTCCCCAAACAGGCCTTGATAAGAACATGAGCCTTTATGGTTGGTTTGCTTAACACAATCATTTTACTCTCCTGATAACTCACTGATTGACACAATCTAGACATTGTCCTTTTTGTCACATCGGCATCCTCCTAGGCTTAGTGAAAATTTCGTCACAGTAAATTTTTCCTAGCTACCCCTGGACAGCACTAAAGTAGCACATCCACAGGTTGTCAATCGAGAGAAATCTAGTTAACTCAGCTAACTGAATAGATGAAACAACAACATTAAAGAGGCATACATTATCTTATGCACAGTACATTCTGCAGCAGGCTCTTGGTGTACAGAACACGTCGAAGATGACTATGGCAAGCTAAGGGTCAGACAGAAAAATCTGCTTTCCTTCACTTGCAAAGGTTTCATTTTTCTTAATCCCAGGGTCGGTCTGTGGCATAAAATAGGCCCAAGCACAAAAATAAAAGTGATGCCATTAGCTATTTACGTAACTAAAAAGAGAGCATTTGCAAAACGGGAAAGTGTTCAACTTGTAAAGAAACACTATGAATGTGTTTTGCATAGTATTACAGACTGCATAGATGTGTGCTTGCTGCAGGCAATGTTTGTTTTAATATCTGAGGAATCAAAATGAAAAACCAAACCACCTGATCATGAACAGACCCACAAACAAACAAAAAAAAGACAGCCACACATTGACGTTTCAGAGCAGCCCACCTGCCACTGCCAAATTATCCTACAGGCCAGCCACATCCTGCATAACCCCATATCCCAGTTTATTATTTGGCTACTGCAACATTCTTTTACATAAATTGTGAGCATTGAAGGGATATGAATACGCTCTCTAGTTTTTGTAAAGCTGATGCCAACGTTTATATATGCTAAGTTAGTGGATTTATTAGAAACCAATTGCCTCCAGTTCATTGAACCCTGGGGGCTTTTTCAATCAGCCAGTTCTTGAGGGCCATTCAGAATTCCGGATGTGAGGTGATGGTCCGGAGATGCATGGGAAGACTGTTAGAGGTCTTTGCTGCAATGTGTGAGAAGGACCGCCCTCTACTTCTGCTTCGGGAGGTTCGGGGAGTATGGTAGGTGAGAACCCATTTACTACAATGGATTTCATTTTCATAGTTTTTGGTTCCAAAGAAAGGATCTTATATTTAGCCACATTAGTTTTCAGACCGAGTTGTTCCATGAACAGAAGAAAGTTTTAGGTATCAAGAGAGCATCATCTGCATAAAGTAGGTATGTACAACTCCTCATAGCAATCCAGGGGTATCAAGGGAAACAAACAGACCTTTTCCTCTAAACATGACATAACATGACGTAACATGTGTATTTGTAAAGCGTACGTTCACCCTTAGACAACTGTTTATTATCATCCAACTCAATGGTAATGTATAAATAAGGAACAAAGAGGAATAAGATAAGCACACAGCGTGCCAACCCCCTCTTTTTCACTTAAACATTTTGCGGCATTCAATCCTAATGTGATGATGGACCGTTGATCACAAAGCCTAGGTAGTAATGTTACTAATCCTGCCTCAGCTCCGCATTGCTCAGCATTTGCCATATCTTCAAACTGTGGTCTAGATTGAACTGATAGTGCTAAGCGAACACACCCTTTTTTGATGTTGACAAATTTTTCAATTTGGAATCATAGGTTAAAGTACTTTCCCTAGTTCCCAAGCCCACCTTTCAACTCAGTTATACCATCGATAGACCTTCTGCAATAGTTCCTCAAACAAATTCTTACTAATAAATAGTCCTCCATTTTGTACCCAGGTCATCCAGTGAAAGAATGCACGATCTTTGCTTATATTATCTGAAACATTGATAGCTTATATTCTTTGTAATGCTTGTGATGTCCTTCTGTTGAAGCTCACTCTGGATAAAATGCCTTCAACATTTTAAAGTATGCAAGGCACATTTTCAGTGAGACAGATTAAAATGGTACTAATCGTGGGGGTAGAGAAAGAAGGGTGCATTTATAACATGGTAGAAACATGGTTGCATGACACAACAATGAATGTCTTTATCATGCATGCCTTTTCCACGCAGCCTTTACCACGCATACCTTAACTATGGAGAAGCCTTTACCACACATGCCTTTATCATGCATGGTAAGTACAGTTAAAGTAAGTAAAACCATAAATATAAATATATATCTATATATGCACACACATATGTAACCTTCCTTTACCACTACCCACCCCTAAACCAAAAAAGTAATTTTGCCTCCATTTACCACTACCTACCCCTAAATTTACATGTATCTCCCTTTAGGGCCACCCACCCCAAAACCATAAAACCAACCTTTACCTCCCTTTACCACTACCCACCCCAAAACCCTAGAACTACCCTTACCACTACTCATATTAAGGGGGTCATTATGATTGCGGTTTTTCCGCATCCTCGGGGCCGGCGGAAGCCACCGCCGGCCCGAGGATGCGGAAAAACCGCAGCGGACTGACCAAAGACCCACGGCCACATTAGGATGGTTGGTGGGTCCTGGTTTCCGTCCGCAGCTTTTCCGCCGCGGTCGGATTACAACCGCAGCGGAAAAGCTCTAATATGGTGACAGTGTCTTCCAGACACCGTCCACCATATTAGGATGGCCAGTGAATTATGCTTTTCCGTGGTGGGTTTTCCGCCGTGGAAAAGCATACAGAACTTCACTGCGGGGGCCCGTTGCGGGCCCCCTAGGTGAAGGGGGGTGGGGGGTGCACATGGGGGGTACCTATGGTACCCCCCTGCATTTGCATGCAGAAAGCGTGCATTTTTAACATTGCCGCGGGTGCAGCTTGAAGCTGCACCCGCCGCAATGTTAAAAATAGAGGATATGACCGCCAGGGTGGCGGTCACATCCTAATTGCACAGGAGGGAACTCCGCATGCCATGCGGAGGTTCCCTCCTGCTCTGGGGTCGCGGACGGACGCAAGTCCGCCCGCGATCCTAATCGACCCCTTAGTCTTAAGGGTATTTGTAATGTGTGTGAGTGTATATATATATTAATGAACATTTCTGTTTTAAAGTGCGCTTTCAATGAGAGAATGTGACCTGCGTCTTTAAAATCACGTGGTCATTTCAAAAAACGCAATTTTCCCGTGACCAAGGCTCAATGGAGTTGAAACATGTTGGGATTTGCAGTACCTGTGCGCTCTTTCGTTGTATGGAATAAAGCGCTTGAAACCTCTTTCAGCAGGTGTTGGTGTGCCTCTTTTCAGTGGAGAAGTTGGTAATTGCTGGATCTATGAATGGGTGGCTCCATCCCCATTAACACCGACCCGCCCTGCGAGGGTCTCAAGGCTCGTGTTTGAAGGAGCAAGTTGTGGCTGGATTTATTTACGTGAGCCTGACCCGCCGACCTTTACTGATGCAAGACAGGAAAATTCCTAATGAAACCTTCAGCTGTGTCGGTAAGGGAGACAGGAGGAAATATTTCCTTTTGCCAGCTGAAAGAGGAGAAAGCGTTACCTGACGAACATTGCTTGGATATGCAGGTTTGCAAACTTTAAAAGCGCCAAACAGTATGATTGAACACTGGGACTGCAGCAATGTGACACTGGCATGAATTGTGCTGCTTTCCGTAAATTAATGAACATTTCTGTTTTAAAGTGCGCTTTCAATGAGAGAATGTGACCTGCGTCTTTAAAATCACGTGGTCATTTCAAAAAACGCAATTTTCCCGTGACCAAGGCTCAATGGAGTTGAAACATGTTGGGATTTGCAGTACCTGTGCGCTCTTTCGTTGTATGGAATAAAGCGCTTGAAACCTCTTTCAGCAGGTGTTGGTGTGCCTCTTTTCAGTGGAGAAGTTGGTAATTGCTGGATATATATATATATATATATATATATATATATATATATATATATATATATATATATATTTTTTTTTTTACGTTTACGTATTGGGAATAACTTTCGCGCCGGTTGAGGAATCTGCCTGTAATTTTCCTTAAATTTACCTCGCTGCGCTCCGCTCCTACCCTGGAAGTTTGGGGGGGATTTGTCAAGCGGGGGCCGAGATAAAATGGGGGTCCCAAAACGTGTTTTCCCCAAGTTAATTTCCATAGGGCAGTTGGACTCACTTTTAGCCCGAACGGCTGAATGGATTTCCACCAAACTTGAAAAATTGTAGGGACTGGTAGCCCGATGTGCCTTTGCTATGTCTCAAGATATGTGCTCCAGTGGATTTTGAGTAATTTAGGTTAAAAAAAAAATATATATCTATAAGCGTGCCCCGGTACGCGCACCGGGGCGCGCTCCAGCACGCTACGCGAGTTCGCGAGCGGAAAGCTGATTGGCTCTCGGGTGTCTGTCAATATTCCAAACAGTCCGGAGCGGCCGCCATCTTGTGTCTCGGTAGGATCGAGACACAACAGGTGGCAAAAACAAAGGGGGAAATGACCAAAAGGGGGCAGGGTAGACACCCCCTGACCCCCTAGGTTTGATGTGGGGGCCATAAAAGGGCCCCGCGGGGCAAAATATATTTTTTTTTTCGATTTGCGCGGGGGGAGCGCCCGGTACGCTCACCGCGGAGCGTACCGGGGAGAGTACCATTGGGCAAAAATGCAAAAAAATTTTGCCTTTTTTTATAAATTGGAGGTAGTTCTAAAAAGAACTGTTTTTTATTCTTTTTGTTGTTTTATATTTTTTTATTGTTTTCTGGAACATTTTTTACTTTTTTTGGCTTTTATGAACAATTTTATTTTGTTTTTGTAATTTTTATGGGGACAAACAAAAAACAGGGAATTGCAACTGGAGCAAAAAAAACCAGGAAAAAATTAAGGTTTGTTTTTGCACTTGTGGTTGTCTCCAGCACGTTAGTTAGTTTAATACTTTGCTCTCCATAGCAAATTGTACTCCCGCAAAATTTACAAATTATTTTAAAATCTCCAAACTGGGTTTGGATATTTGGGACCATCTCCCTTGTCTCTGGACCCGATGGAGTGGGTTGTTTACTTTGGGAGGTGCTGGGAGAAGATTGGGGGGGGGTTTCTGGTCAGTTCTCTGACCTCTGCCGCAGCATAGTTGTTTGGGTGCCGGCGTTGCATGTGGCGAATTGAGGAAATAGAAATTTTATGATCAGGAATGTTCCCTAACGTGTACCCCACCGTCTCCATGTACGAGCTTAAAGTGCATGTAACTTCCCTCCTGTGCCAGCTATGAAGACGCAAATACATTTGCGTCCAACGTTAACATGTCCTCTTTCAGATCCACCATGAATGGGTGAGATATTCCGTTCCTAAGTATGCTTTGCCACCGTCTTTGTATGGTGCACTTTCTGTATTCCTGGCTCTGTGTGAGCTAGGCCCCGATTTCTGTCATCGAGCCTTTTCTTTTAACAAAGTCATCTCTGCCTCCTGAAACTGCAACGTGGGATGCCCCCATGAACTCTGTCCTACTCCCTGCGAGGCGAGCGGGGCCTGGCTCGGCCTGCTTGCCTGCCAAAGACAGTATTTTACCTTCACGTTATCAGCATAGCCAAGCTCAGCTTCCCGAAAACACATTCCAGTCTAGCAGGGTAGATAAGCAACCCCTCAGCTGCAGAGCAAAGGGCCCGGCCTTTCTGTCTCCATGCAAGTAATTCATAGCTCCCGTTACCATGGTAGGCCCATGGCCCCCTCGCTTTACACACAGACACGTAGGCACATATGCACGCATTCATAGTCAGTATAGGATAGCCTCTGCCCAAGAGACCTTTCCTTCTAGATAATATGGTTCCCAAACATCAGATATCGGATATGATATATGATATAGGAACGAGTTGATCTGACATGCCAGACTTCTGTCTCTTTCCTCTAGTGTAAATGTCAAGTCCCCTGCACCCTCCAGCTTCACGTCAATCACACGTCATGCAGCTGCGCGCGCATCCAGACCTCCGATTCCTGCTGACATTGCAAGATTCTGCTATGTACCCACCCACTTGTGACACTTTCATGTGACGTTTCTAGCACACACCTCTGTGTACGCCCTAGTTCACGCCTTCTGATTTCGTATTTGCTAACACGTGTGTGTTCTTATCTTGTTCCTCTCAGCTGCTACGCCTTCTGTATTGGTTACCATTCTGTGCATTAAGTATAAAAGTTATGTATTGTCAATAAAGTATGCTCTATCCCTTCCTGAACCCCAGCGGTGTCAGGAACATGATATCCGGTTCAAGAACCATTCCTTTTTAAGGAATAAAACCCCTTAGAACTCTAACACCACGGACTCTGTCTCTTTCTTTCCGACTGAGTTATTTTATAGTACTTACCTGCATAGAAATTAGGACGGTAATTAAATATTTACCACAGAATCATAGTGTTGTTGCCAAAAGAATACTTTTTGGCAGGGTTCCCCCTTGAAAGTACAGTGCCACAGATCAGACAAGTAACTTTGAGAGCATTAACTTTCTTAAGGCCCCGTGGGATTTTAAAAAACTCCCAGACAATGTGTTCCTTTGGCTTATAGGGGGTATTATCTTCAGGCAGAAACCGCCTCTCCTCCTCCTCCTCCTCCTCCTCTTCTTCTTCTCCACCACTGTGGTGTTGTGGTGGTCCTTGTGATGGTGGTGGTGGTGGTGGTTGAGATGCTCCTGCTGCTGCTGCTACTGTAGCCATTTCTCACAAACAGGCCTTCCTCAGTCAAAGAACAAAGTGAGAATGAGGAAAAAAGGTGGGGGCTTTCATCATTTGGAAAAAAACTGTTCTGAACCAATGAAAAGTGTTATTTTCAGGTCACATGACCCGACGCGCTTACGCTACGCGCCCCGGGGCGCTTACGCAGCGCGATCGTATGCGCACGGGTGCTTCCGGGTGCGCTTACGCCGTGCGTATCACGCGGACGCGGCTACGCGATACGTCACAATGATGTTTTCGTTTGCGGCAATAGCGCTGACGGGACGCTCACCGGTACGCGCACCGGGGCGCGCCGCAAGACTGCGCTTTCTGGTGCGCACACCGGTACGCGCACCGGGAGCGCTCCAGGGCAAAAAAAAACCCATGAACAATATACATAAAAAAAATAGTAGTACATAAATATACACTATATGATTCATTATAAAAAATAATACATTTAATAGCTATAGAAATTTGCTATTAAAAAACCTTTCAAATTCACAGGAAAAAACATAGGTTTGAGGCCCTATATATAGTTAGGAATTAGCATTTACAAAACCTATGAAATTCACTGAAAAAACCATAGGTTTCACACCAGTTATAGTTAGGAATTAGCATTTAAGAAACCTATTAAATTCACTGAAAAAAACATAGGTTTGACACCAGTTATAGTTAGCTGGAAATTTTACTGACATAAAACCATTGAAATTCCCACGTTATAGTTAGTTAGACTCACTATAACTTGCGCGCCTGCAATGCACTGCTGATGACGTCACATATTACATCACTCATGACATGGTCTGTGACATCACTCATGACATCACTGATGACACCATCCTTGTGACAGAGTGACAGACCTCCTTTCAGTGTAATGTAACCCTTGAAACACATATTCAAAAATAGAAACTAATTTTTTTTTAAAAAATGGAGATACCCATACCAGTTACAACAACCAATTCAGTAATTCCACCATCTATATACACATCCACTCATTCACCAACAGTTCTATATAGTCACTCATACATATACTCACTCATCATATGTAGGTGATAGCCTTTTGCTCAGCGTCTGAGAGATGAACTGAGTATCATGTCATTTAAGTTTGGAACGTGGGAAAGGAAGGTCGCCCTGTATGCAGATGATATTTTGATCTTGTCATCAGAGTTGGAGATGTCTTTCACCCAGGTCATTAGATTGGCACAAGACTTTGGTTCGGTTTCTGGCTACAAGGTGAATGCAGAGAAAACAGGGATCATGGCATGGAATTTGCCAGAGAGCGGGTACCAGACCAAGGGTGACATGGGATATTTAGGCGTTAGGATTGTACAAGACATAGACAAGATAGCAGGGACTAATATTGCAAATATTACTAGAGATTGCCAGAAGCTCATCAAACCTTGGGCACATCTGGTAGAATTAACCTGATTAAAATGGTTATACTACCGAAAATCACTTTCCTTTTTAACACCATTCCCTTACATTTTGAAAAACAGGCAATAGACAAATTACAACATGCTATTAACTCAATTGCCTGGGCATATAAATCTACAAGAATAGCGTGTAAAAAGCTAAGGCGCAGAAAGGATAAGGGCAGTTTCACTCTCCCCGACCTTCCGTACTATGCCTGGGCTTTTCAATTATCGTACTCTACGATGTTGTTAAAATCCCCAGATGATTCAGAAAGAGATAATATGTTCTTTGCGATGTTGAAGAGGGCGGGATTACCGCTTGAGGGTTTCCTTTTTAAATTCGGGGACCAAAAGTACTTCAAGAAAATAATGTTGAAGGTTCTTTTGGCCGCTGCACAAATGTGCTCAGAATTAGGCAGCATATGGGCTTAATTATTACTCTAACCAGCTCCTCTCTGGGACTCTCTGGGAGCTCCGAATGCTTGAAGGATAAACTAGCAATTCCACTTAGAACAGCAGGGCTAATAGTATGGAGAGATCTGGTCTCAGAAGGGTCCCTTCTACCTTGGGAGTTTTTTCACAACATGCTAGAGAATGATATGTCCAGGTTCAAGTATGTACAGTTGCTGAGCTGGTCACATAATCCTAAAAAGCTGATAGGTATAGGAAACACCTTGTAGGATCAATTGGTTTTTAGGCCTGTTGGGGGGAAAGAAGTTTATTTTTTCTATGAGTCCCTAGCTGAAACCATTGATGGAGATTTTAAATTGGCAGAGGAATTGTGGGGAACCTCTATACCAGATGTGTGTTGGGAGTAGGCGTGTCAGACTTCCTTCCAGACACTGTTCTCTATTGTAAAACCTGCCAGGCTGCAGAGGAACCACAATTTCACAATACATAGGGCCTATTTATATCCAGCGAAATTTTCGAAAATAGCAAAGGGTCCACCAGTTAGGTGTAAGAAATGTGATTAGGCAAACACCACATATATACAAATGTTTAAAGAGTGCCCAGGGATAATAGAATTTTGGGAGAGCATAGTGGCAACCCTAGTTGACATCATAGGCATCCCAATTAAAATCTCTCTCACCCTAATCATCTGCAGCCTAACCAGCAAAGTTTCAGGCCCCGCAAGGGAGTTTCTCTTTTATTCAATTCTTTTAGCTAGGAGAGAGATTTGTAGGAGATGGGTAGAGGTCACACACCCAACTTATTTCGATTGGTTATCCTCGCCTTATAAGATCTTAAGATAGATCTGGGCAGACTACAGAATAGTAAGAGGAAACTAATATGGGAGGGTTTGCTTAATTAGTCTCAGCATTAGTTATTTTGGGGTAAATTTTTGGGGATATAGGGTGCATGTTGGTCATGTTTTCAAGCTTAAAACACCATCTTTGATCCTATGATTATGCCTCATTGGATACTCTCGGACTGGGTCGGGTCCCGTTGGGCGATTGAGTTACCATCTTGTATGGACTTGACCAACAGTCATTGGTGTTCTTCCATTACAAGAGAGTGAGACCCCCCCTTTTCCAGGAAAGGGGTATGCGACTTTTTGAGTGATTGTCATATATCGCTAGGCGGGCATTGTCTCCCGGGCCCCTCCAGTTCAAGTGCCTACGTCTCTTGGTATCGAGTCACGGTATGAACATCCTACTTTTTGTCAAATGCGGTCTGAGGCGGATTAAAAAAAACCTAAAAAATAATGTGTGTTGCTAAAACATTTCATTCACTTTCATTATGACATATATATATATATATATATATATATATATATAGATAGAGTAAGTATTGGTACCGTAAGTTTATTTCCTTATTATATAAATATATATATATATATACATGTGTATATATATATATATATATATATATATATATATATATATATATATATATATATATATATATATATATATATATATATATATATATATATATATATATATATATATATATATATATATATATATATATATATATATATCAAAATGGAGATTGGCGAAAAATTACCTACTTTGCAATTGACTCTGTGGAAGAACATGAGAGAATGGGAGATCGAAAAAAGAAACTCCGGCAGCTGGAATCGAGATACATCATAAGACTAAGGACCAAAATTCCAAGAGGCATAAACTTCGATGAAGAACTTTATGTGCACTTAAAATAATATCAAAAAACTTGAGTCATGGGGCCCCAATGACAAACACTCTAGATAAGAAAACGCAGCATGAAACTAAAGTATATATGCATAGAAATAAAGTGTATATAAAAAATATGGGTACTATACCATACAAAAGGACATACACACAGAAACGTCAAATAAGGACTATCAACTTTTTCCAGTACTATACTTTGAAAATGTGCTATTTGAGAATATAGATTTGATACAATTGGTATGGTCCTAAAATAACGAGAATACTAAGATATATATTTTCGCGAACATGTAGCGTATTCTAAAAATGCATAAAATTAAATATATTGCTATCAAATAGATCCCACAAGTGAATAAGAACACTGTCTAACAAAAGTGGATTCTTGTATGTAATCTAGAACTACATGTCCCAGAAGTCTATGGGAGTAGTAGAAACTAAAAAAAGTATAAACAGTTGCAGGAGAGTAATTGCAATTACCGTGAGCAAGGCCGTCAGGCTGAAACACGTTGGTGTTAGACTGGGCACTGAAATAAATCTGTGAACAGAAGTTGCTGTGTGCGCGTCCTTTGTACAAAAATATTGTTTTCTGGCCATTGGTCTGGCCCAACGCCAGCACCCGCTGAAGAGCGATCCTGTTACAAGACCACATTGGACCAAAAAAAAAACAATACCAAAAAAAAAATATATATATATATATACATGTATATATTTAGATCCGTATATATATATAACATTTCCTGGTGTGGTCCCAATGCATGTGTCGGACCCGTTCTTTAGGAAGAGGCGGGGCTGGTGGTGGATATATATATATATATATATATATATATATATATATATATATATATATATATATATATATATATATATATATATTCAATACCAAAGAAGAAATCGCTGCACACTCCTTGATGCTTCAGCAGTTACTTTATTTTTCAAACGTGAAAAACACCCTACGCGTTTCGAACCGTAGTTCCTGTTCACGGTAGCTTAGGTGATTGGTCCCTCTGCTATTTCTATGCATTAGCCTGTGAACACACCCTATGTTTAACTGGGGCATGCTGAGACTTGTAGTATTATTTACAATATTGCCACATGGATTACATTGAAGTTTGTGGGTTTGTTGCAGAGCATTGGGGCATTATTTTAGTTACAGCATGTTAAAGCGTTCCCACTGTTTACGTGGAAAATATCGCTTTGTGACGCTCGTGAGGCTCACGTGCGTGTGTAATCAAGACTCAATGTACATGAGAATTGATTAATATGCGTAACTGTTGGGACTTAAGGTCCTTTTCACAATTGAGGGCTGAGTGCCCTACGTCCCCAATGTGTGCAACTACCCACAGTGAGTTATTATATACAAAACATTGGCAGTCCATGTTTGACCAAAATAACTCAGTTGTCGTGATTGTTATTTACAAGAGCATTTCTATATTTATCATAGAAAGATGGCTTAAATGATAATTGGCCAAAAGTTTGTGCAAGATAGTCAGTTTCTTAGTTCTTATAAGTGAACATAAAGTTCTTCATCGCCGTTGAGGCCAGCGGGCTGCTTTGTTTTGAACCTCATAATTAGCTTTGATTCCAGCCGTCTTAATCTTTGTATACGATTTCCTCCTCTTTCATGCTGTGGTACGCTTGCAAGTCCAAAGTATTTACATCCGTCCAAGTTTTGGTTTCGTGATTGGTTAGATGTTTTGCGATTGCATAAGAGTAATCGGTATTCTGGATTGCTCGAATGTGTTGGAGTATTCTTGTTTTTAGCGAGCATGTCGTGCTTCCAATATAGGATTTTCCAGAGAAACATTGGATCATGTATACAACGAATGATGATTCACAGTTTATATTGGTTCTGATTACAAAGTTTTTTCCGGCGGGGTCCTTTAAGTTCTTAATGTTCCGTCCTATCTTACATGCTTTACAGATTGCACATTTGTTGAATCCATGTTTTCTCATATCCAGCCAAGACTCTGGTTTTTTCATTTCAAAATGACTTTGGGTTAGTTGGTCTGCGAGATTTGGTGCTCTTCTATAAGAGATCAAGGGATGATCTCCTATGGTTGTTCCTATATCTGGATCTTTCCGCAGTACATGCCAGAATTTCATCATGGCTTTTTGTATTTTGTAGCTTTCTTTGCTAAAAGTCATTATCATCCGTGGTTGTTCTTCTGTTTTGATTTTATTTTGTGGTGTTTCTTCTGTGGCTGAGTTCATATTGCTTTGCTTATTGATGAGCGTGTCTGCTCTCGTTTTTCTTCTTGCTTTTTTTTCACATGAGTTGAGGTCTGTGGTTTTATAACTTCTCTGTTTGAAGCGTTCTTTCGTTTCCTTGAATTTCTTTTCCATTTCAATATCCTCTGAACAATTCCTTTTCATCCGTAGGAGCTCGCCATACGGAATGCTCTTTATTAGCTTCTGGGGCTGAAAACTCAGGCCATGGAGAAGGCTATTGGTCGCTGTTTCTTTCCTGTGGACAGTGGTTTGAATTTTTTCATCAGCTATATAGACCTTTGTGTCTAGATAAGAAAACGCAGCATGAAACTAAAGTATATATGCATAGAAATAAAGTGTATATAAAAAATATGGGTACTATACCATACAAAAGGACATACACACAGAAAGGTCAAATAAGGACTATCAACTTTTTCCAGTACTATACTTTGAAAATGTGCTATTTGAGAATATAGATTTGATACAATTGGTATGGTCCTAAAATAATGAGAATACTAGATATATATTTTCGCGAACATGTAGCGTATTCTAAAAATGCATAAAATTAAATATATTGCTATCAAATAGATCCCACAAGTGAATAAGAACACTGTCTAACAAAAGTGGATTCTTGTATGTAATCTAGAACTACATGTCCCAGAAGTCTATGGGAGTAGTAGAAACTAAAAAAAGTATAAACAGTTGCAGGAGAGTAATTGCACTTACCGTGAGCAAGGCTGTCAGGCTGAAACGCGTTGGTGTTAGACTGGGCACTGAAATAAATCTGTGAACAGAAGTTGCTTTGTGCGCGTCCTTTGTACAAAAATATTGTTTTCTGGCCATTGGTCTGGCCCAACGCCAGCACCCGCTGAACAGCGATCCTGTTACAAGACCACATTGCACCAAAAAAAAAATACAAAAAAAAAAATATATATATACATGTATATATTTAGATGCGTATATATATATATATATATCCAACAGGCCACTCCTCAAAGTAAACACAAGGACACAGCAGGGAATACTTTGGAAGCTCTTTATTCACCTGTACAGCAGTGCACAATGCATTTCGGCCTGTCAGCCTTCCTCAGGTGCTGCTAGTACTCCGCAATCACCTACTCCCTCCTTTTGAAATTACTCAGTCACTCCCATTGGCGGGAGATCAGATGACCCGGCTGCACTGGGAACGGAGCAGTCTAATGGAAGACTACTACCCCCAGCATGCATCACGAAGGTAAGTGCAGCAGCTGGATCGATGTAACTTCAGTAAGCGCTGTGTTGTGCCAAACAAAAGGAGAGAGCTTTAGGCCAATTCGCGATTGCGTGCTGAAAGGTGCTGAGAGCTCCCTCTGGTCCCCAATGCTCCAGCCCCAACGTGGGATCAGACCGGGCTGTGAGGCAATCAGTATTCTTTGTTCACTGGTACAGCAGTACACAATGCATTTCGGCTTGTCAGCCTTCCTCAGGTGCTGCTAGTACCCGGCAATCACCACTCCCTCCTTTTGAAATTACTCAGGCACTCCCATTGGCGGGAGATCAGCTGACCCATCGCACTGGGAATGGAGCAGTCTAATATATATGCATATGCACATATATATATATACATATGAACATAAATTAGTCACTTAGACCGTCAATCACAGTGCTACTAAATCCTCCAACCAGACAATTATACATCCACTGATTCTTCAATGCAGATTTCTATATATTTAATACCTATTTAAATATCGAATCAAACCACATTCACTTGATGATGTCATCAGTGATGTCATCAGTGATGTCATTTGAGATGTCATCAGTGATGTCATTGACCATGTCATGAATGATGTAATATGTGACATCATCAGCAGTGGGATGTATGATGTTACTCCGCATACTATTACTCCGCATACCGTTACAACGCGACTTTTACAACGCATACCATTACAACGCATAGCGCTTTGAGGTGCTGGATAGTGGTAAGTATAATTTACTATTCTAACTCCAGTCCCCGTGGACCCTAGGGAAGGTGTTGGATAGTAAATTATACTTATTCCCTATCCTAGAGCGCCCCCCAGCGCAATGCGTTGTAATAGTATGCGGAGTAAAAGTCGCATTGTAATGGTAGTGCGGAGTAAAAGATGCGTTGTAACGGGTGTATACCTCAGCAGTGGATTGCGGGCGCGCGAGTTACAGTTAGTATAACTAACTATATAACAGAGGAATTTCAATGGTTTTGTACGAGTTAAATGTCCAGCTAATAAAAACCTATGGTTTTTGCAGTTAATTTCTAAGGTTTTTTTAAATGCTAATTCCTAACTATAACATGTCTGAAACCTATATTTTTTTCAGTGAATTTCAAAGGTTTTTTAAATGCTAATTCCTAACTATAACATGTCTGAAACCTATGTTTTTTTTGTGAATATCAAAGGTTGTGTAAATGACTATTTTTAAATGTATTAATTGTTATAATAATTTTTTTGATACTGATTTACTACATTTCTTTAGATATTAAAAAATTACATTACATATTTTAATATAAATTGAATAAAAAATGTTTCTAAAATATTGAAATTCTTATATTTCTTTTATTTTATATTTTTTTAAAATATATTTAAATATATTTTATATATTAGGCATTGATATTCCATGGAACTAAATTCAAGTTATTGGTAAGTACGATTAGAATTACTTTTCAGGATCAGTACTGAGCTCAAAGATGCAGCACTGAAGTCTCGCCTGATAACAGGTGATTAAATCGGAATTCGTAGTTCAGCGGATTTTAGATCAATATTTTAAAGCTCCAAAACTCCCCACTTAAAAGAATTTCCAAGTGAAACCAGTCAATGTTAGCCTATGGTAGGAAATTAAAGTTACTGGTAAGTACGGATAGAATTACTTTTCAGGATCAGTACTGGGCTCAAAAATGCAGCACTGAGGTCTCTACTGCTAACAGGTGATTAAATCGGAATTCGTAGTTCAGCTGATTTTAGATCAATATTTTAAAGCTCCAAAACTCCACACTTAAAAGAATTTCCAAGTGAAACTAGTCAATGTTAACCTAAGGTAGGAAATTAAAGTTACTGGTAAGTACGGATAGAATTACTTTTCAGGATCAGTACTGGGCTCAAAAATGCAGCACTGAGGTCTCTACTGCTAACAGGTGAGTAAATCGGAATTCGTAGTTCGGCTGATTTTAGAGGAATATTTGTAAGTTCCAAAACTACACACTTAGAAGAATTTCCAAGTGAAACCAGTCAATGTTAGCCTATGGAAGGAAATTCAAGTTACCGGTAGGTACGGTTAGAATTACTTTTCAGGATCAGTACTGGGCTCAAAGATGCAGCACTGAGGTCTCTCCTGATAACAAGTGAGTAAATCGGAAGTCGTAGTTCGGCTGATTTTAGAGGGATATTTGTAAGTTTCAAAAATCGAAACTTAGAAAATTTTTCAGCAAAAAGCAGGCAATGATATCCTAAGGAAGAAAATTCAAGTTACTGGTAAGTATGATTAAAATTACTTTTCAGGATCAGTACTGGGTTCGAAGATGCAGCACTGAGGTCTCTCCTGATAACAGGTGAGTAACTCAGAATTCGTAGTTCGGCTGATTTTACTTCAGTCCAGTATATATAGAGCCACTTTCCTACACCATCCCCTCCCTTCACCACTGTGCAAAGAAGCCCTATGGCGCGCTTTAAGTTGGGGAAATTATTCCCCTTCAGTCCTGAGGGTCCCTAGAGTCCAACTAGCCCATTAGGTACATCCAGTAAGTGCCCCAGAGCTGCGTAGCAGAGAGATGAAAAAAGGGGCACAGCCTGCACCACCTCTCTACAACGCAGCGCGGTGGCGCTTCCTGAAAGCACCTGGTGGGCTACTTGGCCGCCATGGTCCCTTGGGATTGAAGGGGAATTTTTTCCACAACTTAAAACGAGCCACAGGGCGTGTTTGCACACATCACCTCAGGCCCCGTCCCCTCTCTTCACCACTGTGCAAACGTGCTCTGTGGCCGTTCTAAGTTGAGAGATTAAGTCCCCTTGAATACTAAGGGTCCCTAGGGTAAAACAAACCCACTAGGTACCTCCAATAAGCACCACAGAGCTGCGTTGCAGAGAGGTGTAAAAAGGGGTATGGCCTCAGAACACCGCTCTGCAACGCAGCCCCCTGGTGCATCCAGGAGGTTCCTGGTGGGCAAGTTTGCCCCCAGGGACCCCCAGTATTCAAGGGGAATTCATTCTCCCTCTACAAATGCGCCAGGTGGCGCATTTGCAGAGGGATGACAGGAGGGGGCGTGGCCTCCATGGCAATGCCGGACTTTTTTTTTTAAGGAGGGTGGCTGTGTAGCTTCCCTTCTTTTTCTATTTGTTTGGCCCCGGGGACCCCATCCCCCAGGGCCTGCCCCCTAATTTTTTTTTATTAAAAAAAAGGAAGGTGGCCGTGTGGCCCCCCTCCCGAGGCCATAATCGGCTCCAGGGACCAATCCCCCGGGTCATGGCCCACTCGTAGCCCTGGGGACCCCATCCCCCGGGGCTGGCCCTCTCCTATGGGGACTGTGGGGAAGTCCCAATCACCCCACGGTCCCAGTCAGCTCCCCACGTCCTGCGGGAGCCGGCACTGCTTTTCCACATGGGGAGCAGCTAGCATGCTGCTCCCCATGTGGAAAAGCAATCTGCTTTGCTTCATTGAAGCGAGAGCAGGTTTCCCTGCTCTCGCTTCAATGAAGCAAAGCCGTTTGCAATGACAGGGTGAAAGCCGCGAGGCTCCCGCCCTGTGATTGCAAACAGCAGTGTCCCGGGCGCGGGCACCCCGGGACACTGCAGGAGCCGGCCCTGGGGGGTGGCGGTCCCCAGGGCCACAACTAGGCTCCAGGAGGGGGGCCGCACAGCCCCCCTCCCATATTTTACAAAGCCCCGGGGGGTGGTTATCCCTGGGGCTGAGGGGTCTGTCACAGACCCCCAATTTGAATCTTTAGTGCCCCGGGGAGATTGCTGTCCCCGGGGCGTGTGGGTGGTTGAGCCCCTGCACACAGGGTATTTATACATAAAAAAAGCCCCGGGTGGCAATTGCCAGGGCTGCAGGGGGGCTATGTGCCCCCCGCAATGTCAATAAAGTCGAGCCCTGGGGGGGCGGCGGTCCCCGGGGCTCGGGGGCCTTAGAGGCCCCCAACATTAAACTATTAAGCCCCGGGGGTTGCAGTCCCTGGGACTGAGGGAGGCTATGTGCCCCCTGCAATTATTCATACTTTGCCCCAGGGGTGGCGGTCCCCAGGGCAGTGTGGGGGCGATTGGGCCCCCCACACTTTATTTTCCACATGCCCCGAGGGCTAATTAGCATCGAAGCGCGAAGACCTCGCTTAACTTTCTTTTTTTATCCTCAGGATCCGTGCACCCTGTGCGAATTTTAATAAAAAAGGAGTTTGTTTGCCTTAGGGGTCCTGTGGGACCCCCTGAGCAAGCCTAGGGGGTCAGGGTGTTTCTAGCCTGCCCCTTTTCGTGTTTTTCACATTTTTATTTTAGGTTTCTTGTGCCTCGGTTCTACCGAGGCACAAGATGGCTGCCAAAACTTCCTGATTTGGAGTGTTGACAGCCAATTAGCATACAGCTCGTGCTCGGCAGGGTGCGCGTATCCTGAGCGGCCATAGATATATATGTGATTTTAATTGTGATTTTCTCAGGAACTACTGAACAGATTTACACCATTTGAGCAAAAGGCATGACTCTGAACCAAGGTCTCGCTTTCTGCCAAATTTGGTGTAATTCCGTTCAGCAGTTCGGGCTGTAGCTGCGAATAACAGTTCCTATGGGAAATTGAATGGGGAAAAAACGTTTTGGGACCCCTCTTTTTTCTCAGCCCCCACTTGACAAATCACCTCAAGACTTTCAGGATAGGGGCGGACTGGAGCGCCCCACCAGTTTTGAAAATTTCACGAACATTCGCCAACTGGCGCTAAAGTTATTCCAAATAGAGTGTTGCAGATTTCCTATGGAAAATAGGTCCTAACTATAACTACCTACTAGCGACCGCCAGTTGGTTATTAATTAATATATATATATATATATATATATATATATATATATATATATATATATATCCAAAAGTCGTCGTCTTTACTTCTGCTTCCCCCAAAGAACAACGAAAGGAGCGAGACCACAAAGTAGGTGCAGTTTCTTCAGTGCATTTATTTGTGCGTAGAGTTACAGCCTGCAATCCACCATGACGCGTTTCACCTCAAAAGAGGCTTGATCACATCAATATATATATATAAATACATCATATAGAGGCAGAGGAGGGGCGTGACAACTTGACTAGGAGTGGTCACAGCTGTTAAAAAACCCCAGTATATGTATATATATATATATTCACAGAAAAAACCATAGGTTATAGTGGATATATAGTTAGGAATTTGCATTTAGAAAACCTTGAAAATTCAATGAAAAAACCATTGGTTTTAGGCCATATATAGTTAGGAATTAGCATTTACAAAACCTTATTTTACTCGCATAAAACCATTGAAATTCCATATATAGTTAGAAGCGCTAACTATATATCGCGCACCCGCAATCCACTGCTGATGATGTCACATATTACATCATTCATGACATGGTCAGTGACATCACTGATGACATCACTGATGACATCTCAAATGACATCACTGATGACATCACTGATCACAACATCCAGTGATTGTATGTGTCTGTAAAGTTTAAATATGTTTCACATATTGAAGAATGAGTGGATGTATAAGTGTCTGGATGAAGAATTTAGTAGGTGCATGACTGACTGTATGAGTGAGTGATTAAATGTGTCTCACTGAGTGCATGGGTTAGTGACTAAACTGTCTTAATTTGTGCATCAGTATGTTTGTTGTTGTGTAAGCTGCTGCATGTGTTGATCAGTAGCTATAAGAGTGGCCATATGGGTTATTGATTGGTTGCCCAAGTATTTGAATGGGAGGCTGAGTGTGTGTGTGGGTGGCTGGGAGGTGCGTGACTCTGTGCATAGATGTGTAAGCAGTTGATTCACTAGGAGTATGAGTTCAAGAGTGCATGTGGAAACAGCTATATGGGCGGTTGACTATGCATGGGTGTGTTGGTGAGTGAATGGATTTCTCATTGCTACATGTGCAAGTAAGTACGTATGTAAAACACAATACATGTGAGAGTTGAGATATATAAATAACTGAACATAAGAGCCAGTGAATGTGTGAGTGGCTGTATCGATCACTGTGAGCTTGTATCAGGGATTATATAAGAGAATAAATATGTGTTATTATATGTTTGAATAAGTAAGATGTGTATAACTTTATAGTTGAGGAAATGGAGGTGTGATTGATTCTTTGCATGACTGACTAGGTGTGTGAGTAACTCCATGGATGAATGACAGTCTGTGAGTGTCTGTTTATACTGAGTGTATGTAAGGTTATATTAGAGTCTGAAGAGGTTCATTGTATTATCACATAAGTGATGTGATCAGTGATGACAAATGAGATGTCATCAGTGATGTCATTTGAGTTGTCATCAGTGATGTCATCAGTGATGTCATTTGAGATGTCATCAGTGATGTCATTTGAGTTGTCATCAGTGATGTCATTTGAGATGTCATCAGTGATGTCATCAGTGATGTCACTGACCATGTCATGAATGATGTAATATGTGACATCATCAGCAGTGGATTGCGGGTGCGCGATATATAGTTAGCGCTTCTAACTATATATGGAATTTCAATGGTTTTATGCGAGTAAAATAAGGTTTTGTAAATGCTAATTCCTAACTATATATGGCCTAAAACCAATGGTTTTTTCATTGAATTTTCAAGGTTTTCTAAATGCAAATTCCTAACTATATATCCACTATAACCTATGGTTTTTTCTGTGAATTTCATTGGTTTTTTAATAGCAAATATGAAAAGCTTTAAAATGTCAAGTACGTGATAGATAAAAACATTTTCGTATTTATGCACGCTGATGTGCTTTGAACGCTGCACCCCCCCCTCCCCTCTTTTGTCTTAGTAGTACTCTCTCTTTGCAGATACTGAAGGGTAGTTAACGCAAGCCTTTACCACCGTTGTAATCCGTCGTGCCTCCTTGTCTCTCCATTTGATTGATTGTTGTCCAAGCATTTACTGTTTTAGAATTGGTTCTCTTTGGATCATTCTCTATTTACAAACAAGCACAAAGTCGCAATACTCTGTTTAGTCTTTGCAGATAGTGAAAAATCGTGTAAAAAAATTAAAGTAATCGAGCAAAATCAGTAGGCCACTAATTGGATCTCTTTTTGACCTCGCTAAAATAGAAATATTAGGAACAACCCTTCATGAGAAATACGAAAATAGTGAGATGAACTGAGCTCCACACCATGAGGGCTGCAAGACAGCTCGGCTCCATCACCCATCCCGCACAAAATAACGACAAACCCTATGCAAATATTAAAAATATAGACAACACACCAGCAAAGAAACAGGGTAAAACATTTTATTAAAAAACTATTTACATAACGTTGGTTTATAAGATGATGTCAGTAGTGGACCGATGTGTGAATAGATCGAAAACAGCACAAGGCTCCAAGATCCGGATGGCAAGCTCCTGGATGTTGGGTGCCATAGTTTAGAGTTCTGAATTTCAGCCTTTTTCAATGCCTGTGCTTTGTTGAATCAAAATGGCGGCTTGACACAAAGCTGACTCAAGCGTTGCTACTGATGCTATGCAGACCAAAACTGGTTTTCAGTTTGTACATTTTTCTAGATTTTTCAATCCAAGTTTGGTTGACTTTGTAGAACGATGGCTTCAGATTTTCAACATACGGTGTGGTGGCGCTGACTGGGAGGGGGCGCTTCGCTCCTGCCCCCTCCCCAAGTAAGATTTTCATACGTGAAAGTACGTTAATGGTTTTGGTCCCTGAGATGCTTCGATGTCACTGCCATTCTCAAATAGCATAAGTTCTGGATGTTGGGTGCCATAGTTAAGAGTTCTGAGCAGTGCTTGTAACACTGTCTGAAGCTTATTTCCACCTACTGCAGCTTCACTATTCTCAAAGTAAGTGAGTGTCGTTTGTGGACCTGACTGCATTAGAAAACAATGTGATATGTTACCTTCCTAAACAGCTTGACGGAGGCCCCTGAGGGGCGGTGTGATGGCCATGGACTCGGAGAAGACGCTTGGCTCCGACACCCTCCCCAAGTCTTATAGCACTGGTGTAGCCTGAGATCGCCCCCGACATAGGCGGCCGGCTCCCGGGGTCCGGCGGCACTTTTTGCCTTTTGATGACTCTTCAATTCTGGACCTTGTCCCACAATCCGTTTGACCTGAAGACAAGCTGTAGTGGGGCGCCCCTTTATCGTTTTAGTTGCCATTCCGCCCGCTTTTGCTACACTGTGCCTCTTCCGCCATTCAGCTGTTTACCGCCCGCTCTTGCGACTACAGCGTCTCGCTCACCATGTAGTTGAGATGCGCCCGCTCTTGCGCTGCAGCGATAGGCGGCTGCCACAGGACTCTCAAAATGGCGGCCGGCTCTTCGGTTTTGGGCCTGGTCCACTAAAATGGCCCTGGGACACCTTGGAACTCGGACGCTTGTCTGCTAGGGCTTGGGTCCCATTCTCGAAAAGCGTCCCCTCAGCCGTGAAGATTCTACAAAAGTCTTGGGGGCCTCCGACTCCCGCAGGCTTCTGGTGGGGAGCGGCTGCCATGATTGCTCGTGGAATGGCCACGACGGAGCTACGAGATGGTAGTGGTCTCATGCTGACGCCAGCTTTAGTCTGAAACATCCAGAAACACTATAGACTACCAATTCGATCAGTTCCGGTAGCGCCCCAACATGACCCGGAAGAGAAGAACTTGCCCTCCCCTCTTTGACTGATGGTTCTTGTTGCCTGTCCCCTCTGTTGTCATTTAACAGAACTTTTTGGACTGCTGAAAGGGGTTGTGTTCTGAACGCTGGTTGGTGGAGACATTTAGACTATATTCTTGACCTACGTTGTCGCGTAATGCGTTTTATGACACGCCGCGTTAGCGCACCCGGAAGTGATCCGAGGCGCGGCGCGCAGCGCGTAACGTAAGCATAACAGGTCATGTGACTTGTTAATAAAACTTTTCATTGGTTCATTTTACTTTTGTTAATTTAATGATGAAAAGCTTGGTCATATGACCTAAAAATTACGCTTTTTATTATTTTCGAACAATATTTTTTTTCAAACATATGTTATAATATTCCAGGCTAATGTACTTTCCCGGAAAATTTACAACTGTCTTGCAAGTAAAATATATTCCTTTTTCGAGAAAAAGGGCGTTTCTTCCTTCCATGACGGAGCCGTTGAGTAAAAGAGATTCGGCCTGCTGTCTTAGTCGCCGATACGCCTGATTATCAGATTCTTATCGATCACTTTATGTTGCAGACATGAAAAACACAACTGCCCTTGACCATTTATCTTTACTGCGTTCCTACATATTATACCTTTTATCCGTCATGTAATTGGACTGCTTTATTTCACTTGCCTTTTACTGATTCGAAAACAGTCACTAAAAGTAAAAACTTTACAAATGTAAATACTACTACCGTGTTTTGTTTTAAAAACCTTTATTGTGAAAATGTCAGTATACAAATACGGGCCTATAACCACGTGGGCCGGCCACGGAGCAAACTGAAATCGTATATGATGAGGAGACATTTACATTGTAGAAGAACGTAACGAGCGGGCCATTAGGTGACAAGAACAAAGGTGTCTAACAGTTGCGGAATCGGTGGACGTACATTTTGTAATTAAAATACGACAGGGCCACTTACAATAACATTTTCTAGATATACATTTGCGGGCAAGGAGTTACGAGTCCCATTTATACCGGCGCCATTTTGGGCGAGGCCGGGCAGGTCCAAGATATAGTCAAAATGTCTCCACCAACCATCGGCCAGACCAGAACCCCTTTCGGCCCTTTATGCTACAAGATGGTGTCTTCCATTCAGAAAATATTGGTGGCAGCATTTTGAAAGGAAACAGAAACAGCCGTTCTCCTAGTGAGTTTCACATTGTTACATTTAGGAAGAATGTTGAAGAGTAGTATGTGGAAAATCTGAAGCCATTTTTCTACAAACTCTCAATCAGACTTGGATGGAAAAAAAAAACCTGAAGAATGTACAAACTGAAAACCAATTTTTGTCTGTATAGCACCAACAGTAACGCTTGAGTCAGCTTTGTGTCAAGCCGCCATTTTCATTCAATCAATAGCGTCCCCCTGCACACATTCAGGGACCTGGTCGTGTCTTCAGATGAAACGCATTGTAGGAAAAGAAGCAGAAAGGAAAAGGAAAAAAGTTCCGCCGGACCTAGTGAAGCTGCAGCAGGTGCAAATAAGCTTCAGACAGTCTTACAAGCACTGCTCAGAACTCTCAACTGAGGCACTCAACATCCAGGACTTGCCATTCGGATCTTGGTGCCTTGTGCTGGTTCCGACCTATTCACACATCGGTCCACTACTGACATCACCTCATAAGCCAACGGGGCACCCCACGCCGACTTTCGGCGCAGCATTGTAGGATGGCCACACCAGTGCGGCAACTTGCTGGACACAACATCGGGGCCATCCAGATCTCGGCGCGTTCGACTCACTGTACCGCAACAGTGACCGCAACTCAGCTGGACACGCCGTCTTTCGGCGCAGCATTGTAGGATGGCCACACCAGTGCGGCAATTTGCTGGACACCACCTCGGTGCCATCCGGATCTCGGCACGTTCGAGTCACTGTACCGCAACAGTGACCGCAATTCAGCTGGACACGCCGTCTTTCGGCGCAGCATTGTAGGATGGCCACACCAGTGCGGCAATTTGCTGGACACCACCTCGGTGCCATCCGGATCTTGGCGCGTTCGAGTCACTGTACCGCAACAGTGACCGCAATTCAGCTGGACACGCCGTCTTTCGGCGCAGCATTGTAGGATGGCCACACCAGTGCGGCAATTTGCTGGACACCACCTCGGTGCCATCCGGATCTCGGCGCGTTCGAGTCACTGTACCGCAACAGTGACCGCAACTCAGCTGGACACGCCGTCTTTCGGCGCAGCATTGTAGGATGGCCACACCAGTGCGGCAATTTGCTAGACACCACCTCGGTACCATCCGGATCTCGGCCCGTTGTGCTGCCTTCGGCCTATTCGCACATCGGTCCGCTACTGACGCCGCCTCACGTGCCAACGGATTTTCTACGCTTTTTGTAGCCCTATGCCGCATAACAGGTCATGTGACTTGTTTATAAAACTTTTCATTGGTTCATTTTACTTTTGGTTTCCTAAAGATGGAAGGCTTGGTCATATGACCTAAAAATAACACTTTTCATTGGTTTAGAACATTTTTTTTTCCCAAACGATGAAAGCCCCACCTTGTTTCTGGATCATTCAGACTGAAGCTGGCGTCAGCATGAGAGCACCACGATCTCGTGGCTCCGTCGTGGTCATTCCGCGAGCAATCATGGCAGCCGCTCCCCACCGGAAGCCTGCGGGAGTCGGGGGCCCCCAAGACTTTTATACAATCTTCACGGCTGAGGGGACGCTTTTCGAGAATGGAGCCCAAGCCCTAGCAGGCAAGCGTCCGAGTTCCAAAGTGTCCCAGGACCATTTCAGTGGACCAGGCCTAAAACCGAGGAGCTGTCCGCCATTTTAAGAGCCATGTGGCAGCCGCCTATCGCTGCACTGCAAGAGTGGGAGCAACTCAACAACATGGTGAGCGAGACGCTGTGGCCGCAAGAGCGAGCGCAACTCAGCTAGATGGCCGCCACCTGGGGAGGCCCGTTCACGCCGGCTCCCCCACGCCCCCCCCCCCCCCGGGCCGCCGCACGCCAATTTTCGGAGCAGCATTGTAGGATACCAAAACCAGTGCGGCAGTTTACTGGACATCACCTGGGTGCCTGTCGTACATGTTGTGTCAGCCATGTGACACCGGACACAGACCGCTACTGACGAGGCCTCCCCCCGCACCACCCGGGACGCCCCACGCTGTTTTTCTGTGCTGCATTGTAGGATCCCTAAACCAGTGCGGCACCCAGGCGACATCACCTGGGTGCCGTCCAGAACTCTGCACGTTGTGCTGCCTTGGGACTATTCGCACAACAGACCGCTACTGACGAGGCCTCCCCCCGCCCCACCCGGGACGCCCCACGCCAATTTTCGGAGCAGCATTGTAGGATCCCTAAACCAGTGCGGCACCCAGGCGACATCACCTGGGTGCCGTCCAGAACTCTGCACGTTGTGCTGCCTTGGGACTATTCGCACAAAAGACAGCTTCTAACCATTGTTGCTTTTTGTGTTGAGAAATGTTTAAATGTTTTTAGTTTTTGTTCCGTTCGTTAAAGTTAGTAGTTAATAAAGTTTTATAACCTTACTTTGTTGGAGTGTTATCTATTTTTTTAAAAACGGGTGAATGGGGCCTTGAATCGGGTTATTGTCATGAGTGGGCTTTGGAAGTGTCCTGCTGCAGGATCGGACATTTCAAACTCAAATGCACGTTCTTTTTCTTACCTTTCCGAAGCATGGAGCGCAATAGCAGGCAGAGAAAGGGTGATGCACGTGTTGAACACTACCTGACCTGGCAAGTTGCTGGCAGTGCCCCCCCGCCCGCTCCTGAAAGAGGGCACACACACACCGCCGCCCCGAGTACTTCACAAATCTTTAAAAGACCATGCGCTTGTTCATGAGGCTTAAATGATTTATCACCTCTTCTAGAACCCCTGCATCGACCCTCTGACGTTTCATGGAAAAATTACCATGTAACACAATACCAAGCCCTGTCAGCTGAAACCCCCAAGGAATCGTGGGGCATATTATCAAGGGGGTTTATCTCCGCTTTTTTGGCTTTAAAAGCCATGAAAGCGGAGATAAAATTATTTCCCTATTACCAAGCTGTCGCTAACACCAGTTAGTGACAGCTAAAAGGAGATAGCGACCATCTTGGGCCCCGCTTTGCATGTCAGTGATACTTATCACTAATGACATGCAAAGTGGCGTGCCAAGATGTTAGCGACTGGAAACAGTCCCTAACATCGCTACCTTCTATTACCAACTTTTGGAGATATTCGCGCTAAGCGCGAATATCTCCAAAATCTAACACCTGCCCTGAGCAGTTCTTAGCCATGTTATCCAATGGGAGGTGGATAACATGGCTAAGAGCATTAGATCGATAATACATGAATATCGCTGACTTTTCACCTGCCCTGAGCAGTTCTTAGCCATGTTATCCAATGGGAGGTGGATAACATGGCTAAGAGCATTAGATCGATAATACATGAATATCGCTGACTTTTCTGCGATAATAGCAAGGTTTATCTGCGATAAAAATCGCCGATGTGCGGCGATAATTTTTGTCTCTAAACAAGTTAGAGACAAAAATTATCGCTAGTTGTTTGTAATATGCCCCCGGGTTTTTGCTTGCAGAAATCGGGAGGCGGGAGACTAGCACTGAAATCAGTACTCACACGCCTGAATCAGGAGGATTGGCATGTCTGAATTCTCTACAGCTGGGGCCATAAACTACATCCGCAGGGTTAGGTGATAGCCTGGGACCAGCCTGGCATCTAAAATGGCTGCCGTGCACGACAAAATTGTGGCATTCGAAAAAAGGCAAGATGGCGCAGCCGCTGGAAGAGATGTATCAACATATATCAGCCTCCTCAGCCACCCTCAGGAAACATAGGGGATTAGGATACGTCTCCCGCACCCCCTTATACCTAGTACTTTAATTAACGAAGCACAAAATGGCGAATTCCCGTTTCGCTACCAGTTTGCGGCCCAGTTCGCGGCCCGTGAAGCGCTTCTACCGTGAAAAATAAATTTTTTTTTATTTTCCCCACGGGACCCTTTAATAACCCCAACAACATTCCTAGGGGGTCAAGAGGGGGATACCTTGCCCCCTTTCATTAAATTCCCCCTTAGTTTTTCACCTTTTCTTCTCTCTCGATCCTACCGAGAGACAAGATGGCGGCCGCTCCGGACTGTCACGCAGCAAAAAAAAAAAAAAGCTCACGCACAGCCGCTGGAAGAGATGTATCAACATATATCAGCCTCCTCAGCCACCCTCAGGAAACATAGGGGATTAGGATACGTCTCCCGCACCCACTTATAACTAGTAATTTAATTAACGAAGCACAAAATGGCGAATTCCCGTTTCGCTACCAGTTCGCGGCCGCGCTTCTACCGTGAATTAAATTTTTTTTTTTTTTTTTTGGACCCTCCTAGGCCCTTTTAAAACCTCCACATAAAACCTAGGGGGTCAACGAGGATCTACTATGCCCCCTTATGGTAATTTCCCCCTTTGTTTTGCCCTCCTCTTGTCTCTCGATCCTACCGAGAGACAAGATGGCGGCCGCTCCGGACTGTTTAGAATGTTGACAGACACCGGAGGGCCAATCAGCTTCTCATCGCAAAGTTCCGTTACGCGAAAGGTTCGCTAACCGGATAGCTGCCCGGAGCGCTGTTACAGATATATATCTTGATTTAAACGTTAATTTCTCAAAATCCACTGAAGCACATATATTGAGACCTAGCAAAAGCACATCGGGCTAACAGTCCCTACAATTTTGCCAACTTTCGTGAAAATCCATTCAGCCGTTCGGGCTAAAAGTGAGTCCAACCGCCCTATGGAAATTAACATGGGAAAAACGTGTTTTGGGACCCCCTTTTTTCTCGGCCCCCCCTCCACAAAACCCCCCCAAATTTTCAAGGGCTGCTCAGAAACAAAATGTGCCATTTTCCTGAAAATTTCAGCCAATTCCGTCCACAAACGCCAAAGTTATTAGGCATAGAATTTTCAGAAATCCCATAGGGAAAAAATCCTAACTATATATACCTACTGGCGACCGCCAGTAGGTAATATATATATATATATATATATATATACATATATATATATATATATATATATATACAGTTAGTTCGAATCTTAACAAGGTAATGATTTGTAGAACAGACAAAGCGAACCCAAATGATGGTGCAATTCTAGTTTATTTCATGCCCAACACCACCGCCACCATAACGCATTTCATCCTGCGTGGAGCCTTGATCACATTACACCGCTGTGTCCTTGTGGTTTACTTTGAGGAGTGGCTTGTTGGATATATATATATATGGCATGTGAACAAGGGCTCTGGGAGCCCGAAACGCGTTATGCACTCTCGCACAACTTGAGCAAATAAAAGAAGAAACTTAATATCTGGTCCTGTGGTCTATATATATATATATATATATATATATATATATATATATGTATACATGTATATATATATTTATATAATAAGGTAATATACTTACGGTACCAATACTTACAATGCTTGGTAAAGGCATGTGCAGTAAAGCCACAAATACTTACCTATGATGTGAGGACATGCATGGTAAAGGATGAATGGTAGGATCATTGCGTGATTGTGTGATTAAGGCATCATTGTAAAAGCTGTTTCCCCAGAAACACTGATGAATTATTTATCAGCAACTGCTGTAGGTGAGCCACAGTTTTATAATCTGGATAGGTCCAGAGAATTTTGGAGAGAATTATGAAAAAGTCCTTTGTCAATTTCTCTAAAGGAAGGTCTAAAGGCACCAGTGTCTCTTCTGCTTTGACAAAGCAGGCTGATCCACACATTCTAAATTTTTTCCAGGGGCAGGATAAATGAACAAGATTCTTGACCATGCACAAAGACTTCATTGAAATAGTAGAGGCAGCGGCATCATGTGACCCAGGCTCGAGAAGAGCAGCCTGAGGCCCTCAAGTTCTGCTGGCTCATTGACACGTGGTTTGAGGCTTATATTAGGCTTTTCCCCGATGATAGTGTTGTTTCAACAATTGGGCTGTATGCTCTAGATTGTCATATGCCTAGCACACATGTTTATTTATCTATTGATCTATTGACATTCTACAGTGCTTTATGAGTTATCTTTTGTAATTATTATTTATTATTTGTGTACTATGAGTTGCCAGCAAATTCCTTTATGCTATTCATGTTTTTCACATTTGCCTATGAAAGCATTTTGTTCAAACCAGATTAGGATGCATTGCAGTTTTAAATATTGAATGGCACAACTCGCAGGGTGTGACATACACTACTTAGACATGGGAAGTGATGGAGCAGTTGGTGAGTGGATCTTACGTCTGCTGTAACAGTGAAGGTAAATTCATTATGTTTAGAGTTTTCCAGTAAGCAGTAAATGTTACTCTGTCAAAGAGATG
Source organism: Lissotriton vulgaris (assembly GCF_964263255.1). Lineage (NCBI taxonomy): Eukaryota > Metazoa > Chordata > Amphibia > Caudata > Salamandridae > Lissotriton > Lissotriton vulgaris. The sequence goes on along the minus strand of NC_141699.1, from coordinate 481,536,804 downwards.
TGCTCCACCATCAGAAGAGCAATGTGGCGGATGAACACTCCAGTGAAAAATCCAAAACTTAATTTGTGCCTTGCTTTCAGTTGGTGGGTACTGGAACTAATTTGTGGGAACTTGTTTTTCATAAAATAATGATTTTGAACCACAGTAATAGAGAGAAAGGAAGAAAAGAAAGAAGAGACATATAGGAAAACCAGAAAAAGGGAGAAAGCAGGCATGAAAAATAATCTGCAACAGTGAGATGAAGAGACAGGAGCTGTAGGATAGAGGACTGAGGAGCAGTCAAGTACTAGGCAAGTCATGAGGTGCAGTCAAGTACTAGGCAGCTTTGTTGTTCGGCAACCTTGGTTTTCAGCATCTTGGAAAGCAGGCTCCGAAAAAAAATTCAGCACATGCACTTACTCATGGATCAGTAACTCCACATTGGATGCATGATTCACAGCAATGTATAGCAGTTATCCCTGATACCTTGGAGGAGAAAGAGCTGTTTCTAATTGTTCTGGAACATTGCTAGAGACACACTCCGACGGGTCTTTTATGCAGCATGGAAGTGTGACGGGGAGCACATCATTAATGCACAGTCAATTTAGGAGCGCCGATTCCTGATACATACCAAAGGACAATTGAGGACAGTAAAAAATAACTGAACATAAAGACACCTCAACACGAGTGCATAGAAATACAAATGAAACAGCATAAATCCAAATCTACGCACCCAATGCAAACTTTGCAACGTGAACAGAATCAATAGCTCGAGAAGGAGGAAACAAACAATCAGGAAACAAGAGTCCAAACTTTCCTGCATTGAGGGTTGGTGAATGAAGAGCATTTAAATGTATCTCTACACTATAACTAAAATGACATCCCGAAGATAATAATAAGCATTTCAAATCAAGAGGAAAGGTGTCAGTCATGGAGTCTTCCTAAGAAGTCTCTCCACTATTGAGATGGGTCAAGCAACATAAAGCCACCATCGCAAGAGGAAGAGCTCATTCTGAGATGCTACCTCTCCAGAGGCAAAGAAGATGTGGGCACTATCCCTAATTCCAACAACCAGTTATCCACAGGTAAAATTCCCATGGTGCACTTCTCTCATGTACAGTCATGAGCATATTTTCCACTGTGTTCTCCATGTGCATCCATTGCAACAATTCGTCCTTGGCTCCCTTGCCTTCTCCCGTGTGAAACTAACTTCTCTCCCTTATCACCTCTAAACGATGTAATTGTAACTTCTTCTCTCCTTGCTTAGCTGCTAAAACAAAGACATTACTTTTTCCATAAAGAACACTACTCAACTTGCAATTCAGAACATGAGAAAGAACAACTTCCACACTGCACACGAAAGTCAGAACATTAATCCTAAAGCGAGAGTTTTTCAGGGGGTTTGCATTTCTGGCCCACAGCTTTAGTTAACATAAGACCGTGTCATTTAAACAATACCAGATGCATAACTACATTTTATTTCAACTAACACATTTTACCAAATGATAGAAAGTATTATTATTAAACACATCTAATACATTAGTAATATCAAACTGCACAACACCATTTCTTCACATTAGCATTTTCTGTCACATTTATTTCCTAAATTAACTCTTCACACTGCTAGTCAATAAACTAAAATTTGTCATATAGATACACTAACACTGTTCATGATTTTACCACTCACATTTACACAAGACATGATTATATATAGGTACCCTCTACACGTGATTATGATGCACCCCTACAAATGAGTAAAATGCAAATACGAAATTTTCACTCCATCAGGGGCAGAGTAGTTTCTTCCAACAGAAAATCCATGCTATACCTTTTTTTTTTTTACAGATTTTAAATGCTACAGTAAATCAATAAACCATGTTTTTCTTTTTTAAGGCATGATATGCATTAATTGTGGTCAACCTATAGCAATAATCTTATCGCATCAGAATGCTACTTCTTTAAAGTAATTGATGACATTGGATTCCAGCCAATGGACAAGTCAATAGAATGATGTGGGTAATAGTAATAGTAACTGTAACAGGGTTTCTTGTGTATAGCACTTGCTACTGTAGCTGGTCATTTCATAGTACCGTAATTTATATACGTTTCTATTACTCAGTTTAGCCGTTCATTTTATCGACCTTTAAGGGGAAATCATGGGCTCTGATGCCTCTCAAGATGTGTGACCTATTGTTTACACGGAGACCCCAGCGGCAAGATCTTAACTCACTGAGACTTTTAATAGGCTTTAAGAAAGAATATTGGTTTTTGGGAGAAGGTGAGAAGACCTGGCCTCTAGACTGGAAGAAGTGGATAGACAAATGACGATTTAACGTTAGCTAAAGGTTTCAATTCAAGTCTGGACAGAAAAGACAATACAGTGGAAATTGCTACCGAATTCCTCTTTTACTAAGTGATTAGCCTCAATTAGCACAGTTGTTTTCAATTTCCACAATAAATGGAAATAAAATAAGTAAAAAATAGTTTTGAATGGAAATGTGTAAAAGAATAGGAGAAGACGGCAACACTACATGTACTCTACGGAAGCTATGTTATAATTTGATGGACAGATTTTGGATGTTAAGATTTTACGTAAAGAACCGTTCGTCCAGTATAGTTCATCAGAAGCCACTTAGGACCTGATTTATATTTTAGTGGATGCAGTGCAGTCTGTCAGAGTGGCTGAGGACATCACCTCCCCCACCCTGATAGACTACCGTCTGCCACATTTAGAGATGGCACTAGCTCAGTGGTCATCTTTGTATTCTGAAAGGATCCACTGTCTTGGCGGTTCCTTTCACTGTGCAAAAAAAGTTGGTGGCTTTTGATTTTGACGGTTCCCCACCAAATGTTTACAAAGCGGCGGGAGTTTGTTTCAGAAAAACAGAAAAATTATGACTCCCACACCACGCTACTTACCTGACCTTACTGCCAACGGGCATTGCCGTGAGGGGAACGGCGGGAGCAGCACACGCAGCAGCACACGCCGGGAGGCGAAGGGAGGCGTCCCGAGAGAACGGACCACACTCCCCAGCACTCCCTCTGCCAGCAGCGCCCGTGACGCGCAGGGAGCCCCGGAGGCGCCAGATAAAGCCTGACCCCCCGGGAGCCCAGTGGGGGAACACCACGCTACTTACCTGACCTTACTGCCAACGGGCATTGCCGTGAGGGGAACGGCGGGAGCAGCACACGCAGCAGCACACGCCGGGAGGCAAAGGGAGGCGTCCCGAGAGAACGGACCACACTCCCCAGCACTCCCTCTGCCAGCAGCGCGCCCGTGATGCGCAGAGAGCGCCGGAGGCGCCAGATAAAGCCTGACCCCCGGGAGCCCAGTGGGGGAACACCACGCTACTTACCTGACCTTACTGCCAACGGGCATTGTCGTGAGGGGAACGGCGGGAGCAGCACACGCAGCAGCACACGCCGGGAGGCGAAGGGAGGCGTCCCGAGAGAACGGACCACACTCCCCAGCACTCCCACTGCCAGCAGCGCGCCCGTGACGTGCAGAGAGCGCCGGAGGCGCCAGATAAAGCCTGACACACCCTCTCGCCCCGCGAGTCGCGCGCGGGAGCGACCGGGAGAAGCCCGGGACAAGGGCGGGGCCGTCTGTGGCCGTCAGGGGCCAGAAGAGGCCGGGCAGGGCCACCCCCCTTGGCTCGGCTCGAACTGTGAGTACTGTTTAACCACACACCGTGGAAAATCCTTTTGTTCCCCTTGTTTTAAATAATAATCACCTGTGACTGTCAATCAAGCCCTGAAATGTCAGTCCAAAGTACACTACCGGACAATTACTTACTGAAAGTGGTCTCCAAAATCAACAGCGACAGAAGGAAATCACTAGGAAAAAGTACTATTGCTGACCCCCCTTTGATCCCGTCTGCTGATGCAAATAACCATATTAACTCTGATAATACTGTTAATGAGATGGTCGCTCCTGTTGAGCTTGATAATAGTATCAATAGTATTAATGTTGAAGTGACCAAGGTTTCAGACAAGTCGATAGTGGGGGATGATGACCAATGTGGTAATGTTGGGGGGACACCTCAGCAATCTGGGAGGGCTTCCAAATTTATGCGAGCCTGTAGAAAAACAGCCCCCAAGCGAGGTAGTCATATCTCAAGAAAGAAAAAAGACACCATACAATTGGAACATACCGAGGACTTAGGAACTCCGACCCAAGATAAATATGTTTCCATTAAGCCTGACCAAATTGACTCACTAATGAGTACTATTCTCAGTAAATTTAGTATGGTGGTAGAGCCATTGCTAACTAAAATAGGAGATCTCCAGGAGGAAGTAGCTAGGTTAAGGGGTATGGTGGGCAAGCATGCTGACAACCTAGAAAAGTCTTTAGCCCACATCAAAAAGACAACTTGTCCAGCCACTGCTCCCACTAAAAACAAGGAGCAGCCACAAGCCTCAACTAGTGCCCCTCCCATTACCACTAGGAAACACTCTTCTAAAGAACCACTGAAACCACTACCCACATTGACTCAGGAGGCAGGTAGATCTTCAAAGCAATCTAACAATGGGGTAACAAGCACTTTGCCGGGTGTCAAATTATCAGCCCCCATGCAAGTATCGGCACCTGTGGTGCCAGTTCCATCTGATACGACGGGAGGATCTAATGGGGTGTCCACTAGGATATGTAGACGCCCAGTTGATCTTCCACCCAACTGTGTACCTTACGTTGTGGTATTAACTAACGTCCCCATCCTCACTCAGCCCCCAAATTATTATGAGACACCTGATTCCTTGAGGAATAAAACCATCTCCTGGTTAAACCGTCATTGTGGCTATCCAGTCGGCTATTCCGACCAAATTATTTCCATCAGAAGAGTCAACTGGATAGGTAATACCAAAAAAGTCGGTGGGGGGGATTGTGTGATAATTAATTTTAAGCACCCACAACATGTGGCGACTGTCTTGCTTAGAGCGGCCGCAATCACACAGTCGGAGACTGAAGTAGTTGCTAGACCTTTGGGCTACTTTTATAATCATCTTGGTGGACAACCTCCCGCTAACTGTAAGGAGAGGGTACCGAGTAATTCTACCTATCCATCTATGGTAAACAGACCAGTGATACCTAATTTCTTCTTTGGTCCACAAAATGGTCTATTCACCCCACCGTTGCATATGGGGAATTCTATGTTAGGGGGGAATGTTTCCTTAATGCATACCCCCAACCCATTTGTACCTTTTGGTAGCACCCCTTTGTACGATAATGGAATGGTTTACCAGGTCCCAACCCAGAACAGGTTTCAGTCCCTGAGTTACCTAGATCAGAATGACTGACATGAGATTGACCCTCCTAGGGATGTAGGAAATAGTACCCTTAATGAAGAAGCTATTTTGTCAATAGATGAAACGGGTAATGATGTGTGCTTGAACTGTACGTTGACAGGGGGTGACATCCCAAATTTTATACCAAACATAGAGCCTTTTATTATAGAGAATAACATGTCCATACCTAGTGTTGAACAGCCTAATGTTAGCCAAGAGAGAGTGAAGGTAACTTGTCCCATTGCTAGCTGGAACATTGCTGGAATTGCGGGCAAGGAGGATGCATTAGGCTGGAAGGATTTTGTGCATCTATTCGATATCCTGTGCTTACAGGAAACCTGGTGCAAAAATTTCAAAGGCATTGATGGGTATGTGTCTTATGAGCTCCCAGCACTGCCCTCAACCCTTGGTAGAGCTAAAGGTGGGTTGATGGTGCTAATTTCTGTCAAATTACCCATCACAGTGAAAAAATTTGTTAATGTGGGGGCGCATTCGCAAATTCTATGGCTTACACAAGAAATTGGCAGAAATATCCTTTTGATAAATTTCTATAATAATGTTTTTGATAACACTGGATACGTAGCAATTAATGAATTAGATACGGCAGTGAATAATTTCGTGAAGAATTTTAATGGTATATTTGAGTTCATTTTGTGGGGGATTTTAATGTTCCTGTGTGCCCATTATCCACCCAGAAGGTTTGCGGTGTGTATAACCGACTGGGGGAAGCTGAAGTCCATTTTCCTCATCACGCCTACGGGGAAACCTTGAATAATTTTCTGATACAATATGACATGGAAATTATGGTAACGCTAAAAATGACATGGGTGAAAATATACCAACTTTTAAAGGAAGGGTCGCGAATACCACTATTGATTTTATGTGCATGTCTTCAACCATTGCTCCGCTATGCCCAATGCCCAAGGTGATAGATATTATGTTGAGTGACCATAACTGTTTGATTACTGAATTAACTTTCTGGAAAAATGATCATGTCTGTGAACAGGGTATCATTGCCAATATCGAACCGCATAGACAGAATGGACATAGACTGAGGTGGAAAGGGGAAAAAGCGGACATAACATCAGATTCCATTATTTCTAGTTGCCTGATGGAGATCACGGCAATCTTAGAACAGGAAGACACCTCGTCCGACAGTATCGATCACTTTAACAGGATTAATTCAATCATCAATAAAAAGTTTACTAAAGCGGCTGGGTCTAAATCTAGGTGTATAAGGGGCTGGTTTGACCATGCTTGCTCTACTGCCCGGAATAACATTAAAGAGGCTCTTGCAGCAAAACCAAGGGACAAGGATCTGGTGGTCCAACTTAGACAGGGATATAACACTACCCTCAAACGTAGAAAAGCTGAATTACAGCAAGAAGCCTGGGATAATCTCACCCAAGCTGCGGACACGAATAATTGTACCCTGTTCTGGTCCACGGTGAACAGTCCATTCCTAAAAGATGACAAGGTCCCAGAACTCACATCTAATGTGAGCATGGACTCGTGGATCCAGCATTTTTCTAACATCTTTGACTCTAGTAATTTAACAGATTTCCATGGAGAAAGTTGGCCCATCCTAGCCTTAGATATTACCATTGGAGAAACCATGGCTAGTATAAGATCTAGTAAAGGAGGTAAGGCCCAGGGGCCGGATGGCGTTCCCATAGACGTGTATAAGACTGCGCCAGATATTAGGGGTCCACTGCTTACCAAAATCTTTAATACAGCTATCTGCTGTAAAATACCGTCTACTTGGGAAGAGTCAATAATCATCCCCATTTATAAGAAAGGAGACCGGGGGGATGCTAAAAATTATCGACCTATATCCTTACTGGACTCATCTGTTAAAATTATGAGTAGGGTCCTCCTTGTAAGACTAGAGGAGTGGGCAGAATCTAACGAGATCCTAAGTAATTGCCAGTTTGGCTTTAGGAAAGGCCGCGGTACTATTGAACAGTGCCTGAACTTAGAGCTACTAGTGGGAAAATACACCCAGGCGAAAAAAGGTTCGCTTTATCTATGTTTCGCTGACCTTAGTAGCGCTTTTGATTTGGTAGATCACGCAATATTATGGGCCAAATTATTGGAAATGGGTGCACCTGAAGGCATTATATATTTCTTAGCCCGACTGTATGAAAAGCTCCGCACCAGCGTCCGCTATGGACCCAATGGGGAGTGTACTCCTAAGTTTGGGATTGGAAGAGGTATTAGACAGGGGTGCGTTTTAGCACCCCTGCTTTTTACCCTCTTTATTAATGAGGTTGAATCTGCCCTGCAGGCAGTCGCTGCGGATGCCCCTAGAGTCAATAACTTTAACATACCTGTATTACTCTATGCGGACGACACAGTGTTACTGTCTAGGACACCCCTGGGTCTCCAACGTCTGATGGATTGTTTTGTATCCTTCATTAAGAATAGGAAACTGGTGATCAATAAGTCTAAGACATATGTAATGGAATGTAGTTCGGGAAAAGCAAAAATTAGAGGTAAAACCCACTATGTTATTGATGGTGAACCAGTTAAAAAAGTTGAAAATTTTTGCTATCTGGGAATTACCTTTTCTAATAATGGGAGTTGGGCCACTAACCATAAAGTAGTCAGAACTAAGATGATTAGGAGTTCTAATGGGGTCTTTTTGTTTGCCAAGAAGTTGGGGAATAGACGTATTAAAGACATGTTAAACATCTACCAAGCTAAATGTCTCTCTGCGGCCCTTTATGGGGCAGGTGTTTGGGGCGTGTCATCTGCTAAGAGCCTTCAGGTAGAGGAAAACCTCTTCCTGAAAAAGCTTTTGTGTTTACCCAAGTCTACTTCCAATTCCTTGGTTCATAACGAAACAGGGATCCAAGCCCTAAATGATCTGATTATGTTAAGGCCCATACTATTGTGGCGCTCTATCTGGCTCAGTGATGGTACCTCATTGAACAGAGCAATTATTAAGGACTGTTTTTTACTGGACCAGCACTTAAAGATCCCCTGGATCAAATATATTATTGAATGTTCACAAAAATTATTTGGGATCAATGTGCTGATGGACCCTTACAGTCTCTCGGAAATCCCCAAATCTAATGTGAAAACAATCTTTTTAAATCACTGTAATGAAAGGCATCTTCTAGAGGATTCCAAGTTAACTACATGTGTACTGTACAATAGCATGAATGAATTTATTGGTTTTAGCCCATGTCTGTCACAGGTAACAAGAACCACGCACCAGTTTGTACTAACCAGAATGAGGATGGGTATAGTACATTATCTGGTTGCGTGCCCAAACATTAAAATGCGCCCTACTGGCCCCTGTGAATGTGATAATAAAACTGAACAAAGCACTAAGCACTTTTTATTAACATGCGAACTGTATAGGGAGTTACGGAAATTCTACTTGAAGCCATTATTTAATAGATTTGGAGTGAGAAATACTACGGATGCTATGAGACTGCTTTTTAATTTGAATCATCCGGATATTAGCTTTTTTACCGCTTCTTTTTTGCTTAAAGCTATTAGCGCCAGGAAAAGTATGCGTTTTTAAATCATTTTTAAATATTTATTCCATCCCCCTCTGGATATTTTGTATCATGTGTTATTTCTCGGAGATATGTATTGTTTAATGTATTGTTTGTAATTAATAATTGTATATTTTATATCATGTGTTTTCTTTAATGAATTATGTATGACTTGTCTGTATTATATGTGCTTTTATGGACATGTTTTTTAAATGCTCCGAATAAAGCTTTATGAAATGAAAATGACTCCCACACCTTGGGAATTTTCTCCCAGGGTGAGAAGTCTTCATATTTGTTTCTGTCCCTCACCGTTTCTGACATTGAGGACCTGGAAAAAATTCATTATGCCAACCACTATAAATAGGAAAGTTGGTGTAATGGCAGCCGGACCAAGTGTTTTGCAGACAGGGTACTCTGTTGCATTTGCGATGCAGTACCCTGTCTGCCAAGCTCTAAATCAGGCCCTAAAGGCAAAAATTGATTACAATATTATTAGCAACGAAATCTTTCCTGGGCAGTTGCCTTTTCCATACTCTGAGAAAATTTGTGTTTAAGATTCTGCAGGTGTCAGTCATTAGTCCTGCAAAATCTGTGTCATACTGCATACTGTTGTGTTCTTTGTTCTCCACCACCTTCTTACTAAACTATCTGAAGCAACCCTATTCAACCCAACCCAACACATGCATGCATGTAATGTGGAAAGTGAATGGAAAAGATGACAGGTGCCAGCACTATTTTAATGATTTTGATGCTAAACTCACAAGAGGTCCACTTGGCAAACTTCAAAATGTGCCGAATCATGCCATGTGTCAGGAATTCTATTCAATTGGCTACTCCCTTTCACAATTTATGAAAGAACTAAAGACTTATCTAATCCACCTGGCCTGTCACCTAGGCACACTTGTATAAAAATAGAGGCTACCAATCCTGACATATCTAGCTACTAACAACATTTGTCAATCGCCTAATGCTTGCGATACTCCATTTACAACCGCCTGTTATTTGGGGAGTAATGCTGTAGGTTATGGTTTAACTGATGTATGGCTTTCTATCATACTCTATACAAGAGTAATTCTGCCTACAGAATCTGAATGCACACTCTTATACTGGTAGAGGCATGGTTGATAAGGTTTTTAGCTGTCTGCTGTGAAGTGTGATTCTAAACAAGGCACTCTTGGAGTATGTAGTAACACGCTGAAGAGGGTCCTAAATCTACGCATTAATTCAACAGACTGCAAGTCGTTTCTAAGCAGTGGATAGGTTTTTACAAAGGGAAAAAGTGGTATCATGAGAAACCTTTACCTAAAAGTAAGACTGTGGCTCTGATTGTGAGTGGACGGTAAATTGTGATTCCTGACCAAACACCTTTTTGCCCAGGGATCACAATTATAAGGGTTGTGTAGACTATTTCACTTAATATTCATCACACACGAAACATTTTGTAACACCCTCTTGTTTGATTTATCTGGTGCAATAAATATTGCATACGGAATTAGGCACTGTAGGATAGATTTACATGCCCCATGCTCCACTTTTGCGTCACTTTTCCCTTGTTAAAAGTGACGCAAAAGTGGCTCAAGGGGTTGTAAATCTGCCTCTAAGCATCGAGTTACAAGTAAAGGTGCTAATATTTCCACCTGGTAAATAACAATACCCTGGAGTTTGATATTCATTGGTTACAATAAATAGCACCCATTATGAGTTATTGGGGAAAAACATGCAATTTATGGTGTTAACGGTAAATAGCATACACATTCCCCTGTTGAATTTTGGGAGCTAAGACCTACAGAAAATTAATAACTGTTTGGAATTATCAAATACGTTAAATAAAACCAAACTCTTAGTTCCGTCCCGCGCGTGTTTACCGACAGAATGGGATTAACTGACCAACATTTAAACAGGGCCTTAGTGGTATTGCCAAATCCAGGGATAAACAGAAATGCTGCCATTTTATTAATATGACTTTTTCCACCATGTTTATTCATATTCCCCATCCCATGTATTGTCATCTGCTATTTTTTTTAATTCATACGTCTTCTTTGCATTTAAGCTTTTAACATGCTAATTACTGGTCACAAGGTCAGTCAGTCAGTCAGTCAAAATACTTTATTTCGATAAATCAATATCATAAAAAGAGACAATAGCACTATACAGAATACAGACAATCTAAAAAAAATAATTTGTACAGAATAAAATCACAATTAATTAATTTACACAGTCAGAAATGTTTAAAAAGGGTGTTAAAAATTATTGAACTAGAACGTTTAAAATACATTTAAAAAAGACAGATCAATTAAATAGGAATACCAGGTATCATTATTTATAAAAAGGAAGACACATATATCAATTTCATTAAATGTCATTCCCTAAAAAATTCCCGTATTGTAAACATTGTACATAGCTTTCCTCCATTTTAAAATAGCATTTTAAGGGTTATTGGTCGTCTTCCCATTCTTAATTCTAACAGCTCCCACTTGGCAACATGAAACATGATCCTAGGGGTCTGCAATAACTGTAAAAACAGGAGTGCTGGCTTAACTTGAATGAACCCTGCCTCCTTTAGAATAGGAATTAAAAATTTCGCCCTTACAGCTGTCTAATGTCCACAGAACATCAAAAAGTGCATTGTATTCTAGGTCGAAAAGTTGTCACAAGAACACGGCATTGCGTTTTCAGGGGTACTCCACGTTGGAAAATGACCAAGGTTCAGGTGAATCAAATTGAACCGAAATCGGGTCAAAAGGAACCGGTGATATGGTTTATTTACAGTAGTTAGATACAATTCGGGGCCTACTTGAGTACTCATAATGATGTTAGCCCTCACCGTGGGTTTTTTAAATTCCAATTTGTTCCCTCTCCAGGCTTAACATTTCTCCCATTGTGCCCTTAATCAAGGCAATGTCCTTTGTTGTTATGGAAACCGGGCAAAAGAGATGTTTCTATTTTTTAACTGAGGACCCCAGTTCCCTTTCTCATCGAAAGTGATCCCCAAGTATGGGAACGTTGCTACTCTACAAAGTTCTTCTTTGCCACATGTAAAAGTTTTTAGGTTCCTATTTTTGCTATTCCTACCCATTATCATGATTTGAGACTTTTTAACATTTATCTTAAGGTCCAGAGAACCCATAAAGTCTTCAAATACGTCCAAGAGGCGTTGTAAACCAACACCGGTCCGTGAAAGCAAGACGGCATCATCCGCATATAGAAGAACTGGGTTTTTACAAGCTCTCCTATACGCGGGATGTCAAGGGATGCTTCTTTTAACGCTGGTTCCAGTGCATTTATATAAATGGTAAATAGGAGGGGTGCCAGAATGCACCCCTGCCTAACCCCCCTTTCGGAGTTAAAATGACTGGTACAACGACCCTCCGATGTAACCCTAAAGGAGGCTAGAAAGCCAGAATGCAAATCCGCTAGGAGATTTACTAACGCCCTGTCCAGATCTAAATCGATCAAAATTTGCCACAGTTTCGATCGATTTACAAGGTCAAAAGCTGACGAGAGGTCCATGAACCCCAGGTACATGGACCCCTCCTTAGCCCTGGTATATTTTTCCACTAATAAGTGCAGATTGAGTCCTTGGTCCAACGTGCTCCTTTTAGGTCTAAATCCGTACTGTACATTTGATAAGACCCCTCTCTCATTCACCCATTCATTCAGTTTAGATAAAATAACCGACCCAATATTTTCACAGAAGAATCAATCAGTGAAATAGGTCTATAACAGGAGGGGTCTTGCCTGTTACCCTTTTTATAGACCGGAATAATGATGGATTTTTTCCACAAGGCCGGGACATTGTCTTTGGTTAGGGAGTTAAAAACATTACATAAGATTTTAGACCAAAATTTTGGGGCACATTTGAAGACATCCGCCGGAACCCCATCAGGGCCCTGCGCTTTATTTTTCAGGGTCAGATCTATTGCCCTTTCAACTTCTGCAGCCTCAAAAATTACAACAGTGCCCTCGATGTTATGGGTAGTGCCCTCAATTTGTACATCGTTGCTAACATCAGAGTATATTTTACTGAAATGTTGGATCCAACCCTCATCTGGAATGTTTGCCTCAAGAGGGGTATTTTCCTCCCCCGAAAATAATGGCTGATTAATAATCTTCCAAAATAAACCACTATTTTTTAGGGCTTCTGGGTCGAGTAGTTGGGTCCAACTGCATCTTTCAGCTCCTTTTTTCTCTCTAGGATAGCTTTTTTATATATACTCCTTAAAGTAGCAATATGTACACGTTTTTTAGGCGTGGCTTTCAGGGCCTTAAGTAGATCTCCATGGGCTTTAGATCAGTTTTTGTCGAACCACCTTTTACCTTGTAACGGCTTCTGAGTTAGTTCAACCTGTAAACTATGGTTTATTTCTAGACAGATATTATCAAACACAGGAATAACATCTTTATTTGCTATCCGGTTTGCTAGGCATATTGCCACTTCGTCCTCTACCTTGATCAATACCTCTTGTAGGAATGTTTCAGGGACTATTTTTGTCCATTTTAACCTTCGCCTCTGGTCTTTAACGGACACGTTTAGCCCCCCTCTATGTACCACCGTTTTTAGTGATAGTAGATCCGAGTACTGTAATTCCAATAAAACAGGGTTATGATCACTAAAAACTGATACCTCTGTCCGATAATTTAAAACCTTACTCAACAAAAAAGAAGACATAAAAATATATTCAATAATAGTGCCATCATCATTTCCTTTAAATGTAGGGGGTCCTACTTTTACCCTCCCCGCAGCCTGATTCTAAAAACTCCCCCGCCTGGTGTGCTCCAGATGGATAGATAAGGAGAGGGGCGGACCTTCTTCATCCTGACTAATGCACGGTAGACTGCAGGGATGGATGTTAATGCCCCCCAAAAAGATTATCTCAAAAGTATTTACATTAACACTATAGGCTGACAAGAATTTATCCAGTGCATGCAAATTATGACCGGTACACTCATTAGCATTTGAGTTATAAAAATTCACAAATAAGATCTTGGCCTTATCCTGGGTAGAGAGTTCAACAATTAGACAATTATAAGAACCTGAGTTACACTGTGTCATTTAGCCTTTTACATCAAGTTTGAATAGAGTTAGTAAGCCACCCTTGGCTCTACCTGCAGCACTACTAGTTGCAGGGATGCAAAAGTGACTGTAGCCGTCCAGTGAAAAATTATTGGCTTGGTCCCATGTCTCTTGTAAGGCAATAATATCAAAGGTTTGTAGCGTATTACGCCACTCACCATTTCCGACTTTTGTCTTAATGCCAGCAATATTCCAGGTAACAATTTTAAGGGAGGGTATGGGGGGTTGTACAGTACTTCCTGGGTCGATAGAAAGTCAATCATTTTCCTCCAGTGAGGATAAAGGGGCATAACGATTGAAAAGTGGTAAGGCCTGATCGAATTGGTTATGTGTGCTAGCCAACTGGTAACAGTAAGGATCCCCATTATTTTGGTGTTGATAAACATTATTTTGTTGTTGATAAGTATTTGGGACACAACCGGCAACACCACTTCTATACCCATTTGCTGGATGCTTATGGTGGTGGGGTGGTGGACGTTGGGTCTTGTCCAGATGATTGTAAAAAAAAAACAAAGGCCTTGCACAAACAGAGTTATCCACTATGGGTAGGGAGGCTGCTCTAAGGAGGACTGTTGCGACATGTTGTGGATGTTTAAAATTTACAATAATACAATCCCCACTCGAGTTCTTTCTAGTGTTGCCGATCCAACTGACTCTTCGAGTGGAAATTATATCATTTGAGAAGGCAATCGGATACCCGCAATTCCTATTTAGCCATGCTAATGTTTTGTTTTTCAGAGCTGCATGGGTATCTAAGCTAGAGTCAGAGTGGCAAGAATCAACCTAAGGGACATTTGTTTACACCACTGTGTATGAACACACTCCGGTGGTAGATTAGCTGTATTTCTTCTTTTAGGCATACTTCTCCCCCCACTATGGTGTTTTGGCCGCCAATATTTGGTAGAGATGGTTGTACTAGAGGGGCTGGCACAGCTGGTAATTTGGTGGATAAGGCAATCTGTGGTTGAGTGACTGATGAAATTTGTGTGTTGACCACTGGCCCATTACCCCCAGTGTTAGCAGAACCCACAGCCCCCATTCCATTGTTAACAATATGGGGACTCGTATGTATATTTGTCCGGGTTATGTGTGACTCTAGGAGGCCCCCTAATCTGGAAACCTCTTGGCTGACATGATCTAACTTTACCACAAGGGGTCTGATCATAGCTTCTAGTTTTGACTCGAGGATACTAGCCAAAAGCTCAATGTGGGCAGGGAGCAAATTATTTATCTCAGTGTTGTTTGAGGACTGTACAACATTTCCACTACTAGTAGATGTATTCCCCGTCTTTTTAGTCTTCCGGCCCACCACCCGCTTAACAGGTGCCTTCCTACATGCCCTCACAACTCTTCGAGCAGGCGATTGTACTGGTGAAGGCATTGGAGAGGGCGTCGGGGTCGTGAATGGGATCAGGTCGGTTATGGCTTCCCGCTCTTCCTGTGACACTACACTGGATGCGTCATCAGTATCGATAGCAATATGATCAAGCTGGCAACTAACCGGCAGGGCACAGGAAGTAGAGGGCGAACTCGGCCTTGTGGGTGAAGCGTTAGGGCTTACCCTATTTAATGAGAGTCGCCTTTCTTTATTAATCTTGCTAACCACCTTTACAAGATAGTTGTCAATAGTCCTTGTCTCGTTTACTATAGAAGGTTTAGTTGTTCTAAGCTTCAACATGTTAATGGACCTCTAGTACTAGACACAGGTACAATAGAACGATAATGTCTCACCCAGGGAATATTATAATGCAATCTCCATTGACAGGACCAAGAAAGGATAGAAAAACCAACTACAAGTAATTAATAAAATATCCTACAGTTAGTAAAGTGTCCGAGGGGACAAGCCAAAGTCCGTGGCCCAGCCCAGCCTCTTCTGGCCTCTGACGGCCGCAGACGGCCCCGCCCTTGTCCCGGGCTTCTCCCGGGCGCGCCCGCGTGCGTCCCGCGGGACGAGGAAGCAATGGAGCCTTTATGCGCCTACAGGCGCTTCCTCTTTGCGTGAGCGGCGTCCTTGCCGTGATGAGGCTGCTGGGGGTTGTAGTTTGATGCGGCCCGGCGGAGCCAAGCCCAGCCAGGCCACGAGCGGAGCTTAGCCCGGCCCTCAGGCACCACAGCAGGGGACAGGAGGTCGGCGGAGCCAAGCCCGGCCAGGAACACACAGCGGAGCCAAGCCCGGCCGTCAGCAACACTCCGGTCAGCGAAAATCGGTTCACAAGGTATATGTCCACTCAATTAACTGAGCCTTTCAAGCTTCTGTGCTAAAGACAAAGAGTACTCTATGTTTGGGTAATGCCACCACCTGCTGGTTAATGCAAAGGGATGTGTTTGAGGAGGGAGGGGTAAACGTGCTGCCACGTAAGAGTTCAGACCCGCAGTGCCTTTCCAGACTTAAATAGCTCCCAGAGACACTGAAAACGATTGATTTAAAAGTCATGTTTTTGTATAATGGTGTAGCGTGGGTTGGTGGTCAGGAACAGACCGGAGACTTTTCTTGGGTAAGCTGGGTTTTATTTTTAACAATGCTCTTCTGCTGCGTGAAGTCAGTCTTTCCCTAGCGAATCCGGATTGGTCCGTGGCTGCAATGGGTTAAGCCTGTTCTGGGGCGGGGAACCCTTGCTGGCCGTAGGCGGTCTTCGGGAATCTTCTCCTCACCTCCCCTCGTTGTCCAGCCAAAAGAGAACCAACAAGAGGGACCGCCGTTAGTTCACAGTATTAACACTGCTTGCCCTTAGAGGGGGAAGACCGGAGTGCAGGGGACACCGCTGAAAAGTGCTTTACAAGCTATCTGACAGTGATGGGGCAACATGAGGGAAATGTGAAGGGAAAGGTATGGAAAGGGAAGGCAGGCAAGGGAGGTTAGGAACGGAGAAAGGAAGGAACACAGGAATGTAACGCGGGTAGGGGGAAGTATATTTACAGCTATCTACACACGAGGGCCACCTCTCCTCCCCACCCAGGTCGACAAACGCCGCCGTACCTGCTGAAGCCACACTCCTCCCTCGGGAGTGTAGCACGGTGCTTTGCGGGGACGTTGGCCTCCTCGCTGTCTCTCGCTGTTTTCTCCGCTCTACCGCTCACGGGACTCCTCGCCTCTTCTCTCGGGCTCCCAACTCCGGACTCCACTCTCCTTGCTCCGACCGCCTTCTTCCTCCGGGGTGACGTTGCACGATGAGTATAGGATTTCCTGGCTTTTGCCCATTCCGGTCTCAGGGACGTCATCAGGGGGCGTGGTCTCATCTTCGTCGGAGAACGCCCACGTAAAGGCTCCTTCCTTCTTTTCAGTGCTCCTTCCTTGTTTTCAGTGTTCAGTCTCTCTGGAGGGAAGGAGGGGATTCAGCGTCAGCGACCCACCAGTCTTCAGGGGTCGGCTCCCTCCCCACCTCGCTACAAATGGTAAGGCACATTTAGCCTTTCATCCTTCAAAACAATGGAAGTCCAATGAACTAGGTAATAAGAATAAGAATTATTGTACAAGTGGCACAAATGTGGGATAACATAAAAAGCTTGGACTGGGTTAAAGGTCCTCATGGGTCCATAAGACAGAAATGAGCTAAACGTTTACGTGGCTTCTGCTGTCCAGCGCCTACCTAATTCACCAAGGCTCCCCGCACCACAGGTCTTGCAGCGGAGCAGGGGCTCCCCAGTACTCTCCAGTGTTCATTTTGCAGATGCGCTAATAGTGAAAACTCTGCAGTGGTCTGCGTAAGTGCTCGAAGAGGAATATTACCTGAGAGCCCACATTTCCCACAATTTTCAGTTCCTTTGGCTTCCTAGGACTGAACTGTTCCTTTTGGAGTAGGGTCAAGACTGATTTGCATATAACTGGGTCGAAACAGAAGTGGCATGATGAGCAAAAGAACAATGGGGTTGAATACTACCCAAAATAATTGCCACTGAGTAAACCCTTTGAAGCATTTCTCCCCATCATCTTTTGTGTGTTTGATGTAACGCCCTAAGTGGCAAAGGGTATGCTTAGACATTGATCTTATGCTCACTATACCAATGGAACAAAGCTATGCAAGACTGAAGATGTACCATTAAGGCGAAACTGGACTTGGGTTCCCTGTTTTCCTGTTCAGGGAGGACTTGCTTTGGCAGCTCAGGCTGGACTGCTCCCATTGGAACAAGTCAAGACTCATCTGCATATGGCATATTTGCATATGGCTTGGTGTAAACTGCCAGTAGATAGATTTATTGCAAGCAGCCTCCCATGACCATTTGTTTATTTCTTGGTTGACTCATAACATCGTTGTCAGTGTAGTGGGGGGAGGAATTTTTGCAAGTTCAGGTTGTGAAGCCAATATTTTCAATACATTCCTCTCAATGCAGTGATAACAAGCATTTGCAATGCAATCGGTCTCACATTTACGGAAGTTTAATCTATTGGCATTGTAAAAGACAATGCCTATTATTTGAGTGTTTTAAAACATAAATAAAAGGCATTGTCATTTACAATGGCATTAGCTTAAACTCGCGTGAATGCGAGACCTATTGCATTGCAAAGGCTTGTTTAAGTTTAAATCTGAGCGGCTCTGGTTCAAGGACACTGCACTCGGTTTCTTTTCTTTATTTTTACTTTAACACTGAGCGCGGTGTCCTTGAAGCGGGTTCTCGCTCAGTGTTAAAGTAAAAAAAAAGAAAGAAACCGAGCGCGGTATCCTTGAAGCGGCTCCGTGCCTAGTTTTAAAGTAAAAAAACAAAACAAAAACAGAGTGCTGTGTCCCTGAAGCGGGCACTGCACTCACTATGAAAGTTAAAAAAAATCAAATAAACAGAGCTCGGTGTCCCAGAAGTTGACGCCACATTCAACATGAAAGTTAAACATGAATAAATAAATAATCTGAGCACAATGCCCCTAAAGCGGGTGCAGCGCTCAGGATACAAATACAAAAAAATAGCATCCGCCATTGTCCCCATAAGTGCCCATAAACAAAATAGTGCTGACCCCCTAGATAACCAATGTCGACCGAGTGCACGCATGAGAGATTTTTTAATCCGGGGGGCACCTGAATTATCACCTTTATACTACTACCAGCATAACAGGACAGTAGAATTTGAACATTTTCTATACATGAAAAAGGATTGATATCCTGCAGATGTATGAGGCCTTTTAATTAGAAGAATTGCCTTTTGCCTGTATGCACCCAATGTCAACTCTGATGGATATATAGAGTATGGACTCAAGAATTCCGGTAATTCAATTGGCACTAGCAGCAATCCTCTAGCTGATTTTAACAAATACCTGGAAGGATGATATAGGGACAAGAGTGATTTAGAGAACATAACATTAGAGTTCCTACCTGATACTGCTAACATAACCAAGTGTTGAGAAGCCTGAAGAAGGAGGTTGGACCTTTGTAAACCCTCCGGAACGCGTCGCATTTTCTTGGCCTATGAATATATGTTGTGTTTATGTCAACTGATAGAACTTAAACAACTTGTTCCTGAAGCTATATTTTGGATGTTATTGTGTCTTCAAGCTAATGAACCTGTAACCTAGGGTTACTAATGAAATAATAAAAAATAAAAATTATATTTTATATTTCTTGTTTTGTATTTAAAACTCCCATTATGATGTATTATTTCTAATGTAACACAGATGTTTTTATGAGTATATAGTCATTGGACCAAACCGAATAAAATCATAAATGATTATATATATATATATATTTTCTAAATCTTGACTGGGAGCTGACTTACTGGTAACTAAGATACGGACCCTAGTTGATTTTGAATGGTATGTGAGGTGTGAATGTTTGAATGGTATGCCAATTTAATACCCCAAAGGGAGTTGTTGTTAGACCTAATCGTCCTTTTGGTGTCCTATCCCTTTGGATTGTTGGACCCCTCTCTTTTTCTTTCCCGTAGATAAAGCCCAACGTGTAACGTGCCAAGTAAAAGGTCCAGTTTTTATGGGCAGGAACAAATGGTCACAAGGCGGTAACAGGGAGGGACTAACAAGCCTCATAATGAATAGGAAGCCAGCATTTACCAAGGACAATGACATCAGCCAATCAAAAATATGGTAGGAGAGTGGGTGAGACTTCCACAGCATACTCTACTACAGCATGCCTTGCAGAGTGAGCAGCGCATACTAGCTGCCGCTAGGTTTGACCTAAAAAATAGTGTACTAAAGTGAAACGCTTCCGCTTGTTATAGAAATGCACTGTTGAATTTTGAGGAGTCTCTATCATATTGTCCATCAAAGGCTCTGCATGCTAAAGCATGCCTGGCCTGCAGTACAACAGCAAACTTAACAGCGTATAAAACAAACTTAATAAGGAGGCCTAACTGGGAGATTTCAACAAGGAAAAAGTGCTGGAGCCCAGAAATGAGTGTGGGTATCTAAAAATGTGCTAAAAAACACTCATAGCGGAAAGTAAAATATTTTCTCATTTACAATTTGTAAGTCCTGATATCAATAACCTGTCTCCCTCAAGCATCTTCCAGCAGAAATCTCTCAGCAGCCTTTTATTGGACAGATTTATGGGCATCTGCACCTTCACAATTTATTTGCATGTTTGCACACTGAACAGCACACACATTCTTGCTGCTGTCTGTTTTAGGAGGTAGGAGTCACTCAGAAATGGGAGGTGTGCTGAGTGTCATCCCTGCATAGCTACTATGCACTTGCCCACTGACCTGTTATCAGTAGTGCAACTGATGCCCGTGGAACTGGTGCTGAGGGGTATGAGGAACCACATCCCTCTAATTATGCTATCAAACCAGTAGCAGGGTGGGGAAGTGTATTCAGCATGCTTGCATTGGGGCCTATGGCATTCTTGGTAAACCGTTCCAGGCGCATACCTCTCAGCCCAGCCTCCAGTTCAGCTGAACTGCTTTAAAAGCAAGCATTGGAAAAGCCAATAGGTACAAACGATATTTTTAGCTACAAACGTTTGTAGCTAAACGTAAAAAAACTCAGGATAGTATCAATACCCAGCTTAATTTGGAACTTTCTAATCTTGAAACGTTACACGCTAGTCAGATTCAGCAAGGAATTTCAACTTTTGATACACTGCAAAAGTTATTGATTCTAAAAACAGAAATTAATAGCTCGTTAATTAAAAAAGCGGCGGAACTATATCAAGCTAATAAAAATAAAATCTATGAATCAGGAGAAAATGTAGGGAGACAATTAGCCCTTAGAACCCGACAAAAGCAAACATACAATAAAATAAAGTATATTGAATATGAGGGACAACAATACTCTTCCACCCAGGACATCGTAGGTGTGTTTCAAAAATACTATCAAAAGCTTTATCAAAGAGAAAATGATCATCAGCCTACCAGAGATACGAAAACATTTCTCAATGACTGGCTGCTTGAACCAGAATTAACTAGAAAAATCGACCAAGCAGTTAAGGAAGATCTTGAAAGAGAAATTACAATTACGGAACTAGAGATAGCACTTTCGGACCTCGCTAATGGGAAGGCTGCTGGTCCTGACAAGATTCCTTTAGACTTATATAAGGCGCTGGGCAAGCAGATACTACCCTATTTATTAGATCTGTTTTTGGGGGTACAATACCACTCAACATCACCAGACTCTTGGAAAAATACCAACATAGCGATATTCCCAAAAAAGGGGAAACCCCCTCAGTTTCCATCTTCATACAGGCCTATCTCTCTCATAAACTCTGACTCAAAGCTATATGCTAAGATTCCTGTAAATCGGCCGAGTAGGGTCATCGAACATCTTGTATCTCCGTGGCAGCATGGCTTTATTCCCGGGCGGGGCACGACTTATCATACCCGTAGAGCCATTTCCCAATTTGACATCATGGGCGCCACGGGGGGGGGGGAAATGTTGATGATCCTACTCGATGCCGAGAAGGCATTTGACGGTGTATCTTGGCAGTTCTTATGGGACATTATGGAATTCAATAATTTTGGACCTGGCTTTATTAAAGCCATAAAAGCTTTGTACATCAATCCAAGGGCTAAACTCTCCATTGAGGGCTCAGAGTCGGAGTTTGTAGAGGTACAAAGAGGCACTAGGCAGGGTTGCCCATGCTCCCCGATATTATTTGCTCTAGTTATTAATCCTTTAATTTTAAAGCTACTTATTTCTCCCCAAATCCAGCCAGTTAAGGTGGGCCCCTACTCAACTAAAATTCTGGCATATGCCGACGATATCACCGTGCTTACAACCAATCCGGCTGACGCAGTTGTATAAATAGAGCAAATTACCCAGGTGCTTGGATCCTACTCTGGCTATTCCCTAAATAGGGATAAAACCATGGTTCTCTGTACAAATAACATCTCATATGACAGCCCTTATAAGGTTAAAAATGCAATTTATCTTGG
Source organism: Lissotriton vulgaris (assembly GCF_964263255.1). NCBI lineage: Eukaryota > Metazoa > Chordata > Amphibia > Caudata > Salamandridae > Lissotriton > Lissotriton vulgaris. The sequence goes on along the minus strand of NC_141699.1, from coordinate 481,514,649 downwards.
TGTAAATATATCTCCTGAGGTGAAGGATATCAACCGGCTTAACTATGATCCTTTGATCACTTTAGTAAAAACCGACCTCAGGAGGGTAGACAATCTACACCTCTCTATAATAGGGAGGGCGAATTATATTAAAATGAGCATATTCCCGAGAATACTCTATCTGTTTCGGGCCATTCCACTGATGGCTGATGGTAGTACTATTAAAATACTAGATTCCACTATATCCAAATTCTTATGGAACTATGGGCAAATTAGGAGAGCTTTACCATTACTGACTCTTCCTCAACATAGAGGTGGCCTTGGTATTCCGAACTTGACACTCTATCTTTGGTCAACATTACTTCAACAAATGGGCCCGCTTTTTAATATTAAACCTTTTACTCCGTCTAATATAGATTCGTATATCCCTTCTATTTTTGAACTTGGATTAGGTGGTCGGTGCCAAGGGTTATTCTTGAGACAAGTTAAGGCATCATATTACAAAAAGATCAAATTCAAGGTGATTAGTGATTCATGGAAAATATGGAAACTTGCCTCTAAACATCTGCATTTGGAAACCTATCACCATAGCAGGATGTGAAAGTGCTCTTTTTAACATCTCAGTGAATTCCCACTTTACCTTTACGGGACTATTAATTTATAGGCCCCCCGGTCCTGATGTCGCTTTTCGTCAAAGCCTCCCGGAGGTGATTTCCTCCCTAGTTTTGAAAACCGCTAACTTTACGATTATCGGCGACCTTAACTTGCATATGGATGCCCCACTCTCTAACTCGGTCCATAGCTTGTTAGCAGATCTCGAAGCGCTTCAATTGATTCAAATGGTACAATTACTGACTCACACAGGCGGCCATTTATTAGATCCCGTTCTGACGAATCTTGCTACTAATATCTCAGTGCTTCATCCCAGACCTATGGCCTGGACTGACCACCATTTGATTGAAATTCGTATCATCACTACCATTTCCCCCTCTAGAAACAACACCCCAGCCAGTTTCAGACGCCCCTGGAAAAACTTGAATTTAGAGCATTTTCATCAGCTTCTGATGAAATATCATCCTCTACCCCCTACTGAAGTTTCCCGCGGCTATGATAGCTTCTGTGAATGGCTAAATCACTCACTAGATATGCTTATTCCGGCCAAGTGGAGTAAGACTAGATCCAGTCCTTCTAGCCCTTGGTATGATGAATCTCTTAAAAAACTCAGTCTCTTGTAAAAAAGCGGAACGCGTGTGGCGTAAAACTTATGATACTGACCTCAAGGCGGCCTATAGGGCCTGCACTAGAGTGTATCATCGGGCCATATGTGCAGCTAGGGCTGCTTTTTACTCTCAGGAGATAAAGAACATCACAAACCCCACCAAGGTCATCTTCAGGGTGTACAAGGACCTCACTAGCAAAAGGACCGACATTGCTACTCTTGAACCCTCCATGGCACACTGCGAGGACTTAGCCTCGTTTTTTGTCGAAAAGGTGGAGGCCATTTATAGGTCATTCTCTCAGCTTCCCATCAGGGAGAATATGTCTACATCATTGGTTTCTAAACCACTGCTGATTATTCCCAGTCCGACTCTAGATGAGTTTTTAGCCTTGACGACAAAAGTCAAATCCGGTTCCCAGGATGACCCCATGAGACCCATTCAATTCCGGGAACTTGCTGAATGCTGCTATCCTGCTTTGCATGGTCTTATTAATCTGTCCTTTAGCACGGGCAGTGTTCCCAAGGCTTGGAAACAGGCTACGGTCATTCCTATTCTTAAAAAACCCGCCCTTGACCCTACTAAGCCAGAACACTATCGACCCATTTCCCTTCTCCCCTGGCCAGCTAAACTAGCAGAAGCGCATGCTAATTCTATTCTATCATCTCACCTGCAGGAAGCGAATATGCTGGATAATTCCCAGAACAGATTCCGTGGAGGTCATAGCACCGAAGCTGCTCTTTTGGCTGTGGTGGAGCACATCAGGAAGCTGTTGGACCAGGGTCAGACGGCGGCACTGATCCTTTTGGATCTCAGTGCCGCCTTCGATACGGTGTCTCACCAGATTCTTTTACATCGTCTGATGGAGGCAGGAGTTGGAGAGGTGGCACTTGAGTGGTTTCGTTCCTTTCTTAAGGATCGAGCCTTCAAAGTATCTACACCTCCTTTTGTCTCTGCTTCTCGCCCTATACTTCAGGGTGTTCCCCAGGGATCGGCCCTTAGCCCTACCTTATTTAATTTATATGTTCAGCCATTGGCGGAGGTAGCCCATAGTTTTGGTCTCTCCTTGGTGTCATACGCCGATGACACGCAGCTGGCGGTGGCACTTAACGGTGACTCCGACATGGATGCCCCCACCTTTCAGTCAGCTCTAAAAGCTGTGGCTGGCTGGATGGCGAACAATCGACTTCAACTTAATGCCTCTAAGACCGAGGTTATTATTTTTGGTAGGGAAAGTGGGTTATGGGGAGATCAATGGTGGCCTTCTGAACTAGGCCCTGTTCCTTCCCCCGTGACTGAAGTCAGAAACCTCGGGGTGTGGTTTGATGACAAGCTCTCTTTCACTTCCCACACTAAACGTGTGGCTGGCACATGCTTCGGTACTCTGCAGTGCCTTCGACCAATTTTTAAGTTTTTTGATGCGGAGACCAGACAGATTATAGTCCAAGCTCTGGTTCTTACCAGGTTGGACTATGCCAGCTCTCTGTTTTTGGGTTTAAATCAGGCTGAGCTATCCCGCCTTCAGAGGGTCCAAAATGCGGCGGCCAGGATGCTTGTCGGCCTCCCGAAGTTTGTCTCGGCTCGTCGAACTATCCAGGATCTCCATTGGCTACCGGTAGGGCAAAGAATTAAGTTTAAAGCTCTCTGCTTAACTTTTAAAATTTCTAAATCAGCCTCCCCTCCTATTCTCTCACAGACTATTTTGCACTATGTCCCTGCTAGAGCTCTTCGCTCCGCCGGATCTAATCTCGCTATTGTGCCACGTTTTAAAAAAACTAGAATGGGCGGACGCTCTTTCTCAGTGCTGGCGGCAGCCCTCTGGAACTCTCTGCCGGCCCCTCTCCGTTCAATCCCTGACTTGCTCCCTTTTAGGAAGGCACTAAAAACCTTCCTCTTTTCTACAGCTTAGGCCTATTTCTTTTACCCTCTCTGATGTGCTGTGTTTTCAATTCTCCAAAGCGCCGGGACGCCACTTGGCTGTGGCATCCGTGCGCTATACAAAATAAAATAACATAACATAAATAACATCTAGGTATTCCTTAAATCACTAAATACACCTCTCTATGGCATAGTACGATCCTACCGGCTTGTTTAAAAGATAACTGTGATGTTGTTATCATTTCCTGTTATGTACCTTTAATATGCTGGAACTTCCTTTCCTATGTATTCTAATCTCGTGTGAGATTCTGGAATACGTGGAAGTTCCAGCTGTCAGTTGAAGATTGATCCTGTGGCTGAGGTTTTGATTAAAGCCTTCTCTTCAATTACATTTGTTCCTGATTTATCATTTCTTTTGAGTGGAAGACACCACAATAACATTTCTAGGAAATGGGAGAATCTTGGTATTCATACACTAGATGACTTTTTTGGACAAGATGTTGCCCCATCCTTTGAATGGATTCAGCAGAGATTCGCTATTCCATCTACAGACTATTTAAAATACTTTCAAGTGTTTACCAGTATTCGTAATTCTAAACTCAACATTAATCTAGATAGTTTTCATTTTTTTTCTATAATTGGGAAGCGGTCTACCAGGATAGGAACTCTATATGACACACTTTCTGAATTTTCTGTTGACAATTTAGATCGTATTGAGCGATCTTGGGCACTAAAACTCGGAAATCCAGATGTGGACATTGATTATTCCCTAACACTCTCAGCAACATTATTTTTAGCCCCCAATCTTAAAGCTCAATATTATAAAACTATCTACAATCTTTATTATACCCCGTTTAAGCTTTTCACTTGGGGATTGCGGGCAGATGATTGCTGCCCAAGATGTGGACAGGTTCAAGCAAATCTAATCCACATGTTTGCTGATTGTCCCAAGCTCGATATTTTACAAAACTATGATTGGAGGATTTTGGGCTCAAGTTTTTGGTCGGAGTCTCAGATCCTCTGCCACTTTATATCTTCTGGGTCATGATGAATCCTTAGGCTATAGTACGGAGGAACGTAGGATGGTCTTTTTAGGCACCGCCCTCCTTCGTATTATACTGGCTGCCCGATGGAAAGATCCTGCTGTACCCACTTTTCAGATGTGGCTTAGTCGATTCCTTGCCACATACAAGCAGGAGGTAGCTATATATAGTACAAGAGGTAGAAAATCCAGAGCTCTTGGTGCCCAGATTTGGGCCCCAATTTCCGATTGGTACTCCAATGCGAGACTTCCCTCCTGATATGATTTGAACTGATATGATTTTATTAATTTATTTAGCTTTTTTCTTTTGAATCTTTGTTTTTTGGTGTCTATATGTATTGGTTAATAATGTTTTTTTTCTACTTGCTATTGGTATATTTTCTGTATTGAATTATCTGATATATTATCGTTATATTACGTTGTTACTCTTTTGTAATGAAAATTCTTAATCACTACTGATCATGCTCAATAAAAATAAAAAAAAGGAAAAGCCAATAGGTCTGGCCTATGTAAGAGCTACAGGCTTTTGCAATGTGTTTTAGCCATCATGTACACCAGTGTGGCTGCTGTTTAGCATGGCTAAAAATGGAGTGGGTAGAATGGAGTGGAGTGGGGTAGATTGGAGTGAAGTGGGGTAGACTGGAGTGGGATAGATTGGAGTGAGATAGTTTGGAGTGAGGTAGATTGGGGCAGATTGCAGTGAGGTAGAGTGGAGTGGAGTAGAGTGATGTGGGGTAGATTGGAATGGGGTTGTGTGGGGTAGCTTGGAGTGGGGTTGTGTGGGGTAGATTTGGATGGGGTAGATTGAAGTAGGGTTGAGTGTGGTAGAGTGGGGTAGAATGTGGTGGAGACTGGTAGAGTAAATTGACGTAGATTGTAGTGGGCTAGATTGGGGTGGTGTATATTGGGGAAGTATAGATTGGAGTCAGAGGTTTAGATTGGAGTGGGTGGATTCAGGTGGACTTGGTTAGATTGGAGTGAAGTGGGGTAGATTGTGATAGAGTGGGGTAAATTGTAGTTGAGTGGAGTGGGGTAGGTTGGCTGGAGTGGAGTGGGGCAGAATGTGGTGGATTGGAGTGGGGTGGATTGTAGTTGATTGAATTGGGGTAGTTTGTGGTAGATGGGAGTGGAGCAGGTTAGGATAGAATGTAATGGGGTAACTTGGAGTTGAGTTAGTTAGGATGGAATGGAGATTTGAGTGGAATGGGTAGAATGGGGACGAGTGGAGTGGGATGCATTTGGGAAGATTGGAGTGATGTGGTTAGATTGCAGTGGAGTGGAGTAGATTGCAGTGGGTTAGAATGGGTGAATTAGAGTAGTATAGATTCGATTGGAGTGGGATTGATTGGGTAAATTGGAGTGGAGTGGGGTAGATTGGAGCAGAGTGGGTTAGATTGGAGTGGGGTGTTTCAGATAGAGTGGAGTAGAGTGTGATAGAAGGGAGTGGAATAGGGTGTGGTGGATTATGGTAGAGTGGAATGGAGCGCGGAGGAGTGGGTTATATTGGAGTGAAGTGGAGTTGGACAGATTGGAGAGCATTGGAGATTGAACTGTAGTGGGGCAGATTGGGAAAGAGGGAAGTGGGGGGGTTTGGGGTAGAGTGGAGTGGGGTAGATTGGAGTGGAGCGGAATAGAATAGGGTGAAGTGGGGTAGATTAGGGAACAGTGAAGTGAAGTGGTGTACCTTCGGTGGATTGAAATGGTGTGGTATAGATTGTGGTAGATTGAGTGGAGGGGGTATATTGGACTGGGATAGATTGGAGTGGAAAGGTTTGGAGTGGGGTTGATTAGGGAAGATTGAGGTGGGGTACATTTGGATGGGGTGTGGTAGATTAGAGAGGTGTGGAGTGGGGTATAGTAGGTAGATTGGAGTGGAGCAGACTAGAGTGGAGTAGATTGGACTGCAGTAGATTGGAATTATATAGATGCTGTGTCGTAGGATGGGGTAGATTGAAGTGGGGTGGGGTGGATTAGGGGAGTGGGTTACATTGGAATAGAGTGGGTTAGATGTGAGCTGAGTGTGGTAGATTGGAGTGGAGTAGATTCGAATGAAATGGAGCTGTATTAGATTAGAGTTAAATGTGATTGGTTGATGTAGAGTGGAGTGGGGTAGATTGAGTGGAGGGGGTACATTGGACTGGGATAGATTGGAGTGGAAAGATTTGAAGTGGGGTTGATTAGGGTAGATTGGGCTGGTGTACATTTGGATGGGTTGTGGTAGATTGGAGAGGAGTGGAGTGAGGTAGATTGGGGTAGATTGGAGTGGAGCAAATTGGAGTGGAGTAGATTGGACTGCAGTAGATTGGAATGATATAGATGTTGTGGTGTAGGATGGGGTAGATTGGAGTGGGGTGGGGTGGGGTGAATTGGTGGAGTGGGTTAGATTGGAATAAAGTGGGTTAGATGTGAGCTGAGTGTGGTTGATTGGAGTGGAGTAGATTTGAATGAAATGGAGTTTGATTAGATTGGAGTTAAATGTGGTAGGTTGATGTAGAGTGGAGTGGGGTAGATTGACGTGGAGTGGGGTAGCCGGGGTTGGATTGGAGCTTAATACATTGTAGTGGAGTGGGGTAGACTGTGGTACACTGGAGTGAGGTAGATTGCTGTAGATTGACGTGGAGTGGGGTAGATTGGAGTGGAGAGTGGAGTGGGGTCGATTGGATTGGACTGGAGTAGATTGTGGTAGATTGGAGTGGAGTAAACTGTAGTATATTAGAGTGGGGTAGACTGTGGTAGATTGGAGTGGGGTTGGGTGGAGTAGATTGGAGTGGAGTGGGATAGATTGTAGTTGAATGGAGTTTGGAGTGGGATGGGGCAGATGGGAGTGAGGTAAATTTGAATGGAGTAGGGTAGATTGAGGTAGTGTGGGGTAGACTGAAGTGGAGTTAAGTAGATTGGAGTGGAGTGGAGTGGGTTGGGGTAGAGTGGACTGCGGTATATTGGAGTGGAGTGGGGTAGAGTGGAGTGGACTGTGGCAGATTGGTGTGGAATGAGGTAGGCTGGGGTGCAGTGGGTTGGACTGGGGTAGATTGCACTGGGGTGGACTTGGGTAGAGTGGAGTTGGGTAGATTAAAGCAAAGTGGGGCAGATTGGAGTGGAGTGGGGTAGATTGCAGTTAAGTGGGGTGTGATTGATTGGGTTAGATTGAGTGGAGTGGGGTAGACTGAAGGGAAGTTGAGTGGGGTGAATTAGAGTGGAGGGGAGTGGACTGAAGTGGAGTGGGGTAGATTGGAGTGGAGTGGGGTAGATTTGAGTTAGACAGGAGTGGGTAGAGTGGAGTAGAGTGGGGTAGATGAGGGTAGATTGAAGTGGAGTGGTGTGGAGTGGGGTAGATTAAAGTGGGATATGTTCGATTGAGTGAATGGAGTAGATTAAACTGTAGAGGGGTATATAGGGGTGGGGTGAGATGGAGTGACATGTGGTGGGGTTTATTTAAGTGGACTAGATTCAGATGAATTGGATTAGATTGCAGTGGAGTTGGTTAGACTGAGTGGAGTGGGGTAGACAGGGGGGAGTAGAGAACATGCAAACAGAATGGGGTAGATGGGGTGGAGTGGAGTGGGGAAGATTAGAGTTGAGTGGAGTAGACTTGTTTGGAGTAGATTAGGGTAGATTGTAGGGAAGTGACGTAGGGTAGATTGGAGTGGAGTGGTGTGAGTGGTGTAAAGTGGGAGGGTGCATAGTGGAGGGGCTTAGACTGAAGGAGTATAGTGCAGAGTATCATAGATCAGTGTGGCGATTTGTGTTATGGTGTCGAGTGGCGTATCGTAGAGTGTTTTAGAGTGAAGGGGCATAGAGTGGAGTGACGTGGCAAAGTGTGGAAGGACATAGAGTGGAGTCAAGTGTTGTAGAGTACAGTGGTGTAAAGTGGAGTGGGGTAGTGTGGAGTATGAATGGTATCGTAGTGCACCACCATTCCAGGCACCACATTTTCAATTTAAATGACCATTACATTTGAACAAACATACAGGCTGACTGCGCACAAACAATAATGTGTGGGAAAGTCATCACCTAATACATTAATTTTTTTGGGATCGTATTCAATATTTTGTTTCCGCCACACTTCAGAATTACAAAACAAATGTGCTTCATGTGTACTTTAGTAATTCTGATATATCCTGAAATATCAGCACAGTTCATTTTCGTTGTGAGTAAGAACAATAACACCCTACATCTTCTCTTATCACATGGCTACTCAGCAGGATTGCCACATAAATTCTCTCACTTTGAAGTCAGAGAAAGAAAGGTAAACACCAAGCTCACTCAGAAGATGGAGTCTGACATTTGACCTCTGTCTTTGAATGAGCAGCAAATGAGACAAGATAAGAAAAAAGAAGGCCTGATTACAGAGCACTCTGAAGGATACAGTAAACAAGAGAAGCTCACATGAGGGATGAACTCAAGGGGGACAAATAGGACAGCCTAAAAGCAAATGAAGCCAGCAAATAGAAAGCAAGCAACTGTGAGTAACAAACCACAAAACTCATAGTAGGCAATGGGCAAAATGCATTCCCAGGGAAGCTTTCAGAATGCCCACAAGAAGCCGTAAGCAAAGCTGTGCTGTCTGTTAGGCTTCGACCTAATGAATGGGTATTGCTGGTCTATGGCTGGTGCTGCTACTGTGGCTATGGTTCCATGGTCTCAGTCAGCCATTACTCATTTTTTTCGGATATTTTGACAAGCTTTGTCCCTGTGTGTAATTTGAGGCAGGGAGTGTAAATTTGTAAGTCATTTCCAAGATGCCCAGACTTTATGGAAAATCTGCAGTGTCCAAAATCTGTGAAGAACTAAGAAATATAAAGGAAATAAACTCATATATGTTTAAATCTGACCTTTTGATTGGAACTCTCATTAGTGATAAAGTAACTTCATTATTGGAATTAATAAAGGGCGTACTTTGAGAGTTATGTTATGTTAAAAACTTTTGTGTAAAGTATTTGTTTGCCCCATAGGAAGTCATGACACTAGCTGAGTGAAAAAAAACATAATGAAGATGACATTTATCCCGTAGAGAAGAGCCAAGTCTTTAAGGCCTTTCTACATGCCAGAAGATTGGGAAGAGACTTGATATATAAAGGGAGATCATTCAGATCTTGGCTGCTCCAAGAACAAAACCTCTACCTCCCCAGCTGGCATATCTGAATCTGGGAATAGTGAGTAATTTGGCAGATGAAGAAGGTCGAGACCCACCTGGTGCATACCAGGTAAAACTCTTCCTCAGGAAGTCAGGGCTTATCCTGTGAAGTGCCTTAAAAACTGTACACAGGGCCTTGAATATAACTTTGTCTTACAGGGAGCCAGTGAAGTTTAGAAATTAATTTTGAAACCAACTGGAGTTTGGAAATTCTATAGAAAAGCCGGGCAGCAGCATTTTGTGATGTTTACGATTTGCTCAAGACCTGCTCATTGGAAGTGATATGGAGACCATTACAGTAATCGATTTTGGAGATAACAAGAGAAGATACCACGGTTTTACGAAGATGCCCTGGTAGAAAGGGAAGTCTTTTTCTGATAATTTTACGGACAAAGAAAGCTGCGGAAGACACAGCTATGGCTTGATCAATGTAGGAGAATTTATTATTGACCAGAACTCCTAGGTTCTTAACACAGTTAACTGGAGTAGGAAGAGGGCCCAGCTCAGAAGGCCATTAGTGGGAAGTTCAAAAGGATAACTGTGAGTCGAACACCAATACCTCAGTCTTAGATGAATTCAATTTGAGGCAATTACTTGCCATCCATTGTCCAACTGCTTTCATGCAGTTGCAAAAATACTGCGCTACTCTTTTATCCTGCGGCTAAGATAGTATATATATATAAAAAAAAGATAAAAAGACCACAAACTGAAGAACCAGGTTTTAGAACCCAGCGGCGCCAGGGGCGCGCCCAATGTCTTCGGGTTCACCTGTCTTAGAATACAGAGACACAGGATACTTCGCGGTGACGTCAAAGATCAAATTTATTGGCTGCAACCAGGAACAGAAGTCTACGAAGTACGACACAAGTAGGTTCACTAGAGACTGCTCAATTTTCGTATTGCGAGACATCGTCTTTTATGCTAAAAATCACATTCCTGACAAACACCCATTATTTACGAACTGTCCAATCATAGGTAACATTGCAAAAGGTATCGCATGACGACAAACCCACTTTTCAGTTGTCCAGCCCACCATCAAATACATGGGAAAACCCAACATTCTTGCTCGGACAGGCCGGATAAACCCATAATAAAAAACCACAACCCAAACCATAAACAGGCCATAAAAGAAGGAACAGAAACAGATGAGAAGCAAGATAAAGGGTGTGTGCGTGTATAATAAACTCAACAAAGTCCTGCTCTTTGATCTCTATCTCGATCAACTACCGGACAAGGAACTGGCTTCACAAGGTTAGCTTCAGGCAACGGGGTCAGTTCGCTCAGGTCATCTAGAAGTCAGCTAAAGGTGTACGTGTACCAAAGACTCGTTCGGCCGTAGTCATCGGCCTATGTGAGGGCAACCACAAAATGGCTACCGTACACAAAATGGAACCCGAGGGTTCAGAACGAAATCCCTAAATACTTAGTGAATCCATCGATCGAACATGACAAAAACACTCGTACATACCGCACTCACCAATTACGGTTCGCTACTACCAAATTCATAACGATACCATGACCTTTATGAAACGGGTTCAGAATTCACAGAACCTCAAAACTAAAACGCACCTCAATGAGAGACTATTTCACTAATAATATCCATTTAGCGGGGAATTTGGCTAAAAGTCATTTCAAAATTGTGCAAGAATTCACTAAGCCAGCTATCACTGCCAGTGCAGTCCCCCCTACCATGTCCTTGTGCGCTGGGCTATCAGATTTCTTTCAGGACAACATCCAAGACATCTATTTCACTTTTACCCCCCCCCAGCCTATTCCAGAACCTACTGCTGTGTCGGTCAGCTATGAAACTATGACCACATTTGGTCCTCTCTCTCCAAAAACTTGACTCTTCACTCCAAAAACGTTTAACCTGTAAATCCAGATCACCCAGCGATCCTGCCCAGCTCAGATTTTTAAACTCCTGGCACCCTGCATCAACGCCCCACTGAACAAGATTTGAAACTTCTCTTTGTGCTATGGAACTTGTGTGGAAGCAGGCTTTACTTATGCCGAACCCCAAAAAAACAGATGCTGACCATGCTGTTTAAAAAAATTATAGACCTATTTCCCTCCTACTGGCACCAGCAAAAATTCTTGAACAAATAGTTCAGGAGCAAATTTCCACTCACCTGAAATCTCGTAATCATTTTCATGACTCTCAGTCCAGTTCTAGAACTGGCTACAGTACTGACACCGCCCTACTTGATTTGTCCACAGCGTTCAATACGGTTGCCCACCCTATCCTTTTGGATAGGTTAAGTGACATGGGTATTCAGGGCACGCCTCTGTCCTGGATCTGGCCCTTCCTGGGAAACCGGTCTCAACAAGTCTTTCTTCATCCTTTCATCTCTGACGAGAAACACCTGCTCTGCGGAGTCCCACAAGGCTCTGCCTTGAGACCTCTCCTTTTTAACGCCTACCTAGCACCTCTTGCTGCGCTGGTAGAATCCTGCGGGGTGAGGGAGATCTCCTACGCGGATGACACCCGATTGGTGTTCTCTTTTGAAGAGCATTCCTAAGCGGCATTCCCTAACTTTTGAAACTGCCTGAGTAACATCTCCGCTAGGATGTCATTGAACTGTCTCAATCTTAATTCGGACAAAACCAGGGTACTCCTTACTCCTTTTCAACCAAAAATCTCTGCCCCCCCTCCCTGGTGTTTTGGTGACCGTCAGGGATGAATCCTCCTCCCGAGCCGGTTGACTCTGTGAGAAATCTCGGCTTCAGATTAAACAGTGAACTTTCCTGCAAAGCCCATATCAGACAAGTGTCCTCCTCATGCTTTGGAAAGCTTTGAATGTTGCGTAAATTCCTCGACTTCCTTCCCCTGGAGTCCCGTTGGACGCTTTAATTACATCCCACTTGGACTACACTAACAGTCTCTATCTGGGGGCTCCTGCCTACCTGACTCAGCATCTGCAGATAATACAGAACGCTGTGGCTAGAGTGATTTGTAAAACACCTTTCTGCCTCTTGATTACCCCCATCTGAGGAGCCTACACTGGTTACCACTTATTAAACGCTTTGAATTCAAGGCTCTTACACTGGCATTCAGAGCATTCCGGGGACAAGGTCCAGCGTACCTGAGAGCTAGACTATAAAAACTATCCTCATGACCGGACCCTTAGATCAAACCGCCAGGGTCTCCTCGCTATCCCCCGTTTTTGCAAGACAAGAACTGGTGGCAGAGCCTTTGCGGTCATAACCTCTAAACTATGGAATGCCCTGCCACTCTCCATCTGCTCATCAGAGTCAGAACCTATTTCTCGATGTGCCTTGAAAACCTGGTTGTTAACCAACCTCTATTTCTCTCTCCGCTCCTGTCATCTGTCGGCTGCCTCAGCGCCTGGACACCCCCGTTGGGGGTAGCTGTGCACTTTATGAACTCCTAAATAAATAAATATCCACTGTTGATAGAGATACAACAATTTGTGTCATCTGCATATGTGGCCAATGCAAAGTTGAATGATCGAATGAGGGCAGTAAGAGGAGTGACGTAATATTTAAATAGAAGAGGACTAATAGAGGATCCTTGGGGAACGACACACTGGAGTGAAAAAGATTAATAAAACCCACAGATTCTGAATGTTTGAACTGGTCCTGAGAGGAACGAGTTCAATAGTTTCCTCGCTGAGCCGGTCACACCGATCCCACTCAGCCTCTTCATCAGCAATCCATGATTCACTGTATCAAAGGCTGCTCATAGGTCGAGCAGGATCGATGCAGCTCAGCCACCCTGGTCAAGGGTGGCCCTTAACCCTTTGAATGCTCTCAGCGTCATGAGCCAAGGCGCTCCGGTGCTCATGACGAGCTCAGCTCGTCATGAGCCGTGGAACGCTCGCATGCGGGGATAATTCCCCTGCTGTGCTGAGCGTTCCACGGGAACGGGTGTGACCGTGACGAGCTGAGCTCGTCATGAGCACAGGAGCGCCGTGCCTCATGACGAGCTCAGCTCGTCATGAGCATGTGAGCGCTGTGCGCACCCCCCTCCCCCCAGCACAGCGGGGGAATATCCCCGCAGCGAAGGGGTTAATTAGCGTGGTCTCAGTGTTGTGACCAGCGCGAAAACCAAATTGAGTAGAATCTAAAAGAATGTTTTGATGTAGGCACCCAGCTAAGTATTCAACACTTTTTCCAGAATCTTGGCCGCCAGGGGAGGAAAGAAATAGACCCGTATCTATTCTGATTATCTGGGTCTAAAGAGAGCTTTTTAATGAGAGGCAGCAAAACAGCCTTCTTCTTGGCTGATAGAGAAGAGCCCGAGAGACACGTAATTTGAAAGATCTGACAGCTTACTGGAGTAAGAAAGAGAAAGAGTGTACAAAGATCTAAAGAAACACACTGTGTTAGTTTGGACAGGAACAAGATAAAAGAGATACATGCACCAAACTTCCCCTTATATGTATATATCCGATTACAGGATGGAGATGGGCCATGGTACCTACATTTTGATATCACAGTCCTTTCCTCCATGATCCAATAATAATGTGCTTCAGTGATGTTGCTAGGTTTCCTAATTAAGAGAGATGTGTTGAATAACCCGGTAGAAGCGGTGGTTCCCTTACAGTCTGAGATTAGGTGAAAGCATTCCATGTAAAAAAAACAGCCTCATTTTGAAAGAACTGGACCGAGGAGGAGAATTAGGATGGAGTGTGGGATTACAAACCAATACTTTTCATTACTCTTATTCTCTCTTTTTACAATGCACCCTCCCTCCCTCTCTCCCATTCTTCACTAGCGCCGGTATATTTTGCCAAAGGTAATAGGATGGAAGATGACTCTCCTGCATCGGAAGGCCCACCCTAAACAGAAAGGACCTTCTGACATATTTATCTGTTTGGCCAATAGCAGATGTCTTGCCAGATCATAGGTTTCTGACAGCTGAGCAAGCTGAGGCCCGCTGTCAGAAACCTAGCTGTTTCCCTACATTTAATTGTATCAGAGGAATCGAAATGTCGGTGAAGTGGGAGCTCCCATCCCCTGATTTACCTAGTTACTTCCACTCTGCTTTCAAACCCTAAGGGATCCCATTGATCTGTGTGAAAGAGGACTTACTAAATATTCGCCAATCATATAGCAACCAATTAAGTCACAATGTATCCCCAACATCTGAAATGTTGATTTTGCTCCATCACTTTGTGTCATGTGGAAAGAGAGCAGTGGGAGCTTGACAAAGGAACAGTACACGTTTTGCACTTTCATATTCTTATCCAGACAGTCACTCATTCTTCAAAACGATAACGTGAGCGTAAAGGTTAGGATCATGGAAGCACACCTCAGATTCATAAACAGGAAGGCAGTGGCAAGCTGAGTGTGATGGCCCCAAAAACATAAAGGAACCCTTCTCAACCATAAATCAGTACAAACCATTCTCCGACATTGTCTCCAAATTACCACCCATTTCCCTGGGAGAATGAAATTCCCAGTAGTAAATTATTTCCATAGTGCAAAGAAGTTTATTGAGTCGGAGCAAAGACGAAGTTCTCTGGCATTCCAATGCGGGGGGTTAGCAGAACGCAGCAAAGTCCACAGTGGGTAGCATAGTGAATGTAGTTTGAGTTTGTGCGACAGAAGTTGGTTCTCTCCTCCCATAAGAAACTTATCTCTGATTTTAACTTGTAGTATGCCGTGAAGCCAAACGATCAAAAACTGGCATGTCTTGAGAAACTCTACGGAAATTTTCAACTGAAAGTTTATGGGCCAAATATAGAATTTATGCATGGTAATTTGCAGGAACATGAGGATTACCTCTCCAGCTGTACTTGTACTGCACAAGATGAAGAAAACACTAAATCACAGCTCAATGTGAAGCTATTTAGCAGAATTCTGTTCATACTTTCACAAAGCAGTAGTGTCATCCACCACTCTTTTAAGGTGGGATGGTTTGTCACCTACCCTGTAAAAGGATATCTAACATCTCTAACAGTAGGTAAAGTGCTTTGCAAAGAGTTATATTTACAAATTAAATTAAAAAAGAAAGAAAGAAAAATTAATTATTAAGCAAACAAAACTTAAATATAATCTAGTTAATTAATATTGGCTGATGAATGAACCCTGATGTCATGGAATGCCATCACCACGGTCACAATCGCTACTACTATTAGGACCATCCAGTCAGGAGCTCGATCTGACTCTTGTCTCCACTCGCCTTCAGTAAAGGACTCCTACCAATCAGCCAAGCACTAACACCCATCCTCAATGTCTCTATTCACTCAACAACAATTACGGACACCTTGAAACATGCCACCATCATGCCCCTAATCAAGAAACCATCCACTGACTCAGCTACGCTTTCCCAACTACAGACCCATCTCCTTCTTACCATCCCTAGCAAAGGTCTTAGAGGTGCTCTTAAACTGATGCCTCAATGAACATCTCATCAACCACCAACTCCTTGACGCCATGCATTCCGGATTTGGGCCCAACCACAGTTCAGAAACAGAACTCATCGCCGCCACAGTTGACTTATGCTTGACCCTTAACAGAGGAGACATGAAAGCCCTCTTTTTCCTAGATCTCTCCCCAGCATTTGAAATGGTTTCACACCCTATCCATATCAGGTTCCTTATAAGAGAATTTCATCCCAGTACCTTCTCTCTGTTGGATCTGCTCCTTCTTAACAGAAAGAATGCACACTGTCAGCCAGTCCACCTTACTCCTTGGAGGCCTACAATCTTACCTGAGGAGAGCCTCAAGGATCATCGCTCAGCCCCACCCTGTTTTACGAATACATGATCCCTCTGGCCAATGTCATCTGTGCACACAAATTCAACATACTCTCCTATCCTGACGATGCACAACCATGCTCCCCCTCTGGACAGGACCCCCAAAGCAAGAAGCAAGTTCAAAGCCAGCATGATCGATATCGCTAATTGGATAAATCCCATTTGACTCAAGTTCAACACTAACAAGACAGAAGTAGTGATATTCAGCTAGAACACCTCATCATGGAAACTGTTCAACGACCCACACCTAGAATCCATATCAAGAACCTCGGAATAATCATCAACAGCAAACTGGACATGACTGCACAGGCTAATACTTTCACTGCATCCTGCTTTCACCCCCTGAAGATGCTGAGGAAGAACTTCAAATGTCTCTCAAGCACCACTAAAAAACCTGTTTCTCGCACCCTAGTCACCAGAAAGTTGGATGATGGAAACACTCTCGACACTTGAATCACCAATGATCTCACTAGAAGGCAGCCTCGTCCTCCTGCACAGAATTCACATCACACCACTTCTCTGGGAGCTCCACTGGCTCCTGATACACATGACTCAATTCAAACTCCTCAACACACATTCAAGGTACTAAACAACCACGGCCCCACCTACCTAAACTGTTTCATCTCCTTCCACCAACCACCTAGAAACCTCCGCTCTGAAGGACTCTTACTTGCACTAATCACATGCATACACAGAACCAGATCAGGAGGATGGCTTTCTCTTACAGATTTTAACGTGTGGAGCAACCTCCAACTCCATATCAGAGCCTCCTCCTCTCTTTTTGAATTCCACAAGATGCTGAAGACCTGACTTTTCAATCAACCAGTATACCCTCCTGGGTGACAGTATGCTTAGCAAATACACATAACATAACATACTGAAGGTCTGCCCGTCTGTTAATCAGGCTTGTGGACCTTCACTTTGGCAGAAAGGGTACGCTGTTATGTGCTACAGAATGCTCTCACTGCCAAACTCTAAATTGGGCCTTCAGTCTTGACTCGGGGAGAATAGGCCATATACAATCTAATTTTATTAGCATTGGTAGCAGGTTGACCTGCCACCTTGCAAAACAACCTGGGACTGATAGCAGATTTTCTCTGAATACGAGTTCAGCGTGGAACGAGCGATAACGAAGGTATTTTATGCCACAACAATTTTTCTGCTTTGAGAAGGTTGTTTGTGTGCCATCATGCGATGCTGACTATAAGAGAGAAACACAAGCTTTATGTACAACGTGAGACATGCCCCCAAACTGATATTCAAGGCCCAGACTACCCGTTAAGGAGATGCATGATGGTTTGCCTTGGACCCACTACCGCTAAGTCTGGGCTCACCTTCAGGGGTTGGCAGCCAATGCTGCAGAGCGCTTCAGTGTCTAATCCAAGCCGGCTGCCCATTTCCCACCAGTGAGAATAACGGAAGTGACTGAAGATTTTATGGGATTTTAAAAGCGCTGTTAAATGAGCTAATTTAAAAGACGATTAGGTAGGATCAATAACCAGTAGCAAAAACACCTAAAAGCACGAGTTAAATCGAAAAGTGGCTGTCGACTAGCAAAGTACAGTTTCAAGCCCCACTCAAAAAGAGCACTTTAAATAATGTCACACAATTGTTAAAGATTCTCTCAGGCATTGCCTTCAAACAAAATGAATTTAATCTGAACCTCTTCTTCTTCATTTTCTTCTAGTCCTGCCAGCTTTTGTATTGTTTACATTCCACTGAAAGAATGTGGTGTACAATAGGGGAAAGCCCTACTACATATGGCCGAGATACCCGTCACCCCCTCTCAACACAATCCCCAAGAATTGGGAAACCGGAAACAGTTCTTGAACTTTTGGAAGGCGGGAAGGGAGTCACCCTTCCCGGCCGTATTTATTAAAATATGAAACAAAAGAAAACATTAAAATAACAGTTTCATATAATGTACAATTTCATTTCCACATTACGATGTTGGCTAACCTTAACAGATCTCTAATACAAAGGTTCTCCTAGCCGAACTAACATCCTACAAAACATTTGACTTGAAATTGTACATCCTAACGTTAAGGGCCAACGGCAAGGTCGTAACCGGTGTCAGATCCCTAAACCAGAAATACCCCCCTCACTTGTGAGAGGAGCGACCGCACAGAGGCGTACCTCAAGTGCATCTACCAATTTCCCTTTGTACTTGACGGGGGCCCCAATAAACTCGACGCCATTTAACGGTCGTTCGAGGACTCGTGTGAGGTGTCTAAAAGGTAGCGTAAACCCCCACCCGCACCCCACACAACTTACCCATCTGCCGTCGCAGATGTCCTGGCCCCGGGAAATTCCCCAGGAGGGGCCGTAGCCCCTCCTATCCAGGAAGGGGCCTTGACCACCTTTCCTTTCCTTCCAGCGGCCTCTCCTTAGACAGGACCGCCTCCCCGTTGAGGGGCCAATTGGCCACCTCCCCCGCGCGCTCCCATCCGTAATGGGTGACGCCCCCTCATAGGGATCTTCCAATTACTGCTCACCGATCATGACCTTACCGCCCGACCAAAATAAATACGACAGTTCTACCTAAGTTACTAAGATTTACAAAGCAAAACAACATTTATTATCAAGCGTAAGTACTGATCAATCCTTGTTCAAAATTACTTTATTTGCAAAACATACTGAAAATAACCAATCTTTATTGCATCGTTAAGAAATTTCACGACAATCATCACAACCTGTAAGAAAACAGAGAAAACAAAAGATACTATATCAACTGTATTTACAACGAATCGCTGTCCTCAGGGGCTGGTGGGTGGGTCAAAATTGCTCTTCGTTCCGTCTCGAGCTCACGTGCAGCGGGGAGGTGCAGCTTCAGAGCACAGGAACAAGAGGATGCTTTCTTGGCTTCCGCTCCTTTTATCCGTCTTCAGGGTGGGCGTGAACCCTCCCCCGCCTGCCTCCGAGGGCGTGGCCAGCCGCGTTGGTGTCTAGGCCAGCCCACTCTAGGGCGGGAAAAAGGCGCGCCCCGGCTACGCCGCTTCGGGCATACCAGCCGAGACTCGCCTCCCGCCCAAGATGGCTTCCCGGGGGGATCGTGGTACTCCACCATACGTTCGGGGGGACCGATTGGTCGCCCCTTTCCATATGGCCGAGATACCCGCCACCCCCTCTCAACACAATCCCCAAGAATTGGGAAACCGGAAACAGTTCTTGAACTTTTGGAAGGCGGGAAGGGAGTCACCCTTCCCGGCCGTATTTATTAAAATATGAAACAAAAGAAAACATTAAAATAACAGTTTCATATAATGTACAATTTCATTTCCACATTACGATGTTGGCTAACCTTAACAGATCTCTAATACAAAGGTTCTCCTAGCCGAACTAACATCCTACAAAACATTTGACTTGAAATTGTACATCCTAACGTTAAGGGCCAACGGCAAGGTCGTAACCGGTGTCAGATCCCTAAACCAGAAATACCCCCCTCACTTGTGAGAGGAGCGACCGCACAGAGGCGTACCTCAAGTGCATCTACCAATTTCCCTTTGTACTTGACGGGGGCCCCAATAAACTCGACGCCATTTAACGGTCGTTCGAGGGCTCGTGTGAGGTGTCTAAAAGGTAGCGTAAACCCCCTCCCGCACCCCACACAACTTACCCATCTGCCGTCGCAGATGTCCTGGCCCCGGGAAATTCCCCAGGAGGGGCCGTAGCCCCTCCTATCCAGGAAGGGGCCTTGACCACCTTTCCTTTCTTTCCGGCGGCCTCTCCTTAGACAGGACCGCCTCCCCGTTGAGGGGCCAATTGGCCACCTCCCCCGCGCGCTCCCATCCGTAATGGGTGACGCCCCCTCATAGGGATCTTCCAATTACTGCTCACCGATCATGACCTTACCGCCACAGGCCGGATAGTTGACCGGCTATCCGGACCCCCCACAAAACACTCCTACCTAAAGGTCATGCTGTAAACTCCTTAACCATGCTATGAAGTCTCCTATGAGTAATTCGTTCCCCACCCGGGACAAATGAACACCGTCCCCCAAATACATACTGTCCCCTTTAATACAACCATGCGAAACAGAATGCAGTTTACTTGAATGAAACAATCTACTCATTTTATTATTAATTTTCCTTACTGAATGATTCAGCGCAGAAACAGAAATAGCCCCCCGCCACACTTTCCGTGGGATCATATGGGACCATGCAATTGTGCACCCTGGAACTCTTCTCGCCAACCAACTTACCGTGGAAAGCATCGCCTCAAGAAGAAGTCGTCTACCAGTGGTCACCAAATCATTGCCCCCAAGATGTACTATGACTACAGACGGCGGTGACCTTGTCCGCCCTAACAAACCCTCGAAAAATGATCGAAACTGGTCAATACAGAGCCCGCCCTTTCCGTAGAAGGACACACTGTACCCGTATTCCCCAGCCACGTGAATCATGTCACCTGCTTTGAATACGTCCGCGGCACGCCTCACGTATGAGTGGCCCACGACCCACACCTCCTTTTTCACAGCCGGCAATGTCTGACCGCTGGCCCCCCGGTGTCGGGTCGACTGGATAGTCCGCCCCGCCTCGTAGGCTTGCGCAACTGAAAACCAAACAAAAACAAGAAGCGTGAGTACATCATTACAACTTCACAACATGTGCAACCGCACATACCTCTTATAACAGTTCGAGGACCAACGCCCCACACGTTTTACTTGTTCAACGTTCAGACCCCTGGCTGTAGCTTCCGTAGCAGCCCCTATCCGAAAGGAATGGGTCCCAAAGTCGCCGGGGTTCAAGCCCGCGGCAGAAATCGACATCGCAAGCACCCGCTGAAACTGAAACCTCGTCAGTGGGGTGGCGTCAGCGTGTCTTAACAAGGTCCCCCCCCATGCTGCCACCCTCTGTGCTAAATATTCCTCTACGCACCCCACAGGGCACATGGCAGACCCGGGGATCCTCTGGATGATTACGCAGTCCCCGATTGCATCCTGATCAGATTTGGACCTGACAAACGAGACCGTCATTGTCTCCTCCCTGACCTGAATGTGTTCCCGGCACAGTCCCCCCATCGTATCCTGCTTGTTCCTTGCCACTAATTCGCTTACCCACATAGCCCCATGGAATGCTAATGCAAATGCGGCTCGGAACAACACTGCTTCGTACTGGGATGAACATGTTACCGGTAGCACGGATAATAACAGGGCCAACCTATCCAGACCTATCGGGTGCCTATCGTCTACTCTGCGACCCTCAAGGCGTTTCCACCCACGTAGCGCTTTTTGCACAACGAAAGACGCTGTCGGGTCCTGGATCCCATGAGCCCTTGCCATGAAGGAAATGGCGGCCCGATGCCTCTGGGCCGTAGCTACTGACTTGCCTGCGTGACGTAAAGAGAGCAGGAATCTCACTACACACTCTTCCAGACCCCAAAGCTCCCTCCCGGCAGTACCCAAAAAGGCCCAATAGGAACGGAACGCCCCTTCATATGCCTTCCTCGTCCTGGGTGCTAAACTCTCTCCCACGAGGTCTTGTAGTTCGGGGCACCGAGAGACCAGAGAGCTTCGGGAAAGGGTGCCGCCACCGGGTCCGCTGTGGGCAGAAAACCCCAAAAGGCCTGCATACGGAAACGAGAGAGCGCATCAGCCGCTTGGTTCATCACCCCCGGCACGTGTTGCGCCCTAAACAGTACATTCAGTTGCATGCACAACAACACAATTTCTTTGAGCAGTCTCAGAATCAATTTGCAACGTGCTGCCTGACTATTGATACACTCAACCACGGTCATGTTATCCGACCAGAACACCACAGAGTGATCCCTAAACCCTTCTGGCCATGTTTTCAAGGCCACCAGAATAGGGAACAGTTCGAGAAAAGCAATGTTACTCGTCAACCCGCACTCATGCCACCATGACGGCCATTTTTGAGCCGACCATTGTGTACCCAATATGGCGCCAAAACCCACACTCCCCGCCGAGTCTATCCATAGCCCCAACTCCTCGGAAGACACTGCTGGTTTATTCCAGACCATTCGACCATTGAAATCCGCCAGGAATGCAATCCAAATGCGCATGTCCTGGCGAACCTCTGCCGAGAGTCTCGTACGATGATGTCCTTCCTTCAAGCCGACCATGGACTGTGCAATCGAGCGGGAAAAGGGGCGTGCCATCGGCATTACTCTTAGGGCAAAATTCAACTGACCAACCACCTGTTGCAATTGATGCAAGTTCACTTTCGTTGCACGAATACATGTCTCAAGGGATAACCTGAATTTTAACACTTTTTCTTTAGGTAAACGAAAACAACCTTCCACCGAGTCGAGCTCGATCCCCAGAAACTCGATCAAGGTCGAGGGACCCACCGTCTTACCTGGCGCCAATGGCACACCGAATTGATTCATTAGGACACAAAATTCATGTAAGGCCTGTCCACACTCAGAATCCCCGGCTGCCCCCAGAAACAGAAAGTCATCGAGATAGTGCATAACATGTTGAAAACCTGTCTTCCTCGTGAATACCCACTGCAGAAAACAACTGAATTTCTCGAAATAGGCACATGAAATCGAGCATCCCATTGGCATACATTTATCCATGTAATAGCGACCCTGAAACTGAAAACCAAGGAGACGCTGATCGTCTGGGTGTACCGGGAGCAACCGGAACGCTGACTCGATGTCCGATTTGGCCATCAGCGTCCCGGGCCCCAGGCGATTCAACATGGCAACGGCCTCATCGAAAGATGCGTACCGCACCGAACATACTTCCGGGTCTATCGCGTCATTCACGGAAAGACCATGTGGGGCTGACAAATTGTGTATCAGCCGAAACTCACCCGGGTCCTTCTTGGGAACCACCCCTAGAGGAGAACACACAAAATTAGCAACTGGTGGCAAATCGAATGGACCGGCGACACGACCTCGAGTCACCTCTTTCCCAATCTTTACCTGCACCACTGCCGTGTGCTGTAAGACCGACATTTGATTCTTACAGTCCGGTACCCCCTGAAAATCCCCCACTGGGATGCGGAAACCATATGAAAACCCGTTCCGTAACACCCCAGCGGAAGCATGATCTGGGTATTCGCTGAGCCAAGGAATCATCGCCATGGTATCAATCGGGGTCGGTAAAGGCGCCCCTCGGACTATATTAGACCTGTTTGGCGCCTCCCTTACCACCGTTATCACCCGTTTTGGCTCTGCACATGGACTCAGGATGGGATGGCTGCCCGCACCCCCCACACTCATGTCTGAATTTGCATGACCCCTGGGGCCTGGTACATTTGCCCCTGTTAAAATTCCAACAGATCCCCCTTTTACCTGTGTTGCCACTCGGCTTCGTGTGGAACTCGTTACCTGTACCCGTCCGAAAGGGCGTCCCAGAGTTTTGGCGGGAGGATTCCCCCCCGTTACTCCCTACTAATGGCACCTTCAACATCCCTGTACTCTCCATTTTTTGCCAAGACACAGAGTCGTAACAATCCCAAGACAACAACGGGTTGTGTTCTTTAGCTTTTCTAAACAGATTATCATAGCAGAACCACTGATTGCCTCCATATGCCACAGAATACTCCATAATACGTGACTGATAAATGGGTAACTCGGTCAACAACTCAGGTCTGCGCTCCCCCATGATGGAAGTAAAAATTCCCCACGCTCTGCCCCAAGTACCAATGGTCTCGTCGACTTTAAAGGCGGCCATTTTTGCGCGCCAAACACTCGGATGCATGAGCTCCTTTTGACTCTTTACATGCTCGATCTCGTAATGGTCGGTAAGCAATGAAAACATGTTTACATATTTATCCGCCCAAATCAATTCCTTGACTTCTAGTGGGACGTGCTGGGCAATCTTCTCCTTTCGAGAAGGTGCAGACTCCCCCCCCGCAATCGGCAATGGCCGCTTACCTGAAGTAGACCCCACGCTTGTCGCCGAACTTGGGCCTGCTGTACTTCCAACCGCCGGGACCTGCGGGGGAACAGGAGATGGAGTCTTCGCAGCCTCCCTAGATTCCCGCAGTTGCCTCATCACTGCCCGGGCGTCGTCAGCCGTGGCGCCCTCGCTATCGTTTCCCAACCACGCTGCCAATTGCGCCGCTAACTCGGGGGGCATATCCTCCCTGTTCGCAGGGGTGACCACCACAGGGATTGGATTCCCCTCCTTTGGCGCCGGGTTGGCTCCTCTCGTGGCGCTTCGGGAACCGGGGTCTCCCCCCCAAGTGCTCCCCTTCTGGGCCTCTTGTTCTTTCCACCGGGAATTGTTCCCTGTAAAGGCCGTTTCGGTCCTCCCTCCCCGTCCTTAGCCTCAACCTTTCTCTTTAGATCGGCTATCTCCTTCATGAGTATGCGGAGCATCTCCTCGGTACCGACCCGCTTTCCGACCTTCTTGGGCATTCTTAGACGGGATATCTGTAAGACAAAAAAGAGGGATTACAACGCTCAAAATTGCTCTTCGTTCCGTCTCGAGCTCACGTGCAGCGGGGAGGTGCAGCTTCAGAGCACAGGAAAAAGAACGCATATATATATTTTTTTATATAGCCTATGTCATTCTGCTTGCCCAGAGTTTTTCAAAGATATCTTGGGTGTTTGGATTGGTGGTGTACTTTTCGAGTTTACCTGGCTCAAAGGACACAGTTCTCTCTTTATAATAGTAGTATAGATATCCATACTAATAATATAAAGAGACAGCCTAAACCTTTGAGGTGGGTAAACTCAAAAAGTACAGCACCAATCACAACACCCAATACAGACTTGGAAAGGGCAGTTGCAGCAGAAGGACATAGGCTATGCAGACGCCCCACCATATACATTTAAAAGGTAAAAGAACCGTGCCAGCAAAGTAGTCCCTTGTGGGTGTGTCTGCGTTGTGCTGTGGGCATGTGCTGGGGGCGTGACAAACGCTGGGGGCGTGTGGTACGTTCCGCCCTTCATGCCATATCTTTTATCGTGTGCTAATCCCACCCTGCTCCCTTTAAATACTCCTGCACCCCATAATCATAACCCACCCGTACTTCTTAAAATACCTCAACACCCTTAAACCCTGACCCATCTTAACCCTATAAATATACCCTGTACCCCAAAACCCAAACCTATCCCTAAACCCTAAAAATACCCCTGTACCCCAAAACCCAAACCTAGCCTTGAACCCTATAAATACCCCTGTACCTCAAAACCCAAACCTAACCCTGAACCCTAAGAATACCCCTGTACCCCAAAACCCAAACCTAGCCCTGAACACTAAAAATACCCCTGTACCCCAAAACCTAAACCTACCCCTGAACCCTAAAATACCCCAGTACCCCAAAACTCAAACCTAGCCCTGAACCCTTAAAATACCCTTGTACCCCAAAACCCAAACCTACCTCTGAACCCTAAAAATACCCCTGTACCCCAAAACCCAAACCTAGCCTGAACCTTTAAAATACCCCTGTACTCCAAAACCCAAACCTACCTCTGAACCCTAAAAATACGCCTGTACCCAAAACCCAAACCTAGCCCTGAACCATTAAAATAACCCTGTTCCCCAAAACCCAAACCTACCCCTGAACCCTAAAATACCCCTGTACCCCAAAACCCAAACCTAGCCCTGAACCCTAAAAATACCCCTGTACCCCAAAACCCAAACCTAGCCCTGAACCCTTAAAATACCCCTGTACCTGAAAGCCCAAACCTACCGCTGAACCCTAAAAATACTCCTATACCCCAAAAAAATACTCCTATACCCCAAATCCAAACCTAGCCCTGAACCCTAAAAATACCCCTGTACCCCACAACCCATACCTATCCCTAAACCCTAAAACTACCCCTTTAACCCATAACTCAAAACTATATCTGAACTCTTAAAATACCCAAACACCCCAAAACATATACCTCAGTACCCCAAAACATATACCCCTATACCCATACTTACCTTATCCAAACATTTTAAAAAATACATGCTTTTACCATTCATGCATTTACAACGAATTTCGTAGTAAATGTATGCGTGGTAAAAGCATATAAAATGTAATGCCATGTGTTATAATGGGATTGCGGAGTCATGGTACTTTCGTAATGAAAGTATGCGGAGTGATGGTATGCGGAAAGAAAGTTGTGGAATAATGGGTGTTTACCCTCACCCGGTAAGTACATTGGTGGCACGGCGGCCCACATCTCCAGCAACATACTCGTATTTTTTCACCACCGATTTGAAAAATGCACAGGTCTCTCTCATTGATGGCCAGCACCGACATACACTTTAAGACACACCTCCCGCCACAAGTTCTAGAATTGCGAACTTTAGAGCTGGGGAGCTACGTTCGAATCTCGGCATCAGCTCAACATCCTGTGATTCCAGGCAAATCGCTTAGTCTCCCCGTGCCTACCACAAATGAATGTGACCTTCTGTAATGTAAATTGTGCTCATGCCATGCTGTCGAGTTCGCGCTACATAATATTGAAAGGAAAAATAAAGTAGGGAAACTCGAGTTCACACACTACTGAACGCGCACTCTTAAGTGCATCAGCAGTGCACTGTGAATCGGAGCGTTTCACAGGCCTGTCACAGATAAGAAATGCAAATTGTGCTCATGCCATGCTGTCGAGTTCGCTCTATATAATATTGCAAGGAAAAATAAAGTAGGGAACCTCGAGTTCACACACTACTGAACGCGCACTCTTAAGTGCATCAGCAGTGCACTGTGAATCGGAGCGTTTCACAGGCCTGTCACAGATAAGAAATGCTATCAAAACGAAATACTAGAAAACAATATACTACTGGCCGGCAGCAATTCATACCCGGACAACGTCGGGACGGGCTGCTAGTATATATACATATATATATATATATATAAAATGTGGAAATTATGATATAAATTAAAATGTTTAGTTTAATAATTGTTTTTTGTTTTTAGGTAGATATATGTAATTGTACATATTAATTATTATATATGTGTTTAACTATTTTTAATTAAGATATTTAATACAAAAATATTTATTGCAACAATATTTTTTGCCCGATATTTTTCTACTTACAATTACAAGTATAGGATGAGGATATTTTTGTCATCAACATTTTGGTCATGGTATTTTGGTAGGGGGATAAGCGGCGTGCTTTTGGAGCGTTGATATATATATATATATATATATATATATATATATATATAT